>NC_044258.1:17385582-18056832 GCF_003957555.1 Calypte anna
TTGGAGAACTCAGCCAAGAGATTTTAAAGATTTTTATCAGTATGTTTGAAGGGAATATTTATATGCCTGATCTAATCAGGCTTTGGCATTTCTGTAAGGGCAAAACTGAAGAGCAATAGGATCAGCCTGGCTGCCATCCCTGTTCCTCTGGAGGCATCTGGAGACCACAGGGAATGGGCTGAGGCGAGATGGACCCTTTCAAATACAGTACATTCACCAAGGAAGCAGAAAGGAAGAAGATGGGTATGACAAAAAGGTCGAGGAAGAAGAGAAGTGCCTGGGCAAGACCCAGCAAGGGGAAGCCAGGATGAGTGGAGCCTGCAGAAGGGTTTACATTGCCTTTGAAGAGAAATATTCATGCTGTCAGGTAGAATGGAGATTCTAACCCGTGGGAGGACAGAAGATGCTACCTTGAAGAATCCGACTATTACAGGATTAACAGCTACAATCCCTCCCTCTGAGGACACTGAAAGCCAAAATCTGGCCTGAGGGTTTTAGGTGGTGAGGTTTGTCCAGGCGTGTCAGTAGGAACTCTACAACATACAGAGGGAATACTGTCCAAACCTGTATTATCTAAACATAGGTGTCATTAAAATATTAAATATTTCTTTTAGGGGCAAAAAAGAAAAAAACAACCAAAAAAACAGAGGAATATAAAACCAAAATACATTTCTAGCAAAACGCACCCCTCGAACACTTCAATTCCACCGTACAATGTATTTCTATCATGTTTAAAAAACATTTGTCAAGCGTATAAAAAACCCAGAAGTTCCCTGTCACACAGTTTAATTCCCTATATTCTGCCTACATGCACATATAGGGCCAGTTTGTTAGGGGGTGGAGGTGTGTAGCAAAGCACAATCTAGCGAGACATGACACCATAACGGTGAACAATAAAAGCAAGCACAGCATATGTGCTGGACATTTGGTGAAAATAACCCAGCTACAGCTCCCACTTTGGTAAATTTCCCCATGCAGGAGTTGGTAATTCAGCTTCTGCTGTGATTTGACTCAAACAACAATGAGGTTGCTTGCAAGCCTTCTGAATTATTATTTATTGGGGAATTCAGAGATTCTAGGAAATACATCGTTGCTTTTCAACTCTCTGTTTCTATAAAGCTCAACAAGCTGAAATCTGGGGGGTTTCTTCCTTCCTTCTCACAATGCCAAGGCCTTTCCTCCTTCTAGCTGCTAAGATTCTCCCCGGCTGTAAGATCTGAAACAGTAGCAATAATTATATTTCCTATTTTATTACTCATAATTGCCCCTTTGATCAGAATCCTATGCCATTTAACCACATTTATATGGTCATCTTGCACATGGGTTCTAAATACAGAACGAGTCATTTTCCAAGAGAAAACTCCAGGAGCTGGGTTTCCCTTTGCTGCAGACACACGGAATCCCATACATTTGGCACCAATTTAGCTTATTATCATTTCATTCTTCCTTTTTATATTTGTTTCATTGTAAAAAAGCAACATAAAGCTCTCAGTTTGCTGGGAAAGACTGCTCATTCCTTCATATTGGCTTCATTCACCCAGTCTGTAGCCCATCTACCCAGATTCTCCAGCAAAAGGAGACACCAATGAACACAAGAAATTCCCTACAACTGGAAAAGATGAACTATGGGTCTCTAAGAATCTGCACAAGGACTGGGTGCCCAATCTCAGACAGTTCTGTCCTTGGCCACCAAGAATACACTTGTTAGAGCCACATCAAGAAAACCTCCTGGCTTGTGGCTGGCCTTTGCACGATGGGCCCCTGGCAGCAGCAGAAGACAGGGCCAGCAACTGCCCCGTCCCCTGTGCAAAACAGAAGATCATTACCTGTTTATGGTTGTTAATAATGGTAAAACCCTGATGGACTTCAGAGAACCCAGAGCTGCTTTTGATTTAGGCCATGCACCTGAAAGAAGCACTGATTTCAGTTTCCTCAAAATGATGGTCTCAGGAAACTACATCAGCAGCCTAGGCTGAAGAATTTTTCAGTTCACTGGGAAAAGAACATGGTCTTTTGAAAAGTAAGCATTTTATCTGGAGGAGAAGCCACCATGAAGCCAAATTCAACACAACCAAAGCTGAAGACTCACACCTGAAGCAGACACAGGGAAGATCTGGTGACCACACAAGGATAACAGAAGCAAGAGAAGGGGCTGAGAGTTTGGTTTACCCTGAGTCCTTTTACTAGCAGCTTTGCTAGATACACTTCACTCTTCTGCTCAAAGCATCTTTGCTCAATGTGATCTACACACACTGCTTTGTCCTCTCAGCCAATTTAGCCAAGACATTCAGATTCTCCAGTCACAGGAAAAACTGCTGCTGGAAGAAGGGATGTGCAGCCAAAAGAACTAAAGGCTTCTAGATTAAAGAAACCCTAATAGCTACTTAACTTGTACCATTTTATTTTATGTACACCCAGTACCAGCAGCAACAGGCAGCCTCACCCTTTTCTAGGATGCTCTCTGGACCAGCCAGCCACCTGCCACTGGGAATTTCTAGGAGGATCACTCATGCTGGAAAAGCAAAGCACCTGTGGGTCCTTCACAGGGTTTCTCATTACAGACACCTGCCCATCACCTAGGGACATGAAAAATGTCTTCACAAACAGGGACAAAGTGACACGCACAGGAACAGGAAATCATCCAAAACTTGCAGTCAACTTGGTTCAATCAGACTTGGAAGGGCAACAGCTTGGCACTTGGGTAATTTCAGTGACAGACAACTGTTTTCCTTAGCTATTAGTAAATACAATCAAAATCCTAGAGCTTTTTCTCTGGATGTGAATAAGAGACTCTGTGCTGAAAACATCACAGAGATAGAGATCAGAGGTCTATTTTTGTTTCTCTGTCTTGATGCCCATGACTTTGATGGGGTAGGTATATTAGCATATGATAAATTACTCTTTAATCTGTTGTAGTTATAATTCCAGAGAGCAGTTCAGTGGCTTTGCTCTCAAGCAAAAGTATTTCTGTGAAGAAACACTTGTTTTGCTGCAAAAGGGGAAGAACAAAGCTGTTTGTAAACAAAGCTGTAAAGGGAGAGGTCCATCTCCCATGAAGCTCAAAACTCTCCAAAACTAATTTCTGCAGAGAGCTACTATTACCCAATGTGAAAAACTTCTTTGAAATCAGCAAACCTCAATTGCACAGAAATGCTCAAAGAGGGCTGCACAGCACATCATCTGAACTGGTATCACTTTTAATTTCCCACATGGTTGGGCTGAAAAGGTTCGTAGCTTGGAAAGTGTAGAAGGAGAAACTCACTGGAAATTGCAATCCAGGATCAGATTACAGAATGAGGATGATACAGGGGAAATCTTCACGAACAAGTTTCTTTATGCAGAATAAACTCAAAAGGTCCTGGGCAGGGAGGAAGGAGAAAGAGGGTAGGAAAAACTATGTCTGAATCCTCTTTTGTGGAGACAACATTTACAACACAGCTTCTTTAAGGGTTAGGAATTGAAATCACTTTGAAAGAAATATTTTTACCTCCTGAGAAGATAAACACTGATGAATCTGCACAGCACGCTGTGTCACTGCTACATCCATGAAATACCCAAAAGCATCAAAAGAGATTCTCTTACCCCACCTCTCAGTCCATCCTACTGCCATCTGTCTGCTTGGGCCAGGAATTTGTCCATGATCAGAGAGAGATGCTCAGTGTGCTCATTCCTACAGAAGCCGAAGACACTATATCCTTGCAGCCTATGACAGCCTAAAGTATCACATACATGATCTTTAGAAGAAAGAGATTGGTTTGAACTGGAGGGAAACTGCAAAAATAGATGAAGTCAAGAACTCTTTTTTTTTTTCTTTTTTTCTTTTTTTCCACGAGCTTTAAAGGCTTAAATTACCCAACATTATACTGGAGTATTTCTGGCCTTCTCTAGAACCACGAAGAAGAAGCCAAGAACCACTTGGTCCTTATCTGTGTCTCCAGAGATGCTCTTACTTGCACTGGACATGAGCAGAAGAAATCTATGAGGAGAACTGAAATCCTACATGCCAGCAGAGATGGTGGCCAGAGCAGCAGGTTTGGTGGGAATCATTACCATGGTTTTGACTCAGAAATGGGGTGGGTTCACATTCAGTGGAGCAGTCAGATGGCCATGCTGCGTTTGGCTGCAGCACAGTCCCAGCCAGCATCAGTTCATGGTCAGGCTACCCCAGAATGCTGGAAAATAAGATGGCATGTGAGAAATGCAGACCTGAGACCATAAAAACTGATGTCTCATGAAATGCTGGACAGTCGGTGAGGAGTGGATCCTGTTTGTTGGCTGTGAAGGGGTGGAGGGCAGGGGTGAGACGAGTGCCTTGGAAATCAGCAGTTTTGACACTGTTCACCCAGGAAGTGATTAACTTGCATGTTTGTGGGCAACTGCACAAGCTATTTTTGGTCATGGGACCCTGTGTAAGGAAAGGATTGCAAGGTTTTAATAATGATCTTCAGTTAACTTGGTTACCCACACAACAATGGCTTTCTGAGAGGCCAACTGCTGCTAAAAACTTGAGACAGGCTTTACTTCCAGAGGTATTAAACTATGAAAATATCTAACCATAATAGTAAGCAGCTATAAAAAGAGCCCTGTTTATTTCACATGATTTCTTCGTAGGCCACAATGTTATGAGAATACTTTAGCTCAATGACAACATGGTAAATTGGAAAAGATTAACCATTTAAGTCAGCACTTAAGCAGTTCATTTTTACTGGATTTTTGTGACTTTATACTTTTGAAACCCAGGTTTGCACTAGTATCTGCAGGCCTAGGGATGTGTGAATGGTGCTATTTAAAATTCAAAATTAACCTGATAGGAAGTTCAGCTCATGCAAGGGCCACAGAAAGGGAAATCAGGGATTAAATAAAACTTAAAAAAAATAATAATAACACAGACTTTAATTCTGCATTGCTGTACATCACTTAGGTGGATTTGGAGCCTGCATACCCAAATCTGAGAAATAATCTGGTCTCTCCCATCTCTGTGTTATTGCAAATTGTATCCAATGATTTTTCTGCAACAGCTGAGCATCATAGAATACCCTACAGAAAAGTTCAAACCCTCTCTGTTTTACACTATGGTGTTTTGGGGCTTATTCCTGAGGAACACAGTGAGGCCTGACTGAACCCCTTCCACTATGAGGGTAGAGCAAAAAAATAAAAGGATTGGGGGGGGAAAATAAAGACTGCACTTGTTTCTGGGCAGACCTGCACCCCTCTCTGGAGAGGACACTTCCACCCTTGTTAATCCCAGCTTCTTAAAGCAACACTCAGTAAGATAATGAATCCTTTAAATGTTACATCTTGTGTCTTGCATTATTGTGGTGCAGCAACTCTCCACATCAAACAGTCATCAGCACTATTACAAAGTGGGCTTATAAGAGAGTGGCTGAAAAGGCGCTGTGTGAAAAGAAGTGGAAAATTAAAGCTGAAGCAGTCGAAGAAAGGGCTTAATTTACTGGCATGTACAGTATGCAAATGAGATTACTCTCAGCTTAACTGCATCATTTATGTCCATAATAACGGCATCATCATTACAGGGCTCAAATTAAATTACACCATAATTAGCATATCAAAGTGATTGGTTAAAGTTTAAAACAAATACCCAATTTTGTTAATGAACAGCTGTAATTGTCATGTACACTTCAATGAAAACTCCCTAAACAAATATATGTTTTAGAACAGAGAAAGATTTTGAAGCAGACAGGTCTGCGGCGGAGGTAAATTGCCTAAAAAAGAATGACACAGACTATTCTATTAATGTTAATATATGCTCATCATTTTCAGGTAATAAAACATTCTATCAAAACAAGCCTTCACTTGGTATTTTTTTGCCTCTCAGACTCTTCTGCTCCATTGGCAAGTGGCAGAGGGGAGAGGTTCTGGCCAGCCCCACGCAGGGGACACGCACAGCACCCCAGCCCCTCCTCACCCACCCGACGCCTGGAGTGGGTGAGAAGGGAGGAAGAAGAAGATGTCTTGCTAACTCTATGCTGTAGACCAGGGCTGGAGTAAGCTGATGACATGATAACACATTAGGCAGCCTACAATTCAATTTACTCTAATCTAATCATATCTACGCAGCAGTTTCAGAGGTGGAACTGCACCAGAGAAGTTTTTGCTGTTCTTGTCTCATTAAAATAAATAGGGAGGTGGGACCAGCGGGTTTGTCACTGTCAGCCTGACAGCCAGCAACACATTTCCATAGATCCATCACTGCAAATGTATACAGTAAATACACAGTTAAAGCACTCCTCAGGCAGAAGGAGCTGACATGGGAGCAAGCCCACTCCACGCTGTTTCGTGGCACAGGTGAGCTCTAGAATGCTTGGGGCTGGGAGGAACCATAAGGTCAGAGAAACCCAGTGCCACTTTGCACACCCAGAGTAAAATAATCCCTCTGTGTCCCCCAAAATGTTCACAATGATATATTCCACTATGTATCCCCCGATGTTATACATAGGAAGCAACACGAGGAAGTATATTTTGTGCTAAAATTGGGAATGCACTTTCAAATATACTTAACAAGGAAATTGAATGTCTTATTAAATCCGTATTATCAAAACACTGTTCAAAAATTTAAAGAAAGTAGCTTTTCATTTTATTCATCGAAGAATCCATTAAAGCCTAAGCTCTGAAGTAGTATGTAAATTATGTGCCTTTCAAGGTAGAGCTAGGGCAAATTCACTCCATCAACTAATGATGAACCTCATTATGTGCAGGGAGTATTCATAATGAGGAAACAAGCCACCCGCCATTCCATGTTCTAACATAAATCCCTGTAAAATGTGAATATCTCCACGTCTAATTAAAGGCTACTAATTCCTATCATCCCCCTACACGGCCCAAAAAGCAAAAACTAGCAACGTGTTTAAAAAGACACCCTTTGATTTCTACAAAACACGTTTATTTGTGTTTACCACTACTGAGTTGCAACGTATTTATTTTAAGAAAAATCAGTCCCAGTTTTACAGGACAAAAAGTTTTGGGGCACAAAAGTTTATTTACATTATCTGGCTTGGTCTTATATTTTAAAAAGAGCTTCTGATTAGCACAGTTTTGGCTGCACAGCTCAACAGAAAAATAAATAAAAAGGCAGAGGAAAGAGATCTCAAGGAGTATTTAAGAAATAATATTTTACTGGGGGGGGGAGGTAGGGAAAGAAAGGCTTAGCCATCCCAGTTTGCTCTGGAACTCAAAACTCCCTAAGAAAATATATTAAAAAAAAAAATCTAGAGATCCCATAAGAACTAGGGAAGGCAGGCAGCAGAGCCAGGGAGTGCCAATTAGGTAACCAAGAACACAACAGGTATTTAAAAAAAAATCTGAATGCTACTGAATTTAGGAAGCTACTTCCCCTCCAAAAAACTGCTAAAAGTTAGGGTTAGAAGACAATGCTGAGTAACACAGGCTGGAATAAAGGTGCTCTTCCCCAGACTTACCTAGATTTGATATTTATACCTACAAGCACAGTGTCCATTCCTGTGATCAAAAATGTATTTCCTATTAAGTTGCATAATACCCATTGTATCTATCACCATGACTTCATTTGCTCTTGCACTGAATTATGGATTTGCTCTCTATACTTCCCAGCATAAAAGTGGACAGATTTGCCCACTCCCCTGAATAGAAGATGTGCCACTGTTGCTTTTTTTTTTTTTTTACTGCCCTAAATTAACATTTTCCTAGGTTTTCAAAACAAACCGAGAAGCACAGCAAAACCTAAGAACGTTTTAGTTCGCAGAGAAGGGAAAAAAAAAAAAAAGCATCCAGTGAAGATGAAGAGCATACAGGTTTAAAAAAAAAATAAAGAAAAATAGAATAGATGACACAAAGGGATGGTTAAAGAAATGCAACAACTGCTCGCAGGGCAGGAAAGCACTTGGACAGTCACAGAAAAGGCTGTGGTACCTTCAGACTATGTCAACCAAAAAGTTGAAATCCTCGTGTAAAAATACCCCTCACGTTTCATCCCTAGAAAAGCTTATTTAGAATTCATAGAAATTCATAGCAGCTAAGAGGAATATGTGCACATAAAATCACAAATGCAAAAAAAAAAAAAAAAAATAAATAAATCAATATTTAAAAGAACAAAATAGAGCAGGCAGATTAAAGTATTTTAGCAACGCAAATTTTCTCGAAATAGCAGGGCATTTTATGGAGGGGGGGGAGAACGAGGGGGAGAGAGGGAGGAGGAGGGGGATCCGGCTTCTTTAAGTTGCATAAAAATAAAACTACGCTCCATAAAGCTGCTCCCCTGCACGCCCGCTCATTCCTCGACTCCACCGAGGGGCTTGGTGGTTGTGGTTGGGTTTTTGTTTTTGCCTTTTTTTTTTTTTTCCTTCTTCTCCTTTTTTTTTTTTTTTTTTTTCCCCTTCTCCTTTTAGGTCAACCAGTCATGCACTGGGAAGACAACCCTCCAAAAATAACTTGTCCCTCCCCCGGAGCGCGGAGTTGAACAACCTACCTTTGTTCTGGCGCTGCAGATAACAACCGGCACCGCCGCGGGAGCGGGAGCCGCCGCCGCCGCGCAGCGGGGCGGCCCGGGGGACTCGGCCGGGCGGCACCTGGCGCTGCGCGGAGCCGCGCGGAGCTACGCGGAGCCGTCCCGACGCGGGGGCCCCTCCGAGCCCCCCCACACTCTCCCACCCCCCTTCCCTCCCCAGACCCCCCCCTTTTCCTTCCCTTCACCACCTCCACACCCCCGTCCCGCCGCCCCTTCCCCACTCGCGGGATGATCCGCGGACAGAGCCGGGAGCCGCTCGCGTCCCCGCCGCCCCCCCCAGGCTCGGCGCAGGTTACATACGGGGGGGCCGGGTGCCGGGAAGGAAGAGTTCTGCAGGATTTATTTGACACTTATTTTCCGGGCAGCCCTTTTGTGGAGTTGCGCCGTTTGTTTCTTATTGTCTGAGCAGCAGTTGGAAGCGTCTCCCCGAGGGGGCCCCTCAGCCCGGCTCGGCCGCTTTGACAGGGAGGTAACCATATTAGGATGTGTATGGCAAAGTAAACAATAACATAGTTGCAATGAAATGGAAATTTTTTTTTTCTTTCTTTCTTTTTTTTTTTTTTCCCCCCCCCCCCCCCCCCCCTTCTACCTAATAGTGTTGGTGTCAGTCCTGTTTTCAAGCCTTTTCTCACTAGTTTTGCTCTTTGGTCTTTCTCGAGAATTAAAAAAATAAAATAAAATAAACAAAAAGAAAGAAGGGAGGAAAGAAAAGGAAAAATAATAATAATAATGAGGGCTTAGGGGGAAGAGGCAAGTGACACCAGCTTCCCAGTTTCTCAAGTCAAGCCTGCTGAAAATGTTTTGGATCACAGAGGGAGCGCTTTTAACCTCCAAATAAAGCCATGTCAGTTTAATAATTTAAAAAATAATAATTAAAAAATTGAAAAAAAAACCTCCAGTAATGCCTGCACACATTTTGAGACCCACAGCAGAATGAGGAAATGAGGAGAGACAATAAAAATTGCCATTTGAAAGCAGAGGGCAAGTAGATGAGGAAAGTCCAAGTCGCGTTTTGCACAATCGCAGCGAACCGGTGGGATGAGCTAAGTTGTGCAAGCCCTGCAAGTCTGCTGGCTTGAAAGCTCTGAAATCACTGGTTTTACAGGATAAAGCACTTGAAGCAAATTGTAAAATGCAGGTGTCAAGTTATTCGGTTTAATCAGAAACAGAGCTCAGTGCAGCCACCATGCAAAGGTTCCCCCTACCAGCGCTGTCGAGAGTGCTGGTAAAAGTTCTGCAGCAGGAAAACACTTGAAGTCAAACAATATTATTTTAATACCTCGACTCCACATCCTAAGCAAATCACCAAGAACAACAAGTGTAGCATCCCCTCGGATGAGGCAGCTGCACTGGGTGCCGAGGCTCAGCCCTAGCAGCCAGCCCAGCCTGCGAGGGAACTGCAGCTCGACGATGAAATAAGTTTACACGTCTGGGTGACGGCAGGTCGGGGCAGCTCTCTGGTGCAACAGTCCAACACAAGCTGTCGAGCTGTTTGCACCACCAGTTTGCATCCTCTGCTACCCCCAAGGCCGGCAAAACGGAGCCACTCCTCTGGCAAGGGCCGACACAAGGGATGGCTGATGCTCTCTGCCTGTACCAGGCACTGGCATGATAAGATACGCTGCAAGGAGAGGTTTAAGGTAGATAGGCAGACAAAGTTGCTATGAGATCAAGTGCTGAATTTAGAACAAAGGCAATGTTTCCCTGACAAATTCGATGCACACTTACCCTGCCAAATTTGCTCGTACTCGGCTAATCCGCAGCGATCAGAACATCAGTGTTGACATCTAATGGTACCTACATGCATCTCTCTCTGCCTTTCCACGTGGCACAAGCCTGCTCTGATAACATCCTTTAAATCTTTCAACCATCTTGTTTAACCTCAACATCTATAAAATTACACAGCACGTCACTCATCTAAGCTGCACGTGCAGCCCCCACTCTCCCCTCCCCCCCCCAAAAAAAAAATCACCAAAAAAAAAAAAGTTAACTTAACAGGCTGATACCAAAATCAATAAATCACACGACCAAGTAGCAGTTCAAAAGTTCAAAGACATGATGGCCAGTTCACTACGTCGTAGCACTCAACCAATAATAACTTGACTCCATCACTCCTCATAGTATAGACAATTTCATAGCATCATTTTCATTAGCCTGTCTCACTGAAAATTGCCAGCTATTTATGTATACGCTAAAATAAATTAGCCATTTCATCGAGCACTGTGATTCTTATAAAATACATTAACACAATACTCAATTTTCCAGTTGGAGTAAATAAATAAATCAATAAATTCAATACAGGGTAATTTTTACTTTTTTTTTTTTATTATTATTATTGTGGAGCTTCAGCTCTCACTGTAAGTGTTTTTATTGGGTTTATTTGTTTCAATAAAAATTGAAATGGGCCAGTGATCTTAGCAGTAAGATCTGGGGGGGAAAAAAACAAGCCAGGCCCATCTGATACAAAGAAAGTATACTGTGCAGTTCAGCCAACTGGCAATATATAATTTTTCATCAAAAATCATTTTAATTACAGTTATTAAACAGGCACTTGATTTTGAAGGGTTCATCTCTCCCCTCATGAACCTTCATGAAGAGGAGAAGGGCTCTGCAGCCCAGTGAGAAGCCCCCAGGGTGCCAGAGAAGGGATTCGGGTCCTCCCCAAGCTCATCCTGCTGGGTTGGGGGCAAGACGTTACCATTTTGGTGCTTCCAAGGAGAAATTGGGCATGGGAAAGTTACCAGCACTCATGGGAACTATTTTTAAGGACTCACAGAACATCTTCTTCAGTGTGGCTGCAGGTAGGGGCATCTGACCTCAGAGATAAAATGGCAGAAGGATCAAAGAATGTGGGAGAAGAGTTCATGAACACTCTAAAAACTTGATCCTTGAAGAGGGTTTGTTGTCTCTGGCTCTTTAGGTCTGTGTTGCCTCTTTAGACATGACCAGTTGGTTTTATGGCTCCATGGATCACGGGTGATTTGATGATGACATCTTATAGCACAGCTTAGTGCAACCCTTGGGGACTTCATATGGGACTTATGGCAGCTCATACCCTACAGAGAAGGGTTCTCCTGCCTCGGCTAAACCAGGCATCATGTCAGGGGTTGGACAACAGGATGCTCCATAAATTGGCCCAGCAAAATGCTCACAGGTGGTAAATAAGTTGGACCAACTCAGTTCTCCTGCTTCTGTAGCCTCAGACCAATGGAGGCAACCTACAAACCTCTCCAGAAGTCTCAGCATCCCAGTACTGCAGCATTTCCCAGCAAATCTGACACTTCAACACCAAACTACGAGCTCTACCTGCTCTGTGATGATAACAAGAACCTATATAAGGAATCAGAAAGAAATAAAATACACCCCTTGTGACAGGAATTGGCATTGAATCCAGTCTTAGCAGTGAAAAAACAAATGTACTAACAAACACACACCACTTAAGCCCATAATGGTTTAACATAATTCCTTTAAAAAGGCTGCATGTGAATAGCACAGTTTGTAAACTGCTTGGTGGCAACAGGAGGGTACTTTTTGTTCATATTCACTCTTTAACCTAATCAGAGGAAAAGTAAATATCAGGTCTCAATTTTAACGGCTGACTATAAATAAAGAGCTTTTACACAAAATGCAGGGTTTGCAAAGATAACCATTTTAAGGATGATGTCACTAGTGACCTACTGAACTACATGGCACATGTCAGACAGACGTCTGTTTCTTAAATTGCAGCAATAAATTAGTAGCCACGAGAATCTGTTCTCTCAAGAAAAGGGGAAGCTTTCCTCTTCAGATACAAGTTTAACAACTCTAGCAGTTGAGTTAGGATGAGTTAGGATGCTGCTGAGTTAGGATGAGTTAGGATGCTGCTGAGTTAGGATGAGTTAGGATGAGTTAGGATGAGTTAGGATGAGTTAGGATGAGTTAGGATGAGTTAGGATGAGTTAGGATGGCTGCTGATGGGGGGGATGGACAGCAGGGCCAGCTGCTCGGGGTTGTAAATATTGCACACTGCCAGTAAGAGCCTCCTTGGCCATGGCATTGCAGAGACCACCAAGCTGCTGAGCCTCACTGCATCAGCACAAACACACTGAGGTCTGCACTGCAAGTTTCCACAGTGGCTTTTGGTAGTGGCCACAGAATTCCCTCTCCTCTACTCAGCAACCTTCTGCCCTGACCATGCAGTAAAGCCAACAGGAGCAGGGGCATTCTTCATCACCTTAGAGGAACCATGGAGGCAAAATGAAGGACTTCATGCTTGCTCGGGTGTGAGCAGTGAGGTGCATCCCACCTGAGCACAAGAGAACACCTTGTCCTTCATCTTCCTCTGCCCCCTGTGCAGTATTAGTTCCCACCAGCAGGGTCCAAGCCTCTGGAAAGCTTTCCTCTAACTTTACACTGATTAAAATACTGGTATTTTAAAACATGTTACATGCATACTTGATCAGAGCCTCTTGTCAACACTCATGTGCATGCACACAAATAAAATCCTTCCACTAACATCACCCAACATAACGCATCCCACCCTAAGGACCTTGGTTTCAGTTACTAGTAAATTTGCCAAATTTTAATCATTTTCACTTTTTTTTTTTTTTGGAGGGGGGGGGGAGGTACCCTGCTACCAGACGAATTCTGGCAATAAAAAAAAAGTTTCACATATAATTGTCTAGACACTCCTGACAACAGAGACAGGAAACATCACTGATCTACTACAGTGAGCAACGCTGATCATCACTTCCACCAGAAGTCACTGAGCTCCCACATGTTGGAGCAGAGAAATGAAACCAAGACTTCACAAGGAGGTAGGTGTGTGGCACCACTCCCCACCTACTGTCCCCTCCTCTTTCTCTCTGTCCCCCAGCAGGCAGGCAGGGCCAGAGGAAGCCACCTGATTTGAATAGAGAGGAGACAAGGCCAGCTCAGGAAGCAGGAAAACAAGCAGACAGGGACAAGGAGGCCAGAGAATGAACCGTGACTGCCTAAGCTCATCACCTTTCTCTAGGGGCTGGTTGCATACTTTTTTCATCCATTACAGAGGAACTAGAGGGTGTAGTCCAGCTCGGGACATTTTTTGGAGACCTGTAGCTTGGACAACCCAGGATCAAGTTGTGCAGGTAAAGCTAAAGTAAAATGCCTGACTTCAGTGTGACCTCCCTGCCCATTTTAGCCCTAAACGTGAAAAATCCTCACGCTTCTTGGCTAACCAGCATTAAGGGTGTTTTTGCACAGCCAGAGCACCATCCATTTTCCTAATCCTTCTCTGAGAAACAGCTGCAAGGTATTTGTGGAAAGTTCTGGACACAGAAAACTTCAGCCTAAGATAGCTGACATGCAGGCATATTGAGAACATGAGGGCTTTTCAACACGTGCTGTGGGTCACTCTACACTAAAACCATTATTTTTTTTTTTAAACAGGAACAACATTGACCTCTCTCTCTCTTGGTTTCGGTAAAGAAACCAGAATTTTACTTATTTTTTTTTTAATGCTATGTTGCTGGTTCCCCATGAAACATCAACTTTGTTTTCTCATATTTCATCCTATGGATAGAACAGGTAAAAAGCTTTATGGAAAAAACCCTCAATATGTAATAACACCATGTGACAAGCCCCACACAGAAGGGGATAATTCATCACTAAGCCTTTCCTGCTTCTAACTCCAGGGTCCCTGCCCTCCAGCAAACAAAGGCACTCCCCTAAAACACAACAGCAAACCCCCTGCCCCTGTTGCCTCAGCTGAGCTGCCTCTGAGGATGCAGGCAGAGCCTCAAGTCCAGCAGGAAGGGCCTTCCAAGCGTGCCATGGACCCCTCAGGCAGGGATGGGCAGAGCCCCGGGTGCTGCTGCTCTCTGCTCTGATGCTCCCAAACATTTCTCGCCGGGTAGAGCTCCAAAGGAGCTTGAGCTTATGATAAGCAACAGCATACTTAACAGTTAAATATTACTGTTCATGATAATGCAATATTTCATTTGGGTGATTTAGAAGTCCCTCTTGACCAACTTACAGTGAGACACCAAACGCTTCATCAATCACAACCATTTTATTCACAATCCAGAGGAAAAAAAAAACAAACTACAGGGAGAGAGTTGAATTTTCAGCAACTCATTGGGGAGGGTATTGCTACTAGCACTGAAAATCCTCCTATCTCACCCATTTTTATGTTAGATTCAAATATATTTTCTTCCTAAGCAGCATTCCATTTTCCTGCATCTCTGTGCCGCGTTTCTTATCGTGGCAGGGTGAAAGAGTATCCAATTTAATATCTGTTTTGCAGGACAGGAGATTTTTTCATATCTTAGGCACTAAGGAAAGCTGCAGGGGATGGCTTAGGAGGCTGAGCATCAGGTTTTAAATACCTAGACTCCCTGGAATCACAGATCCCATCAGGTCGACTGAGCCCTTCATCTTTCTGAGGTAGATAAATTAAGTGTCACGCTGTTTATTCTGTCGGGATCTTTTTGGGTAAAGGTCCTGCCTGTTCTGTGTGGAGTTGGAGGTTACAGACTCATGGTTAAGGCAAGCACCAGGTGCCACCTTGGTCTAACACTAATGGCAATGCTGTCATTTCTGTTGGGAAAGGCATTGCAGGGATCTGCTCCCCAAACTTGCTGCAATGTTACTGGATGACTCAAAATTATTCAACAGCTTATCTGCCTCAGTTTTGGTGACTGTTACAGGGGAAAAAAAATACATATACACCTCCTAGATGTTTAATTCATAAGTTATACAAAACCTTCAGATCTATGGATGACAGAAGAGAGATATTCATCATTTTTACAGCCTGATTTCTGTGGCTGGAAGTAACCCTATGTTTCTGAAAAGTCAGACCCTCTCTTCCCACTCCCATGCACTGCACGGGAGCAGTGGCCAAGCTCACCACCAGTAATGGTTCACAACAGAAGCCTTTTAGAAAGAAATTGCTGTCAAGTAGTAACTCCAAATAATGACCAAATGCTAATAATAATGTTTTGATGGACAAACACAGAGGTGTGCATCCATGTTCACGTACACACAACCAACTCCTCAGCCGTGGACATTTCAGAGAGGTCACTCCACCCACAAAGGTCTGATTCATGGATAATAGACTTGTGGGAAAGAAAACCAGGCGCTTTGAGGAGGGCAGCTGTAAATAAGCACCTGGGACCTCCTGCTAGCCTCACTCCCTCCAGTCCAGGCACCATTGTTAATAGATTTAGATACACAGAAGATTCAGGGAAAGAAGGATGAAAGGAAATACAACAGAACAATAGAAAAAAAAAAATCACAGTTCATCACAATCATTTCCATTTTAAGTAGAAATTAAGATGAAAATGTACTTCAGTGTTGGTTAGGGAAGTAACTGTCTTTTGATTTGTTCCCACAACAGCTGACAGTACACATTACCTGCTCAGGGTACCCAAAATAATCATTAACACTCCTGAAATGTTGTGTGTTAGGATGACGTACCAAAGGTTAGAAGTGGTTGTTGGCTGTCCTGGCAACAATTCCTTCTCAGGTGGTTTAATGCAACTCCCACATTTTCCTCCCAAACTACCCAAGAACCTGCTGGAGATCCAGCAGAACATCACCTCAGCCTATGGGGTGGGGTAGGAGAAAAGAGAAGCACCAGTCCTTCAGCTCGATTAACACAGATACATTCAAACTGCTTTTTTAACATTTTGGGGTTTTTTGCTAGCAGCAGACATGGTATCAAACCAGTTTTTGAAAGCATCCTATATTCAAGCTAAGATTTCCCAAGTTGCAAACACATTATTTGTGTTGCAGAGGGTAAAAACTCCCCCATGAAAAGGAACCAAATAGTTCTGGGTAGGGCCTGGTTTTACTGCAGTGTTTGGGACACTGTTTGAGAGGCAGGACAAAGACCCTTAGAAAGACAAACAAGTTACTCCCTGTCAAACCTTCACAAACCAAACCAAACTCAACCAGCAGAAGCTGATACAAAGAACAAGGACTTTGCCCAAAAGCCATTTATATCTCCATGCCCCTAAGTTCAGGACACCATAACTGCTCATCAGTTGCAAACACTTTGGTTGAGGACATGAAGCTCTGCCCTGCATCCTCCAGTTGTGGCAGGGGAGAGATTTCAAGTAGAAAGCATTTAAGAGAGATTTCAAGTAGAAAAACCAGGGCAGGTCAGTGGGTGGTGTGCAACAAACTAAAACATGACAACAAAGCTTCTCCTCCCAAACTGCTTTGAAACAGTTCTTACAGCACCTCCCCAGAGCTCTCTTCAAAATAAGTCAGACAAGAGCATAAACAAACTCCTGACAAAATTCCCATCCTCCATGAAGCCTTTGCAAGGCAGCTGGCTTGCAGGTGTGACTCCAAACTCAGAGTATTGCAAAACCCTTATGAAAAAGAGGTGGGTGCAAGGAGAGATGGAGGCACATCACTCTCCTACACACACATCTCTTGGCCCTGGGGACTCAGCCCTTTGCCTTTCTTGGCTCAATCTAATCAGATGTCCTCCACATTCCCACCTGCCCTCCTTTTGCTCTTTCCAGAGGAAAACACAACTGTTGCTGGCTGCCACAGGCACTGCCAGCTCTTCTGCAAATATCCTTCATGTCCAGCATGTCCTCAAATGCACAGAACCACCTCCAAGAAGACGTGGCTAAAGGTCCCAGCTCAGGCAGAGAGAAGCAGAGAAGAAAATCATCAGCCCTGACCCTAACTAAGCTCCTGTTTCAGCTTCAAGTCACTAGTGGTCAGCACTAGTGTTCAGAGGGAAGATGCTGGAAGAAAAAGCAGGAGTCAGGGCTGTGCCTCCTGCAATCCCAAGGGTCAGCCAGGATGTAGGCTCCCAACAGGTCTCTGGCAGCTGGTCACAACCCCCACTTCAAATCAACAAGGAAACCAAAGTGAAGAATGGAAAGGACAAGGTGGACTTCAGAAGGAAGCAAAATATCCCTCCTCTCTGCCTGTCAGGTCTGAGGGGTGAAACAGGATGGAACTGGTTTCAGTTTAAAGCTGCAAACGAATTGCAGGGAGAGAGCACTTACAGAGAAATGTATTTTCATGTAAACTTTTATGTGCCCATCCCTTGTAGCTGGACATCAGGGAAAATGCTAATAAACATCAGAGTGAGCAAAACATAGTAAAAAACACATATCCCTCCAGCAGCCCATCTCTTCCAAGATCTTGGAAATAGCTCTGCAGCTATATACTTCAGGGAGCCAAGCACACTAAATACAAGTTTGCATCTTAAACATAAGCACACATACATACAAACAAGTTTTTGCAGATATTTGTCAGCTGTACCACAAGATTTTCTGGGGTCGATGCTGCAGCTTATGTTACAGTGCTTGGAATATAGCTGCAGAACAGCCCCTCGAGAAGGAGCCTTGGAAAGAAGCTGAAATAGCACAGTTTGTGTTGCTGGGGATATTTCTGAGACACAGTTGCTGTTTACTGTGTTTCTATTTCCAATCAAGCTGCAAAGTCCACCCATAAAACAGAAGGAAGCATTTCTTGGGGTGTGGGACAGTGCAACACCATGCAAAGAGGATCAGCTCTTTACCTGCTACAAACTGAGCAGAGCTCCCCTTGACCTCCAGCAGAGTATTTGGCCCAGGAAGAAGAAAACAATATTCAAAATCCACAGTTATGAGGCTTCTCTTGGTATATTTTTATATATATTTATTTATATATTTATGCACAAAGCTCAAATAATTTAATGCCATGCCTCACTAATCATGTGAGTGCACAATTTTTGCAGGGGAAAACAGTTCTGGGGTGTTTATATGGTGCACCTCTTGCTCCTGGCTTAGAGAAGATGCCTCAGAAACTTATTGGCCCTTTTAAAGGTGGAATCTATCTGTCCATGCCATAGACAATCCAATGTGATTAATCGTAGGCTCCCTAGGAGAGATTAACCTACTCTACAAGGAGTCAAAAACTACTCCTAATGATGGCAAATCACAGCATATGGCCAATTGGACAACTTCATTCCACTTCAAAGAGAAATTAAGTAATACACTCTGGGGTACTTCTCCTCTTGTTACACTTGCAAATCCCCATTAATGCTAATGATTGCACCAAGTGCAAGAAAAATGCTACAAACACCGAAAACAAAGCAGGATCGGTCCAGAATATGCAGAACGCAAAGGGATCTAAAGAGCATTTAAATGTAACACAGCTTCCTTCTTTCTTCCTCTCTTTCCTTAAAAGCAAGAGGCGTGCAGGATTGCAAAAACATATAATTTGCCAACAAACGTACAAACTACAGCTCATGAAAAATAGTGAAATAGAGACCTGAAATTCAAGGCTGCTACAAGTTCATCATCTTCACTGGAGATCAGAAAACTGGCTCCTAAAGTTAAAAAAAAAAAAAAAAAAAAAAAAAAAAAAAAAGAAGCAACAATACCTTTTTCTTTCCCCTAAGAAAACAATTTCCTACCAACTTTGAAAACAAGAATGCCTACAGTGATCTGATTGGAGTATCTGTGATGGTTTTGGCTTGGCTCCCTCACCCCTCCTCAGATGGGTGGTTAAATGTGAGTCTAACCACAAAGTTCAGAGGGTTCTCTTCCTATTAACCTTCCACTTCATGCTTCCAATTTCAGAGAGGAGTAAAAACTGCCTTTCAGAAATTTCACTTATTCTTAGTTACTTCTGAGGTGAGAGTTCACGTTTCTGTCCACATCTGTGATGCCAGACTGCTGCAGAAGGACAGTGCTCAGTTAATACACTGGACAACACAGAGGGAGTTCATATATTGGGTTTTTGGTCTTTTCTTACTTTCCTGGCACTGTTTTACTCATTTATTAGAACCCTGACAGGAGCAGTTCAATGGATCCAAAAGTGCCATAAACTCTTGCTGACATTTTGATGCCCAGACACAGAATTAAATACAATGAACAAGACTTGCAATGGCAACCTGCAGCCACCCGTTGTGGTGAGGCATCACAAGATTAGGGTAGATATTAGGAAAAATTTCCTTACAAAGGGAGTGATCAGGCATTGGAATGGGCTGCCCAGGGAGGGGGTGGATTCTCCATCCCTGGAGGTTTTTAAGGAGAGACTGGATGTGGCACTGAGTGCCATGGGCTGGGAACCACAGGGGGAGTGGATCAAGGGTTGGACTTGATGATCTCAGAAATCCTTTCCAACCCAACTAATTCTGTGATTCTGTGAACTAATTAGTACCTTTGTTAAGTGCCTGATGCCAACACCATGCTGTCACCACCGCCAGGCTTGAAGTGAGATGGGGTGAGAACTGAAAGCACCATAAAAGCTCACAAAAAAATGTCCTCCTTCCAACTAGCTGCTCTTCCAAGCCACAGGATGTTTTCCAGCATGGTTATGAACACCACCTCAGTCAGGACTGCTGAAGATCAGTCTCATCTTTGAGCAAGCAAGAAGAATTCACAAGGGAAAAAGAAAAATCAGATTTGGAAACTAAAGGTTTTCTAATCTCCTGCCATGCAATTTGGTGTTCAGAAAAACTTCCAACCCTTCCAATAGCAAAAAACCCAGACAAAACCAGTGTCTTCTACCATCTTCTGGTGTATTAAGACCACAGTGGGATACGATGCTACACACATTCAAAAAAGCTGTGCAAGAGGAAGGGAGTGAGGCATCCGTGCATGGTGGTAGAGACAGAAACATACCCCATGAAGAGAAGAATCCCCAAAGAGCCAAAATAACCACTTCTGGGACAACAAATTTGTCTTCTCATATGTTTCCCCTACTGAATTCAGCACCCAAAGCACCCAATTCAGCATCCTGACACCCAAAGCACCTGGACAAGCTGCAGTGATGCTGCCAACGGAGATAACTCTGCCAGGAGAACCTGGCCCATCCAGGCTCTGGTTACAGAAAGGGCATGAGACAAGGAGAGAAGAAACACCAGGAAAGTCAAAGAGCAGTGCTGAGCACTACAACATGCACTGAGATACAACTGGGCTATTGCACTGCTCTTATCAGCAGACAAGTTCAAGGTCAGCCTTGATGCACTCACTGAAAACTGACACTGCCTGTGTCCTGCAGTCAGCACAACTTCCAATCAAGGCTCCCAATTATTAGTAGAAATTTTGTTTATTCTTGCGAGGCCTCAGGACAAACAAAAAAGCAGCCCTGTTGTGCCCAGTGTTCTACAAGAACACTTAATTAGCCTCTTCATAGGTTGTTCCCTTGAGCTTCTTTTAAACATGTTTTTTTTTTCAAATATAAATAGATTCAAATTTCAGAATCCCAGAAACCAGTTCCCTGAAATTTATTTCTGTAAGCAATTACTACGAGTTTGCCTTTCCAAATTTCAGCTGTAAACCAAGTACTTCACTCTTTTGCTTACTTTAAGAAGAAATCATACTAGAAAATCTTGGTCCTTGGGATGTAAATATATTTTTGCCATTCATTTAAACCAGGATTTGAATTCAAATGTTCTCTGAAGTTGCAAAATAAAGGTTTTTCTGTTTTTTCTCTCCTCCAACTACAGGATTAATGTCAGACCAGGTGATCCTTGAGGTCCCTTCCAACCTGGCTTTCTAGGATTCTGTGGTTATGTATCAGTAACATCACAAATACACAAAAATATTCACACATTGGGAAACCAGCTTTAACTAAACACTTTATGGATTGATCTATGGAATCTGGAGCTACATTAATATCTCCTGAGCTCAGCAGGATAACGGAAGCAGCACATCACTTGCTGAGAGGAGCAGTAAGACTGTTACAGCAGTGAATGCAGGAAAAAAGGAACAAAAAATTCTGGGAGGAAATTAAAAATTCAAGCTTTTTCCACTTCCTGTGGAGGCATCTGGTCAGGCACATTACTAGAGATGCCAAAGTGGTTGCCCCACTGGCCCAACCTCCTGTACCAGCACTTGCATCCTGTTCTTAACTGGCAGGTCAGCTGCTAAATTCTAAAGGTGAAAGGAAAAAGGAACACGAGGCAAGAGGAAGGCTGCTCATCCTTCTGAGAGTCACTCACCCATTGGATCAAAACTCCCCAACTTGTCAGCAAATGGATCCTGAGGACCAGACCATCACTTGAGAGCATTTTATAACCATTTTCACATGCAAATCCTTCCTCCTGAGTCTCCACCTCACTTAGATTTGTACCAATAATTTCAAGGTCACCAGCTATTACATCCTATTATCTAACCCTTCAGACTCTGCTTTATTCCTTTTTACTGCTACTTTTTGCTGATGTTTCCACTCACCTTTGGAGATGCCTGTTTAATTTAGCTGGATTTTTAGGCCACACTTTGGATTACATTTTCCCCGAGCTTATTCTAGCAATTTCTTGGCAATAAATGGTACTTGGATACCCTGCAGAAACCTCACATCCTATAATGATTACTGCTATTTCCATTACCATAGGCTAAACTAGTTAGGTCCAAACAGCAAATTAAAAAGCTTGCTTCCATGTGCTGGTCCTTTAGAAAGGATGCAACTGTTCCCCAGAACAGGGAAGACACTGAATTAAAAAAAAAAAAATAAAATTGTCATTTCTCTGGCGTGGTTAAATAAAATACAGTAAACTGGTTTGCATGCAAGAGGATAAAATCAATACAGCTTCCATTCAGGCAACAACAATTATAGGATATTGCTTTCCATATGTACATTCTGTCCATTAAAGGTGGAGGTTCCAGAGTTCCCCATTGAACACCCAGCTTTGCATCCTCCACCTCCCTATAGCGCTCAGCAGTCTCTGCCTGACATTAGTACTAAACAATATTCATTAAGAGCATAACACTAAAGTGCAACATGTAAGTAAATCAACCTCTCAATGCTCTATTTTACAAATTTCATGGGCCACTGGGGATAATTAAAAGGGTAATTATATAAAGTTGGTGCAGTTTTGAGACTCAAATGACATTTTCTGCTTTAAAGCACTTGATAATCTGGCATTTTTCTACTCAGTCTTTTTGTACTTTTATGGTCAAGCAGCATAAACAAACAAGAACTGCTCTTTAAGGTATTTCAATTCTTTTTGCTTTCTCTCTCCCCATACTGTTTTTCTCGATGAAAACCATTCCCTACTTCTTCCTAAAAGTCCTATGTTGAGATATCAGGAAGAATGAGGTCTTTTTTAAAAAAAAAAATCACTGATCACCATAAAATGATGCTGAGCCTCAAGCTTGGTTTAGACTGTAGCTCTGAACAAAAATGGTATTGCTTTGGGTGTTTACAGCACTGGAGTGCTGTTTGGTTTGTCACTGTGTTTAACCACTGCTCTAAAGCTAGCAAAGTACATTACTGGTAGTAACAGCTCATGAAAAATACAGCGAAGAAACTGCTAGTGGCAGAAGCATTTAACTTTCTTGTTAGCAGCCTCCCCCATGTGGCACTTTAGCACCAGCAAGTTGTTTATTATGTTCTGTGCCAGGCAAAACTGATTAAATGGGGCTCTTAAGAATCAAAGCGTTATAAATTCATGGAAATACAGCAAGCAATAAATTCCATGGAATTAAAAGCTTACTAGTGCTATTAGCATTTCAGGGTGTTTGCATTGTTAATAGTGATGTGCAAAAATGATGTTCAAACGAGACAAGACAAACCAAACAGAACATATGCTTTAGCTGCTACATTTTTGTACCATGTCATCATTACTTGCAATTTTTCCCCCCCCCCAAAAAACCCTAAAATGCTCATTAATGTTTTAGAGAAAAATCTGAATCGAAAGTCTGTAGACCAAAGCTTCACAACCCCAGTAAAAGAAAAGTATTGTACATGAAACAATGCTGTTCTGGCTCTAGGAAAGAGTTGGAGATGGATACCCAAAGGCAGATGCTTGCCCTGGCTTTGGGGAGGAAGCAGCAGGGTAAGGCAGGGGGACTTTTCTGCCATTACCAGGACACATTAGGAGAAAACAACTTGCTAAGAATTTAATAAGTAAACTCGATGCATAGTAATTCTTAATACTTAAGGAAAGGGCAATCCAGTCTGACCTGGTGATCAGTAAATCTGTCATCAGCTCTCCAAAGAGACATCTTTACTCCGGGTTGCTCTATCATCATTCCACTGGAATGACTCTGGTGGCAGGTGACGAACTTCTCCATCATTACTGCAGAGCTCCAAGCAGAACACTAAAGCTGAGCTGGTGTTAGCCCTGTCCCTCACACCCATCTGCTTGCAGGCAGCTGATAACTTGGGAAATGGAATTCCTTTCAAGCAGAAACTTTGGGCAAGAAGCTGCCCTGGGTAGGAGAGGGACAGGACACACTTTCTAAAAGTGCAGAACAATCAGGCCTTGCAGAGTTTGTTTGTTTTGTTGTCGTTTTCCTCCTCTGAGAGGAACAATTTGTCCCTTTGCAAGCTGCTAGAACACACAGCAGCCAGATAACCTCACCTGCAATGTCCCTCTAAGGAGTAGGGGGCAAACCTGGCTCTCCCTGCACCTGGGAAAATGAAATCACAGCCTGGTTGCCACGGTTAAGGTTTGACATGGGATCAAGAGTATATTCTGGATGGTACATCATGCACAGCTGGCAACTCACAAAGTCAAGAAAAAACAAGAAAGTTTTGTCCAGAACAAAAACAGCACCCATGGCACCCAGTGAATCAGCTGCAGAGGTAGGAAATGAACCTCAAATCCTGACTCAGGATTCTCAGGTTCTGTGTGGAGCTCACCTTAACAACAAAAAGCCTCTTCCAAGGTTGAGGGAGCTGACATTTTGTTTGCCTCAAGCAAAACAAAACAAAGCAGTAGTTTTTAAAATGCTCAGAGGCATGGGGTTTTTTGATGTATGCATGTCCTGGCAGTCACACATCTGCACCAGGAGAGAAATAGCCCAGTTTTTCTGGCAGTTTAGTCCTTTTCATGTTAAAGTTGAAATTACACCATCACTGAACTTTTGCAGCTCCAGGTTCTTCATATAAAAAGCAGCTGCTGAATACACAGAGGGAGCAAGGATTTTTTTCTTAATGTTTGAGCAGTTCCAAGTTCAAACCTATTGAAGTCCAGGTCACACCAGGACCATGTCACTATTAATGCATCCAGTTCCATGCCAAGAGAAACCCAACATAAAACTAGGATAAACTCCAGTTCTCCTGAAGAAATATACCAAGGTCTTCCAGATGATGCCACATATTGCTCTTCGTGGGCAATGGGACCAGATGGGATGTCAGTCTCAGAGGACAAAATCTGGGAAAGTCTCTTTACAGCTGTTTTTAAAGATAAGGTCTCTCCAAATGTCCACAAAGCTTGTTTGAACTTTTTTCTCCTGCTCCACTTGGGAAAAGAGTTTCTTGTTCCACCAGTCCTGTGTCATACATACCACGGGCTTCTCCACAACCTCCTCCCAGCAGCTCACCCTCCATCACACTTTGTGAAGGCACCAGAACCAAGCATGACAAAGACCCCTAACTCCATACTCCTTCTTTTGGGACCAGATCCTTTTTTGCAGATAGGAAAGGTCCCCACTCAATCTTGGGGAGACTTGATGCCTAGCCAACTACATGCTGCTCTGGGAACAACACCAGAAGACTTGGGACAGCCCAACTCCTGCTCTGATGGCATTTGGGAGTACTCTGGGATCTGCCCTCTGCAGGTACCTGGCATCTCATAACACAGGTGACAACAACTCTACTCTTGAGGAGAGAAAAAACTGAGGATATGCAGATGGAAAACTGGCACAGAAGGTTTGGTGGGAGTGCCCAGGGCTTCCTTGTGCTGCATGCAACCAACTGGTATGGGAATGCTTTGAGAAGGGAAGACAGCAGGAAACAGAGGGAAGGAGCTTGGAAAGCAGAGATTTCACTTGTGGGACCAGAAACAACCTGAACAGCAACAACCTGAACAGACATGCACTGGCACAGCACTGCACAAGGCACCAGACACAGTTTTGTGACCAACCCCCTGCACCACAGGAACCTTTCACCCCACACCAGCAATGATCAGGGAGCTTCTAACTTCTATGTCTATTTCTAACTGAATAAAAAAAAACCAAACTATTTCTGACTAAAAAAAGAACTATTTCTAACTAACAACTAATCTAATTCTAAAATGTCTACTTCTAACCTATTACCAAGCTTGAGATAGGAGCTTGAGAATGGATGTTGCTTCTGAATGGTGGTCTCAGACTCACTTGGAAGTAAAAATCTTCCTCTCAAGTACATTCTGGCAGGGCAATTTCAAAGACAGGTTCCTCAAGGGGGTGGGGTGTAAGTGACACTGGGATACAGGGGATGTAGCACAGCACCACAACACTGCTGAGCTGGGAATCCCTGTAGGACTTCAGCATGAGAGCCCCAAGCATGACCAGGTGTAGTAAAACCCAACTATTTACCCAGCTCCTTTCTGAGCTTCCCATCCTAAATGTGCTGGGAAATGAGGAAAAGGACTTGACTGGACTTTTTTGACCTTATCAAATATCTAGAAAGCACCACGGCTGATGTGGATGTATTTCAAACCACGTTAACCATGGCAGCTGATGGAGCAGTAATGCTCCAGCTGGCCTGAGGATCAGGGACATTCAACAAACTACCCAAACTTGGAGAGAATTAGCAAGCACACACTATACATGTGGGATTTATACCAGGCACATGTTGGATTTGCAGCTTTTCACACAGTTTTTGGGAAAAAAACAGGGTTAATGAAAACGCTGAAAAATCAGGAATGCTCTCAGAGATTCAAGGTATGTATATAAAAAAAATAAATAATTACTTCAATATTAAAATTCAAATTATCTAAAAATAGATTGCCTCGTGCATTGAGGTCTCACATTTCAAAAAGACAAACTTTGTATTTTTCAACTATATTTTTTTGTTACTTATCCAACTTTCAAAAGTACAGGCTTTTAACTGGCCTTCTTTTTAACTACCTGAGTATAAATCCAGACATCTCGGTTTTAAATGGTATTTTGTCTAATTAATATCTTTTTTCTCCCCTTCAAAACATGTATTTATCTGCTGTGAAATCAGAGGCAGAAACTAATTGTTTTAAAGATAGCAGAGTAAATAACAACTTTGGAACCTTGCAGCCTTAGTCTGGCAATTTGTCTCATATAATTGACTCAGCAGACATGCTTACAATTTCTTACAACTTTTACAAGACCTCCTGTGGGCTTATTTTAATGTTCTCCAAAACTAAGCTCAGAGCTTTGAAGGCTTTAAGTAAGTACCACCAAAAGCAATCATCCCTCCTTCCTAAAAGGAAACAAACAATAAAAGCACATTTTTTTTTCCTGACACCAGATCTCAAAGAGGAATAAAGACACCATAGGATTTGTACTTTTTCAGAAATGTAGTTTTCTTTTTTTTTTTTTCCCAGGAATATTTTTTTCCAGTTCAATTTGTATTCAATAAAGCTTTAAAAGCAAGGTTTTCCCAATAAAAATCCTCGTTTACTGGAATAAAATTTAAATGGAGAACGATGACAGCAATAAAGCAAACACAGACTATAAAAATAACTGCATGGCATTTTTCCAGTTCAAAAGGGGTAGAAAATAAACAACACAACAACCTCCCCCCCTCAAAAATAAATTGTCTCCTGGCTCAAATTATTGATTTATGCTGTTGTTGGCTTTGAAATGATCACTTTCTATTTCTAAGACCTTTCCAGACCATCAGGAATGTCAGGGTTGTGTAGCCCTGTTCCATTGGTGGAAGTGCCCCAGGAGGAGGAAATTCTGTGCCCTTCCACAATTTCCTTCCATCACTGGGATACACCAACCCTTAGCACATCAGAGGGTTAAATGAAACACTTGCCTTACAACTAAAAAATGGACCATCAAAAATAACAAAAAGGGTACAAAAGGAGAATGAAGTGATCTGCTACTCCATAGATGCAAATTCACTTTTTTTTTTTTTTTTAAGGATAATAACAATTCTACTTTTTTTAAGCAGCAAAATAAAAAGCTGACCATTTCTCAACCAAAATCTATTTTGAAAAGCCCCACTATCAACCACAGATATTAATGGTTTGCACTGGAAATGACGTCAGAGGCTTAGTTACAAACGTCCAAATGTTTGTGCTCCCCTACTAAAAAAAATAAACAGTGAGGTCCCAGGCAGAAAGGACTCTTTTAAGCAATTAAGGAATGTTATGCAAAACAGAGGGGAAAAGCATGAGGCCAGCAGAGGTGGGAGAGCCCCAAATTAAAATTCACTGATTGCACTGGGAGAAAAACCAGTTAGCAATTAAGCATCTCAGAGGTGGCATCTGAAGTTCCTGCCATTAGCAGCAGTGAAAAACACTTTCAGATGTTGCAGTGAGAAATATGGGCAGGCAATCAGGCCAAAACTTACTGCTTTTTTTTTCTTTTTTTATGCCTTGGCTTTAGTATGAGCTACCAAATAAAAAAAAAAAACAACCCAAAAAGGATGCCCTCCTGCAATGCCCACTGACATCACTGGTCTTGTAACACTATAAAATATAAAATATTGTTGCTACTTTTGCAGGACAATAACTCAAGTGTGCCGGAAGACACTTCTGGTGTGGTAGAAGGCAACAGGCAGTGACCTAAGAGAGGACCAAATAAAATATGGAATATGCAATCAGAATCTATTGCCAGTGTCACTTCCTCACATCCCTAGATTTTATCACACCAAAAGGCAGCTTCCAAGCCTGCAAATCTACACGTGGCTCTTGCCTTTGTGTTGAGAAGCAGGCATGTCTATGGGATGCCACCAGATAGAACTGGTGTGCATGGTGGTGTTGGGTTGGCACTTGGGATTTCATGATCTGAAGAGGTCTTTTTCAACCATAATGATTCTCTGATTAGTCCCCATCAGCCTTTCTGTACCAGCAAGTTGCATCCTGGGGCCCAGCAGCACCAGGGCAACACAATTCTTAATTCAGTTATTCGTCTGCCTCAGAAGGAAAGCTTAAAACTGGGTATTTCTGGGGCTTTAGTTGTTGGATTTGAGACTGAGCTTGAGTTCAGGCTGTCTGACCTGACCCATACCTGGGTTCTGGAATAATGAGGATCAGTGCCACTCCTACCTATGCCATTATTCCAAATCCTTTCTTCACCTGAGCTCTGATAAAAGGCAGAATATCCTTATGTATTATCCAGTTTGCTCTTTAAGAACCAGGCTGGAAGCTGCATAGTCTGTACTACATGGTGCATCAGAAGCTGTTTCCTTGCTATCTCTGTAGGCTAAGTTTAGAGATGGACACAGTGACCAACCTGCTGATCACACCCATAGCAAAGCTCCAACCATCCCCAGAGAGAACAGGCTGCCCATGGACCACCAATAGCCCAAAAACAGGCTCCAACTTTTCAAAAAAGCTTTTACAGCACTTTTTCCCAACCAAACAGCTCAGGCTGACAAGTCCAGAGGGCTTAAACAACAACAAAATTATCCCTTGCAGACACACCAGTGCCTAGCACTGGATGTCCTGTCTCCCTTTTGGGATGCACACAGCTTCAGGTGCTTTGTAAGCAGACGGGTGGTGGGAGGAACTCAAACACCTTCCTGCAGCTCCAGGACAGCACTTGCCACTATGGCCAATTTTGCATGGAACTCAGTAGCTGAGTGTCATCAACTTCACAGCACTTTTTAGCAACTCCCAGGCAGCAGCTCATCCTTCAGAGCTGCTTCAGCTGCAGCCTTTGCATCCTGGGCCATTTCCAACAAATGCAGCTGGGGTTGAGCTGTGGGGACTGATGGGGTTGGTGTTTTCCAAATGCAGAGGGGTGCAGGAACTGTTCAGTCTTGTGCTTCACATTCTTCCCAGTTTGGTTGGTTGGAGGGCATGTTAAGTAAGAGAAATCAGCACCTGCATTTTACTGAAGATGGTATCCAGTGCCTACCTAAGCTAAAAGGAGAAACACTGCAGGATTATGCAAAGCACTGGCCAAATCTCCTTCACTTTAGCATGGAGACCAGAATGATTTGGTCCCAAAGCATCAGATAAGAGGATCAAAACCTCCTGCTGACTATCTTGAACATATTTTTCTTCCAGCCCACTTGAAGATTTATAATATATTAAGGAACATTAAGAAGAAGAAGAAAAAAGAAGAAAAGCTAAATGGGCCAAAAGCAAACAAAAGAAACACGTTCTCTTGAGACTGCTAATGCTGGCAGACAATAGCACAGAAAGAACTCCTCTGACAGATCTTTGAAGTCTTCAATACTGCATGCTAGTGGTCCATGCTAATGAGATTTGCTCAGATACTTTTTAAATTATTCCAAATGCCTTAATCTATTTTCTACATCTTCTTGACCCAATTGCTTCCGAAAAGTCACAGCTTCAGCCATTTCTGGACTAAGCTTTTCATTAAAATAGGTGAGGTCTTCGAGCAGATTGTGTTTCCAAAGGCCCCCACACACCCTTTTTAGGGCTTACCCCAAAAACATGTGAGTAATACAGTAATTTCTTTTGCTAGAGATTACAGAAATGCACTGCACCTTTCAAACTGAGCAACTCAAAAGGTCTTAAAAAAGTAGGATGTTACAACTGCTCCCAACAAACCAAAAATAAATTAATCCAGCCTCAGACATTGGCTTGCCAAGGCACTAATCACTTCAGCTACATAACTACCACCCCTTCAGCAGGTATTCCAGGGTCTCCTAGATCCCATCTCCTGCTGGAGGTGATAGAAGCACTCACACAAAATGCTTCCAGTACAGCTCTATGTAATTTGGGCCTGTGGCAGAAAAAAAACATTAGAGAAAATGTCCCAGAACCAAGCTGTCTGCTCTAATACACTCTCTTATGAATGCACCCAAGTAACAAGACCCATAATTCAGAAGAAACTGTACACCACATCTTCAAGAAATGCTGACTGCTTCTGCTCTGAAGTATGTTTTAGGATCATTAGGTCAAAATAGCAAGAAAAACCAAGGTGCCAAACTCAGTACAGAAAACATCACCCTAATAATTTCCCACTGCCTGACGTGGAAGCATCACTGCCACCTGGCCAGTACAGAATGCAGGACTAAGAACCTCACCAGCCCATCATTTTTTGCATTGAGCTTAGGAATAAAGTCCATTTATCTGACCTTTCTCCTGCCTTGAAGGGAAGGAAGGAGAAAATATACATATATAAAAATGTTAAAGCTCCAACCCACAGATTTATCTGCTGATCACCTCATTCAGTTCTGAATTACAGCAGGCAGTTTCTGTTTTATTATCAATATTTAATCAGCATTTAACTCTGACACAAGCATTAAGATTTGAAATTTTCAACTAAGTGCAACTTTGCTAAATCCTTTGTGTTGATTTTTTTTCCCTGTTAAAAGTTTTCTAAAGGATTCTATCTTTGCCATCTTAAAAGTCAGCATGTGTCTTTTGTTATCAATTATGTACAACTTTAGTAGCATGTTTTATACTTTTCAATTTTTCAGCATGCAAGCTATCCCTGATTTACAATGCTCACTGAATGGTGTTTGATTATTGAAAATGCTTTTACATATATTTAAACAAATGACTGCTCCTGGAAAACTAACACTATTGTCCAGAATTCTGTAAAAATACATTTCCCCTCCTTTCTCCCCAGATCAAACATCTCAATTCAAACTGTTCCTTTGAGGAAAAAAAAAAAAAAACAAAACTGGCATATCATTGGGCATCATGCCTAACAGTGCTAAATAAAGGAGAATGTAAACATCTTCATTCTGCAGGTTTAATCATCAAAGCCCCTTGCTCTATCTATCCTGTTATCTGTGCCTTCGCTCAGAGCTGTTTGGAGCTCACAGGAGAGAAAAAAAAATAAATAAAAAGCAAGCAAACAAAACACAGAATAAAAAAAAAAAAGCTATTTGACCAACCCTGTACCCCAGTCCACACACCTGAGGCCAGGCTTGCAGGCAGTGCTGGGACACCCAGGGCCACACGACTGCTCCTCCAGGAGCTGAGTCCTGCTCAGGAACTGCACTGAGCAGCTTAACTGCTAACTCAGAAGATGGGATTTCACCTGAAATTAAGCTATCAAGCAATTGAGCTCAAACTCAATCAACCAAACCCTTAACCTTCCCTGTTTCAGTGGCACTGCTCTAATGAGGACTCTATCACTATTTCCATTACTATCTCTTCTTCTCGTGGTTTATTATCTTGGCAGTTTCAATTCTCACCCAGGTGAAATTTGAAGGCCAGTTTCTGGGACCACATATCATTCATTATGGCTTCATTTTATGGAGTATGTTGCAAGACTATGGACTGATACTGCAGTAAATAGGTTTCCACTGCAAACAGCACCTCTCACTGCAATGGAAGGAGGGCAGAGCCAAAGCTTCCCACAGGAACAAGTTCTAACAGTAAAGGGCACTTGGAACAACTTCTTTTTTGTCAAGGTGTGAATTTTAGTTGTGAAAACACATCCTTGAACATGCATCAGACTTGCACACACTGTGGCTGACCCACGCGTGGTTCTCCAGCCCTCAGGGTTTTCCCACTGAGCCTGGATCAGTTTCTAGGATGTAGACACATCCTAAAAACTTGAGGCTATTCTGAAAGGTAACACCTTGCACTATTGCAAGCAAAATTCCTGATTTTCCTGTGTCACATAGCACCGTGCCATGCATGAGCTGTGGCTCCACAAATCCTGCTGCACTTGGAACCTAAAATTTTTCCCCTCTTCACAAACTGTCCAAAGGGGAACATTGTCCAAGTGTAGGGCAAGCCACCACCATCTTCTTAAACAGCAAGACCTCCTGCTTCTCCAATAGCTGAAATCCACCTAGGACCCCATGGGCTCCACCATTAAAAAAAAAAAAACAAACCAACAACCCAGAGTAAAACTCCTGTCTTGAAGAGAGGCAAGTGTCATACAGCTGGAATACAGCACTGGCACAGCCAAGGACTGCAATATTCACCTGAACTTCATGAATTTCATCTTTACTAAATAGATATTTTCAGCAACAAAGAACTTAAATAATAATAATAATAATTAAAAAACCACATCACCCTCAGACCTATTTAAATTTAAAACAGAAGAGAACGGGGACATATTCCCCCCCCCCCGAAGTACATTTTAATAAAATTAAAATTAAAAATAGCTCTAATTCATTCCGATGCTGAAAAAATTCGAAGTTTAAAATGAAATCACCATTTTATATTCGAAGAAGGTCAAGAGAACAGCACTAAGGAGGACTGACATCACAGTGAGCAGCAGCTCAGCACTTACATCAGTGTTGCTTGTTGCTATGGTGCTTAACCGACTATTAATTTCTGAAAGAAGGTGATTATAAAGCAGCCATATGAACCTCAGTCAGATGACACCCTTCAGTACCAAACACTGAGCTGCCTTACTCTGCTCTTCTGCAAGTTAATTTTGTGAATCACCACTTTTGTGATGTTAATATTCCTTTCCAACTTGAAACTTTGGACCAGAAGAGAGGCGAGGAGTTAATTTAGAAGGAAGGGGATTTCACGTTGCTTTAAATAAAAATAATTTTGCAGAGAGTGAGATTTCTCTTTACCATGTTCCAAAAGACTAAAAATCATGTGTTTAAATTTTTACAGTGATAGCAATCAAATTAACTGTGCTGTCCTGCTCTGCTGGACATGCTGTTGTAAATCCAGGAGTGTCTCAGCCTGGGAAAAAGCAAAACTGGAGCTGACATTCCCCAGGGATATTCCCTGGCAAAGGGATGCTGCTCCAGACCTGTGCCACAGCACCTCCCAGCCCAGCATCTATAGATGCTGAGACATGGACTTGGCCATGTGGCCACCAAGCCCAGGCAGAGCAGGGTCTTCCCATTCACACACAGCCTCTGTAGGGTCACCAAAAGGCCTTCTCAGATCATGGCTGAAAGCCTAAAAGTGCATCTTTGTGGCCTAAAATGCAACTGAGCACTTCAACCATTAGCTTCCCAGGAAAAATGGGCTTGAAGCACAGCAGTGACTCCAAAACCAGTGCTGAAATCTGCCAGAGGAGCCTTCACTTGTGCAACCAAAGCATCCTCCCGGGGTTTGCAGGATCAGCTCCAACCTTCAGACCTGGTTCAGAAACTGTGTGCAAACCAGAATTTGTATTTACCTTCTCCAGTTGCTCCTGTAAAGCAATCTTCAGCTACAGCCACCCAAGAAGGTCACTCTTCTTACCCTGCAGAGAAAGAAGGTGACACACGTGAGTGCTGGGGCAGTGTCAGCACCACCACCCAAAGCATTTTCATTGGCACCACATCTGCAAGTACAAACATAAATAAAGCAACAAATTAATCTAATCGTGTTTAACGGCAAATGACTTTCAGAGAGAGTTAATAAAAACAATCAAGTCACAGGACTGGTGCTTATCAGTACCAGCCAGGGTGAGGCTCTTCAGTTCAGCACCAACAACTTGGTCCTTGGGAGAAAAAAAAAAAATAAAAATAAAAGAACACAACCCATGGAGATGAAACATCTTTGTTCTCTAGCATAAACTTTCTTAATCTTGATGTCTATCAATCTATTTTCAGTTTGAATAATAGATGAGTTCAGTTCTTTGTTTCAGAAATCTGACTATTGTCTGAATGGGTTCTCCTTACTTCAGGCATTTTAAGACCATTTGTAACCACTGCTATTTTAGCTTCTCAATCTTTCCTTTTTTCTCATCCTTTTCCTTAGAGACACAGTCTTAGATGAGATTTTAAAACTAGCTGCATCTTCCTAATTCAAAAAGTTGTTTACTGTCTTGGGATATTGTCTCTTTAAGCATTACCAGGAGCACATCAAGTATGCCAAGGTGGTAAGAGCAGTGGGTATTAAAAAGAGAAATAATTAAAGTGCATCTTTATAAAAAGTAGGAGGGAGAAAACAGCACGTGTAGGGTTTTGTTTTTTTTTTTACCCTGTATATTACTGTATCTTGTGTACTCTCTCTTATGCAAAAGAGTATGTAATCTTTTAAGAAACATGACAATCTGCCACTTTCTGTTCATGTAATTGGGATCAACATATGGTACAAGAGAAAAGAAAAACATTTGTTTATTAATTTAGATCAAGTTACTAACTCAAACCACTAACAGCATTCAGAATTAATTCTACATCAATTGACCAAATACCTAGTAGACTGAAATTATAATATAATCTCACTGAAATGTTGATCTTCTGCTGCAGAGGTGCAGGATAATATGTAATAAAGACAGAGAAATATGCAATAACTTGGTGACACAGATGACATCATATGAAACGGAAAGTCAGTGACATGGGGATGTGTAAGACAGAGCTACGTGAAACTCCATTTCACCAAATTCACACAGGAATGTGTAGTTTTGGGGGTGTTCGTGAAACTCACCAAATGGGAAGTTACACTATTTACACATCAGTAGGTGAAGCAGTAAAATACCCATCTCTGGGAAAAATCAGAATCTTCATTAAGTTCTTTCAAAAGAAAAAGTACTCATTTGCCATTTATTTTGGAAGGGAAAAATGTTTTCACAAAAAGAATGAGGCATTACTTCTTTAGCATTGAACTTAATTTTAATTAATTTTAGCCAGGAAAAAAAAAATGACCTTGAGATGAAACGAAATTTATATTGGTTTTAGCTGATGCTCCCTGGCATCTTATTTTATTTTTACTTCATTTTTAATGCTTTAAGTGAGAAGCTTTTCACAGGCAGCACCAGAAGATGAGGGGCCAAAATTTGTACATGTTTGCTGCATAAGAAACTGTGTTCTGCTGGGGTATGCAAGACATTCTTGATTCTGCACTGCAAAGGACATAACACTACTCCATCTTAATAGGTCAGCTCTCACCTTCCTGAGAGTATGTAAGACAATACATCTTTTATGTAAAATACCTGACCTTTGACATCCGATTTGCTCTTAGATTAGCAACAATAAAGGCTTTTATCCTGCTGTGCTGCAGGGGTTATCTTGGATTTGACACTTTAAACCCCTCTTCATATTTATCTGTTTTATAAATTTTCTGGCTATTTGGCAGTCAGATCCTTATTTTGGCAGTGGTTTGCAAGCAGACTTCACTTCTACCCTGAGAGTCTTCCTGATAGTAAATGAACCATCTTAAAATGTACTTTTTGAGGAAACTGCTGAAATTACAGGTTTGCATAAAACACACATACAGCATCCCTCTTGGCAGTGCTCTGAAAAGCAGGTAACATCTTTTTGTCATATATAAACTGAATATACTCCAAGGAAACTCAGGAACACTGGCCCAGAGTTCTCCAGTGTGAGGCAAAGAGGCCCTAAGGAGGACAAGGAGGAGCCCTAAGGAAGGCTGAGGATGATTCCATCTCTTCTCACAAATTACTCCAATTGCAATCCAGGCTCCTTTCATTATCTAAGTCTTGCTATGTGCTACCTGACTTTCAAAAAATTTGGATAATGTACCACTGAAGCCAAAATGAGCAGCACAGACAGCTGTTCCCACCTGTGAAAATTCCTCATTAATAGTAAAAAAAAAAAAAAATAAAATTGAGTATCTCGAAACGTGGAAACACAAATACAGACTTTCCTCCTGAAAATGTTTATATGGGTGAGCAAACTGATTTAGGCAACACGCATTCCTTCCATCATGCTGTCTTTAAGATAAACACAAAGTACCATCAACGCTCTAAGTGTGTGTGTGTGGAGCAAACAATGGAAAAAAAATCCTGTCCTACCAAGGCAAGACACTTCACTACACTCACATTTTCCCCTCAAAGAAATGATTAAAATAGAAAACCAAACCACAAACAAAAATCCACTGAGTGAGCAGCAGTGGTCCTGCTGTTTCATGAGTGGAGGGAAGGTCTCCAAGCACACACGATGCCATCTCCCTGGCTCAACTTGCATCCCAGTTTCTGCACGTGGTCTGTGCAAACCTACATGTCCTGCTCAAATTTTATCTGGTTATTCCTGAAAACATTTGGGTGCCTCAGTTTACCCACCAGCAAGATGAGAAAATGCACTTTGAAACCCTTGACTATGAAGATACTTTCCAAAACAACTGTTTCTGGCAGGATTTTGTGAAGTCAACTGATACCAATCCTATAAAGGTCATGACCCAAGCCACTGCCATCATTTTTCCAGTTGATTTTAACAGACCTATTGCCCTGGATCAGATCCCACCTATTTACCTGGTACCAAGGCACCAGGCAAGACCATCAGAGGTTTTGCCATTTCACCTCCTGTTGGGTCAGACCTTGCAGCTCATTTGATCCCAGGACCTTATAACTCATTTGATCCCACAAGGTCTATCAAAGAGCATTGCAGAATGAACATCTACCTAAACCAGTAACTTTTTTACTAATACCTAAATGAGAAGAGCCTTGGGTATAGCCAAAAATAGATTACCAAAGCCCTTCATCCCACACAAACTGGCTGGTGAGTAATTTTACACAGGAAAGCAGAACACCAGTTCAGCTGCCCCCCTACTTTGAATTACTCATCTACATCTTTTTGCCAGTGTCCCAACCTTGAGAAAGCTACAATTCATTATTGGAAACCTTAAATAGCAGGGGAATCTCCCCTTCACTACCTAGAAAGCACTTTTAAAAAAAAAAAATTAAAATTAAAGAGAGAAAATAAAACACACATCCAACGTCACAACAAAAAATTGTGTCTGAAATTTGATTTCCCTTCATTTTTTCTTATACAAGACCAGCTGAAATATATTTATTGTGTCTAATTAAAATATTTACTACAAGGCTTCCTGAAAGCTTTAAAATTTCAAAACTTGATCATCCAAATAAGTACCTCTGTGCAGTAATTTATTCTAAATAAAGTGAACCATAAACACCTAATATAGCTGCTTCTTTCGCTCAAAAACTCCCTGAGCCAGATTCAGCTGCACACAGGCTGAAATACGAAAAATGTCTCATAATTATTATTTTCTTGTCCTGTGCAGCAACACCTGCAGTCGCTGTTTTTGTCAACTGTAGATTTCCTGTACATTTTTAAGAGGAAAAAAAACAAAACATTTTTTTTTTCATTTGCTATTTTGCCAGTCCTGAAAATACAGGGTCTCTCATGATTGCTACAAGAAACATCTGGTACCAGGCAAGCTGATGGGCACAATCCTGCACCCAGGTTACTCTTCTCACCCAGTGCACTCTTTTCAATTATTTGCACCAACACGTGTAGAATTGCTCTCTGGATGGTCAATAGTTTTGTTGTTCCTATTATATTTTTAGAGAGTTATCCAGCAACCTAAGCAAATACATTACAGTAGATATTTTAAATAATGAGGGAGAATATTTTTTCTGAACATTGTCAAGGGGGCTGCTTTATATTGTGCAGTGTATAGGAAATCTCAGGAGGCTGGGTACAGATTTTTCTCTACCAGGAGTCATTATCACCTCCTCAGAAAGTGAAATGCAGGTGAACAGTAAAACTGGGAGAGACTTAAGTGCACTTCTTCCACCTCACTCCGAAGAGGGGGAAAAGGATTTGGTACAGGCCAGAACACAGGGATGTTAATGCTCGTTCCCTCGCTGCTTCTGGGTGGAAGGAGGGAGCAAATCATCCTGGATTTTTTCATTTTCAGTCATTAGCAGGCTGTTCAGAATCTCGGGCCGGTGCTTATTAGTTATTCTGAACAGAAATAAAATCAAAATAAATAACAGCATGAGGACAAAGCTACGCACAGCACATCTCTTTCAAAATAATATTACCTTTGAAGTCCACCATAACCTTGGAAAAGAATCACTCGGTGGAAGCCAATGCTACAAAACTAATCACAATCCATTCCTCCCCCGCTTTTTAATAGCTCATGTAGGAAATATGGGGCCAGTTAATAGACAAGTTAAGAACAGCTCGCTTCCAATACCGAATTTGAACCGCGACTGTTATGTCTTGCATCTTTTAATGATGGATTGGTTATTTGCCTCACACGAATTACTTTGCATAACAGAGCTGGCCCTCATTGAATTCATCAGACGTGAAGCCCATAACACACGTTCCCAGAAAGTATCAAACCTGTCAAATGCCCCATCAAATGATGAGAGGCCATCTCCCTGACGCCGAGAGCCAGCAGATCAAACGCTGCCGCCTGTTTTATACTCGCCAGATCTTCCCCGTTTCTTAAAATAACTCTCCGTGCCTCGGTGCCAGCCTTAACCATTTTATGGCTGCCTCCTAACTCTCCACTCGAAACCTGACCTCGCGTTAACCAAAAGCAACCAGAGGAAGATCCCTTCCCCGGGCAGCCTGGAGCATCCGCTGGCTGCAGGGCTGCCAGGATTACTCTCTTGCAGAACCAACACCGGACCCGTTACTTTCCACAACTCCAAACACTGCTCCTAGACGGCTGCCTGGCACTGCCAGGTCCTCGGGAAAGGCTGAGACTTCTCCCACCGTCGGGAAATACCGATTTCCACACGCACACCCCGCCGTCACCTGGGCACTGCAGGCGGCCCTGGCAGCTCCCGCATGCCCGCGGCCCTCAGGACGTTCCAGCCCCCCTAAATCCCCCCTGGGGCCACCCTAATTCTTCCCTCAGGCTGTCCCACGACCCCCTTAGGCGGCCCCACGACACCTCCCTCCCCCCCCCCCTTCTCAGGGGAACCCCAGGAGCCGCCCGTGGCCGCTCCGCTGTCCCTCCGGGCGGGAAGCGCCGTCGGCCCCGCTTTCCCCTCCTTACCTGACAGGCAAGCGATACCCTTGGTCATGGTCATGTGAAAATATTTTCGAGGTATCCTTTAACAGCCTTTAAATATTGAAGCCTAAAAACAATATTTGCTGTTTTACCTTTGAAGCTTTAACAAAAGCTTTGTTTTAGCATTTACCTCGGTGTGCAATAAGAGTTAATAATCAAATCCGTCCCAACCCCCACAAATGTTAAACAAAAAGATAAAAGAAATGCAAATAGCTATTGTCATGGAAAGTTAAAGTACCTGTCTGTATTTTTAAGTGAAAACTATTATCTCTATCAATCAAAATTTAAGAATACAATAGCACTAATCACACAAGGTGCTTTGACTGAGGTACTTTTCCTCATAAAAAGTTTTTTTTTTTTTTAACTGGTGCATAAAAGTAATACACTTACAATTAGATATGGTATTTGTAATTTTGTTATTAAAAACCCTCGGCAGCCTCATTGTTAATAAATGCCTCAGAGTCTGTAGGCTGATTTGTACCCAAGAAGACCAAAGTCCCTACATATTTTAATAAGGTTGATGAAATTTTATTCAGATTCTCACACTTTCCAACATGTGGTGGAACAGCACACTCTTCTGTTTGAGAGGAGTTACTCAAACGAAGGAAATAGTTAATTGGTAACCAAAACTACTACTTCTGGCCTCGCTGCACATTTTCCACATTTCTCCAAGCGCTGCCTGCACTACAGCCGTCTGCTTTGAAGACGTGCCCTTTGTCATCTTGCCTTTAATTTTTGATACCGAGTCCCTCTCCTCGGACCCGGACATTCTCCTAGTAGAGAGTACACCACACAGCCAGCAGATCCATTATACCGGCACACCACACGCATTTTCTCCAAAGTCGTTTTTAAAACTAAATTTCGTCCATCCTGAAGCAGCCACCGAGCTGCGCGGTTAATAAGCGCCAGAGCGAGCGGCAGTAATTATCCCTGCACTAAAAGAAAAGAACCCGAGAATTAAAATACCTAGAAGTCAATAGTTAAGCCGGGATGCCATTATGCAAACTCTGCTCTCAGGGAGGGATGTCTCCCACACCGAGGAGCAATAGGACTGTCATTTTTTTTTTCCCCCCTGCAATATCAGGTTTCCCACTCTACAGTTCTGGTACTCCGCATCATGGCTAACATCTCTAGTGTGCTATTAATATCAATGAAGAGACGATTCAATTTCCACATAAGAAAAACCTTCCTATTACAGCGCAGACATTTGAGTGAGGACCCTTGCGAAGGAAACAATAAAGACCAGAGGGTTGGGGTTTTCTTCCTCCTCCTCCCCCCCCTTCCCTTTTTTTTTTTTTCTCTCCTCTTTTTTTTTTTTTTTTTTTTTTTCCTTCTGCTGCTGCTTTTGCAGTTCTGCGTTGCACACCGTTTGAAAGCTTTTCGCTAACAATGGAAGCATTATCTTCAGGATAGTTACAAAACAGGATTTGTTAGTACAAAGAATAATAACACCGAACTCATTCCCCCCTCCCTTCTCCCTCCCCACAAATACCTGCCTATTGCAATACGGTAGTTAGCACTTTATTCAGAAATATATTCCAGAAACACCTGTATTCGTCATCTAATTCCCTGCAACAAACTCCCTCGACGGACAAGGTTTACACTTAAGGAGAGGTCTGGACAATTAAAAACAAACCAACGTTTTTGTGCATATATAAAATGGAAGAGAAACAAAAGTATCTCATTCTGCCGGAGTGCAAACTTACCCATTAATGAGGAAGAAAAAGGCTTACAGCTGTACAGTGATTCCCAACCAAGTGCGGAAAGTTGAGAGTTTGAAAACACTAAAGCACTTTTGACTATCCAGCCTTTCTGTGCTTCAACACTGGCTGCAGTGTAAGGAAGGACTGAAGGTATGTGGTCTAAACACAACAAAAGCCACTGCCTTACTCTAGATTAAATATGCAGGAAGAGGCCCCTTTGCATAAACACAAACACTCAGCAAATGAGTAACTGGCTCAAATCAGACGCCTGCTGTGCATTCTACCTGTCCTGATCTCTGACAAGCTCCACAGCTTGTTTAAGGGGATAGGAGCTACAAAAATCAAAATCCAATCATAGCACTAAACGCTTTGCTCCTCTTAATAGTAAATAACAACAGCACCAACAACTCGAAGCCAAACACTCAGTTCTAATCTCAGCATTGCTCTGGCAAAGATCTGAATCGTGGGCTCTGCCCGCTTTGGCTCAGCCACACATCCAGCCAGAGCTGAAGAAACACTACCAAGCACCACCTGTAAAATTCATTTTCATTAACTCTCCTGAATCCCAGTACGTTCCTGGATCGGTCTTTTCTTAATGAGGTTTTAAAATTAATACAGAGGCTTTCGGTTTCACTGACGGATTACATCTGAATTTGCTTGTACTGCCCCTGTTTTGTTTGCCATAGAAAAGACATTTCACACACTGGGCTATTTTAGTTGTCAGGAATCACTGCATAACGTAGACCTATTTAGTAGTTTGTGTGGAGAAAAGAAAGAAATTCCTTAAGTTTCCCTTAAAAACAGTATTTTCAAAATATTACTCTCACAAACCAACCTCTCCAAACTATATTTACTTCAAAAAAGCAACTAAATTAGAGACTGTGATAACCACCAAGCACCTCTAAGCATTTATTATTATAATCAAATATACATAATTATATACTGTGATTTACTCTTGCTTCTAGAGAAATAAATTATTTTTCAGTCTCGTTTATCCTTTCATTCCAGAAATAGAATGAAGCAGCACAATCTTAAAGCAATTGGAATTCACCAGTGTCCCTTCCTAACTTAAGGAATCAAATCACATTGACCTCTCATTGTAAGTCCTAGCTACATGTTGGTTTTAGTAATTTAATTATTTTTTAATAACTTGCAGTATTAAATGATTGTCATTGAAACACAAATAAGATTATAGTCCTCTGCCTTACTCTCTCCTGCTCCAGACTACAGCGGAACGCAGACGACACGACTGCGTCCGGGACCAAAATTTCATTCTAAAAGAGCACTTACACAAGAAGATTCAGGCTTTAAAAGATGCAACACATTTCCTGGATTCTCAAGCATGTGCCATAGATTATTTCAAAGGACACCGGATAGAACTCAGGGTTTTAAAGCGGATCAAGCATATTCAGATCCACTGAGCACTCCCATGGCATAGAGGGAGTGCTTACTTTCCCTTGGATAAAACTCACCACGTTAAAACACAATACAGTGGCTAACAGGAGCTAGCCAAGCCTAACCAGATAAAAATCCCCTATAAAAGAATTCTGCAAGAAATTTTAGAGCCCCTGTATCACTCTTTATTTTTGCACAGAAATGACCTTCCCAATAAGGTGTCAGATATACAGTTCACACAGATGATAGTGATCTAGCCTCGATGAAAATAAACCATAGAACAAAATTTAATCAGTATATCAGTGTGTAAAAGCCTTTGTCCATCCCAATGGAGCTTCTAATGACTGTTTTGGCAGTTCTGGCTGGTAGTTCTGCCTCCCTGCTCGTATATATCTCATACTGGTTGAGCAAGCTAATGGAACTGCTGTTAGTGGAATCCAATATTAATACCCTGCAATGTTGAAAACTGGATGCAACTGAATATATTATACAATTACAGGTAGTATCTAATTCCATAGTTATTACATACTAGGCTCTAAATTAATATTTTAATAGAGAAAGTGAAATAAATACTACATTTCAGCTAAGATATCTGTGAACTCTGGATCTGCCACAGCCTTCCTATCACTAAGACTACTCTGTACTCACACACAACAGACACAGGACCCTGGAAAAATTGGCAGGCAAGCTTTAGATGCTGAATGACACATACTCATGCACAGAGTCAAAGATGTCATCTTCATGCAAGCTCCACTAGTTATGAGCTTGAGAGAAAAATGAAACAAAAAAAACAAAATTAAGGGAAAAAAAGGAAAAAAAAAAAAAGAGGGGGGTGAGAGCAGAGCAAGACCTCCAGAAAATAAACAGGGTGTACAGTTTCAAAGGCTACAGACACAGACATTTCATTGTTCAAGCCAATTATCAGTGGAAAATAATAACAACAGATGGATTCAGAGTCACTGACTTTTCATATGCACTTCATCTCTGCACAACAGATGATGAAATGCGAGAGCTATCTCAGAAAGGCAAAACATCTTTCAGTAAAAGAACTCTATACTCCAGATGGGGACCTTCTAAGGCAGCTGATTATCTTCTTATAATGTTGTAAGATAGACTTACTAAAACATTTCAAGAACTGATCAGATAGGATGAGCACAATGGCATCATTATAAAGAGCAAGTTGCTTCAGCCTCAGACTTGTGACTAAACTAGTCAGAGATTTCAATAGGGTCAGAGGATGCCCAGTGCCTGTTTTCATAGCAAGTGCTGCTTCCAAAAAAAGAGCTGGAAGCTGCTCCTCACAGCTTGGGCAAAACATGGGGGTTCAGCTTTGCCCAGAGAGGGGATGCAGGAGTGTGGACACCGGGTCAGTGCCTGCATTCATGGGTCCCCAATAAAAGTCTCAGCACCACAAGCAAGGTGAGCCCACTTGTTCTTCTACAAGCAGATCCCATGGGGATAAAACCAGACAAAACATATTTAAAAGCACAACTGTTTCCACTCTAATTGCTGGAGAGGCCTCCAGTGTTGTAAACCAGGAGTAAACTCAGCTGAGTCAATGGAGTTACACCCGTGGAAACTAATGTGAGGCACAAAGAAGCCAAGCATTCCTTCTTACAAAGCCTTCACAAATCTTCTTCAGTTTAGGGTAAATAAAAATTGGCTTTCAAAGGGAACTAACAAATGCATGTAAATTTTGGTGGTTCCACCAAATGTCAAACACCCAGCGAAGAACCACCTACCCAGCACAACCTTCTCCCACTCAACTTAAACACCACAAAGTGTGTATTTTTGATCACATGAATCAGGTATTCCACAATCTCAAAACTTTAAAAAAGGAATGGAAAAATTAAGTCATTAATCTCTCAAGACAGTATTTCTTTAATGGAAGAATACTACATACATTGCACATTAAAACAAACTGGTTACCATTTCCACGATTTTTCCTCCAAAACACTGCAAGGAAAATTTTTAAAATTATATCACATAGAGAGGGGTAGCAATACCCAACACACACTGAATTTGGACCCCCTGCTAATTAATTTCAGAAGTTACAAAATATTTCATAAGTAGAAGAGTGTTGGCTTGACAAGTGAAAAGGGAAGAGATGAGTTTGTGGGCACGAAGCACAGCATTTCCCCTCTTTGTGAAGTAGTTTGTCCAAAGTAAATTCACAGGGGAACATAACAAGCAAAGAGTAAATTTTGCCCAGGGCAAAATTCTGCAACTGCTTTAAAGAAGCAAACAAGAACACAAAAGATGTGTAATACAACCATCTGGCTCTACTCATGCTATATCAATAATCCCCAAAATTTATCCCCACCCCCTTAATCAACCCACACTGATGCCATGAAACCAAATGGCATCACTTATGCTTCCTGCCCATCACATTTTGAAATGATATTTAATATGCATACAGTACATATCTGCATGTTAATCAATTTCTTTAAGAAAAAAAAAAAAATATTTTTGCTTCTTGAGCTATTAGTTCTGCTTTTTTTTCCTCCTTATTCACACTGGGATCTCTAAAACCACCAAGAAAGTCCTTGTGGTAAAGATACTCTCATAGCAACATGGCAGCTCAGGTATCAGGATAACGTCCTGGTCAAAATTTCAATCTCTTCTTTCTAGTTTTGTGTCACAGGGTGAAAATAGCAGAGGGTGAATAATAATGTGCCAGCAAAATTATCTATTCAAGAACCAGGGGTAAGCAATCCGTTTGGAACTCGAGGCTGGATGTGCTTCCAAGCACTGCCCGACTTGGGATGCGGGGAAGGAATTACAGAGGGGGTACCTATCCTAGGTGTCTTTTCCACCCAGAATTTTCAATATTTGCACCAATTATTTCAGGCTGACCCCATCCAGGAGCCAACCCACTCGTGAAAGAGGAGGAAAATGGGGCTTATGGAGCCTCTGAGGTCTGTTGGCTGCACGGATGCATTCCCTTCCCACTCCAAGCCCAAGGCTGAAGACCACCTTGGGATGGACAGCCAGCCAGCCACGTGAAGTGACCAAAAGGATGGCCCCACAATTGTTTGGGGTCGGCAGTGTTCTTGAGGGAAAAATCACCCACAGAACCATCGTGATTCATACCCCGAGCGCGCGGCATGAAACCGGTACCAAAAACAACACTTCAAAGGCTGTCTCTCTCTCTCTCTCTCTCTCTGGCGACTGACAGCCATGGCTCTGGGTGCTGACTCAGAGCTCTTCTTCATCAACTTTTCTCTAACAACATACCCCAGCCCCAGCCCTGCCTCTCCCCAGGGCCCTGCCTGCCTGCCCGCACACTCCCCTGCCTCGTTGCTGCCTGGGGGGATGCTCACACCACGGGCTGGATGGTGCCCCATGTCTGGCAGAACTTGGTGCCCTGCTGTAGCATGAAGGGATGGCTGGGAAGGAGAAATACAAGCCCTGAGCACTCATGGCATAGGTGGAAATGTTTTTGCAGCTATTTTCTTTGGAAATAAGGACCTACAGAGGAGTTCTGTCTGGTCCTTCATCCAGGTTACCAACCTGAGATGCCAAACACTTTGTTAATTTTTTTTTTTTTTAATTATTTTTTTTTTAAATCCAGTTTTTTTGATTTGGCTTGACTTCTGCAGCCTCTTTGTAAGGATTGAAAACAAGTCTCCCACAAACACAGAAACGGGCGAATGGTTTAGAGAGCTAATCCACACCTGGCCTTTGGAAAAGAGGCTCATATTTTCCAAACAGAAACACAACCCCTTTTTATATATGAACCAGATTTGGATCCAAACCCTAAACCCTTCACCACATCCTACAAGGGGCTCTACAGTGGGCACGGGGAGCTGTGGTGGGTGGTGCCCAGATTTCTGCAGGAGCTCCAGAGCCACCTGGATGTGGACGAGGAGTTGTTGCAACCTTGGACTCGGAAGCCAAGGGCAGAGCCACCCCTGGTTACACCAAAATGCAGGGTAATCCCCATCCCTCACACAACCTCTTGCAGAAGAATCTGGCCCTGTCTCGTTACTTTTGTTAGAAAAATGAAGGCTGTGACAGAAAATAGCTGAGAACTACATCTCGCCGATGCCAAAATACAATAATAACATGTTCAAAGATTTAATTTAGAAGACTACAAAGTCTAGCTCGTACATCATACCACCTTGAAATAACACTTTAAGGTCAAATCCTGTGCATTTTTGGAAACCACCAAAACATAATGAAGATTTACTCAAACACAGCATTTACATTTATAACGCATTTCAGATTCTTCAAGTAAGCTAGACCACATGCTAGGAAAATCTACTTCCCACAACATATAAATTAAGTCATATACAGCCTTCCCCCTCTGCAGGCTGAGCAGCCAGTGGCACAAATGGAAGCCCTGTGTAGGGATCAAAGGCAGCACGTGGACCTCAGAATACAATTTTTTTTGTACATTTTCTTTTTAATTGGCAAAACATCAAATCCCACCAGTAGTTTATTTTTGTTGCCTTCCTTGCTCCTTTTCTACCTCTCCCACTTATTTCACAACGGAACGTTTTTAAACCACCAGAAATCTTTGTGGCAAAGATGATGTCATACTGACACAAGATCAGGTGTGAGGTATGGTATGAATAAATACTTATCCACAACCACATTTAATTTTCAATGGTTGGGCATCAAGAGACAAAGACGTTCTTATGCAGACATATTAACCAAGGATTTAATTTTAAATGGTCTGCATTTAAAAGAGCAGGAATAACGCAGAGTGCAAACCTAGGAGGATAAAAATAAAAATAATAATAATAAAAAAAAACTCTTGTACCTTTCTTCTTGTTCTTGGGAAAGCAACACACAGCTCTAAAACTTACCACTCTTCACAGAAATAAATACATGGTGCTTGATTACTTCGTCTTCTAAGTCACCGATACCATGCAGGATAATTGTGCTTTATGCACTGGTAATAAAAACTCTCCCTATGAAAATAAATATGCATTTTACAGTAATCAAGCAGGAACTAATTTTGTACTTTTTCACAAGTAGCCATTTACTTTGGCACTGAATGGTAATGTGTAGTAGAGAACGCAGTATATGCTTTAACCCAAGAAAAATTAGACTTGAAAATTAATACACAGTGAAAGACAAATTTAAAGCAGACTTCTTGTGTTCTGACATAAAAATATAAAAATGACACGAGCAACTAAAGATTAGTTTACATACTTTTCAATCACAGCTGCTGCTCAGTAACCACAATACCTTAAAGTGACATTCTGCTGAAACAGGTACAGTTTGGCTGCAACAGTGGCTGGATACAGTTAATGTGAAATTAAAAGGGTATTTTTTTATTTACCCACATCATACAGCACTGAGTCCCAGAACAATTACAATGTAAAGATTTTTAGCATGATTAATTTAGAAATAATCTAGTGATAAATAGAGTGCATTGCAAGGGATTCTGCCGGGCAAATTTTTATCACCAGCCTTGGATGTCAAAACACAGTTTCAGGGACAGAGAAAGAACAAGTCACATCTTCTTGGTTAATATTTAATTGGGTGCTAAAGATTCCTCCTAAGGACCTCTGAACCATCACTGACAGCCCCACAAGATGCCCCTATCTGTGAAGCAGATACCAAGCCTTTCTGTATAAACTAAAATACCATTAAATTTAATCAAACCATTCAATTAATAAATCACTTCAGTGGACATTGCAGCCCGAACCCTGTTTAATTACATAATTTAAAAAATATTTGCACACTGCAACCGCTGAGATTGGCTCTGAGGTTTCATAATACACACTTAACACTTGAGTTGGAGAACAAATTTATTTAATAAATGCAGAGCTAAGTGCAATAATGCCACTACACTCAAACTGCAAAATCACTTAGCATATCCTGTGAGAAAAAGCAAATAAACTTTTTCCTTCTTGAAATGCATGTCACTACTGCTCCTGGCTTGGGCAGAAGCCACCCCCAGCCTCTTGCATTTGGGCAATCAGCGGGTTGCTCCAGTGCTTCCCATTCCCACCCCAAGCTCCTGCCCTGAGTTTCCCCCCACCCTCTCTCTTTCTCACTGCCCTTTGAGATGGCTGCAGTGAAAAAAGCTGGTTGGGAAAATAAAGGAAAACCAACCCAAACAGGATGGAGGGAAGGGGCTGTGGAGGAGAGTGAGGGAAAGAAAACAGTCTAATAATGCCAAGCAGAACTCCACAATTTCCAACAACAGCAAGAGACACCCCTGAGCACCAGGATGCAAAATAAAAGCCACAGACAAATGCATCACTTCAAGAGGGTTTTGGGTTCTGGGCTGGGTGTAACTCCTGAGTCCTCAGGACAGGAGAAAACCATGTTACTGCCATATATAACTAAGTGGGACGACGTGGGAGAGGCTGAAATATGTATGGACCAAGCAGTGGCCTTAAATGAAGAGGAAAAAAAGCAAAGCTAAGGGTTTGTCACAGCTTAGGCTCACAGCTGTGAGCACTCGTACAGACTTTGCATTCATTCATATAGAGCACAGCTTTCAGGTCCTGTGGTTCCAGCATGATCTCTGGACGAAAGCTGAGCCTCAAAAATAAATAAGTCTAAATTTGGCCTGGCCTGGATTCGAGAAGTTCTCCCTAGTACTCTGCATAGAAACAACCTGAATTAATACAGGTTACATTTTCGAGATGATAATATTCTTTACCAAGCCAAGGGATGTACCTCTAAAATTCCCTGCCCTGACAAATCGTAGAGCTCTTGAAAGTCTGCTTGTATTAGTTTTATGGATCTATTCTACTGCTTAAATCAGGTCTCATTAAAATTACCATCCACACAAGTTCTCCCACTGGGAAATCTACATGCCAGAGCCACTCCAGTTCCGCAGGCAGTGCTCGGAGGGGGTTGCACATTGCAAAATAGCTGTGGACACGCCTGGAGGGGGGGGTGAGGAGGATGGGGAGAGGAACAAGAGGACTTCAGGACAGCAAACAAGTTCCCCCTTTGGCAGCCTCTGATTTTCAGCAGTGCAACTTTGGCTCAGGTGGTGCAAAGCAATCCTGCGGCCAGAAATTAACCCGGGGAGGGGATGTAAAAAGTGTTCCCCCCTGGAAAGCCAGATTTAATCCCCAACATCCATCCCAGTGTTGGAATGGCAAGGCTAAATATGCAAACACTGCACCTGACAACTTACACTAGAGCATATGAGCTGCACACTGCCCCTCCAGTTTAATTTTTAATAGTAACAGTACTTAAATCTCAGCATTAAGGTATTCATGTTCAAATGAATACAATTAAAGGCACCTCTGTTTTCTAACGACCTGGAAGATCTCTCCACTCTTTGTATTTGCGTATATATAAAGTAACAGGAATAATGAATAATAGATCTTCTGATTTTTGTTCTGCCATGATATATATAAAATGATATATAAAATGTTCATTTATTATTATCACACATCCTAGGAAGCAGACATGCAAAATTACTTTTTTTTTTTCCTTATAAGGGTCATTTATCATACGGAACGTCCTCCAAATAGGTAGTCCTAAAATCTCAATTTACAAAGACATTTTTTAAGCTGGATTCTTCAAACAGGGTCTTGATGGTTAAAATAAAAACTTTATGATATTGAAATAGCTGGATTTAAGGAGGGAGAAATGCTCTGCATTTTCTCTTAGAAATTCTTGCCCCAACAAATTAATGTTTTCCTATTACTTGTGCCGAAATCTTGCCACATTTATTAGTAAGAAAATCACTGCATAACTCTCTTCAGGCCAAGTCCAGAAAAGAAAAGCATTTACTAGAAGGACATTATTTTTTATCATAGCATCTGTGATCTTTTGGTAGGGAAAGGAAACACCATAAAAGATTAAGTCTCTATATACCAACTATCAGTCAGACTTTAACATTTATGCAGAATAAATGCAAAGCTTTAGTTCTTTTTGATGTTAGACAGCTTTTTTTTTTCTTTTTTCTTTTACATTCCCTTTTTCAATATGTAAAATGACAAAATGCAAAAACAAAAACATGAAAATGTGCTTGTTAGGGCTGGCCTAGTTTTTTGAAACACGCACAAAAACAAAACCCACTCATAAGATCTTATTTTAATATGTAATAGAAGATTCTGGCAAACATTAGCCAGAATAAGTCTAGCCAGAGAACACAGACTAACGTACTAGTCTGCTGCTGCAAAGCAAAATGGAAATTGGATCTTCTTCTTCCAACACACAAGAGGAGCATCTTCCACCTGAAGAGCATGGAAGGAAAACAGTGCAGGCGTGTGGTGCACGGGGCTGCTCAGCTCCTGGGTGCTCCCACCAACTCCTAATCATCTGACTTGCAAATGGAGCCCACTCAGTCGTCCCATCTCCACTCTCTCTTTTTGCCAGAAAAAAAAAAAAAAAAAAAAAAAATGGGCATAGCAGAAGTCAGTGAAGAGGAAACGTGTGCTTTTCCCCCCCAAAGTACCATCTGTGCTCTTTCACCAATTTTTCTTCGTGCAAAACCTACTCCAGGTCATGCAAAGCTTTGAAGTGGTACTCAGAGAGAAAGTCAGGCATAAAACTACCTCCAGGGAAAAGGAAAAAGAAAGTAAAGACAATCTAGACAAGAGAGAAAAAAAAAAAAAAGGGGAGAAAAAGGGAGAGCTGGAGTCAGCATGGCTGAAGACTCCAACGAGGAGGGAGGTGGAGGGGGAGGACAACTACAAAGCACTTAATTATAAACCCCAAAACGTAAGAAAACCAATCTCACGCTGACAATTTGCGTATTTTGGGATTACCTACGGATGAGGAAGGTTCAGCTTAATCAGCTATCTGTGCAAATGGATCCCCAATGTGCTGGAGCTGGACTCAATGGGCAATCCCATTAGAGTGGAAAGAGCCCGTGAAACGCCCTTGAGAAATGTGGCTAATGCCACAAACACGGAGGAAACAACCCTTCAGAAATTCTTCCATTTTCAGGCTTAGGAGGCAAAGGGAAAATGTTGAAAGAAATGGAAGATGGGAAGGGCATGGCTGTGCTTTATAGAACATCCATTTCACGTGTCAGACATTCCTGGGACAGATCTTACTCCTCAGATTAAAAACATCAATTTTAACCCACTAAAATAAGCCTCCCAAGAAAGCAACAACTACACCTCTTCATTAAGCCACCTAAACTTAAGATGTCCTTCCCTCTTCCAGGATAGGAGACAATATAAGAAAAATCTCTATAAGCAGAGAGAATAGAGAGCCTCTGTATAAAGAACAGTATCCCAAAAAGTCTCTATAAAATAAAGCCTGCAAAACGTGTGACATCAGGTTTCAGAGGCACTCTGTAAAGCTGTTTGGGCATTCTCTTTTTAATCAATACGATCTCACAGGACAAAAGCTGCTCCCATGTCCAACCACAGAACACCAAACATTTGCTTGGCCTCTGTCTTGTATTTACCCAGAAAACATACCATGGAGAGAAAGTCACTAGCAGTAATAATTTAGGGGTGGACAGCCTCCCAAAATCAGGTTACACACTCAGGCATATGAGAGCTTGACAGCTTCTGGAAGACCAGATCTTAACCTGCTGCCCCTTAGCTACTGCCTGCACCAGGCACTGTTGGGACACCAGGTCAGGAATGAGACCCAAGGAGCTCAGTGCTGCCACTATTATCAGCCCAGACTTCAAGGCCTGTCAACAGTATTGTTGTGCCCAACCCTATCAGCATCCTATTTACCATCCTTACCACTTAAAACACATTTATTGTCATGTTCATGAAGACTCCAGAGCATCCCTGCCATCCCCCAAGGACCAAGCCTGGCTTCAGCAGCCACCCCACAAACTGGCTCCTCTCCTACCTGGGCTTGATCCAAGTGCTCACACAGTGCACACACTTACATTTTATTCTCTCTCTCACTCTCCCCAAAGCTTTGGCAACTGAAATCTATTATGATGTCAAGAGGTAGCTGACAACATAAAATGTATCCTGCTGATTTGATGCCGCACGCTGCTAAATTTACAACAATATAAGTATCACAAAAATTACAAGAACTGCAAATTAACCACTGATTTTTCTTTTTTTTTTTTTCGTTCGGTGACATAAATAACAGTAAAGATCTGGAAAACCTCCAAACATCTTTACAACTGTTTAATTTGTCAAAATCTATCAAGTGTATTTCAACCACAAACCTGTGCTCTGTGGTGCATTGGTTTTCAAGTTCTTACTCCACCAAAGGCAACAAGAACAAAACTCATTTAATTGCCATGTTCCAATGCACCTTTCCAGTCATGCCATTGCTTCTGCTTCTCCTCCTCTCTGTTGACACTAACAGTTGGTAAGGTTCTAAAAATATTCAGACCCAAAATGACAAAAAAATATATATACTCAAGGAGCACATGGCTTTGTTTGCTGAGCTGACCACTTTTCCACTCCTGTGCTGCACGTCCCTCGCGATGCTTGCGTCAGCAAATCCTTTTATTTACTCCTTTATTTGTGTACCCAGCTCTGCCAATGCAAAGCCACTTTTCTAGCAGCTGCAAGAGAGCAAGCAAAGACTAAAAAAAAAAAATTTATAAATTTTATAGGTTCTATTCCTTTTCCTGGGGGGCAAAGGGGACGAAGCTCACTTTTATATAGCTATTTATTTTGTGTGATTAAATATAAATTATTTTCTAAGACAGATTGACTTCGAGCGAAATTCTTTCACAACTATTGCAAGATTAACTACATTTGAAGGCCAGATGTGTTGATGATGCAGAAAGTTAGGGTCTTTCTGAAAAATAATATATAATGTGTTTCTCTTATTTGACTACTCAGGAGCTGCAAAGTTTGCTACACCTGCTACAAGAGCTTTGGCCATCACACCCACACAACAGCAGAGGGGCTGCCAGAACCAGCCCCACCACAAACCAACGCAGGCAACACAGGTTTTGCCTTTTGCAGAAAGAACTGGCCCAGATCTTTTCATGTTACATTTGTTGCCCTGCCCACGGGTTCACACCAAGAAAACTCACAAACAACTCCAACTGCTGTGAAGCAGTTATATGCATTTAAAAAAAAAAAAAAAAAAATAAAAAAAAGGATTTTAAAATCAAGTAGACACTGAGAACTGACAAGATTTTCTGCCCTCTTTTTTTTTTTTTTTTAAAAAGTTGTCTTAAGGTAGAGAGAAGGGCTTCTCCCTTCAAGCTCACTGTTATCCTCAGGAGACATTTTGTGCTTTTTCACGTCCTTGAAATGTGAAATTTTACCACAATTAATTAAACCTTCTGAAATAAGAGAAACTAAGAAAGTCTTCCCCCTCCAAGTAATGCCAAAGTGCAGCTTGTGACTGACTGAACAGAGAAAAGACACTTGCTGCAGCTCCATGGGCAAAAAAGCCATTTCAGAGGTTGGCAAGGTGAATATGTGGCTACAGAATTATTCCCCTGTGCTCTCACCCATCCTCAAAGAGCCATTTGCTCTCAGGACATTACAGCTTGATGTGGGCATTGCCTTGTCCCCATGATCCCAACCAGCCAAGGGCTTGGTGGCTCCATTGCTTGGGGACCATAAAGGCAACGTGGCTCCATCCCCTGGGGTGACAGGCAGGGTGGCCCAGCATGGTTTTTGAAGCCAGGCAATGTGTGCTGTGATGTGTTACACCACACTGATTTCAAGACCAAATCTCAACCACAATGGCTACCCATATGGAAGCAGGAAAGGAAGTTGAAGGACTGGGTTTGACACAATAGGTTAAACTCAGCCCCCCACCCCCAGTAAACCATAGAGTAAATCTTTTTATGCTGTAAGAGCACAGTTGAATTGCTTACCATTTCTCTTAAAAAAACAGGATTGATGCTTAAAATGCTGAAAAAACCAACCCCAACCCAGAGCATAACACAGCTCTGAAAATTAAGCATCCAGATATAGAAAGAGTTTTTAAATTAATTTTCCCACTGTGTTGTTTGCACTTAAATGGCCACAACTCATTTAGTGACACCCAGAGGTACCATGCAAGCGCTATGGAATGGCACAAGTAATTTGAAGTTCTTTGATTAAATCTAACATAATTGCACATAACTGGAAAAACTCACAGCAAGTTGGCTTCGCATATTGCATTGCATAAATCAGAAGTGATTCCCACAAAATCTCTCCTTTCCAGACTATTTTATCTAAGCAACATATAGCTGTTACAACAATTTTTGAGTGATTTTGAAGCTCGTTGTGGTATAATGAGTAATGAAGAAAGCACGTTTTTTATTCTGGTTTGCACTGATGTGTTTCTTCTTTGACTAAACCCCCGGTGACTCAGTTCTGCCGCTTCACAACAATGAGTTCTCATGTTTCCCTCTACACAGAAAAAAAAAAAAAAAAAGTCTTCAACTATCTAGTTCTCAGCTCAAGATGAAGGCAAGACTCTGAGAGCTCCTATAATTCGTTCTGCTCATTGCAGAGTAAGATCTTACCCAAAGGTGTCATGCCAGCTTAAGAGGGTGGACCTTACATGAGGTGCCAGGTCCAGTAAACAGACACCAACACCACAAACCCCTGCCTGAAGACAGAAAAACCCCAAATCTGAGTTTTCTACAGCAAAAAGGAGAGCTTCAACATGAGCTTCAGGAATATTTCTTACACGACACAAAAGATGGGCTTTGCCAGGCTGACTTCCCTCAAAACTCAAAAAGTTTAGTGACAAACCTCTGCAACCATCTTGCTCTGATGTTCCCAGAAGGGCAACCACAAAAACTGCTTCTTGCACTGAAAAGCAGAGGCCTTTTTCTGTGCTCAGCATCAGATTTTTAGACTTAAGTTTCTCTTTCCAGTAACGTGCAATGCAAAAGTTTTGTGCTCTGTAGGGCCTGGAGACTTCATTACAATCTACTCTAATTGGCACATGGTACTGAAATATAAATAATAATAATAATATTAACCAGAAAAAAGCGAGATGGCAAGTGCAAGATCAAATAAATAAATCATCAGTAATCTTTTTTCTTAATCACAGCAGCTACTCCACCCTTCTTATTGATATTTTTTGGGGTGGGTTTTTTGGTTGGTTTTTTTTGTTGGGTATTTTTCTTTATTTCACTATAATCTCAATCTTGATTGAATCATATTAAACAATTTCACACCTAGCTAGGATAAACCATGCTTTGGTTTTAAACCCTCTTCCTATAACAGCAGCTGCACCGTTCATTGCACAACATTGCTGAGACCTTTTTTTCCCTCAGCTTCTCCTTTCTCCTGCTGCCCATCCCTGAATCCACAAACTCAACAACCTGGTGGGCCATCCAAATTTGCTCTGTCTAGGAAAGAGGTAACTGTGCTAGATCTGACCTCCTTTCAGGCAGCAGGATTTATTCATGCACGAGCTCAAAGGAGCCTTCATTTCACTGTCTTACTGTAAACTGAACACTAGTAAGAACACCAAACCATGGATCTCCTTCAGACATACCTGTCAATCAAATATTTTACTCTAATGTTCTCTACAGCATCATTATGGTACTCGCACATGCTCACCCCAAATATAAATCTTCAGCATATCCTACCTGCCCCTGCAGCAGCTTTCCTGGAAATGGCTTTATTGTGTTCTAGTAAAGTTCACTCATGTTATTTATTCTCCTTCAAAAGAGAAGTTACACTTGACTGTATTCATTCCTAGCCAAGACAAGTTTCTGCCCATCAAACGACAAGTTTACTGCAAGGGCTCTTGTAATAATAGTGACAATGGGTAGAAATTACACATTTTATAAGGGAGAAGACAAAGCACTTCATGTTTTACCATAGTTGTGCTGATATCACAGTTTCACCGAACGGTGCTTTCATACAAAATTATAGCCTTCCCTCCTGAGTGACCTAACCCACAACTATTTAGGACAGATATAATGGGGCATATTGTCAGCTACAAATCAGGAGATGCACTGGCTTTGATGGAGATTTTGCAATTGGCTTCCAAAGATTTGTAAAGTGATGATCTGAACCTGTATTTTCAGTAAAGGGATGAAATATACTATTGAAAGAAAACAAATCGAGCTAGGAAAAAAAAAAACAACCATAAATCAGGAAATAGAACTTAAAAACCACATGAAAATAAAAGAGGCTCTTCAGGTTGCGAGCTGAAAAGGTTCTCACATTTTAATAAACAGACAGTAATTACAAATATTACCGAACAAAGGAAGAGGAAACTGAAACACGCCAAGAGCCAAGAAGATAATCAAGTCAGAAATGTGCTTCTAGGATGCAAGTCCAACTGATTAAAGATCTTCAGAAAGCAGGATATCCCACCAAGAGCCGTTAATCCTTATCTGGATCCTTACACACCCACACCCATCATCAGATCTGGGGATGGAGAAGAAGAGCCCATCCTTCTTCCTTCTTACTTCTATCCCTTGCTTATGTATTTGCCAACTGCTGCTACTCACCACAGCCTGTTAAACACAACCTTCATTCTGCTGATGTTAAAACAAGAGGAAAGCTGCACAGTAATTTCTTTTTTTTCCTTACTTTTTCCCTCCCCCAAGTAGCAAGGGAACGGATCCCAGGCTGAGTGGCTTTGCAGACGCAGCATGTCCCCAAACCCAGCGAGCTGAATAAATGACACAACAGCTCACAAACATTCTCTAGCAGGTAACAGCAAACAAACAGCAGTAATGATGATCTGCAGTAATGTGGGGGAGACTTGTTCCCACCTAAGTAACCTGCCACACACCGGGGACACAAACTGTCTTGGATTTGATAGCACCTACTGCGGAGAGCAGCGTTATCAACGTGCGAGCTTGCTCAGATAAATGGAGCACTATTTCCCTGTGCTGCTGCTGTCACTTTCTCCAGCCCGTCAGCCCCTTCCTTAAACCCAGTGCTATTTTTATTACACTCCTTAAAATATGAAGCAGGAGACTCCTTTTCATGAAACACCCCAGCTAGATAGATGACGCCTTTTAAATAATATTCTTCTCTCCCTGGCCCCGATCCTTGTAATGTTGTTGCTTACTTTGGAGGGGGAAACAAAATAAAAGTGGCAAGCCATATCTCTCCATTCCAAAGGGAGTGGTTTCCCAAGAAAAGCATAGTTTTGTTCCCTTGCTATTTCCTTTCAGCACTGCAGACGAGGCAGCAGCAGACACAGAAAATACCTGCTGCAATTCCAGGCATCTGGCATTTCAGGGAAGATGATCTGGATTTCTAACAGGACTTAGCACTTCTGTGTTCTGGATTTGGGTAGGAGAAAAGGAAAATTATCAGGGAAAAGATTTTTCTTTTTTTTTTAAAGTTGAGAATTAGGAGAGGTGCTGTTAAAAAGGAAAATAACTTCCAGCTTTATTTTAAGAACTGGAATTGTGTTTCCTGCTTCCATTGCTGCAGTTCTTCTGGAAAGGAAGCTGCCTGCCAGGCACGGATAAAATACAGAAGACCTTGTGGATTCAGAAATGTTCTGAAAAACATAAAATCCAGAGGCTGGTAGAGCACACTGCTCCCACTGTAGCAGATACGATGCCAAAGAGGGGCAAAAAAAAAAAAACCAACAAAAAAACATGCTCACTAATACAATAGATCATTGTACTCCAAGATCTACCACATATGGCACTCCAAGGGCTCTCAACCCTAAACTTGGAAAGTCTAAGACACTGGAGCCATGATATATAAAGTAAGACCCAAGTTCCAAATATTTGATTTAGCAAAGTAAATATGGTTGTTTTTATTGGGTGCAACAAGCATTTTTCACCGAGTGAAGAATTATGGTAAACATCTGCTAATCATACTCACAAAAGAGGTCATTGTGTTTAAATCCAAGGTCATATTAATAGCTATATTTAATTAATAAAACCCAACAGCAATATTACCCAAGTTTCCAACAACGTCTGCTTCCTGACACTCAAGGACCTATTCATTAATGGACCACTTATATTGGGTTTTCTTGATACTGGTGCTAAATTCTTACAAAGCTTTTAGGCCATACACCAGAGGTCTGACTTAGAAGTAAACTGCATCATGTTATGCTATATATCTCTGGGGTTTTATACCATGTGGATGTTGTTTGTGAAGACACAAGCCAAGAAAAATCCTGGAATATGTAATATCCCACAAAGGTGGTCTTGCCCTTCCAGGTTTCCACGTCTTCTCCCATGCAATGGGATGGATAAGAGCAGCACATCTATCTGCTTCTGAACTGGGAGATAACATTCTTTGTTAAGCCATTCATTGCCCAGATGTGAGTTAGAGCTGCACCTGCATTTCATGAGAGCTTTTTTGCTTGGAAAGAAACAAACTCCCCCAGCTTCTCAAGAAATGTTGGATTTCCTTTGTATTTCCAACTCACCTCCGGTTACATCTGGGAAGGCCAATTTCTCAATGTGTTTACAAGTTGCACAGCCCTGGTAAATTATTGCCCAAAGTGAACTGGCTGTTTCAAGAGTTGCAGTTCATTTTGCCAGTTAAGAAACATGTTGTTGAAACACTGGTGATCTCAAACAGGAAAATGAACCTGCTTTTCGCTTACTCAGGTGTTGAACAGCACAGCTTTTTTCGAGTCTCAGGAGGTGTCCTGGATGAAACTGATACAAATGAGAAATTAATCAGATCTTAGACCTTCTAAGGTTCGATTGTTTAACTTTGAAGAAACGGAGATCTATTGAAAAGTAGGTTTTCTTGCACACCCAGACTTCCTCATGTAACTGCAGTCATTGAAGTTTATAGATTTATTTTTCTTCTGTGGAAGAGAAATGGAACTTGCTGCATGAAAAAATCCTCGACTGCACTGATGTTTATTCACTGAATTTCCATATCCTTTACACTTGAAGTTATTTTCTCTTTTCCACAATGTATGTGGAAACCATGACATTTTAGATATTCTACCCAAGTTCCTCACACCATACTGCACTGTCTCCATGTTATTATATATATTGCAGTAATGCCATTTCCAATTCATTACACAACACTACAAACTTTTATGCACCAGATGTCCTAGCTTTGGGAGGACCGAGTTATTCTCTGTCCAACAAGTCCTGAAGGCAATAAATAGTTTTTCCTCTTTCTTTGTGTACAGCTAGGCCATTTCAGCTCCTTGGGTCAGATTTCTACTCCAGCAGACTTAGGTGCATTGTCTTACCCTGATTTTAGGCAATTTGCCACAGAAGACAATCGTGGAAACCTGTTTTATTTATGAAACCATAACACTGGCTAGGGAATCCTGCTATAAGGAAATGTGGACACAAGAGGAAGTGTTGATAACTTAGTTCTTGGATGGCCCTCTATCAATTCATGGCTTCGTATCAAACCAGGTGTAGTCTCTCATCATCCCCTGCCTTTAAATCTACAGCCTAAGTATTTTTGAGAAGGATTTGTTCATACACCATGTCATCTCAACACAGGAACAACAAAAAGCAGTAAAAAACCACTCTACCCCCAGCTTAGTTTTGCCATGGACCTGCAGCCCCCAAAAACCTCTTGCCAAAAGCAGAGAGAGAGTCAGAAGCTGGTTGGCAAGCTCTATACAATGCTCCTTAGCACCTTCCCACTATCCTGGGGACACATGGAGACCTTCCAAAGAGGAGAAATGAACCAGAGATACCTTGGGAGAGGCCCTTGACACGGGGAGATGAGAAGGAGAGTGGCTGAAAGGAGGACAGAGCAGGGAGGGGAGAGGGAGGAGAGCTCAGAGGGAGCTCTCATCTTTTACCCCCTTCTGCAAATACATGTAGGATGGTGGCACTGGACACAGGCAGGGAATTACAAGTGCTCTGGATCAGCCTCCAAGTCCAATCCCACCTAAACCATGACCAAATTGAGAATTTCAGAGTCACAGGAAGGACCATGCCAGGCTGCACTCAATCCAAGGTTCAGTACCTCAAACAGGCAGACTCTTGGTGGGACAGATAAAATAGCAGGTGAGTTTCCACATAAATTCATGCTTTGGGTAGTAAGTTGTAAGGGTGTAAGTAAGCCATGGGTAATAAATCTTAGGCTAAAGTAATTCATTAGCCAATTTGGCATCACACATGAAGTGCATCGCTTTGATCTGATGTATTTCAGTGCACTCTGCTATCATCTGCACTGACTGCTCTTTGTTGAGATGAAGGGCTCTCTAATCCAAATCAGAAAGTGATGCTTCTGCACCAATGCTCTAATTTAGGAGTTAATTAACAGACAGACTGCTAATCAGATCTCATCATACCTCCCCTAAGGCACCAAATGTGGGAAACAACAGAAGAAAGGACCAAAGGTGCCTCAAGACAGCATCTAAATTTGTATCTCCAGTTTGTGTGTTCAAACCCATGCATTCAGATGTGTGAAATTGGTGGGAAATACAATCTTGTGGTTGAAGTAGATGAAGAGAAATCAAGAGGCCTGAGGTTTGCTTCTACTCTTCCATCTCTCTGGGCAAATTACGCAGGATTTGATTTTCAAAACTGGCAATAGTCATCAGCCTACAGAAAAGTGCATGTAACAGCATCCCATGGAGCTTACTTACTTACTTACTTACCATGGAGCTTACTGACTTACTAAACCACACACATGCCTTGTACACAGCTGGTCCCTGACCTCTGCTCAAAATGCAGAGATAGGGAAGACAAAGCTCTTCCTTCCAGCACCCCTGCAAGGCCCTGTGAACTCACCTGCAAAGCCAAGATCCTGGGATCAAAACACTACAGCCTTGATTTCCCACATTCCCACTGCCCACCAAGGCAGAGCCTGGTGCCCACAGACCAGGAGAACAACAGAACACCCTGAAAGCATGCTAAGAATAGGAAAGAAAGCTAGAAAGCATTTTTTTTACTAGGAGGACAAGACAGCCTTCAGCAGACAGTTCAGCTCCTCCCCAGCCTCCTCTCTGCCTTTGCCAAGCTCCCATCCCTTGGTCGGTAGCTGCTGGGGCAGCTGGGTACAAGGGACAGCACATCCAGCCCCAGGCAGCTGAGCCCACACAATTAACATTTCAACATCATGCAATTCCTGCATCACCAAACCTCAGCATTCATCATTTTGTCCTCCCAGTTAACCCAGAGTAAGTTAGCCTAAAATTTTTGGTACAGTCTCCCTTGGCTGTCTCTGTCTGTCTAAGCCCTGCACGGCCACTGAAGGATTATTCAGATGAGACATTCAGTTTAGCAAAGGGTTTGCTCCTTCATAATCTCTGTAATAATCATTTGGTTGAGCCCATCAAAGGCCACCCAAACTCCTGGCTTGGAAAGCCCATCCCTGCTGCATTAATATGGGTACAGTCACACTCAAGATGCTTTCAAAGCTGATGCATTCACCAATCATGGGCAGACACTCCTGCCCATGGTTACAGAAGGATTACCCAAAGTTTCTCCAGCTGCTGGCTCATCCCTGACCTCCATTTTCTTCATGCCTGTGGTCAGACCAAAGCTCGTGGTGAAGGCAGCACACAAGTTTGCCAGCAGCTGAAGGTTGGCCACCAGCTCTTCAGAAAATGCACAACCATCAGCACAAGGAGAAGGGCAGGGACTGCTCAGCCACCTTGGATCCCACACGCTGCCTGGGGACATCCCACCACTTCCCCATGGCACAAAGTGCCCCTTCATGCCCTTGCTGTCATCCTATCCACAAACACAGCCAGAGAGCACAGGGGGAAGAAGGTTCAGTCCCAAAGATGCTCTTCCCTCACCTTACCCTTGAAACTGCAGCCCTGATCCTGACCTGCATGAACCATGTCAACACCAGAAGAAACAGCACGAGCACCACCATCAAGCCTGAAATGCTACTGAATTTCCCTGACCTCATCCCAAGGATGTCCACATAAAAATACAATTTTCAAGCAAATAGATTAATTTTCCACTCCCAGCCTGCAGCCTCAAACCCAGACAGAGCATCATTTCCCTCAAAGAAGTTTCTGCCACGTTTGCTGCATCTTTCCCAAAAGCAGAGATAAAGCTGGTCCAAGAAACCCAAAAGAACAGTCAGGAAAATGCAGTCAGTTGCTGCTCAACACTGTAACATCTCTGAACGAGGTATCCCCCTATAGGGATCCTAAGCAGAGACCTCTCCAGGCTTCAGGAGTTTATTCCTTCTGCCAGTTTGTATTTTTAATGCAAATTCATGCAGCTGCCTTGAAGGGAGCTGATGGGTTCTGTTAAGTCAAATTTTCTTTGTGAATTAAGAGTAAAAAGTACAAATTCACCACTTAAAATTTAAACATATGTATTTTTATTTCAGCACAAATGTGGTTTTTTCTATATGGTGAACAAGAGTGTGTAGAGCCAGGAAGTGTTTATAAACACAACACTTGTACAATATATGTATTTTGCTCTAATACAATCAGAACCTGATTATTTGGTATTAGAAACCACAGCATAAAATTTCTGTTTTCCTCAAGACAGAAATTCTAACTTGTTTTCCATGCTGCACCCAAAAGCTCCTGTTCTCTGCAAACAGGACATTGTTTTCTTTTTTTTTTTTCTTTTTAAACAGCACGGAACAAAAAAAATAGTAGAGGGTGTCACTGCAAACACATCAACATGTACCATAAAAATTAAAACAAACTTGATTAACTCAGCTTAACTAAAGCTTCCAAGTTCCTTATCAGTACCTGGGACGTATCTGGAAAGGAGCTTTCCCACCCCAAAAGGAAGTGCCAGGGGTGTTCCCCACTCCCAAGGGTAGGCAAGGTTGGGTGGTTTGTCCTGTTGTGATTTAAATACGATGTGATCCTTACTCAGTGCTATAAAGCCTGCTCAGAGCATGCCAGTGCATGTCAGCTTTCCCTTCCCTCTGGAAGACAACATCCACCTCTATGCAGAGTTCAAAAATCTTTTAAGCTAGCTTGCCACACTCAGGTTAGAGCACAAAGCAGGCTGCAGTGTTCAATATCAGGATCAGCATTTTTCTTCCCTCCCCTGCCCTCCCCACACACTTGTGAATACATCTATTTAGATCAAATAGGCTTTTGGCATCATTTTTACATGCAGACATCCAAGCCCACTTGGTACTAGAAATCCTCTCTCCAGTATCATCATCTGAGGATAAAGATGTGAGACTTCCCATCCTCCAAGGACTGCTGCTCTCCTTAAACATAAATCTGCTATTGTGCAAAGGCACAATCTCTACGGATTTCTATCGCAAAAGAAGAAGGAAAATAGCCCAATAACCGAGAAAATGGAGCAGTTTCACAGATTGGTGTGTTAAAGTAATATAAAGCAATTATGTGGTTGGGTGAAGGTAAGGAAAGGAGCAAAGACAGGAAGTTAAGGGGCTTTGGAACTGAAGGAAAAGTCTAATTTGGGACTGCAGCAGCAGCCTCAGAAATTGCAGACTGAAAAGTGCTGCTCGGGACACAACAACCACCCAGGTGATGGGCAAAACCCCACTGGGCTCCAGGTCAGCCTCCAGTCAGCAAAAAGGTTCAGGAACATCCAGCAATGTTCCTCACAAGCCACAAGCACTGAGGGGGGCAAAGAAAGCCCAACATTTTTAAAGTAGCACCATAAACTTGATCCTGACAACGGCCAAAGCCGTGACAAAACCTCGGATGTTTTTTCTCAACAATTAAGCAACTCACAGCACATTCAATTCACACTTTCTTTTTCACCAGTGAGTGTATAATTTTCTCTTGTTAAGCAGGCACCGAGCAGCACTATCCCACAGGTATAATTTCATTATTTCTCTAAACAGCACATGCAGGGCAGCAGCATACACAACATGTGCAAGGTAGTGGGTGGTCTTATTTCCAGTACCATAATACCTCAACCACAACAAAGTGGTTGCTTCAATACCAACTCCCAGCTTTAACTCTGCTTCTGGACCTTTAAATGTTTAAGTTTTCCAAGGTGACGTGGACAAGAGTCCCTGGTACCTGATGTGTGGCTGCCCTATTGATTTAATGCTGCTGGGCATCTGGTGAGATGCTTTGGGGATAGATCAGGTTTATTAACTGCTCAGCTAGGAGCTATCAGCTCAGGGCAGGCACTTTGTATCTAAGAAAGTGATGAGAATCATTAAGGCAGAGCAGGCATTTGGTTAATCATACTAAAAAATATCCTCACCTTGCCCTTGCTGTTTCCTAAGAGAAATTTCAGCAAAAAGGATAATATTATCCCTGATGAAGCTAAAAGATTTACATGAGTATCACTCAGAAAAGGGTTTGCCCCAAAGTGCTGCATACATACTCAACAATAAAAAGTTTTCTGTCCCAGGATTAACTAGAGAGCAGAGTTTTCTCTCCTTTTTTTCAATATGACTGTCTCAAAGCAAACCTTCCTGCAGAAATTACTTGCATTTTAAATATTGTTGCTAATCTGCAATACAGTCTGTGTTTCCTGAGCAGAGTCATTAAGATGTGCACGGGTCAGGATGTTGAGGCTGCATTCAGGATTCTTTGCAGTTACAATATTAGTAAAGTATTTACTAAATTGACTACCACCTACTCTAAGTTAAATCTGCTGAGAGATAAACTGAGCATAACCTCTGGCATTTTCAGACATTTTCTTATGAACAGATACATTTTGCATGTTTTTGCATGCTCGGACCTTGCCAAAATGCTGATTTGGTCTCTGATATCAAGGCTTACTCACCCCCTCGAAGGTACAAAAGGAAGGTAGTGATAGCTTGCATGTGGGGGAATGAGACTTTAATATATAGAAAGCACAAAACTTACTCTTTTTAGCTTTTTTTAGATTCAAAAGCTGCAAAAGAACACTGAAAATGCTGTACTATTTTCTGCACTGGTTGAAAAACTCAGCTGAGGGGAGATGCAAAAAAAGAGGAGGATATAAAAAGAATATTATTTGCATAGTCATAAATCATTATAAAACAATTATTCTGTAGCAAAAAAGCACTCGTTTCACAAGGGCAATCCAGCTTCAAGAGAGTGCACTATCTGTTAGCATCCTAGTCTCAAAACAGACATCTCTGGACAGATTTGTTACAGTTTTGTACATGCTAATGTGTAAACAGATTGTAAAATTATTTTTGGGCCTATAATAGGATTTAATGTGTTTAAGAGATAGTTTTATACCTCTTTAACAAAGGGGCTTACAATATGGTAAGAATGTATCACAAAAAATATAATGCTTTTAACAGATAAATCCTCTTGGCAAAGGCTGTAATCTTTCAAACTTAATTGGTGAACTCATTAAGGAACAACTGCCACTACAAGAAGAAAGACTATTGTCAGCGACTTATCGGGCACTGAGATAACAAACTTAATTATATTGTTTTCAGTGGATTTACATTTGCTTCCTTTAGGACACTAGATTTTCTAAACATTATTTCCTTGGCTGTACACAATTTCCCCCCCTATCCCTCCTTGGAGAAAAGCAAACCTGGCAACAACAAATCAGCAAAGAGCAAAATCCCCAAAGCATCCCAGCTCTGAACTAAGCACAGCACGGTCCTAAAATTTCTGTCTTTATTATCTACTTGTAAAAAGTTATAAGCCTGTAAAGTATTTAATTTATGAGCCATGTTAATCATTTGTTCCCATTTGATCTGAGGTTTAGCAAACACTGTTTCCTGGGATGGAGGAGGATAATTTGCAGGTCCAGCTTGGCTCTGGAGGGGGCACCAACTAATCTGACACCGTAACATGACATTGATGGCAGGCACACACTAATGACCAAACTGCTAGATGCTCCTGTCAGCCTGTCACTGCAGTGAAAAGCAAGTTGCTTCCTATTGCCAAAAAGAAGAAAAAAAAAAAAAAAAAAAAGGTGCAGAGTGGTCCTACTAATTATTCAGACATGCACTATAATGAGAATCTTAGTGCTCTCTTCCAACATACGCTAAAGCTCCCATTTGTCTGATACGGTGGCTGATTAGAATTTGTTTCTTGAATAGTAAAACCACAGCTTAAAATAAAGCAGAAAGGATAAACAGCTTTTTATTCTGCATAAAACTCAGAAAGGGGCCATTTTGGTTTCAAGCTGAGGTTTTGTTTGTTTTTTATTCTTTTTGCTTTTTTTGTTATTTATTTACACCAGAAGAAAACTGGATTAATTTTTAATAGTACTTCACAAACAACATATACATCTTCATGGAATTTTATTGTCTGGATCACTCAGGACATAAATTCTGTGGATAAAGGGTGGCTTGGAAGGTATTTTCTTTCCTTTCTCTTCAGTGAAATGACACTTTTTAAACCAGAAACTTGTACCAGACAAACCACAGGTTGGGAAAAAAGTGTCTGCTCTTTCTGCGTTATTATAACTGATTCCTCAAATATGAACGTTGAAAGCTTATAAGAACTTTAGGTATCAAAGAACTATCCGAATGTACAGATAGGAAAAAAAAATATGAAAAGGTAAATGGTGTTTTCCAGACTGGCATTTATTCTTTAAGTTCTGCTCCAGCACAGACTATAGAGTGCATTCCACCTTTATATCTACACTATATTTACAATTCTGTCATTTTCAACAGCCTCTGCAGCAATGCAATGCAGAACTGCAATCCACAAAGAAGCCAAGGGACCAGGGTATGTCATGTGTTAAACACACAGGCTGAAGATCTGTTACTCCCCTGTAAAAGAGCCTGAATTTCTAAGGATAACACTTGGCTCTTTCTGAAAAGCAAACCCTTCTAAGAGCATCTCAAGTGGGCCACCCAAAGCCGAGCACACGCTACTGAGTCTTTCAGAAAAATGTAATAAACTCCAAAGTGTTAGACACAAAGGTGAAGGAGACACGCGCTCCACTACCACCCCAGGACAGTTTGAAAGCCATTACCAGTTAATAGCTCTCTAGTGGTCTACAGGAATTCAATCAGTGGTCTCCCTGGCATGCTGTATCTCTGCTGGAAAAGCCACAGCTGTATTAGGAACACGTTGGCAGCCGACAGTCGGGGGGGATCCCGCAGCGCAGACCTGAGTGGGATCAGGGCTGGATCCCAGCCCATCCATCCCCACTCATCCTTCATCCTCCTGGCTGCTCACCAGCTTGCTTACTCACAGATAACTATCTGCACTGAGGAGGGGGTTCATTTACACAGAGACTGATGCCTTCAGTTCTCTCTTTGTTAGGGTTCATCATCCCCTTTTTCACCAGGAGGGGCAATAGCAAAGGGGCTGCTGTGCAGCAGCAGAGAGCAGCCCCATCATGCTCAGAGCCAAGTACCCAAGGTTGTGCCCATCACACTCCGAGCCAAGCACCCAAGGGTCCTTCTGCCTCGTACCAGGGACCTTTTGCAAAGCACAGCAGACCCCCCCTCCCCCCCACAGCAGCATGTGAAAACCATGATGCAGCAAAGCACTGGGGACTTCCCTCCAGGCCCCAAATAATCCAGAAATTAATGTTCAAATAACTTTGACCAACTGCAGCACCACAAATCTATTAAGAGCGGCCCAACTTCCGAGATGAAAGCGAAAGTAGATGTTTGGAGAGCCAAAACGATGCAAGGTAAATACTGGGTACAGGTTGTTACATGTCAGTCTGCAGTGCAACATGTAAAGGGCACATGAATCATTAGCAAGAGAACAACCCTGGCACCTACCCCAGAAATACCTCAGTCAGCACCCAGCAGGAAAAGAAAAGAGTTAAAAAAAAAAAAATAAAAATCCCAGAATCATAAACGGAGGCTCAGCTCCCAGAGAAAGGTACACTTAACAGTGTTCATCTCTTTGGAAAATAGAGGTACTGTATCCAAGATACGGCACCGCTAACATTTTCCACATGGCTGGAGATGGATCATTGAGTGGCCTTCTCCTAAACAACAGCATCTCGACGTGCCAGCTGTTGGAAAAATGAAGACATGATGCATTTTGCACTCTGTTCTCATAAACCCCCTCCCTGGTATCAATTCAGACAGAGAAGAGAATCAGCAAGTTTATTTCAGACCAGATTATGCCACATTCAGCCACGTTGTGCGGACACGCTGCAGTAGCCTCCTCGCCCAGCATGCCAGAGTGTGAAGAACAATCCTTTTATATCCACGGGATGACTTGGCCAACTCTAAAATGCAACAACTAAAAACTCCAACGTCCTTCTGTCAGTTTAACTGCTAATTTGCAATGGATTGGGTTACACTTCCCGTTTTAAGGCAAGTTCTCCCTGAGCGCTGGCTAAGAAATCTTGGGCAAGAGGAAGCAGCAACCACCGAAGAATTTTTTTAAATAAATAAATGAAATCTCACCCACAACTTCAGACAAGGAGGCAGGACCCGGGGCTGCAGCTGGGTGATGGCAGCTGTGGATGGGGGGGAGGGGGGGAGTCTGCCCCCAGCCTAAAGAAGCTGGTGCCAGGGTGCCAGGCCAGCCAGGAGCACCCATGGGGAAGTCCCCTCCTTTCCCTGCCACCACTCTTTGCCTCTGAAGATGAGTCAGAGGTAGGTGAGGCATTAAAGATGCCTTTCCCTACAAAGAACATGAATAGGGGAGAGACTCGCCCTCTGTCAGGATGAGAAGCAGCTCTCAGGATGGATTCAGATCACAAACCTGGTGCTTTGGCAAGGTTTCCACACGAGATGGTTGGCTCACCACAATGTGGCTCCCTAGGCCATGGGCAGGAGACCTCCATGGCAAGCTTGCCTCCCCAACCTGCCTCGAAGACCTTCTCTCAAAAAAGACAAAAGTGAGGAGGATCTTAAACATTTTAACTTATCTGCACAGTGAGGCACTAAGTGAACTTTATGAAACACATAGGAACAGACTGGAACTTACTTAGGTCTTTAAAATCGGTGAAGTTGGTTGGTAAAAGCAATGTCAGGACCATAATTAATCAGGACTGAAGCAGACATACAGTCTGAAGAAAGGTCCTCACAGTGCCCCATCATCCATGTATCTCTGCTCACCAACAACTGCACTTTTCTGCTATGGCAAGAGAAGACAAAAGATTTGCATTGCTCAGCTCCTGATCCCTGTGGTACCTCTCTGGCTCATCCTCTCTGCACATTATAGCACTGAACAAGTTTCACAGATTTACTGGAGGGTTTTATCAGAAAGGCCACTCAGCTGACCATCAGATAAGCAATAATAGCCAAACTTTACTGTTTTTCTTGCTCTGTGTAAAATAAAATAAGTAATGGTTTCATTGCACTGATCCAAACAATCAGCAATCACTCCCCACCCTCTGCCTGCCCTTCCAGGCACCAGCTGCTGAAGCCCAGTCTGGGGAAGCTGCAAAACAGCAGCTGGATGAGAGCAGGAATATTTGCTTTATCTGAAGCAAGCTATGGAGAACTGGTGACCACCAGTCCTGTGAAATCCCCCAGAAGCACCCTGGAGAAAAAGGTCTAAATTGCAAACGTGTACTAAGTGTGTAAGAGAAGGAAATATTGGTAAATAATCTCCTAAAGGCATCACCTCCACTCGCCACTTCTTACCCTTCTTCAGTCATCACTGGACAAAAGACACCAAACATTAAAAGTCAAAATATCAGCTCCTCAGGAGGATCAGAAGTTACCCAAGAGGTTCTCCTCAGCTTTTTAGTTTTCCCCCAGAAATAGGGTGGGTGGGCTACAGCCTCCCACTGAGGGTACCCCCAGGACACCTACTGCACTGAGGGGCTGGAGGAGCCTTTTTCATAACCCAAAGCAGATGCCAGCTGAGGTTTGCAGAGCTCCTGCCTTCCCCTACAAAAGTGTTTTATTTTATAAGAGAAACAGACAAGTTTGTGGTGATGTTGCCCTTAGGCTTCTGGGATTTTGTTTGTTTGTTTTGTTTTTTTAATAATTCACTAAGTTATGCCTCCATGTAACACAGGAAGGTGATTTGATGTGGTAATTACCTATTACATTTGACAAGGTGATTAATGGAGCAAAATACCACTGTACAACATGTACATTTAGTTTGCTGTCATTAAAACATGTGCCTGCTTAGCAAACTGTTTTGCTCATAGAAAGGAAAAAAAAAAAAAAAGAAAGAAAGGGGGGGGAGGGGGCAGTGGTGGAAAATCCCAACCATGTGTATCCTGCCATCCAGAAAGTATATGGATTGACCCTCAGCTTCAAATATGCTCCTGCCCTATTAGATATTTTCTAGCAAGACCAGAACACTCCAAAACACTAATAGAAGAAAATTACCAACATCTTCCAGGAGCAGCACTGAACTTTGTATCCAACTTCAGAGACATCTTTAATAACACTTCAACTGAAAATGCCTGAGACTTTGATGTCAGCATTTGCTTACAGCTCAAGAATAAAGTAACTGCTTTCTTTTCAGGAATTGCCCTCCAATGTGTCAGCTGTGTCAAACCTGGAATGAAGAGTTGCACTGCTTTCAGAAAATGAAAACTGGAGGCATCATTGAGAAGATGCTTGAAAATTTTCAAGCACTTAAATGCTCTGATGATTTTGTCTCTAGGTGAAGCAATCCAAGCATGCAGTGACGTAAAGGAGAAATCAAAGACTCATGAGCAAAGCTAAATACAAACTAACAGGAATAAAATAAACATTCTGAGTATTAGGAGTGCTAAATAAGTAAAATATTCCTAATTAAAGAGTACATTCAGACCATATACTTTGGCTTATGGAAAGTAAAATGAGATTCTTGACTGAAGTGCCCAAAACCAAATCAGAAGCCTTCAGTGGTTATACCAAGACCTTCCCTAAGTTATGAAGGAGCAGGTTTAATACCTGTTTCCAGCTCTGATAGCTACTGCTGCTGTTTTCACATTAGAACCTGCTAAATAGTTTATGATGTGAAATAACCCCAAATACAATGTAAATCTTTGCACAGAGAGACTAGAAAAGAATAGGAAATCAACACAAGCATCCAGACCCCAACCCCAGGTGATTTAGAAGCAAAGGCACACTATCTGTTATGTCATATTTAAGGATCTGCTATTTATTCTTATTCTTACAGGCTGCATCCTCAGAAACCTTTTAACAAGAAAACACAGACACTATTCTGAAATAATCTTCACTGCCAAAGCAACCCTTGGAATGTAGTATGGACCTGCTGGCTGAAGAGATTTTTAAACACCTCTGCCTCTGTACTAGAGGTATTTCTATCCCAGTAACCACTATAGACAGCAGAAAAACTCTTGAATTCTCCAAAACAAAAATGAAGGCTTGAGTACCAAGCAGTATCAAAGTTAAACAAATCTCCTCCCACCCATAATTCACAGAAATTTTGATAAGTACTCTCAGAGGAAGAAAGCCCTGAAAGAAACCTTTAGGAGAATATTAACCTATTTGTTCTTAACCAGATGCAACCAGCAGTTTCCTTACCCAGTTCACAAGGGGGTGGCTGTTTAGGGCATACCTGGACACAGTGGAAGGGCACCCTCAGGTCTCATTACTGACCTGGTGACCCAGACCTCCCTGCCCAACAAACTGAGGGGCAACACTATGGGTTTCATCACTGTGACCAAGCCCCATCCAGGGTTCTCTCCTTACCCTTGCTTACCCTCTTCTTCCTTGCTTCCCATTCCCAGGACCTCAACAAGGTGCCTGCCAAGAGAAAAGTGATCCCAGCTCCTTTCACAGCCAAGCATGAAGTGGCAGACAAGAGAAAAACCTCTTTTCAGGTTCTTTTATTACTAATAGTTTTGATTTTATTATGTGGAGGTGAGAAACAAAACCTGACATTTGACTGAACTGGGTTTTAGAAAAAAAAAAAAAGAAAGGGGGGGAGAAAGAAGAACACTTTCTGTGAGTGAGACACATTTGAATGATTCAAGAGGCTGGGAAGTCTTGGCTCTTGGCTGAGCAGAGCAGCTGCCAACCTCTCACTTGGACAGGGAAAGGCATCCAGGTGCTGGATATAGGAGCGCAGTGAAGGGTTGAGATTGAATGAGTCAAAAGACTCTTCCCCAGACCACCCTCCTGTCAGCAGACAAACATCCAGTAACTGTGGGACAACTGTAAAACCCCCATGGGGGTCACCCTGAGCTCCCCACTGCTCCCTGAGACATGACTGCATTGGTCACAGCAATGAGAGATCTGTGTTGCTGGAGGAAACATCAATCCCCACCTCTGGTTCAGATCCATTTGTGCTGCTGTGCAAGGGTCTCAAGGACACCATGAACCTGTTGGATGGTGGGGCCAACATAGCTTGGAGAGGCAAGTTGGAAAAGCTTAGATCTTAGCAAGACAGAAAAACTCATGCTCACGTAGGATTAGGGAAGAAAAGAATATTATCAGGTTGCAACTTCACCTGCAAGTTAATGTACTCTCAAATAAATACAAAAATTAGCACTTTTTTTTATTATATAAAAGACTTTTTTATATAAAAGACACAATTTTACCCTCTCCCTCACAACCACTGTCTTGTACCTACAGAGAAGCAGTACTACCATTTGCTTTCTCTCTCTTAAATATTTTGATGCATTGCTTCAGACCAAAAAAAGCCCAAACCCACCACCACACTGGAATCTATCATCAATGCTTTAGAGATCATGTAGGACAAGCCCAGAAAGAAATGAAGAAGTTCATGGAGCTCCACAATACTTTGGGTTTTACAGAAAGAGCCTCTCCCATAATGAGTGGAGATGAAAACAAAAGGCATTCCTCACGTTTTTTTCATAAGGGTAAAAATGCTTCACACATATAATTAAGTTATATATGGAGAAATGTTTTCCTTCAGTATTTTAATTATTCATCAGGTACAGCATTGTTTTACTGTATGAAGTGTTTGATATACAGAAAAGCTTTCCCTTTCAGAAGTTTAATTTCAGCCCCTGTTCAATTATATCCCCCCTAGCAGCAGCTAAAGAGACTTCCGCTAAATCACCGCAAATGGTGTTTTCAGGTAGTGAGAAAATTCAGTCTTGCACCTCGCCCCTTTGCTCCCCTCCTGAGTCTTAACTAGGTTGTTTTCTTACAATTAATTATTTAGGTGGTTCCAGTAACAATATGTTATTACTGCTGTACAGGCCCACAGACATGAGCTGAGCAGTGATACAATTCATTGCTGTTTCGTTCCGCCCAGGACGTGTACCGCCTGAGACAAGAAATTTTTCCTTCAACTGAAAACTTGCTTAAACTTAGCGATTCAGCACTTTAGTGTTATTTTTTTAGGACGTAACTGGCAATAAAAGATTGCTATAAATACGTTCTCCCTATATTCCTGCACTGCGTAAATACACTTTAATGGTGGTAATTGAAATTTGAATAGGATGCCAACACCTCAGGCAGACTGACGCGACATTTAATTTATACAATTAAACATGAGGGTGGGGAAGCACTAAACAAACAATGTTTGTTAGTTGTATGTTTTACATGAGACCTATTTTCTCAAGTTTATCTGTCCTGGGTTTGGTTTGGTGGGGTAACATCTCACAAAGAGGATAATCAGCCCCCGGTGGGGTTTGGCATCGGGGAAATGAAGGGAAGCACCCACACCACACCGTGGCACAGGCACCCTGCTGGAAACACCCAGACAGAGTGATCATCCCTCATGGACTCATGGGATCAACCCAAGAGTCAATAAACCCCATTTTAAACAGTGGGGCTCCATCACCAGCCTGCCAAGTGCAAAGTGGTGCCTTAATTCCCTCTATCCGATGGGCTCCAGATTGAACCCTCTACACAACTTGATATTTCTGAAGACTCAGAAGGTACATTCCTGCCAAGACAAATCATGGAATTAAATGCAGAAGGAGCCAGGTATGTAACAAGTCCTCTACACATAAAATATAACTTAATTGGGGAAGCAATCACAGAACTCTACAAGTATTTTTTTCTACTGCAATACAAACCCACAAAGTGCAAAGTCAGGCCCTAACTCTGCTCTGCACCTACCAGAGCTGAGAGGGAGACATAACAGCCCAGTATTTTCAAGCTAAGCACAGATTCAGGTCCTCTCATCCCACCAGAACACCTCTTCAGCGAAGTTATTTCTTACAATCTGTTTAGTCAACAAATTGTGTTTCTGTTGGCACATTGATTCATCCAAGCACACCAAAGTATCTCTGCACATACTAGGGATGCAGAACACATCTTTTATTAAACAGTACCTGAGAAGACTGCCTGTAATTATCAGAACTACAATTATTGCTAAAGGAAATGGACAAAAAAAAAAAAAAAAAAAAAAAAGTAAGCAAGAAAGGAGAAAACAAAGTCAGTTTTCTACATTGCCACAGATTCCACCCTTCAAATATCAGTGTAGGAAACTTAGTCAAAGTAGCAAAGAGGTAACACGTGTATGCACATGTACATTCTAGAGCAAATGCATATATATTAGCAATATGGGCTATTTTTAATGCATATCAAAATCACTCAGGAAGGGTTTTTTTCTTTTTTCTGAACCTGCACTCCACAGCCCATCAGCATTACACCAGCTTCTAATATACCCAGGATTACAAATCACATCTCTCCCTCGGTAGTGCTGTGGCTCTGGAAAAAGCAGGTGCTATTTCCAAGTATGCATCTGGACAAGCATTACACTATGAAATATGCACACCATGATGGGCAAGGTGGAACGGGAGGGGAATACAATAGCACTGAAACAAAACATGGGCAGAGGTAGTGAAACCCACTTTGGACCATGAACAAAACCAGTTGAACAAAATCTCAGTTTGCCTGGTATGGCATTGTTGAGCAAATGGGTTTTTAAACATGGAGACTAAAACCAGGCAGGTTTCATCAACCCCAAAAGCAGAACTTGCATGAGCTTTCCAGGAGAGGAGGATTTCAATGCAGGGTTCTTGCAAGTCAACATACAATGTGCAGGCTGGAAGAGGTTGCAGCTATAGACACTAAGACTGCACCAATTCCAATGTGATTTATGTTGGTTTAAAATCACCTTTATGGGCAAGAAAATTCAACCATCTTAAAAACCTGGTCCCACCAAATCACAGCACTCAACTAGAAGCAGGATCATGGTGGAAAGTACCTCCTGCCTTCCAGATAGGACCCTTCTTGAGGGTACCCATCACTCTGCACCACAGCCTTGAGAGCCACAGTGCCATGGGCACAGCAAAAAAACAAAAACAAAAACAAAAAACCAAAAACAAAACAAAACAAAAAAACCCAAAAAACATTTAGGGGTTTCCATTCCTTGAAGAACCCAGCTCATTCTCCAGAGCACACTTCTGCCTCATTACTGAGAAAGTTAATAAGGCAGCTGACCTCATGGAACAAGCATCATCAGTGAGCTACATGGGCAGGCAATAATAAACTCAAATAAATTAAACAGAATGAAAATGAAATGTATCAACTGTACCCATTACTTTACCACAAAGCACCTTTAATCCGCTGTTTTAATTTTACCTCCAGTCGTGCCTTAAATATATACCCACAGCACATTATTTTTTCTTGGGATTGTCTTTGCATCTTTCCTGGAAAATGAAGTCTCATCTTCCTTAATCCTCATCATAGAAATGTGGTCAATTTCATTACCAATAAATACATTCTAATCCTGTTTGGATAATTTATCTATGTTTCTGGGTTTCAAAAATATAAAAAAGGCATAATCTGTTTTTTTTTTTCACTATTAGCACCATATTTAAAGGACTTTTATATTTTATTTTAAAATCCTATTGACCTGCTTCCCTCAACCAAGCCTGCAATATTTTTTCCTTTTTCTCTCTTTGCCATAAAATACAGTGACCATAACTGTAGCCTACCATGGTTTTATTATTTTAAAACATAAAGGTAAGAAGAAGAGTTCAAGCTTCAGACACAGAGGCTGCAGGATTGTGCCTGAGCTGCATCAATTTTCTCCGGCTACAACAGAGTTAAAAAGCTCACCAGGAACACAACAACAGCCCCTACCAAACTTAAGAGAAGTAGCATTAAGTTTATTAAACTGGAAGGTAACTGTTGACACATACTTGCTTTCAAGGGGTCCTTGGCAAGAAAGTGGCAGCAGTTACAACAAATTAACAGCATACAATAAAAACGCCATAAACACACAGCATACATAATAAATCCAATCAAGCCTACAAGTCACACAGATAAAAATGACAAATGGCCACTGTCTCTGAAAAGAAAAAATATACATTCCTCAACCACTGCTGTTCATCATCACAGCATATTTGTGCCCCTAAATCTAAAGTACAAATTAAGTGATTTTAATATGAACGGCATTGTGCTTAATATATTTACTTTCTCACTTCCCCTCTCCTCCCCTCCCCCTCCCTTCTTCTCCAGCCTGTGAAACAGGGAAACTCCTTCAGAGAAGCCTCTTTTGGCCTGATTTGCTTTATAAAGATCTGCTGCAGGCTCAGTGTTTAGACAGATGTTAGAAGAGTGATGTTCACCAAAGCACGAGCATCCCTGAGCTGACAGAACACAAACACCACAGCACTTGTGGCGACTGTTGCTCCATAATTTACTGCCTGACTGCATTAATTTCCTGCATCTGATATGTTTCTAACTCTGGCTGCTGAGCTTGGCATCTGCAATTTGTAGCCGAGACGAAGCTTTTTAAAGTTTGAACAGCATACACTGAATTTCAGGCTCAGAAGGAAAGAGGCCATCCCAAAAGGGAGCAAAGGGAGGTGAATCTGGGTCTGTTCAGCATCTGGATGTCTTTCTTGCCAAATTGAAGAGCCCTTCTTGCTAGTGAATAGGAACTTGGCAAGATGCAGCTTGAAACCTCAGCCTGCTACTGTACCTGTGTCAATATTCTGAAAGGAGCTTGCACAGGAGAGGGATGTTTAGCGAGCTCCCACACCAGAATAATCATAAGAAAATATAAAATATATGAAGTGCTTAAACTCCACAGACTCCTCCTTTCTTAATCAAAGGGAAGGGAAATAAAGGACTTCCTTAAATATCACCTATAGGGTAGGTGTAATAACACAAGTAAATTATAAAAATAAAAAGTCATTAAAGAGTAATTAAGAATAACTGTTTGGATAACAATGACTTTCCTGACATCCTCATAACAGAGGTTCAACTTCTCACTCGCTCATCTGCAATAACTCACAGAGCTTCAGCACAATTGCAGATTTTTAATTTTCACACATCCGAAAGAGCATAAAGCGAAAGCCATAAATTATAGACTAACTCCAGCTGTTAAATGTTGGCATTTTGTCTTTAAAAAAAAAAAAAAAAAGTTCAAAATCTGTTTCCTTAAACCAAGGAAATGTGGAAAAAGGCCATCCTGCCAGTGGAAACATTCAACAGCAGAAAGCTCACGCTGCGGTTTCTTGCCGAGGCAGCAAACTTCTCTAAAAGGGAAGTTACTGCCAACTCAAACACTGTTTGCTTTCACACCCAAGAACAAACTGTGTGCATGGTGAAGGCTTCCTGAGGGCTCAATGCAGCTGGAGCATGCTGAATAAAGGTAACTAATGTCAAAGCTACTGTAAACTTGTTCTCATTTTTCTATCAGCAAGTTATCATCAATGGAAACAAAACATTACTCTGCCATCCTTCCTTTAAAATAAAGAAAAAAAAAAACAACCCACCAACCAACTACACACACACACACAAAAAAAGAGAGAAATGAACTTTTATTTACCTCTATTTTAAGCCTCTAGTTTATTGTTTAAGGTATGTTCTTGCTGCTAGTTCTAAGTGGACAAACCTAGGGGGCCCGGCTGCAAAACTTTCCCCTGGCCTTCCAGAGGACAGGTCAAGCTCAACTTGATAAACACAATAAAGATGAATTTCCAGGGCTGAACACAATCTGCAACCAGGTTCCTCTCCCTGAGCAGGAAATGCAAAGGGAGGGTTTCACTGCAACTTGACAAATTAAAGCCAGAGAGCCAAGCCAAAGCAAACACCATGACTGGGAGGGCTGAGCTCTGAGGAAGGTGACAGTTTGCTGGGTGTCCTACCAGGACCCGTGGTGGTCACACTCCTGTTACACACTGCCTGGCACCACTGCTGATGGGGAAGGGGGCAGCAACTGCTTCTTGGGGGTACAGGACTGGCAGGCAGCATCACAAGTGCTATTGCTTTCAAAAACACCAGATTATATATATTTTTTTTTCCCCCTCCTCAAGAGTATGCCTGGAAGTTAAAAGCCTGAGCTACTGTGTTTAAAGAAAAGGGATTTTTTTTTTTTTCCCTTTTGCTCATAAAAGAAATGTGAGAATGTGTGGCTATTGTGACAGTGTAAGATAATAGCAGTTTCATCGATGATTCCTCTTTGAAATCAATAGTTATATTATTTTGAAATACAATGAAGGAAAGAATTAAAATTCTTGTAACATCTAAGAAAAAAACTAAACATTATCAGATCCTGCCTTCCCTCTTCTAGCCAGCTGGCATGCCCAGAATCAAACACAGTTAATCATTTAAAGGAAGAATCCTTTTCAAAGTAGAAAAATCACACTGTTTATTCCAGAACTCCTACTCAATACTATTTTTTTCTGTGTACTAGTGCCTAACACAACACGCTGAAATGGCATAAGGCATAAATGCATCTTTATGAAAGAAACCATGAGCTTGAGCAAAGGGACAAGTCTACCCAGGAGTCAACTTCAGCTGAGCTGAAGATGGGGCTGAGGTGGAGCTGCCACCACCCTGACCTTACCCACCCCAATGCACACACAAACAGCTGAAAAAAAAGTCAGCAGTTAGAATATTGACAGAGAAAAAGGGGTAAAAATATATATATATATATATATATAAGGTATGATATGCAACATTGAGCATTAACACCTTGTACATGGAAAAGTGAAAACTCTCCTTTTGAAGGAGGAAAAGGTAAAAAATTTGTCAGCTTTTCTCCGTTAGCAGAGCTGCAAAACAAAGATGCTACTTGCCAGGCCCCTGTGATGATTGATGCTGCTTCACCTCTCTCCTCCATCACTCCCTACCTTGTCTGGTCACTGGTGGAAAACCAAGCAGCCCCCAAGCAGACGGATCTCACACCTTCCCAGGCCACAATCCTCCGGCGCCGGGCGGCTGCCAATGTCCTTGCAACTGATGGTAAACAGGCCACAAGGTTCAAGTTAACTGCAGAGCATTTACTACACTGAACATCTGGTCATGAATGAACGGATTGCCCACTAACTCTCAGCATTGGGCAGCTGATGAAAAATTCAACGTTTTCCTTGTTGGCACAGTTGTTTTGGAGAATTCTCTAGAGCTTCCTGAATTATATTAAGAAAATTTCACTGCAGCAATCTATATCTGTGAGAACAGCTGGTGTTGAAAGGGATCTGCTGCACTCGGTGTGCTGGGGGACCTCCTGTTGGATCATGCTCCTCTCACTACGTTTTGTCCTTGAAAACTTAGCTCTACCACCAGGTCCTACGGACAAGGCTGGTAAGCTTAAAAATACAGGGTAAAAAAAAAAAAAGAAAAGAAAAGAAAAAAAAGAAGTAAAACATTAAAATTAGGAAGGGCAGCTGGAAAGGAAAAAGCTCTCCAGGTCAGCCAGAGACACTCGGCACCACCGCTTGCTCTCCAAGCCAGGACATGTTCTATTCTCTTAGACACAATGTTATGGTTTCTCGCCTCTTTCTTCCCTCTCCCAGCATTGTTTCAGTTCAGTAACAGAAATCTCCATTCTGATAAACTCGGGATCAAACAGGAGGAGAAATGCCTCACTAAAACCTACAACAAAGATTTCCCTCTCGCAGAGTCTCTCATTGGGTCGTGCCAGTTGCACAACTAAAACCAGTTCCCAACCGTGCACCCAACTCTTCCAATCAAACAAATTGAGAAATCAACCATTAAAAAAAAAAAAAAAAGAGAGAGAAAGGGGGGAAATAAAATTCAAGCACAAAAAATGAGTTTGTTTTTTGGATGTTCAAAAATTCTGCATTTCAGGACTGAAAAACCTGGCTTCCAAATCTTTAAATATTTTAAAGAAATTAACTTCTTGATAGTGTGGTAGTATAATAATAAAGCATGTATATCTTTTTTTCTTAAGGAAGTGGTAAACTTAAGTCATGCTAAATTTAGGCTATTATCTATGCAGCATAAATTTCACTTCTGTGTATAAATGCTAACTTGCATATTTCTCCATGGTAACTAAACTATGATTAAAACAACAGTGAAACCAGCCTTTAAAGCCACCTGTTTAACTAGGAACAACCTAATTTACAAAAATACTTAAACTTAGAAATTTCATGGGAATCTAGATCACGTTTTTCCCAGTAGAAAGCTCACTTTTCCATGATCGTGTAATTGCAATATACTTGGCTTTGGTTGGTAATAATTCTTTTTTTCTTTTTATTCTTTTTTTTTAACTAGTGTAATTTTTTCATGCATTGTTCAGCCTAACACAAGTGGTATTTAAGATTATAAAGAATAAGTCTCTAATAACCCTTTCCAAAAAGGAAGTTATTTTGCTCCTTTGAAGGGATTAATTTACCTAGAAAGTATCTCCGTGTTTTACAAAAGGAACAAATGAAAGAAATGAGAAAATCCCAAACTGAAATTCCTATTAGATATGGTAAGACACCTTCAAAACTCATTTTTCTATTGCGATATCCTTGTAATTTACTAATGAAGAAATGGACTGTTTTTATGGGTCAAATTAAAGAAATAATTATAATACGACCCAGAATAGTAAAAGTGTAGGTACAAGCAATATTTTCTTATTTAATTATAAAGCATAAAAATAGATTTGAATGTGAATCATTTTTAACCACAGAATTAAATTTACTATTTCAACACTGAAAGCCCCTTGAAGTAGAAATATAATCATAATAAGGTTTGGTTTGGTGTGAAATACATGACTCATATATTCCTGACATATCTAAAAATGCCTTGTATTAAAACTTTATTAGAATAAAAAATTGATCACCATTTTTGTCTGCTGGCTTTCACATGATGTAATACCTAAGGCCAAATCCCTGGCTTTTTAAGTAATGATAAGTGAAGTAGTTTCACAGTAACACCTCATAAAATGTTCAGAGTCCATTTCATTTCTGCTTGCCCATCCAATGCCATACACAAATCTGTGACGGATGCTAATTAGGTAACAATGGTATTAACATAATGCCCACAAAAAAATGACATTAAAACCCATCCCTGCTATTAACAGCCCTGAAAGGACGACAGAGCTGAGCTCCCAAGTCATAACCAGCAGGGTGAGAGAGTTCCTGAGGAGGGAAAAAATACAGCCCAAGGTCTACAGAACTTTGTGGGCAGGATGAGCTTTACCCCTGGAGATAATCTCATGGATCTCAGCTGGAGAGCTGTTGCACAAGCACAGAGATGAGATTTTGCTAGTTAGCAGCAAATTAGCTGGAGAAATGAGAGTCTAATAGCCAGGTCTCAACTCTCAATGCTTCTCACCCCAGCTCAAACATTTTCTCAGATTTATTATTCTCTTAGCACTTTTGTACCTGTTGATTCAGCTAAGGACTTATTTTTAAATAAAAAGCTATTTCCTCTCAATGATCAATACTCTTTAAAATAAAAAAACCAAAAACCAGAACCTATTTCAGAAGTCAGTGTAAAGCTCACCAGATTCTCATTTGCTGCAGATGCCATCCAAGATTGCAAAAACTGAAGCACATTCAACCAAGAAAGGCAAAATTATTTTGTTCTTGCCCCAAGTTTTTTTTCAAGACCTGTCAAAATTTTGTAAAATGAACAGTTTCACTGCCTTTATGCAAGCAGTCTGTCTCCTCTTCATTTCACTGCAGAGGTCTTTCCATAAACCAACCAGAGAAAGAAACAGACTTTTAAAAGTAAGTAAAATCACAAGTACTGAGAGAGTCATTTAAGGTTAAAAGGCAACAAGTAATCCAATGTTTTCAAAATTTCTGTTCTGACCCCAAAACAGCACACAGCTGATCTTTAACATCAATGGCCACAAGCCCTTCAGGAAGGAGAACTCTGTTCCACAGAGCAAGAGAAACATCTGTAAGGTGGGAGATGTGCTGGTGAAGACTGAGCAGGAGGATGGGTGCATCAGCACAGTGCTCAAGAACCATCCTCCAACCCCTTCTTGCATCCATGGGATGAGCAACCAGAGAAACCAAGAAATCCATAAGCTGCTCAGTGCCTCCTTGTGCACAAGTCAAATATTTGGGGAAGGTGGGTGAGCTCACTGCTGAACACTGCTGGTTACAAATAACTGTCCTGGTTAAGCTCATCAGGAGCCTACATTAACACATTTTAGGGCTCTGATCTGTTCCTACAGATCTCTTCCACTCTCAGAAACCAACCTCTTGGAAAGCTGATGCAGCCCTGTTACACACTAATTAAACTTTGTTTTGCATCAGAGTCCTGCATTTGCAGAGTGTGTACAGTATGTAAATTATACAAATTACAAGAAAAGTTGATTAGCTTAATTCAAACCTCAGCACAGTTCCTAAAATTAACAATGAACACAAATTACACAGGAGCACTTCAGTGCAGCTGAGGAGCTCTACACACAAAGCATGTTACCCAAATCACAGGAGTGGCCACCAAAACAAGAAGAAACAAGAAATGAGAATACCACAGCTCATCAGGCTGGGGGATGTTTTGCCCAAAAAAAGTCACACACATCCACTCACCCTTATTAATTCTGTGCTGCTGGCACTCAAGGTTCAACATTTCAATGGTGTCTTCAATGCAGCTGTGACAGCCCCACTTAAAGCATTTCCTTACTGTTTCTTCTCACACCAGGTGAAATAAGAAAAGTAAAAGTTCTGAAACACTGGAGGAGCACCAACAGTCACCAAACTCTTCTTTTTCACAAGGCTATGGAAGTTTTTTTCAGTCTGGGAATGATCCAGGAGGTCTGGGTTATCCTACCCAAACCCATCCACCCAGAGATGACACATGGCACTACAAGACTGAGCATTCTGTTCCATTAGGAAGTTCCTGCTGGAGCTACCAGAAAGACCAGTTCCCTTTGTCCTAAAGAGAGGACCACACCTCTATGTTACTCATCCATGGTCCCTCTGCTTAGGGATGGATGCACCATGGCCTCTTGGCCTTCTCCAGCAACACGAGGCCACCTCTTCTACACCAGTGAGGCAGGAGCTTCCAGTTACATCTCCTCAGCTGGAGTTTCCACCTTCAGCAAGGGGCAATGCCTTGCTGATTACAGGACAGCTATATTTAAAAAAAAAATAAATAAAAAAAGGACAATCCACCCTTTTTCTTTTTTTTTTACACATACCTCATTTCTTTTATTTATTGAGAGCTTCCCAAATACCACTGACTCCCTTCTTCTATGTCAAAAGGAACTTCTCTCATTCTACTTAGATGTCCCTACCCACTGCAGAGGCATTGGATTAGATGACCTTAAGAGGTCCCATTCCAACACAAACCTTCCTGAGATTCTATTATCTTCATCCCTTCCAAAAGGCACTTTCTGGTGAACCTGGGAGGTAGGTTTATCTGACCCCTGCCCTTTTGACTCTAAGGACTAGAATGCTTCCAGCTAACTGTGGTAGAAGATCCTGAAGCACTCAAGACACCCATGGGAACACAAGAAGCAAGCAGAGACTTTACACAGCAGTGTCTTGACCTCCATGTCTTTAAATCCACAGTTTTGAATGCCCATTCTCTAAGGATAATCTAAATCAAGGAGGCACCATTGGCTCAGGCAACAAAGAAATATTACTTGTACTTCCTTGGTGTAGACTTCTCCACACCAATCAGTTTGCCTGCCACTGCTCAGCAGTGCAAGGCAATCCTGGACTGGTAGTTCAGCTGGATTTCTACCACTAAAATGCCAAGCATGACATTTTGACAAGGAATCTGTGATGTCTGTAGCAATCCGATGTATTTATGGGGCAGAGGAAAGAAAAAAGGTTTAAAAGAGGATACAGGAGTGGGGGGGGGGGAGGGTGGGGTGGAACCAAACAACAGCAATATTCTGATTGTGTTGGGAGAAGGAAAAAAAAATAAACATAAAGGACAGAAGAAAACAAAAATTAATTTGAAAAATCCTGCTTTAAAGTCATGAAATTGAATGTGTCCAAACCTGACTTTTGGTTATCCCAGACTTTCAGACAATAGTATTTGTCCTAGCCTGCTAGCAATGATAAGGGTTTGGATTAAACAGGAAGGCAGGAAATTCAAAGTTAGCTTCAACTCTATTCATAAAAGGGGATGGGCTTGCCCGTTCAGATAAAATAACATTTTGTAAAAAATTTAAAAAAACCTGTGGCCAAAATCTCATGAGAGTTTCCCAAAAAGGCTGCATTATGTTTTATTCTAATTTAATATTCTTTCTAAACTTCTAGTGCTGCACTGGCTTCAGTGGAAACCAGCACCAAAGCAAGATGCAAAACCAGGAAAGTGTCTGACAAACAGCAACACAGAACTCTTCAAACAAAATCAATTTCATGAAATTTCAGCAGAATTCCCAGACCACAAGACACAGGTATATAAGCATTTCAGATGCTTATCAGAAGCTGTTCTCTGAAATCTCTCAGTTCCTCCCCATCACCTATCAAGCACCTTCCATGTCTAAGCAAGCCAGACACAAGAGATGTCTGAGCAAGAGACAAAAAGTAAGCGTGAAGATCCCTAAAATAAATAAGGGCAAAAGAGACAGAAGCTATAAATCCATCTCCCAGCTTGAACATCTTGACTTCTGTGAGTTTAAATCAGAGTAATGGCTGAAAGCAACAAAAGACAAGGTGTTCTTAAGCCTTCACAAGCCCCCCATGACTACTGCTCTCTTCACAACTATTAATGCTAATCATTACTAATGATTAACATTATTAATGTTAATCACTACCAGTGATTAACAGAATTATATCTAAACCACAGAGATGTGCACCACAATTTCAGCTGCAAGTCAGACCAAAACCCCTCAATGCCTCACAACATTTAGCTGGCACAGAGAAGGAGGCAGTCTGGAGGTTGGAAACAAAGGCTGTGAAACAGCTCCCGTGGGTGCCAGGTCCCCAGGAGACCCTGGGTTGGTGGGAGACCTGGGTGCTGATGGTGGGAAGCAACCCCAGCCACAGCCCACTGCACAACCAGACACGAAAATGAAAAAAGCAAAGAGACGGCACCGGGAAAAGCAGTGCAGCAACGTTCCCGTGGGACGGGCTGGCCACAGCTCCTCTGCAAACACACCCCAGCTGCTCAGTGCAAAAGTTCAGAGCTAAAAAGCAAATTATTTCCTCCTTAATTGCCCTTTCTTAGGTTTTGCCCCCAACTTCCCCACAGCCAGCACACGATGGCGAGGCCGCGCTCGGCAGCTGCTGCGCGCGTGGTCCTCCTGCCCTGGGAGCATCCAACCATTCTGGGAGGATCTGTGAAGATCTTGAGGGGGAATGCAAGCAACCTAGTCCTCACCTTAACTTTGATGGAGTTATGTTGATGCCCACTGATGTTTTGCCAACATCAAAACAATTACTAATATTCCACCACCCTTGCTTCGCTGTCATCAACCGCCTCAGTAACCTCTATTTCAAAACCCCGAGATTGGTGGCTGTTCTTTGACTTAACATGATCTTGAGCTGTTTTCAAGGAACTCAAGGTTCTCAAGCCATCCGCTGCTTCCCAGCAGAATTATTTCCTTTAAACATCCACTGTGATGGCAATGAGCAATTCTCAACTTTTGACACCATTTAAAACCCGACGTAAATTTGTACACAACAATAAAACAGGCTGCTCATTTGTCATGCTCCTGTGAGCAACTGTGTCACTCACACCAAGAACCACTGACTGTGGCATTCGGAGCTTTCGTTCCTATTTCACATCACTCAATTGAGCCTTCTGCAGAAAAGCTTTTAACAACCACATCTGGTCTTTAATAAATCACTGCACTTTGTCTTCCTGCCAAAACTCCTCCTTTATCTAACTTACATCTTCATGATGAGATAGGAAATCACACATTATGGTGGTGACAAACAATTGTAATTATGTCATTAGTAGCCATTTAGTCCACAAAGGTTCTCAAAAAGGAAATATAATGCACAATAAGAAATATAGGATAATACATTGATCACAGTTCTAATCCGCTTTTTACTTCACAAGTGTAAAAAGCTGGCATAATTCATGGGCACAGCAGGCAGTAATAGTACACCACTTTATGAACTATGCAGCTATTTTATTCCCCTATCTACTTTAAAATAAAAAAGCTTTTAATAGCTTGATTTAGACGTAAAAGTTATTTATGATGCTTCACCGATTATAATATTTATTTTTTTTAACTTTCATCAGAGCGATTCTTTCTGAAATGTAAGTACATATTATGTCATCAAAGATCCCAGAGAAGACCATTTACACTAGGGAAAAAAAAAAAAAAAAAAGCAAGGAAGAAACTTTGGTACTGGAAAGAATTTAGGAAACTTGTCTCTGTACCCTGTATGGCTTGGAAACCAGCACACCACAAACAGAAATAACTCTTCTACCACTTAGGAATTTTCTAAAAGCGACTGAAGTATAAACATGGGAAGTTTAAGAGTTCACTCAGAACAAAGGTGTCATTTAAACCAGCTCAGATGCTGGAATATTCACACGTGAAGAGTGACTGAAGTCCAACTACACTGGCGGGCTCTGAAGGCATCTTTACCCCTTCAGTGCAAACCCCAGAGAGTGCTTTTTGGGACAAACTGCATCAGGCTTCACTTAATGCACTTAAATTCCCACCACAGAGCATTCTCAGCAACCATCCACTGGATTCATCTCCAATGAAACTAGACCAGCTCCAGAAACATCCCTCTGACCCTGCTCAGATCCTGGCTCTCCATCCCCAGGAGTTGAACAAGTCAGGGACAGTAATAAATCCCTGGAAAGCTCCTGGGGTGGATGTCAGGTCTATGGCACCAACTTCTTCCCTCTCCAGACTCACTGCTTTGGCCATGCCTTGATGAGCCACAGAGATATAGCTCAAGAAAGCTGCAAACCACCCAAAAGCATTTTCATTTCTACTGCTGATTGCCTTAAGTTTCTGTAACCAACCCAATAATGAAATTTATTTAGGTTTCCAAACCAACCACTCCTCATTTTGCAACACGATTTAAGATTATTATCCCCCTCCAACACTAAGTGAAGTTGTCCAACACAGAAGCTACCAGAGAAGACCTGGATTCCAGAAGGTTTTGGCAACCAGGCCTTGAATCTCTGTGGCACCAAAGACACGTGAGGCTCCTTAAGCATCCAGAGCACAAAATCCCCATAATTTCAGAAATCTTTATTATATTAACCAATTTCCTTTACGTGTTTATGAAAACCAGTTGCACAAAGGACCCCAAAGAACTGCACTGAACACAATACCACCACATCAGCTCTTCTGTACCAGCCAGAGCTACGGTGCCCCAGAGCCATGCTGGTGCCATTCTGGAAAGTTTATCTCTCAATCTCTGAACCTTTTTGGTCCGGTGTATTCCCCACCCCCTCATCCCACCAGAGGAAAACCAACTCTCAAGATATCCAAACACCCACTCCTGCTTTCATTCTTGGTTTGTTACAGTCTCCCCTGTTTCCTGTTAACCGTGACTACAAACCTTCACCTCCTTCTAGCTGCCACCCTGGTGAGCATCACTCCACTCCTCACCTGGCTGAGGTACCTCCAGCAGGGCAAAAGTCTCACTGGAAAGACCAAGGAGCTTGTTGATAGCATAACCTATCAACCTATGTTGAGAGCATTGAAGTTTCCACCAAACCATCCCTCTGGTAGTGGACCACTAGCAGCAGAGATGCTTAAATCCCAGATTAAGTGTCCACACTGGTACAGGACTGGTGGGAGAGCTTCAGTCAGGCCTGACAGCATACTGTCAAGTCTGAAAACCACCCAGTTCAACCTTTAGGCTTCCAAGAAACATTGAGATAGTGCTTTAGGTAGGATCTCACCCATTCTGAGTTCACACCAAGTGCTGGGCAATGAAGACACATTCATTACTGGAAGGGTGCAGAGTCCCAGGGAGACAAATGATGCCCCCAAAGGAAGAAGAATGTGTGACATTGCATGGTGCTTACCCAGACAAAAATGATTACTTTTACTTGGAGAGAAACTTCAAATCATTCAAGTTTTAGACTGCTGGCCACAGGCCCATAGACATGAGCAGCCCTGGCCAGGCTCTGTGGGGAAACATCAGACGAGGGGCCAGAACAAAAGAACTTTGTGCGAACAACCAAGACAAGCCTTTGAAAATTATACACTAGCTCCTGGGAAACTCTTCCACACTGAAAACCACAGAATCATCCCTTGCCTTTGGGCTTGCTACCTCGCAGCAGCACGGAGCTTGGAGCCAGTCAACTGGGTCACAAGGCTAAGAGCATTTCTACCTTCCCCAGCCAAGAAAACCACTTCCCGGTGGTACCTTTCATCTCAGCCCAGCTGCAGAGCTCCCCACCCTTCTTCTACAAACAAACAACATTAACCCTACCTCCTAGGGATGTCACCATCCCAAGGCTTGGCAACAAGCAACCAGGAGGCTGAGGTAAAAGGATTGAGGCAAGATGGGAAAGGAGGAAAAGGGAGAAAAAACAAATAATAGAGAAATTCAACAGCATGGGACCGGTGGAGCTCAGTGCTACCTGGGAGCTGTGCTCAGCTGTGGGCCAGGAGATTTTATGGACTTGCACCATGAACTACTGATGGACAGACCACACAGAAGGAAATGTCAACCACATGTCTAGAAGGGTGGAAGAAAGGCACTGAGAAATTACTCTTTAGAAGCCTTTCACCTAAACTGTAAGGGGCAAAATAAGGACTTCGACACCATTGTGTTCCTTTTCCCCCCTCAAGTTCTTCCCTTTTGCTCAACTTCAAGTAAAACTAAAAGCATATGAAAGCAGGGGAGAATCAATCAAACTGTCTGTTCTGCTCTGAGCCACCTACAAACACTTGTCTGGAAAAATATGAAGTGAGCAAGCAGTCACGACTGGACAAAACAGGAAGATTTCAAGACAAACGGCTTAAGGTTACTAATAAAGTGGTTTGAAACGTGCCTCCACAGGAAAACATGGGCTGGAGTTTTGTCCTTAATTAGGGTTACAGGGACCTTTACCTTACATTTAGGCACTATCAGAAAGTGAAAAGACAGACTTTGATGTGACCTGGTGTGATGGCCTGACTGATCTGGAGTGCAAAGCTGTAGATGATTCCCCAAAATGCCACTGCTATCAATTAAAGGTATACATGTGTAGCTAAGGAAACTGCTAAGAACTGACAGCAGCCCTCAGAAAAAGAAATAATTTCTAAATTCCCCAGTACTAAGAGTTTTACACTTCCTCTCTGAGAAGCCCCTTTTTTTCTCCTTTATCTCTTAGGAACTCAAATACAAACCAGACCTAGAGTACCAGAAGGTACAGAGCCATGGTGTTTCTGGGATTCACCCTCTACCCCAAGCTTCAGATACTCCATTATCTCTTGCACTCTTTTACAAAAAGAGAAGGAGAATCAAACCAACCCAGCATGCTCCTCCAGGGCCCTGGAGCTTGTCAAACACAACTAAATAAAGAAGTAAGAAGAAAAGGTGTTTGTGACCCTACAGAAGCTCTGAGTATCTTGCACAAGAACCCTGTGCAGAAGTCAACTCCAGAAGGCCTCATCCAAGCTTCTTCTCAGCCATTAGGAACCATCTCTTGTTTTCTGCAGACACAGACAGAGGCATTGATGCTCATAATGCTTGCCAGGCTTCACTGAAGAATTCAAATGAAAGTCTCGTTCTCACAGAAAAATCTGTTCTGAGCTTACAGCTGCCTCACAACTGAAACTGCCTGGCAAACCTGCCAGGTCAGATAAACTACCTCATGCCCAGGACAGTACCTTCCATCCTTCTTTGAATATCTTCTCACCACTGGTTTCCAATTTACTTGCTGATATAGGTGACTGCTCTGACATTTTTCAACCTTGCATGTACTGCTGTACCCTTCAAAAAGGGAACCGAAACCCCAGGTCTTTCAAGACAGCACTTATTTCTTGTTGGTTTGCAACACACCTTGAGCTTTTTCAAGACTCCTGGACTACCCGAAATTGCCTTAAAAACTGATTTCTAGATCAAGACTCCAGATAGAAAAGATCTTGCTTACCAAAACTTGTTCTGCACTTCACCATGAACACAGTTTTCTGCACATCAGGAGAAGAGAGCCTGTGTTGAAAGGAACACTTTGCAGGAAGGAAACTGCAATGTTAATTATATAATGGCAATCAAGACAGGAGACAAGACTACCTCAAGGTTTGCCTGTCCAATCCAATGCAATCAATCAAGGGCAATCCCTCTTCCAATTAATGCATTTAACAAAAGCCTAAATGAACCAGCAGTTAAGTGACCATGGAGATGGTACATACTAAGCACATAAATCAACTATTTTAATGCACGTACCTACTTAATAACCTTTTACCTCACATCTTTTCTCTTGAAAACAAGTGAGAGACCCTCACCCTGACAGTAACTCCCAAATACTCAAGTGGTTTTTCAGGGAATTTCATTTGGTGGGACAGTGCCACCAGACTACCCTACAACATATCCCCACCAGTGGTGGGGAATCTCTGACTTGCTACTGATGTCCCCTCTTTTGTCCCCAACACTTTCAGCTCAATGTATATAACCACTGATGTGCTATGAAGTTGCACTCTGTGCACCACTTAATGCTTTCTGAAGATCAGTATTAGGGAAGAATTGGCCAGGTATCTAAAAATAAAAAGCCATTAAGTACCAAAATGAAGCATAATTGTTGATTTTAAACATTCAAGCAAAATCCACGGTAAATAATAACAATAATTTGCTTGACATATTGTTCCATATAGTGCTTTCACAGAAATCCAGCATGCAATTTTCAAGAAAGTACAGGCAAATTAATTGTATACTTTTGCCTTTTATGCTCCAGTCACACAGCAGAAGAATAAACGTTTCACCATGCATTGAGTAACCCATACCCAACCCACCTGAAAGGAATCTAAATCCCATTTCATTTGAGATTAGATTAAATATGGACAAAGGGATCATGGAAGCTTGTAACATCTGGGAGTATTCCTTCCAATTCTGAACCCATTTTGCCAGCTGGTTGTCACCAAGGCAGAAGCAGGAAGAAAAAAATAAACAACTCAATGACCACATTCACAGCCATGCCAACAAAAAGGCATCTCTACTTGTTAATTATAGGTCTAAGGCAATACTTTAAGAACTTCAGGAACTAAAAAATATTCATCTTTCCCCAACTCATCATTTTGGAAGTTCCTAGAGAATTCAAGATGAGATAAGACCAAGAGAATATTTTTTTTTCCCTCTCCTCGTGTTACTCCTACAAATGAAGTAATAATAGACTATCGTAAAGATCTTTAAAAGTCTGGATGTTCTGTGATTGCAAGGTTCAGAGCCAAATTTCACACCACTAACCATACAGTGCTTTGATTTGTATTGCCATATGCAGCATCAGTCCACATGCAGTATATACAATTTTTTTTTTCCTTTCCTGGCCACAGCTTTGATACAGTGACTCATTGCTGCTGTCAGATCATAAGCACCAGAAAAACAGTTCCAGAAATAAAAAATAAAAATAAAAAAACTAAAGGAAAATCTCCATATGAGCAGTTCCCATTGGCTTCAGTGCATCACAAAGCTGGTTAAACCACGAGGAAAAGGATCACAGTCACCTGGATGCTCCTGCAAGGATTATCAGTCTTGCTGCATCCCATTTGCTGGAAGTTTTCCTCACTGCCTGTGTATATCCCACCCCTCACATTATCCTGTGATTTAAGGGTCTCTTTGGAGAAGCTCAGCTCCATCACTGTCCTTTCCTCCCTGCCAGGGAAAGGAGGAGCTGAGCAGTGACCTGATGTCCTGTGACTGCCTCTTCCCAGCCACACCACACACAGCTCCCTCAGCTCCAGCAGCCAGGGGTTCCCATCACCCCTCCATTGTGCAGCCCAGAACGTAATTTTTAACTGGTTCAAGTGTCTTATTTAGCATAATAACAAATCATCAGTTTTAAAAGCAACACTGTTGTAGATATTGAAATAATTTTATATCCGACTAGAAGTGTCCGAAAAAAAAAAGTCCTGTCATTAACAGCTTGGTTATATCAAATTGTTATTTAAAACACATAATAAAGGGAAGAAGACACTTCTCATTGCCCTGGGTGAAGGGAATTTGAATGCTAGGTTTAGGCCTGGCCTTGGCATCCTGGTATAGCAGAAAGCCTCTTGCTCCACATACAGCTGGAGCTCTGCAAAGCTGGTGTGACCACAGAGCTCCTGAAAGAACCCTCCCTTCCCTGAGGCTCTCCCTGCCTTGGGAAGGAGAACACAGCTTTCTGCCTAAATTCTGTCTTCAGCTTAGTTCACACTCAAACACTCAAAGAACATTTGTTTTCTGTATTTCTGTTACAAAGAATGTTTTACACGCTTTGCTTTTCCGCTTCAGTCTTATCCACTCCTTAGTATTGGATTGGTACCTTCATAGGTGGAAATAAGTACATTCATATACAAAAGAGAGTTTGTGACTCTGCAAAGGGTATGAAAAACAAAAACAAACCAAAAAATAGGCACCTTTTTCTGCCTGAATTTACTGGACCCTTGTAGCTCCCCAGAAGAGAAGATAATGATCTCTTTGGTGGAACACTCATGACTGAGCATAACGTGCTGGTCCCTTCTGCCAGGCTCTGCCATGGGGTTTGTGCAGAACCCATTTCATCTATCAGAACTACTTTACTGGTACAGAGGCTTTAGTCTGCCTTCATAATCACCATAAGGAGTAGAAATCAACTTTTCTTCTCCTTTTGGCAAATTGTCTTTATGCCAGGTTGGAGCAGTACTGTTGTGAAGGCTCTCAGGACCAACTGATCTTTCCCACCCATCACTTGTCAGACATGCAGTGAGGAACACAACCTGCCCAACCTCTAGGACAACAACTGTAGAAAAGGAACAGCAGGACAGGGTAGTAATGAAACCCAGGAATGCTGGAAACGTGGGTGTGATGGCTGAGCCAAACAAAGCCTCACTTTTGCTAGGCCAGGTTGAGAAGAAAGACCAATGCCTACCTACCTGGGTTACATTCCCAGCTTTATTTCTCTACAGAGACAGCCTAGCAAACCTATCTGCTCTGCAGCTGTTCTGAAGAATGTCTTTTAGATGACTGTCTCTTCATCAGCTTCTCACGTTGAGCAACCAAAGGAGATACTGCGATTCTTATCACTTTTCACATATGACTTCACAGAGTCTTAGAGAAGATAAACAGACAAGCTGCATGTTCTGTAACATTTGCTTGAGAGGTTTCAGTGGTAAAATGTTTGAAGCTGTTTCAAAACCAGACTGATGCATTGTCTGAACCTTTTCCCAACAGCAGAGATGCTCAAAGGTTGTTGCATTTACTGCACTACATCCCTCTGCTGAGGGACACCCCACCCCACCCTGGCCACAGAACCTGAAGTTTTGTCACCATAACCTCACTCTTTGAGCCACCAAAAGGCTCTTTAAATGTTAAAGGATTGGTTTTTTTGTTTTTTTTCTGGAGGGGTGCATTATTCAGAACGCAGTCCCTCAGCTTTCTAATGTACAAAATCCACAGTCAACTGTGGCACAAAGCTCCAGAAGGTATTTCCAGTCCAGCTGCATAGTTGGTTTATGTGTAATACTTGGGAAACTGCTAGAGAAAATAAGCATATTTGAAAAATACAGTGAGCTCATGTTACCATCCTCATTTACATTACTAAACAACCTAAAGCTATGTCATACCAATATTGCAATGTGTCCCTCTTGGTAATTACAGAGATCAGAGGGTCAAATGTTTTCCCAACTTCACTATTAACCAGTTTGTGCATACAAACAACCTCAGCTGCCATGGTGCTCCAAGAAAAAATGTGGAACAAAACATTTAGAGGAGAAAAATATTATAAGTAAAGTTGTTCACTTCATCACTGATCTGTGTTTAATGTAGTCATTCCACTGCGGGGTTATTTTCAGACATGTGACAAAAAAAAAAAAAAAAAAAAAAGAATATTTTTCCTTGTATAGCTTCTTCCAAGAAATGCATTGACAGCTCTTCACCCAAAAATGCTTTATGCTTTTACATCATCCCCAACAAAAGGCTCTTATAAACCCACAGTAATCTTTCAAACTCAGTTTTAGGGGGAACCCAAAGCTCTTGCTTCCCAGGTGACTGCATCTGAAGACCCCCAATTCCCCAGTGCATCACCCCTTCCAAGAGCCATCACCACAAGCTCAGGAGCTCCTACTGCTGCCAGCACCTCTGAGGGGTACCCTGTACAGTTCAGGTATTTTTTTCAATTGCAAACTTTATTACCAACGCAAAAAGACACAGATTGACAGTCCTGGACTGGATCTCCAGGTATCCTGATGCTCATAGCACCTCCTGGTTACCCATCCCTCATCCCTCTGCTGCCTTTTTCTTCACAATTAAGGATTTTCCCTAGGTAACAAGTCCTTTAACAAGATCACTGATGGCAGCATCACCCCCTGCTCCCTGCACTGTGCCAGTCCCTGTGGAGCTGTGCAGGTACCAACCCTTCAGTTTATCCTTGCTGCTAAAAGGGGAGGGGAAGGGGGGGTCAGCTGAGCTGCTGTCCTAGAAAGGGACAACTCTGTCCTGCACTGATCCCTAGAGCCAGCTACTTCCCCACACTGCTGTCTGTTTTCATATCTGAAGAAAAATGCCAAGTTTCATTTTTTCACATTTGAAACTTCTTTCTACTCTTGTTTAGGCTTTTGGAGAGTTTGGGGGAAAATAAGGGACTGTCCACAAGTGAAAGTAACACTTGGTGGTTTCACTATTTACACATCTGACAAATGCATGGAGCCACCCAGGTTTTTGCTTCTAATATAAACCCTGAAAACATACACTTTACAAGCATTATTTTGTTGCTGGCTTGTTTTTTTTTCCTATATGGAGCTCACATTTGGAATAATCTCTTTAAATCAAAGCAGTTCTGAACTATTTACACTTAGTATTCACTTTTCTTCTCAGCTCTACAAAGAATACTCAGCTCAGCACCACTCCTCAAGATCACACAACTATATTCCAAGTTTTCCAAGTCCCTTCCTTCTTCCCCTCCTATTTTTATTTTTCCTAAGATTTGGGCCACAACAAAAAGCTCCTGGCCTGAAGGAAGAGGCGGCTTCATCAACCCACTCACTCTTATATCAAGGATAAAAAACACCAGCCAGAGTGTTTGCAAAAACTCTCCAAAGAATACAAAGGCTGTGGAAGAGAAATGCAATCCAGCCCAATGTTCTCACTCCCTGTTCCTAGTTGGTTTGAAGTATTTTTTATTTATTCAACCACACTTACATAAAAGGGAGTCAATTCTCATGGTCTTTCCTCCATTTTTACTCATTTTCCACTCAAGTGAACACCTGCAGATTCCCAGTCATGGACATCAGCAGGAATTCTGCCTTATGAATGAGGAAAATGGGAGTGAAAATAAAAACACAGGATTTGATTCTGTGTACATGAATCATTATGATTAAAACTGTTTAAAGGAAAAACTTCCTCCATGAGATCTTATTTTGCCACACTGAACATATGTAATAAATTTCTTTGATTTGTTTGTCCCTGTTAAGTGTGAAATTTAATAATATTTCTATATGGTATCAAATCTGTGTCATTAAATATATAAGATATCCAGTGCAGCCAACTTAAGCATTACAAACCACGCCAAGTTGTGCATTTCCAACCACGTAACGTTAGAATTTAATTTCCTCTCTCCCTGAAAAAAAAATGAAAAAAAAATTAAATGCATGTGTTAAAAATATTACTTTTAAATAGTTTAATTAGAGTCTGAAGCCTCCAGTAGAGGTAGGGGAGCAGGATGAGGGTCTATCACTCATCTCTTGCTGCAGCTACTGCTCGGCTGGATGCTGCAGCACATCTGTTTCCACTGTCACCACTACAGTTCACCAATGAATAGAGAAATTTGCTTTATGCTTCTTATGTAGGACCCCTTAAATGAACAGAATGCAAATATTGTACAGATTCTGAAGTCAGTTGAGAAAATTCTCTCTCATTTCCCCAATTTTCTTCTTTTGGCTGGGGGGTTGTTTGGGTTTTTTTATTTTCAAACTACAACATTCATCCGGAAAAGATCTTGAATTTCTTTTCTGCTTTTTATTATGAAAAACTTGCCCTTTGGAAATTAAGAGAGTTCAGTGTCTCTAAATGGTTTCAAGGTACATTTTTCAGACTCTCACCAAGAGCATTTAGTAAAATGCATAACTGCAATCGTAGGCACAAGCTGTGCTGAGAACCACACACCTGATCCAAACTTGTAAGTCAAAAGAAAACTTTTTCTAGGAAATCCAGCAGCTTCTGGGGCAGGTATTTTGCACTTCAAGCATCAAAGCTGACAAATTTCCGATTCTTTTACTAGGAAATTATCATGGAGAAAAGCTGTTTTCTATAGAAACCAGCTTGAAGAGTTGTTTCAGGGAAAAATATTCAGCTAAGGAAAAAAAAAAACACCAAACAACAACCGATTTTGCACAAGACCAGCTTTGGAAAATACCAATCTAGGACATGAATACCCAGCACAAACAGAACGTAACAAAAATAAGTATTAAATTATCCACCAGGTACAGCCAAAAGCAGCAACTGCTGGGGCTCTGCTGAGTGAGCATCAGCCTCTCCCACCTTTGAAGGGCAAACAAAATTTCTGAAACCACTTCAGCTCTAAGACCTCTAAGGCTGCAACAGTTTTGCTCACCTGAAATCTGAATTTCAAGACATTTTATGTCGTTCCGGGAACTTTTAAGGGTGATTTTGCACAGTTCCAAGATAAAAGTGTCTGCACATACTCTCTTAAGCACAAATATAAGAAGAAACATGGCAGAGGAAAGGTTAAGTAGCATTTGACTGATTTTCACCTCATGGGAACTATAATTTACATGCCGCATTCATCCAAGGTAAGAGGGTTCAAATGGCACAAATTAAAAGCCTGCAGTTTCCTACTTGTGTTTTTAACATATCGTATTGATACACAGCCAGTTTTTAAAGTGATAAAAGGTTTCTATCAAATATCAAACAGCAAGAAGGTGCACTATTTCTACACTGTCAGCATCACTGTATTTTACTGCATCCTTCCTCGCTCCTTACAACCACTGTCAATGATTATAAAATAGTAAGGGCCCATCTGCAGCCCAAAAGGACAAATTAATCTTCCAGACACCCAGCTCTTACAATCAAATCCTGGAGAGAAATTTCCAGGAACAGAAATAATTACATTAATGTGAGCTAAAAAAAAAAAAAAAAAAAGGGGGCAGGGGAAAAAAAAACAAGGCAGCACAGCCATGAGCTGAAACATCTGCCTAAGGTCTGGGCATCAAGGGATGCTGAGCTGTGGTTGTCCCATGGCCATGGGCCAGCACCAGCCTTGGTGCAAACCCCAAAGCAGTCACTTCCTTCAGATTTTAGGGATGCTGCCCAAAAAAGCAGCTGACACCTTTGCTGACCATCAGCAGGAGATGCTCAGGTCCTGCCACAAGGATGCTACATGGGGATTCACCCTTCAGTCACCTGTGGTACCAGGGATAAGCAAGGGTGGTTCAGAGCACCCAAACCCTCCTTGCACCAAGGCACACACAGGCTTCTCCTGAGGGAATAAGGAAGGGAAAACAAAGCTGAAACTCAGGGAAATGCACAAGGTCTCCTCTTTGCTAGACTCCTGCGTGTTTCAGCTCATGATGCCCTCTCACTGCACCCCACTCAGCCTTCCCTGTCTCACTCCCTCAGGCCAGCAAAGCAGAAGCTTTCCCGACACCACAAGAAGCTCTCAGCCATGATCCTCCTGGGCATCCAAGCACAGTTTTCAGAAGTGTTGGGAGCCCACAGTTAATTCAAACAACTCCAGAGAACTCTCTCTCCATCAAAGATCTTTCTGAAGGCAGAATGAGGATGCTCTTGAAAACAGCTGTTAAGTACCCAGCAAGCAATCATTAGGTAAGCTCCACAAGCCTTTCATTTTTTTATTTTTATTTTTTTTTTGCAAGCAGTCATCAATGGACTCAGGGCATCACAAAACCAGCTACAGATACTAATGCAACAGTCACTGCCAAAAAAGCATGAATGATTCCTATCAGCAAGGCAGAGAGATACTCAGCAGAGCTTTGGCAAACAGCCTGCTCCCCATGGCTGCTCTCCTTAGGACTCTGCACTGGTTCTCCTTACATGCTCAATCTACCCAGAGAGATTTCTAAGCATGGATCCTGATTCTGGCCACTTTTCCTTGCCAACCAGGGTGGAGATGCTGCAAAGATTGGGAAATACAGCATTTTCTGGGTTAGTAAGTCAGTATTTTTCCCCTATCTGATGGGCTGGGGTGATTCCACTTCAGTGTTAGTGTTGACAGAAAATATGTGCTGAGAATTTTAGCATTCAGGATGTTCTTTAGTCATTTTGGTGATCTGATGTGGCACAGGAAATATTAGTGCATATTCTGTATTTTCAGTCACACTCACCATCCTTATTAAAAAAAGACAAAAGAGTCAGATCACAGAGATTGAAATTATGAGCAATCTGATAAAAAAAGTTGGGGGAGGAAGGTGATAAAGACTCAGCCAAACGTTAAACTATTAGTTCAGAGTCTGATATTTTAATTTCCATTTGGTTCTTATTAAACCTACCTCCAAATGAGGAGGCTGATGTCAAACAAGCCTTGCACTGATGTGCAAGGTCCCTCACCTGAAACTGCAGTGAGCTCAGACTCACCTCAGCACTACTGAACCTGGAGACATTCAATACCTGGGCTGGGAATTTAATATAAAATTAAATAAAGACAAGTTTTCACCTACCTATTAAAATTCATTCCACCAAATCTGACAGATCAAGATCTCCCTGCTCCTTTCACAGGACTGGGAGTTTTAGACTTGGTCAAAGTCTACTCGGGATTAATTCTGCATTGAGACCACTGCACCAGCCTCACTGGGCAGTACTCTCCTGCCTCACTGATCAACAGATCTCTGGAATTCTCTTCCCAAAACACAGAATAAAGCTGCTCTTCTTCTGACAAAGGCCCTAAAGTGCAGCTCTTGCTGCTGGGACATGATTTACACTCCTCTGAACCACAAGAAGGGAACTGAGCAGATCCTAGATGCAGGATCTTCCCCCCTTGATTTCTGCAAAACACATCATTGAAGCTGGACTTCTCTCTTCCTTCTGTGGAACTGACAGTTCCATATTCATTACTTATTTTTGTCTTTTGTTTGTTATTACAACACCTAAGGCCCCAGATAAAGTTTAGTAGCATCAACAAAAAAATACCATAAAGTTAAGTGCACATCTTCCATCATTTAATAGAACACTTTCTTGTAAAATCTGCTAAAATGCAGGACAGGACAGAAGAGCACTGCAGGTTTTTCCCAGCAAGTTGCTTTCAAAGTGCATTCCCTCTAAAATCAAGTTTCAAAGCAACACATTAAAGGTTTGCACAACTTCCAAAAATAAACAGCACCTCACCCTCTAACCTCAGACCCATCTGCCTGGTCACCATAAGGAGGACAATGTCATAATCATGGCTGTAATTAAGAGTGGTGGAAATCCCAAGATCAGGGTTTGGTCCACAAGCCACTGGCATCTCCTGGAAGCTGGTGAAGCATCAACTCCAGCTGGGTGCACCTGGGTGTGCTGCCACCCTCCCATTCCAGCACATCCCAGGCTCTTTCTTCCTTTAATCCTGAAACTGGGAAAGCCAGAAGCCAAACATCTGAGGGAGGGAGGGAGGATGGACAGTGTTTCCTCCCATGCTGCCTTTCTGCCCTTTGTTTTTGTGAGCTCTGCCCTGGGGATGAAGCACTTCTCTTTACAGGATACCCAGCTCTAGCTGGCTAAAAAGAATGAGAATAATTGGTATGGAAACCTTGGACACCCAGGTATCAAGTCAAGAGAGTGTATCTTAGTTTTTTCCCCACAGTGCTTGAATTGCTGTAGGTTGGCCCAATTGATCTGTGTTCACACCAAATTAAAGACACAGCACACAGACAGCATGCCAGAGACAGAAAAATATGGCAATGACAAAAGTTTACAAATTTCATTCAGGATTGTTTTAGCAAAACAGCTCAGTCCACTCCTTCAGTTTTGGAAAGTAATCAGCTGGTGCTAAAGGAAGTTCCCAGCTCCCAGACATGTGCATTATAACACAGGCTTATTTCATAAGAGGTGAAGACCAGTTTTTCAGTTAAGAAGTTAATATTGCAAGTGAAGCAACACTGTGAGTTATAACATCAAGGGCTCATGATCTCAAAGGAGGAGAATACTTGGAGAAAGAATGCCAGGGAAAAGACGACGGGGCCAGCAACACTGATGAAAACCCCAGCAAAACCCCAAGGGGCTGCTGAAAGGGCCCCCCAAAGCTGTTATGATCAGAAGGCAAACCCAGAGTTTCCATCCCCTCCAACGAAAGGGTTAAGCCAAGATTTTCAGTCCCCTGGTTCAAACCGCCCGGTGAGCACTCCCTGCCCAAATTACAGCAGCGCACACATCCAAGAGATGCCGTTCAGACAGGGGCTTTCCTTGCCCTGAGGTACAGTTCAGTTTGTCCATTCTACTGTGCAATTACAGAATCAATAAAACATCCCTTTGAAACTCCCTGGACTAGTGCTGACACGCAGCCAGTAGTCAAGCTGACATTTTTTTGCCGTTTCCGTTATTACCCCCGTTCAAGCCTTCTCAGAAGCAAAGACATCAAAAACCCTGGGTGCCGCAAAGCAAAGGAGGAAAAGCAAAATGTAGAGCTGAGGTTTGGTTTGTTTTTTGGTTTTTTTTTAGGTTTTTTTTGTTGTTGTTCATCATATCACATCACTCCCCGGGTGATCACACAGGCGTACCTGCAAACCAAACCTGCCCAAAGTCATCAAAATAAGCATTAGGAAAGGGCACGTTTCTGAAAAGCACACCTGCCCCCACCCTCTGCTGCTTCAAAAACATTTTGGTTTTTAATTATGTTTTTTTTATTTCTGAGAGGGGTGGAATTGGTCATGGTAGGACACCTGACCTAACTGGGGAAGCTGTGATTTGGGGGCTGATCTTATTGAAAAAGCAACCACCCTGCATCCTGTTGCTCGTGTGTGCGTATGGATTGGGTGTGAGATGTGGACTGTGTGTACACTGGGAGGTGGGGTTGAAATCTGGCCATCCATCTGTTTCTGAGCAGTGCCTGAAACACTGAAATAGAAATGGGAAGCTGCAGAGTGCCAGGAGTAGAACCTGGGAAGAAGAAGAAAAAAAAAAAATAAATGCAGAAGTAGGACGATGAAGAGGGGGATATTGAACTGACATGTTCAGTCACTATTCCCTCAGCAAACAAATGATTCAAAACAGACCTGGATAAACCAAAGCCTTGCCCAGTGAGAGGCATTTGCTGCCTATGAAAACACAAGTTTTTAATCTCCTCTAACAATTAGGGAAATCTGTCCAAATAGACGAGAAATGTAAAACTGAAGGTCTTAAAATCACTCCCTGAAAATTGCCATCTTCAGATGTTTATTTTCACACCCACTACGTTAATTACAAATAATTTAATCATTCATTTTGAGCTCTGAAGTCTGGTGTGTGCTGTCAGTACCTCACATACCAACATTTCCAGGGGAAAAAAAAAAAATTAATCCATACTACCATTTCCATACTTGAGAAGCTATCAAACCTTGCAACTCTGACCAGCCCATTCCCTTGGTAATCCTACTCACCAGGCAGTGATACAGAAGCTCCCCTAACACACCTGCCATGACAGTAAATGAGGAAAGCCCATCCAGGCGATGAGGAACCTTTGACTTCACTTGTTTGTCCCACTACAAACTTCAGATGGGAACTACAACATCTATCCATTACTAACCTGTAACACGTAAGGTGTAAGGACGCTCAGCACCAAACCTCAGAAACATCAGAACCATCATCAGAAGCTCATGATGGACACTGATGCATCAGAAGCATCAGCATTTTGCAAAGCTTCTTATAGCTGCTTTCATCCTTGTTTCAATCTCTCTCCATCCAAGGTTGTGTGGATTCAACTGTTTACAAATGGTAATAAAATCACTAGCAAGAGTTTTGTTCTGACAGCTCTTTACACACTGGAGTCCCAGCCCCCAGACAAAAGGCAAATACTCCCAAAGCAGTGGGTGGGGGACACTCCACCCATTTCCCAGACCTGGAAAAGGAAGGACAAACAACCAGCCCTGTGCCCTAAAAAGTGACCTAATGAAAACCACAATCCAACACTCCCAGGTTCAAAAATTAATTTATAAAACTGTATTTCCTTGCAGAGGGTGCTCATGTGTCCTCTACACTGACCCTAGGCCATATAGTAACTCATTTGGAGAGCAACTTGTTTCAAAGAGGTTTCACATTCAGTGATGAGCACAGGGAGGAAGCATGTCTCACAGTCAGACCCCAGGCTCAGGATATCATTTCTCCAAACCAGTTCTTTCTGTGGTACAACATCAAGGTTGAGTTAACTGTAAAAACTCATTTTAAAGCAACCAAAGCTGAAGATAATAAGATTGTATCATCTGTACCACTACTCTGTACTGGAATGAGACCACTGGTGTACCAGAGAATGAAGCTGGCTGAACACAAAACAGTCAGAGCAACAAAAACTGAGAAGATCCACAAGCCTGGCTTCTTAGGGGTGACCCAAAATGGCCCCATTTTGACTCACTCTCCTCTGCCTCCTCCATCAGAGGACTCAAAGGGAAACTGCAATTCAACCTTCAAAGCACAACTGCAACATAACTATTCTCTGTCATAAAAGAAAAAAACAAGTTGTGGGCGCCTGAATGCTGATAGATCACTTTTGCTTTAAGAGTACATCATGTCAATCAAAACTAAATTCCTTATGCTCATCACAGGAGCTTGCAACCAAGCAATACAAAAATCTCATTCGAGTTCAACCAGTAATGTGTTCAAAGGCTTCCCAATCTGCTCTGTCTCTGGCACCAGCAGCAGAGAAGAGGCAGAAGAGATTGGGGGTGGAGGGGATAAGAAAAAGAAAAGGAAAAAAAAAAAATCACTTGCTAAGCAAAGGCAAAAGGCCTCTAAACCAAAATAAAAATAAGCATTAAAGCTTGTGTTGGACTAAAAGGATATACAGCAGGTTGAAATGTGCTACATCTTCCTTACTGGTGAGGAAAGACCTCTATAACTCACCACAAGCTTTGATCACTCGTGAGCTATCAGCTATTTCTTTGCTGCTTCAGTAAATATAAGTCATTCACAGCTGAAACATAATTTCTCTCTCTTTCCCCTGCCACTATATGTTGTGTGCGAATATGTCTTGTATATAGGCACAGTAACACACTGTGCTGTTCAAATACACATCAGAGTTCACCAGATGGTGGGGATTGCCAGACACTCATCGTTGCCATGAGTTAGGAGCCATGGTGTAACTCATGAATGAGGTGTCTAAGCTCTAAGTGGGTTTTGCATAGTTACATTACCCTTACCCGACACAAAACCCCTCTTTTCTTACTATGTTCAACCTGTGACAGTTTAGAATTGTGAGACTCCAAGACACTGTTGGGTATCTTGGGTTTTTTAGCTCCTCCCAAGGACTGCAGGAGTTATTTTCATCTGGGGGTTATGATTCACACCCCTACACACAGGACTATACAGAGTTTCATCAAGCTGTGGCCACAATCAGTGCCCATGTTTGGGCACAATCGAAAAACCCAACCTCAGGAAAACAAAGGTGTTTTACCAAAAATACTCCAGGTTTCAAGAGGCAATCATCTTAATTATGCATAGGAAAAATAGATGAGATTGGAGCTAGGGTTTTGTGTACGGGCCTCAGCACGTACTTGGGCATTAAGATACTTGGGCAATAAATTATGTGAGCATAGGTTGGTAAGGATGTGAATGTTGGGTGAATTGGCAATTTCCTAGCTTTTAATTAATGATGGTGCTGAGAAAGAATGTGGCCTTCCTTCTAAATTAACAATGCTTTTTTAATCAGCAAGTGAATCTGCCTGTTTGAAGCAGAAGGTAGCTCTAGGCTTGCAATGAAAGGAGCAGAAACTCCAGAAAACAAAGCTGGAAACCTAAAAATGCACTCATGGTCCTGTCAGACCCTCTTCAACACCTCCCAGGGACCCTGTGGCTTGGCCAAGGTCCCCAACAGGCAGTGGTGATGAACCAAAAGTCAAGGAAAAAAGGGGAAAGCTAAGATCTAGGAGGAAGCAGAAAGGAGAAGACATGGGGGAGTTTCCATCCGATTTGAAAGGGGGCTTTGCCCATTGAACTTCAGAGCAGAGGAACTGGGCAGGGTCTTCTTCACTTGGACCCTTTAGAGCTTTCCCTCTACAATATCCATCCATCTCCACCATCTGATAACCTGGGAAAGTACCTTAGAAAACAGTTGTTTTGCTCTTGCTTTGCTAACCTAACCCTCTAAAACACATTCTGCCCATCTAGTTACTGAATATAATTCACCTACCGTGGTTTTAGCCCCTCACAAACTGAAATCTGTTGAACAAAATTGGTTTCTGTGCCAGCAGTGCTCAAGAGAGACACTTAATTTTAAAGGTCAGGAACACAGTCTTACCTAAGTATTAACTTGTAGAATGGCCTAGTGCTTTTAAAGCATTAAACAAAAACAAAGCAAAAAAAAGAAAAGGAAAAAAAAAAAAAAAAAGGAAGGAAAAAACAGAGTTACAAGCAGCATTTGTTATTTTAAGGTTTTACTAAGGATTGGATGCCTCCAAGGGTTAGGGCTTCAGCTCCAGTTAAGCACACAAGTTTGCTATCCAAAATTGCTTTGAACTAATAAAATCCCTGGAGGTTATCAGATTGGGCTGAATATGGACTAAGGTTTTCAACTCCTCCCCTTTTATCTGTAAATACCATGAGAGGAGCTCTCTAGCACCCCAAGTCAACTAGTTTCCTGTCTTGGCTGGGAACCACTTCAGCAACCCCTTGAGGCCATGAAAAGCAGTTTTGATTCAGGCTCTGGGCAGAAGGCACCGTCAGTCACTGCAGCTCACCCCAGCCCTTTTTCAGGGAACGTGTTTCAGCACGATGTGGCTGGGTTACACACCAGCCCTCCACATTTCTGACACCCAGACAATTTTCCGAGGCCAGGGAGAATGCTGTCTTCCTCATCTCCACAGGGCAGACATGCCCATGGCTGTGTATCCCTCTTGGAATTTGGATGGAGGGATGGGTCAAGCCTCCTGGCAAGGTTTTCTCCCACCCTCATCAAAGCATCTCCTTTTCCCCAGGTCACACAAGTAGCAGAGAGCACCAAAGAGCTTGAGCCCAGGGGGTACTGGGTCTTTCTCACCCATCTCAACCCCAGCCAGAGCTTATTCAGATGGAGGAAGAAAACAGGGAATCAAAACATCCTCTGTCTGGTAGAAAGATGCCTGCTGGGAGCTGAGCACACACTGAATAGCCCGTTCAGGGTGCCTGTACTAAAAGTAAGGACCTGGCTTTATTTCTTTGTTGATGCTGATATAACTTAAGGAGTAGAAATGGTTGAATCTGGGAAATCCTGGGAATAGAAGAGGCAGGGAGGGGGCAGAGGCATCAGCCCACACACCATCCTGGTTGTTATTTCCCACTCGAGGAGCAGAGTGGATGCTTTTTGATTTCCACAGGCAGAATATGTGGTGGTTGGGAAGCCCAAGTGTACAGAGCAGCAACAAAAAAACCCCAATGTTGTGCCCCTGACTGAAAAGACTGACAGCCTGAAAGATCCATTCATGTGACATTAAAATAAAAATAAATGCAAACCCTGTCTGGATGAAAAGCCCAAGTTTAAGTGAGCCTGGTGAGAACTTGTAGCATCCCTCCCCCAAAATCAGACTCAATTCAATTAAATTGTCTTTTTGCTCTTTATTCCTTTGAGATGAATAGTTCTGAGATTTTAGCAACTTTTTCAAGAACTTTCCCTGGCCCCTGAACACTCAGAGGTTCTGTATCTCATAGCTTCACAGTGTACTGATAACAGGCAGCTCTTTCTTGCTAAGAAATTACTTACAATTTTTACACAATAAATACCAAACCACAGCCATCCTATCACCTTTAAAAAGGAAGGATGTTCTCTCCTTTCTGGAGCATCTTAGCCTTTTTTTATGTAACTAAACCAGCCATGAGCAGGATCTTCCACAGTGACATTTTCAGAGCTACTTAAAGTGTTTTGACTGCCTGAACACGAAAAAAAAACCAAAAAACCAAACCAAAGAAACAACTTTTTGGCAATTTTGCAAATCTCATCCTAAACCCTAACCTTTTTCTGCAACATGAGGCTCTTGTCAGCCTCAGAAACAGATGGTTTCTGAAAACAGTGGACATGCAGGAGCTCTGGATGCCCCAGACCAGTTGTTGCTCAGAGCAAGAACCATTTCACACGACTCTGCGAGGCCATGTCCTGCACCAAGAACACCACCACTTATCCCCAAACACCCCACCATAACTAAGGGGGAGGCTAACACGAAAAAGAGGCACAAATCATGCCCCCCCAGGGTGCAAAAGCCAGGCAGAAGGCTGTGAAAAGCCAACACACAGTTGGGGACAGAGGCAGGCTGGGCAGCACATGGTGGGCACCTGGCTCCGGCTCAGCTCCCTGGTACAAGGGACCTGGAGGGAGCTCAGTTCCCAGCTACAAGCCCTAACAACTTCATTACTTAATTAAATGGTACATCAAATGCAAGCCATGCAGAAGACAGAGGCAGGCAGCAGCCAGGCTCCTGCTCCCCTGGTGCAGCAAGGCAGAGCTCAGCACGATGCTCCCCTGGTACTGGCCCTAAAGTTATCCAGGCAGTCACTTCACTTGCCTGAATGGCAGCTACAACCACAGCCTCTGGATGCAAATTACTGGCTTTTACAGGTCCCCCAAAACATTGCACTGTGCCTGCTGAACAATGTGGGAGCTGTAGAAAGGACCCAATGATGGCAAAGATGTAATTAAAAGCTGCGAGAGAGGGGGGGGGGAAAAAAAATTAGATTTCTTCTTCCAGACAGAAAAACTGGTAAAAATGTACTTCTTAAAAATAGTTTAAAAGAAAATGTCAAAGTAAATAAATAAAAAACCCTATATTCAGTCCTCCCCCCAGTCCCTCAAGGTTCCAATAGCTTCCCCGCTCAGCACCCGTGAAGGAAAACATATACGCTAGAGCACATCCCTAAGCCCTAGACTCTATCTGGAAAAAAAAAAAAGAGATAGAGAAGCTCACCCTATCTAATCACCAGCCCCGTCTGGTAGTAACAGAAGTTACTATCTCTGCCTGCCTGTCAGGAGCTGTACGAAACCAATTGGTGGCTGGGGCTGATACAGAAATGAGAGGCAGGAGGGCTGTGAAGCCGCCCGGCAGCTTTGGTGACTGGTTCTGTGCAGCCCAGGATGAGCCCCAACCAGCACCCAGCCCAAACAGACGCCCCTGCTCCCAGCGAGCAGGGCATCCCCTGCCTCTTCTCCCATGCCAGATGGCAAAGGGGTCTTCAGACAAACCCCCTGCCTTTGGCACCCTCAGAGCAGCACAATATTTGTTATTTACTAGTGAGGAGTTCACCCACCCCCCAAACCAGGATCTTGTGAGGTCTTTTTTCACACCCTGCAGGGTTAGACTTGATTGCAGCAGAAAAAATAGGAGGGGGGAAACTCATCCGAATTCTAAACATATCCCAAAGCCCAGTAACTTTCTGCAAACTGAACTGCACACTAACATTTGTTTGATAAAAGTTATCCAGGGGTGGATGACTTCTGCTCTCTTCTCCCTCCCCAATAACCTAAATTTCCAGCAGCAGAAGGGCAACATGATGGGCAACAAAGTGGGTGGCTAGCATTAACCACCCCTCAGAGCACAGAGACCCACCACAGCCCCCTTCCTGGTGGAAATCCACCAGGTTTGAACACATCAGGGCAGGAGTTAGTCCCGAGCTGCCTCTGTGCCCAATACAGGAACTTCCTCCGACAGTGCATTAGCGCACACTCCAAGTACAGACATGCTGCACAATGTCTCTCCAAGCATTAGCCATGGCCTCAAACAATCATCAAGGAGCCTTTTTTTGTTTTTTGGGTTGTTGGGGTTTTTTTTTTTTTTTTTTTTTTTTTTTTTTTTGGTGAAATGATCAAACCGGGGGTGGGGACAGAACATCCTGCGTGAAACCGCATCCTGAACAAGCATCACCACGATTCACTGTAAATAAATACTCTCTCCTTGCAGCACTTCCGTCAACTGTCACTGCCTTGGCTCCAATCACCTTTCAAGTCCAAACAGGAAAGCAGAGAAAAGCGAGTGAGATGGCAGATATGAGGTTTAATTTGCTTTTCACTGCAGTTTTCATTGGTGGTGTGCTTCCAATTCGGCGGCATTGCCAGCTGCCTGGAATCACTCCTGGACCCAGTTTTTTCCTGTTAACCTTCATAATTGTATTATTACGGGCAAGCCCACAAACTGTGCTACAAAAAAAAAAAAAAAAAAAAAAAAAAAGCTGTAAAAAGTGCAGCTTCCCAGCTTCCACCCTTTACTAGATAAGCGGCCGGATCCAAACCCTGCTGCTACAGACAGAAGAGCAACTCAGATTTACCAAAGATGCTTCTTCAACCTATGGTTTACATAATGCAGGATACGTCTGCTAAAAAAAATTAAGTGTACATGGGAGGGGGAGGCAGCAAAGGGATTACAGGATGGAGTAAGTTTGACCTCAATTTTCCTGAAAACTTATAAAAACATTTATAAAAAATTTGGGAAGATCGAAGATGGGAGAAGGTAGCAATCCCAGGCAGGAAAGCACAAGTGGGAGCTAACTCAGTCCGTGTACATGAGCCCTGTGAGTGGTGGGAACCTTGTGCATCCCACAGTATTTCAAATGAATTGATGATGGAGAAGCAGAAGAGGAAGAAGAGGAGCTGCCTCTCGTGCACACCACCAGCACCCACAGGCACCGAGGCTGGAGGGACAAGGCAGTTTGCAGGGATGTGCTTGTCCAGGAGACAAAAAGAGGGGGGAAAAAACCCCCAACAACTTCCATCAGACCAAAGCAAAGCACAACTCCCCTCACCTTCAGAAGGGGAGAAAAACCTTGGCAGCTCCAGCCCGCCCAGGATGCAGAGGGTCCCCTCCCCACTGCACACGCACACAAGGAGCAATTTAATTAATAAAAATAAAAATGAAGTCTTACATGTAGCAGCAAAGCATTATTAAAAGCCGTAATGTCTCAAAGGTTCCTATGAAGTCATGTTCTTACAATTCACTCTGAAGAATTTAAAGACAAAATTACATGCTTGGTAATACTCCGGGGAGCAGGCTTTTCTATGTGGCCCATTGTTTGTGTATGATGCATGGCTCTGAGAAAGTGGCATTGTTAGAGGGATCATAAATCACAAAGGGGAAGTTTGATTTTTTTTATTATTATTATTATTATTTAAAAAAAAAAAAAAAAAGAAATCTTATTTCAGACAGGGCTTTCCCTCTGCTGCTGAGTTCTCAGCTGGTTTCAGCAAAGGAATCAGAATCAGACCTGCTGGGGGTCTCAAGCTGCTCAGATGATCATCACTCTCTTCTCTCCAGAGCAAGAAGCAAACCACAGCCAATACCACAGGTTTTGTATCACTGATTCCACGAGAACGTTTATTTTTCTAAAGACAATTCTTCCAGATAAAATCTTGAATATTAAAGAGCAGCACTAGAACTTCTGCATTGCCTTTTGCAAAGTTTACCTGGTGTGGTTTGCCACCTTAGCTTTCTTCAAGGGATCTCTGCTTTTAGTGTGGTTATTTATTCTTAGGTGTTTTATTTCTGAACTTGGAACCAAAGTGGGCTCACTTCAAAAGCAAAGAACAAGTGCCAAAATCACTTACTACCCACAGGCACCCACCCCATCCCTCACAGTGCACAGGAATTAGCTGGTGGCCTGCCTCCCAAAACAACCACAGCAAAGCTATTGCTCTGATGAGGCTGATTTATTTCATATCTTACCAGAGCTGAGAACTCAGAACAGTCTCCATGAGACTGCCCAGCATCTTTTCAAACTTCACAGCAAGCAACAAAAAAAAAATAAAAATCCCCCAAACTCCCAAACGCCTTAAAAAAAACCCCACAAACAAGAAAACCCCACCAAACAAACAAAAGGAAAAAAAAACCCACAAACCTGGAGATAATGACCCCAGGAGATAATGGATATCACAACAAGAACATCCCAACAGTCAGCAGTTGCTCCTCACCAAGTAGCTCCACACAAAGCCACTTACAGGGAAAGAAGCAACATGTGTAAGAACAAACCAACTGGTATCAGCTAAGCCAGAAAGTCAGGAGAGTCTCTGGGCTCTGAGAACCCAACCAGGTCCTGCTGGAGGTTTCAGAGTTGGCCAAGCAGGCACCACCACCTGCTTTAAGAAAAGGAACCCCACATCAGAATGCAGTCAGGCATCATCTTCCCAAAGAGGCTGCACCTGAAAACACTCATCACATGGGTCCACACCCTGATCAGGCAAGACTGCTCTCTCTTGCCATCTTAAGACTTGCTCCACAAGTCCATATTTTGTGTTTGGGTTATGCCTCTGTGTCACACACCCAGTCATACAGACAGGAAAACCTCAAGCACCATTCATTCATAATGCAAAAATCCTTAAACATTTCAGAGCAGATCTGAAATTGCAGCTGTGGACACCTTGCTGGATGCACCAATGTTTGCAGCCATGCATGGTTGCCAGTAACAAATCACACCTCCATAAATTACATTTTCCTGGGATTCAACCCTACACCACTGCATCCTACAGTCCATAAAACTTCTGTCCCATACAGGCCTGGACCCCCTAATCCCATTTTTTAGTATTTCCCTGGATGCTTTGTTGTCGCAGCTTAGTAAATATGAACATATTTGATTTTTTTTCCATTTTAGTTACCAGCCAGCAGCAGGTTAAGCTCAGTGGCAGGGATCTAGGCAGACATCCCAGCTTCAGCTCCCTCCTGACATAAATCAGCACAGCTCCACCAACTGCAGGAGAATTAAGACACTGTGTCACCTTATGCCAGCTACAAATCTGACCCCGTTCATCTGATTTGTCTCCAGATAGTTGCTCCAGTCAGAATATAAGAATAAATTAGCATGGATTAAGCCTGGGAGAACCTGCTGAGGAGAACACATTCTGATGTTAACTTCATTGACTTGTGATCCTGAAGCTTAGTAAGTCACGTAGTCTAAATACCATTAACTACTTGGATGAGTCCACTACTACTTATCCCTAAATACAAGAAAAAAATAGCAACTACAACACCTTTAAGAACCAACTGCTTGCAGATTCATGGTGGTTGACACAAAAACCACATGGCACCTTCTTCTGCCAAAACATCTGCCTCCTGCAGCAGAGTTGACTTCAGCCAGTGTTGGTGGAAGGTCTCTGCCTGCCTTACTCTTACACAGCCTGAGTAACTGGCTGCCAACACTACTCAGAGCAAGTATTTATGCTCCAGAAAAAGTTTGGATAGTCTGGAATACAGCGAGCTAAATCAAGCTAATTATTTTGAGAACTTCCAACAAGAAACACTATTACAATAAATTCCACGTGTCTCTCAACTTGTGCACATTGTGCAGGATTTCCACTCCTTCACATGGAGCTCAGAAAAAGCCATCATAAGGAAACAATTACAGCATGCAAGCTCAACCTGACTTCTCCTGATGCAAGGCCCGTTGACCCATCTTTATGGGCATTTTAAATTATTTATGTCCAACTTGAATGCAATCTGCTCTACCTGACATCTCTGACCTAAAGCATATCAGGGTTTATGTTGGGTTTCTTTAACATCCAGACCCTGTCAAGGGAAGATGTGATGTATGCTGTTAGGAGCTTCTCTCCACCAGCACCGCAGCTCCTGTGGCAAAAAAAAATTATTTTTTTGCTCTTCCTAAGGGTTTTGTGCAGCCAGCTCACTGTTTTCCTAGTTATCCCATGGGATGCCCAGAAGGGAACCAGAAAGACCTGGTGGTAAAGTGATAAAGCTGGTGGGAAGGGTGGGGCTCTACCAAGATGTGAATGAGAGCATGACTAGAGGTCCTGCACAAGAAAAGGAGCTCATTGCAAGCTCACTTGCTCCTCCTGGAAGGGAATGGAGACTTCTGAGGAAAGAATTAAACTCTTAATGCTTGCTCTTTTCCTGGAAAAACCCATTGCACAAGATCACTTGTCGGGAGCCAAGGCAAATTGGTGCCTGTGTCAGGTCCTCAAAGGGGCTTGAGAGACGTAGAGAAAGCTGAGAAAAAGTGGGAGCAGTGAGTAAATCAGCAAGCAGGGAGGCCAGGAAGTGTCAGGGATGCTGCCTGCATGGCAGGGGTAGGTGATGCAGAGGGAGAAGGGCCCTGAGCTCTTTTCCTCCTTTATTTCTGGTTCTGTAACAGATGAGCTAAAACCAATCTGGAAGGGACTCAGCTCCACCCTACCTGCCACGAGCCCCCAAACTCCAATGGATCCTCTCAGAAAGGAGCCAAGGGCTGCCAAGGGGCAATACAGGGAATCCTGCCCACTGACTTTACCAAGGGTCTCTCTTCTGGGTAGCCAAGTGACTGAGAAGACACTTTGGACTTGCTGCCTTTATCATCAGAAAGCTGATGCTGGTGACCACAAGTTAACCCACCCCAAGCATGAGCTTGATTTAAATCAAAGTGACTTCTATCACTGATTTTAATCATGATTTGTATCAGAAAACAGGAAACGTGCTTTAAATCACTGATTTTAATCTTCTTTTACATCTGTACTCCTATATTTTCCAAAGGCTGATTCTAATTGGCTAGTAACTTTAATAAAATATCACCTTTTTATTAAGCTTAACATGTCTCCCTGCTAAACAACAGGTTATTTTCATATTCATTTGTATCCCTAGATTTTAAGTTATGTCTATGTTAGAAATTACTACTTTTATTAGATGGTAATTTTGTTATTCATATTGATCTTCATTTGACTGAGAAATGGAATTGCAATAGAATTAAGAAAACATTTACTAAATTAAAGTTCCTTAAATATGCTGGATACATATGTTTATATATTTAAAACATTTACTGAACATGATCTGTTTTAAGAAAGCTGAATATTCTCAGCAGTACCAGAACTCATCCTCTCACACCTTTATTTTATTGCTTGATTGGAAAACAAGGATTCCTCTTTTCAGCTTCACAGTAGTTCCTCAGGTTTTACTGAATCACCAAAGGAATTACTGAAACAAACTCTCCAGCCCCATCCCAATGAAAATGGAAACAAAATTCCTGATCTGCAGAAGACATCACCAGTAGCTAGCTAAAGTTAATCAGTTTTCACATGCTCTAATATAACTGAAAGAGCTAAATTCAGTTAGGTCTTTGGGCTAATTTTCCTCAAAATGTCAACAGAAAATATGTATTTTTTTATTATTTTGTATTTAAACTTTGAAAACATAATACATTGGTCACAGGTTTTGGTATTACTTTAAAAACAGTATGTTTAAAGGATTTATAACCTGAACATTTTAGAGTTCAGGTAAAAGTAATACTTGAAAATTGTCTAAAATTTACCCACATTTTGTCCTGCCTCTTTAACCTGTAGTTCTAAATAACTTAAAACTACCTCTGTATTAAGCAGGAGCCAATTAGTACAGTCAATAAAATGAAAAAAGGGAGTAGAAGGAAAAGAACCCCCCATTTCTTTCTTAAGCTTTTAGAAGCTTAAGTCTCAGAGGAGATAATTTGAAAAATTAAACAAGTTAATTTAGTCTCTTGAACTGGGTAAGGGTGTTATTTCTGCAGAGGGACAAGGCCAAGGGGGTGGCTGGCAGTGCTTTGCTGAATTCTGTATCAGCTCTGAAAAGGCCCCAGAATCCTCACCCCATTCCCCAGCTGGGATCCTACAATACTCACACCCCCCCACCTCCCCAAACCAATCCCTTGCATTACAGTCTGCTGTGAAACACTATTTAAAAAAAAAAAATATTAAGCTGGGGAGGGGAAGGAGGGGGAGGAAGAAAAGAAAAAGTCTCTCTATTGACTACAGCATCTCTAGCACACATAATTCAAGGACTATAGCTGGGTATTGAATTGTGGGGTGGCTGGAAGAAGGGAGCTCTTTTTAATCCTTTTCCTTCAAAGAACCTCATCAGAAATAAACTGCTCTTCAATTAGGCAAATCCTCAGCACATTTACTTTTGGCAAACCTAAATAACAACAAAATAACCCCCAATATTCTGAAGGAATGATCCAGGGAACATGTGGTAAATAAAAGTTTAACAAATCCCTGGAGAGTTACCACCAACACTGAACAGGGCATTTCTTTCCTGAAGCATTTACAAATCAGATTCTCAAGACAAGATTTAAAAACAATCATTCAAAACCACACAGTAACAACCACTCAGGTGTTTCCTTTGGACTTATAATACCTAAACTTGTATGTGAGCTCGATCAGGAGAGACTGAAATGGAAGAATATAAGAACACATAGCTCACAGGCAACTAGTTCAGAGAAGATAAATATATGCTGCTCTTTAAATATAACTTTAAATACAACTGCACAAGTTTTCTATTTTATTGGTAATTTGAGACCCCAATTTGACCAGTCTTGTATGGTACCACCACACCACCCCCCTATAAAATACACATATAGAAAGGTATTCGAGTTCTTGGTTAAAGCAAGGTTACCAGAACGAAGCCCATTTCCAAAAAAATGCAATTTAAACCAGAAAATAAAGGGCTTGTAATAAGAAGGCTATTTGACTGTTTATTTTATAATTCTCAGTGAATGGGTGTAGCATAAAGCTATGATTATTTTCCTGCAGTCATAATGTGTGTGATTTAGAGCATGTTTAGGGGAAAATGTTAACCAACATAGAGGTCTGTAAATGGATCAAGAATTTGGGCACAAAAAGGCAGCACACTTCTGCTAACCCACATCCAGTCTTCTCTGCAACTTCATTTGCTGTTCATAGTTCACTGCAAACGAGTGAAGCTGTCCCTAATGCCACACAAATTTGGATATCAGCTGTCCTATGCAAATTTGACTCTAATTACGTATGCATTACTGAGCTATGAAATAAGTCAGTGTGTTGTGGTATGTGAATACACATCCAGCTCTTGTTTTTGAGCATAATAGTTTTCAGTGTCTGCTGAGTGTTCATATCCTGTGGTCTTTTTTTTTTTTTTCTTCCCCATTTTTCCTTTCTATCCTGTAGACTTTTCCTCCCCCCCTCCTCCTTTTCTTTTTTTTTTTAAACGAGACTTCTTTTCCAATTAAGAAAAAAAATACATAAATTAAGACAGTATTTTTAAAAAAGCTGTTCCTAAAAGCTGTATGAATTCCAGCCACAGAGAGATCTGAAGTAAAAGCCAAAGACTATTATTTTAATATTATGTAATGAACTAGCTTTAAAAAGGTTGAACAATAAACAAACAACTACTCGAACGTTTTGTGAGCTAATTTATGTGCCAAAGCAAGAAGTAATTTTATCCTTATACCCACATTTTATGTTTTGGGGCACTTCTATTTCACGTCCCTTGACACCTTCTCCAATAATCCATCTACTTTATATTGGAAAGCCTCACATGAATAAAACTTTATGGCACTACAGGCATTTAGCCTTCCACTGACATTCCTGGCCTGTTCAATTCTGCAATTCAATCAAAATCAAATCTCAAAATCCTCTTGTCAGCCAGCACTGCTTTCATATGCCAGAGCCCTGTGTAAGGATAACTGCATCCAATCTTTCCCCCGAGCAGTGCTTATATTGTTTTATTACAGTTCAATGAGTGGAGTTCAAAAATTACATGCAGCTGCCTACTACTGTGGTCTGTCTGTGTTACGCATGGACACAAGTATTGCCCCACCAGGCTTGGAAATCATTCACTTACTGGGCTGCTAAGAGAGACTGTGAGCACTTCATTGTATGGAGGAACATCCTGCCTGCTAGATCTAAAGAGGGTGATGTTAGCAGATCAGTCCCTTTTATAAAAGGGATTGCCAGAGCCCTGTGAAATGCAACTCAAACGGGCTGGATGTTAAGCATTGTGGCCACTGCACATAAAAGCCAAGATAAACCTCAACATGCACACTACTCATTCTCAGAAAGCTTGGGAGGGAAGATAAAGGACTGAGGAATAAAAGGCATCTCACTGAGTTTTTTTTTTTATATGTGCTTTAAATGATGAAGCTTCATTTAGATGATTTTTATCTTTCTCGCCCCCCAAAAATCTTCACGCCGAAACAAAAGGCTGCAACACAAAGCTCATTAAGTACAATTTAATCAGATGAACAATGCAGAAACTCCAAATCCAATAGCTTAAAAACTCCTGATTGCACCAGCTCCTTTACAGGAGGGAGAGCCAGCATCAACCCAGGCAGGATTCCCATCCCACACTCGCTGGGGACTGGAGGTAAAGAGAGGGGCAAGATGCTCCCTCCTGGGCTGGGAAGCAGCAATAGCCGTGAACCCAGAGGGAAGGGATCCACCTGCATGGACACTGCTCAGCCAGGGACCAGCAAACTCTCCTGAAGCCCCAGTAGCTGCCAGCAGCATCCTCCTGCCCAGCACTTGTGAAATTACACCAGCAGCACAAGCAACACAAGGTCCCCACAAGTTAACCCATCACCCACTGCACTGGTGTTTAGTGATCGTTTTCACTTGGATTTCCATCAGCATTTCAAAGTATTACACCAGGAAGCATAATCAAAAAAAAAGAAAAAAAAAAGCACCTTTATCAAAGGGTATTCATCAAATATCTACATGATTAAATTCTGTAAAGACTAACAAGTGAGAAAACAGGGGCAACAGGCAGCCAGACATCCTGCTGAGAAAAAGCTCTCTTGAAGATGAACCCGTTACCTTTCAACACACAGAAGACTGAGAACCAAGCTAACCACACAACAAACCACTGACCTCTGACAGCAGCACTGAACAGCCTGCCCACAAATCAAGCCTGCACTCCTTTTTTCCAAAAACTGAGCAAGACAAAAAGGGGGCTCAGCTGCTGTGCAACTGCCCACAGGATGGGTCTGTGGGAGCAAACCCAGTGGTGAGGCTGCTCAGAATTTGGGACTTCTAACAGTTTTCATTCCAAACTTATGGGGATCCCTGTGTGTGCATCCTAGGGGTGTGTGTTCATCGATTTCTACATCCACAAAGCTTGGACAGAGGGGAATTTACAGCAATCACTGATCCTGGACTCCCCAGATTTTGCTCCTCCAATACAGAGCCACTGGGACACAGCCCAGGAGATGCAGCTTTGAGTTCCTGCCCCTGCCAAGGGTTTGTGGTGGGACAGTCATGTCTCCTTTATGTCTTTTTATTGTACAATGACAGATCTGGAGACTCTTCACCAAACCTTAGGGTGCCAGGATCACTGCCATTTGAGTGACCCCCTTCCCATCCCCTGAAGACATCTTTCTGCACAAAACCAACAGGAGCTGAGGACTGTGTTATGGGAGCACAGAAGCTCTGGAGGAGTTCCTGCACAGCTGCCCACAACAGCCCTGACCCCAGACACCCCGAGCACTCAGAATGGGCACAGAAACCCTCAGAGCAAACCCCAGCTGCCATCTGTTAGGGATACAAATGAGGACAAGCAAGGATTTTGCTGAGGGAAGGCAGGTGAGGAGCAATGAAAACCACCATCAGCCTGCAAACCAGGCTTCTCAGCTCCACATCCAGCTCTTCCATGGCCAAGAGACCAGCTTTGGGCTGCAACTTGCAGCTTTTGGGTGTTCTGTAGCCAGTGTCAACAGTCTCCCGAGGTGCTACAGGCACAAAGGGACACCTATACAACATGACAACACACGTGCACACATCAACCAACCCTCGGGCCAAGGAGGTGCTGAATCCCACCAAGGACCAAAGTGGCCAGCAAAAAGCAAACAAAACCTCAGCAGGCAGTCAGCAGAGGGACCTGCTGAGGAACAGCAGATAATTGTCCCTGTCAACGTGCAGCTACATTATCAAACTTGATAGAATCCAAAATTGGAGGCAAACTCCCCGGGCACGTTGCTGGGGCCAAGAGGGGGGAAAAACCGTCTCGCTCCACATGTACACTCGTGGGAAAGTGACAAAGTCTCACGTCTGCCTGGCACCGTCAAAATATATGTAGCAGCCTCTAGATAGCAAAGCAAGGAGATGCACCCAGCACGAGCCCTGGTGCAGCTCAGTTCATTCATGGTGATGCTATGCCCAGAGCTTGGCTGGAAAGCCAAAGGGATGAGCAGAAGCAAGTGAGGAGCCACAGCCCCAAAACCACCCCCTTTTAATCACCAAGCATTCTCAGTATTTACTGTAACACATGTGACTTAGTGAAGGCCTGGATTAATTAAATGAACTCCTCCATTAATCAATCAATCAATCCGGCACAGAGCAGTTGAAATATTGAATTACTTAAGAGCAGCATCTTTATATAGGACTTTTAAAGGTCTGCTCTGGAGGACCTTATCCCTGATAATTACATTTCAACCTCACATCATGGAGAGGAGCATAAGAAATCTCAGAGGAGGCCCTGAGACTGCAAGAGCAGAAGTGTTGGCAGCCCCAAGAAACACCAACTACTGCCTTGGGAAACACTGCCCCATCCAAGGGGGCCAGCCAGTCTCTACAGAAACAAACATCCCCCCTTATACCACCCCTGAAAACACCTCTCCAGATGCTGAGCACTCCTGCTTCTTCAATCCAGACCCCAGATCAATTAATAAGAATTAAGACCAGGATTGCCCAAGCCTCAGGCAGGGCTCACATCCAGCTGGCAGAGCTGGAAGGGGGAAGGAGGGAAATGGGACCAGGTGCTGGTACTTTGGGATCACCTCAATGCACACATGATAGTTGTAAAGGCTGTAAAGTCAGTAAAGGTTCTCTGATGTTATACATGGTGAAATTCAGGCAGAGAGAGCTGAAACACACTGTCTCAAGATGAGCACTAGTGAGAATATCAGTAATAAAATACCAATTTCCCATCATCCTGAAAGCCAGGCACAGAAACTTCTGAAGTGATCAATTTTGTCATCTGTGGGTCCACTTGAACCAGTGTATTTGGACATCAAAATGGGAGAAATGAATTCTACCTCTCTTTCTGTCTTCATTCCAGTTTGGATGAGACTGGTGTAGCTACACCCATCAGTGGGAGAAAAAACAACAGAAAAAACCACCAAAACTCTTCCATCCAAGTAACCATTCCAATTACTAAAAAAACCTTATTACAAAAAACTTTTCACAGAGCACGAGAATTGCTGCTTCCCTTAGACAATAAAAAAATAAAACTTCACAAGGCTCCCCCTCAAAAAACAGCCCTGATCCATCTAGCCAAAAATATTTACCTTTAGCACATCTTCCCCTACCCCCAGCATTTAAATTTCAGCTAAAAAGTTTGCAAGAGTCTGGCTTTGGTGGTGAGAACCTCTTTTGTGCTTGCTCTTCTGTCTCCAGCCCTCTCCATCACCCCCACATCCCCTGCCCTGAGCAGGGATCTTGGTCAAGTGCATGGATTTCCCTGACTGCTTCTCCCAGATACAAAAGAACAGAGTAAGAGCCTTGAGATCTGGTGTTAAAACAGGGGACACAGGACCCAGAATCAAATAAAAACACAGCAGTAAGAACACATACTACAGTACTCAAAAATCACTATTTTTTTTTTTTTTTTTGGCAAAGACAATACAGAAAAAGGAAAAAAAAAAAAAAGGAAAACTTATTACAAGCCATAAATGTGGGATGGCAGAGCATGTTAACATATTGCTGTACATCCTTTACAGAACTGCATCCAAAGCTATATTAAAATAACGTTAAGGTTGCAAAAACCAGGCAACAAAGTTGGCAACATCAACATGAAATCCTGATTTACACCTTCAGAAGGAGTCTTACGATCAAGTCTTCACTTACACAATCATCTTTTTTTCTATGGGACTCCCCAGCTAGTGCACTTAGAAGCATTTCTTTTACCTCTAGTAGCAACACCCAAAGTCAAGAATTACCAAGCTCCTTTTGACCCTGCCCCCAGTTCCCTCATCACATTATCAGGGTTTGTGAGATTAACAAAAATCTCCCTCATAGAGAGCTTGAGGCATCACAACCATCTCCCTGGTAGGAAACTGAGGCAAAGCAAAGGGAAGCTCTTGATCTCTGCTGGTTGAGCTACCATACTCAGGCCAATCTGAGGCCACCTGACTCGTGGTCTTTATGGATTCTGATGACCCCATGTGCTAAAGACGCCCCAACAGGCCTCAGCTGTGGTTGCAAACCAAGAGCATTCTGCAAAACTGGTCCAGTTGGTGGGCAGACAGAAAGAAGAACAGAGACCATTGTGGAGCTGGGAACCTGGGTTTGGATGACATGACAAGCAACAGGCTCGTTGGGTAAGAAAAGCATAAAAAATAAAAACCCACCAACCAAACAGCATGATATCAAGGAGTTTCACATTTATGGTTTGGTTAAGGTGACCTGTGTCACCCTTTTCCCAATCTCATGTTGGCAAATGGTATCATCTTGAAGGCCGTTTTCACACACCTGTTTTAATGTATGTCATTCTAGAATTTTTTTCCTTACCTTTAAGAATGAGAATTGAAACAACAGCAAGAGCAGCTTTAACAGGTGCAGTGAGGAGATGGCAACAAGAGGACCCACACCCGTCCCACCAAAACCAACGCATAATCACCTACTGCCCAACTGCTGGGGTCACTGGGACTGCTAATGGAGGGCAGGGTGGAGAGATCAACTCAAAGTTTGAAGATCACTCAACAACTCTTAGTTGATTTTCCATGAGACCACAAGAAGTTCTCCAGTTGCCATTAAGACTTGGTGACTCCAAAGCAACGTGTGGTCAGTGAGGAAGCGAGCTCTGCTCCTCCTTGGGGTACCTTCTGTCAAGGTGGTCAGTGCATGGATCACCACTGCAAAAATGCCCTGTTTGCAGACTCTCCCTGCTAATCAACTTCACATTTTTCATACAAGAGGCTTACAGGGTGCAGGTACCCAACATGGCACTGCACAAGGAGGTAGTTCAGGTACTCTGGGACTTGATCTCCCCACCAGCCTCAGCAGCACGGCACTGCCCAAGAAGGATGCTCAGGTCTCTGGACTTGATTTCCCCAGCTCAGCAGACCCTCTGGGCTTGGTGAGTGCCATGCAGTGCCCTGGTTCCCTGTTGGTGACAACTCCTTGCAACGCCCGCATGGAGACACTGCAGCTCTGTTAAAATACATCCAACTATATGCATCCATACATTAAAAAGAAGTTCTTCGGCAACGAGCTGTGCTGTCATCCTGTCCATTATGTGCCATTTGGTTTGCTCAGGCAGTTCAGAGATTGGTAAAATCAAATGGGTGCTCTCTGAAGACTCCTAAGCTCAGCACCTTATTTCAATTTAGGGAAGTCAGGTGTTGTTCAAAAGCACAGCGGTGTCTCAGTTTTGCAAGTACCTAAATGGTATTTATTTGCTGCACTGATACCAGCAATACCAGCATCACATTTTCACCCTGACTGGTGGCACTCCGTCCTCCCCAAAATTTTGCACTTTTTCTTTTCAAAGACTCCCTAAAGGCATTGACGACCATACCAGGCTCATTAGCCAGTAGATATTATTTCCTAGAAGCATGAGATTGACTTTTACCAAGTATGTATTTACTTCTTCTTAAGAAAAATTTGAGAGAGCGTTGCTGTTTTATATCAGAGTCAGCAGGCTTTGAACAGGTGAGCAACAAAAATGAATTGAAATCTCAGCAATAAAAAAATGAGGAAAGCTGTGTGCAGCAGCTCTGACTGAAGGAGCTGCAAAAGCCCAAAGGAGGAGTTAACCTTGTTGAAACAGCATCAAACAGTGGCTGTGTGCTCTGCTTTGGTTACTGCTGCAGCACTCCAGACTCACAAGCCCAGGGCAACTAATGTGCTGCCTCTGAATGTGTGGTACAATGACCTGAAAATTGCTGATTGAACAGGAACTACAAGAGATTTTTCTGAAATGTAAATGACGATGCTGCTTTCTTTTTTCATTACTGCTGTAGCTGTTGAGATGAAGTTTCCATCTTGTGATTTTCAGGACGGGTATCAGACATTTCATTGGAAACTAGAGACAGAAGTTACATTTTTTGGTTTATAAATATTTCGTCTCCTCGGACAGAGATATTCGTGCTTTGGGAAACAACTCACAGATCATCAGGCTTTACCCAGCATCCCTGCTTTTTTCATTAATTTTTAAGAAAAAACTTGCAGCAAGTTACATTTTGAAGTGGACTAAATAAAAGACACTTTTGACAAGGCATGCTAAATATCAATTTTTGTTAGCCCTCTGTATATTCTTGACTTACATATTACCGTTGGGGCCCAAGCCTCGGTTTTGAACAAGAAACATTTTCGAATCTCTTTCTGTCATTTCAGGGATTCTGGATTTTGTGAATTTTTCATCCACATGCAAGAAACAGACCCCGCAAATTATTTCAAGCACTTGTTGTCTTTTTCTTCACATTTTCACTCCTGCACACATTTCAGCACAAATGCTGGTCAATGTGATGCATTAAGGCTTTGATTACATGATGACAGCATCGATTTTAAGCAGATTATTCACGTTGGGCAAAAGGAGGCAGACATTATTGAAATAACCTTTACTCTTTAAGTTCCATAACCTGAGGCATCTTTATTCACTCTCTCTCATTCCGACGCTCTCACAAACACGAATTTATCACATTTGCCTGCCATCCAAACACGCTTCTAAAATATGTGTTAACCCAAAATAATACTTAAGAAATAATCAAATTCAAGTATTTCCCATAAGTGATAGTTACAAAAAAAAAAAAAAAACAACACCATTTTTAAGATCCCGGACAGAACCACATTACTTCCAACGGACAGGATGGTAAGTGCTGGTTGATGAAGGAGTGAACAAGTATTTAAGACCGATTTGGCTTGATTCCAGTGAAGGCAGGAATAGGGAATTGTGACTGCCTGTTTTCTACAGAGTCCCAACTAGCTTTGGCTATGATCCAGCACAGCCAGCCATTTCAAGGGGGAAAAAAAAAAAAAAAAAAAGAGCCTCGACCCTTCCTTTCTCTCCTTTTGTACTCTTGCAGGCACAAACGCTCAGCAAGCAGTCCCTCCGCCCAATATTTACATAAACACTAAGGACTTTCTTTATATGCTATCATTGATACAAGATTATCCTAACCACATACCCGCACTGCGAAAGGCACAAACGCGTCTAAGAAGAGGTGGCAGAGTGGATTATTTTAGTCTTTTCCTTTCAATGACACTTTTTAGATTTATGTAAAAGTCATGAAATGCTACGTAAGTGTTTCCCCGGGGGCAAACTTTATCTCTATCTGGATTAAATGTCACATAAAACACCTGTGATACTGATTACATCCCTGAGAAACACCGATTCTTCGCGTTTCTTAATCCTACAAACAAAATCACTTCAAAAAAAATTTAGATTAATAACCAATTTTGTCGAACGTCTTTGAAACTCTTCAGAGTTTTCACCTGAGAATCAAAAAAGTGTTAAAATCCTGCCTTTTAGTTCCTTTGTAAGATGCATGGTGTGAAAGCCCAGCAGACACAGCATTTGCTGTCTCTCTGTTGCAAAGACTGAAGATACCAGACATTTTTATTCAATGAATTATACAAATTTTTTTTTCTCTTTTTTCTTTTTCTTCGCATGTAAAAACCCCACCTATAATGAACGCAAGCTTAAGCAATCTTCCAATGGACCATTTTACTTATTCTCAATTTCTTTACCAATTACCAGGTAATTATTTTGACACTGTAATGAAAAGAAAATGAGATTTGGGCACTGTGGGTTTATCTAATAAACTTTTTCTTGCCAGACTTCACAGCACTGACAATCACAAAGAGCCCTGTCATTCAATAGGAAATATTTGATTTACTGTAGAATTATTTATTTCACCACTTGATTATAGAAAGGATATGATAGCTGGTAATAAAATGAATAAAGATTCTGGTGTTTCAAGGCTTTATTTTTTTCTGCTCTCATTTTGACATTTCTTCCCTGGAGAGACAAGATAAAGTGCTGTCATAAATGGGTGACTTTTCTTGTCAAATGACAGATTTGATTCTCCATGGCAACACAATCAAGGTGCTAGTCTGAATTAAAGCTTCTCTTAAAAGGGTCTTTATGTTTATAAAATGAATTTAAATTAAATGGGTATTAGGTACAATTTTTACTCCATTTATTTACTGATTAAGGACTCTGCTTACTGTGTGGAGCATATTTGCATTTAAGGAAGACAACATATTGTATGGCAGATGCACAAACAAAGCAAGTTCAGGTTGCTACTATACTAGTTTAACAGTACCATGAATGGTATACGATGGACGCAAGCAGTTAAGAGGTACTTAATACTGGAAAGACAAAAATTACCTACAGAGTAAGATGAGAAAATCTCTCCATTTCACAAACTGCTTCCTTCCACACCAGTTAATAGAGTCATCTAATTGTCACAAAGAATGCCAAGTGAAAAAAATGTAACAAAAAAAAAAACCAAACCAGATGCTTCATCTGGCCTTATGCAATCTTACTATAGAGCACGATACACTCTACAAATGGTTGTTACCATGACTTTCAAATACCGAATTTATCCCAGATTTCTAACTTCAACTGCTCTAAAAATTCACTTTTTGAGGTCACACATCTGAATTTCTTATTCAGGATGAGTCAGTGAGCTCCTAGTTCCAAATTAACCTATTTTATTGTCTCTTTTTAAAAAAATGAATCAGAGGACTAAACTGCTGTAACATTCCTTATTCAGCTTTCCAAAGCGATGGGAAAAATCTCGCACAAACGGGGTTGAAATTTTTAACATATAGGTTAAGTCAAATAGATATTTTTTACACACACTCACAAGAAGTAAATACTCTCAAGAATTCAGATAGCATTCTAAAAATCAAAATACTGCAGGTTGTCAAGCCGATTCTCTGGTTACTGGGTTGTGTGGGTCCACGTTTGCTGCCTTGTAGCTCTGCCATTTGACTCTAAGCTTCTGAAGTTAAAGAGGTTTATACAGTATTAACACGAGATTTCTCACATTTTCAGTTATTAACAGCCTTTTATCCAAAATTAACAATTTAAGCAGTGCAGGAAGGCTTCGGTTCAGCTTTCACAGGCAGGGATGGACAGAGGATGTCTTCATCCTGCTGCCAGGCTTTCTGCTTCACTTCACCACTGCTTCCAAGAAGGTGTATAAAGTGTGCAGCAACTTATAAACCTTTTTACATCCTGGATCCAAGCAGGATTTTGCACCCAGCAGGTTTGGCACAACCCCCTCTTGAGGCTGTGGAGCTGCCAGGGGTCCCATGCACTGATTCCTGAGTCCAGGCACCTGTGTGTGACCCAAAATGTCCCCAGTCTCATGTTGCTCAAATTGACAGCTTTTTTGACCCAAATATCCCATCCTGGGATTGGGGGGTGGGGAATTACAGTTGGGCCCTCTGAAGCAGTGCATAACATTTGTTACATAAATCAGAGGACACTTTGCTAATGTACTACTGTATAAGTAAGAGCCTCATTAAAATAAGACTAATCCGTAGCAGAAATGTGCATTTTATGGGCTAAGCAACTGGATTCTTAGATTTTACTGTGAGAAAAGAAGAGAAAATGACTCTACCTTTTCCACTCGTACTGTAACCTGATACAATGTTATACGTGCCATCACAGTGCTATATAAATTAAGTCCAAGAAAGGGTCTGAGAAAATAAAATATGTTTAACTTCAACACCTTCAGCTCAACTCCTGAAAATCCCTGGCACTTCTTGCCACGCACTTCTGGACATACTGAGGTTAAGAGGGGCCTCCTCCAGGGCTAAATACTGTACTTTTAGGAAAAAAATCCCCAAATTACTACTATGCCAGAGAAAACTACACATGGAAAATACCCCCCCAGGCTGCTACACAAGGCAGATGCTGTGTGGTAGGCGCTGGGAGCATTTTCTGCTAATGCAAGGGACTGGAGAGTGATGTCCACCTTGTGCTTACATTTCTCTCATCAGCAGCATTAAGGTGCAGAGAACAGGTAGAGCACTTAGAAACCACTGCCAGGGAGCCTGGGGCAGAAACCCCCTGCAAGTGCATACATGAACTCCTCGGGACCTTTCTGGGGGTTGTGTTGGTGGTGAGGCTTTCCTCTGCACACCGATCCAGGTACAAACATGCATTGATGCAAAAGGGCTGCAAAAGAGATGATTTGGCTTAAATGCAGAAGATTTTTTTTATTTCTAAGGCCTCAACCACTCACTTCGTGGGAAAACAGGGCTTTGATTAGCAAAGGCCTAAAACTGGGGTAAGCTGATGATGTTGAGTCTTCCTTGTGCACTCAACGGGAATTCTGAGCTGGCTTCTAGCAAAACACTTTAATCCTCCCTTTAATTGTTCTGAAGCAGCACAGCTCAACTTTCTATTATTTCTAATGCGTGGCATTTCATTTTATTGAGTATGAGTTCAGTGCTGGCAAACCATAAATTTTACTACTTTAATAGTATAGTTATCTGACGTTTCTACCATGAGCTTGGGATTTGAGACTGACCAGTCTTGACAGAGTGGATAGTTTGCATGTGACTTACAAGGAACAGCAGAGGCTTCAGTGGGTTTTAAGCAGGAAACTATGCAACATACTTTTAAAAAGTGAAAAGACGACCAAGAAAAGTCTTTGGTTGGTAATCAGAGTCAGGAAATGCCAGCAAATGTTTTGAGATGTAGCTGCAAATTTGAAAATGTTAAAGCCAGCTTTTGCTTTAGCAGTGAACTATAAAGCTAATACATATATTTTGAGGTCCTTAACATGGACCAGATGGAACTACACCACATATAAATAAAAACCATCTCTACTTTGTTGGCTGGTTTGAATTTTATTTCATTGGATAAATGTGGAAGAGAAAATTACCAAGTAGGTTTTAGTCTGAGTAAACCATGAAGCAATTAAGAGAGTTCAAAGACAGATTTTCATCCATCAGATACTCCACTGTCTCCTACATTTCACATCAAAATTATTGCAAGGGAAAAGGGACATTCTCAACCTGGGACTTCCACACCACACAAACTACATGGGTTCAGGTGCAGCTTCTGGGTCCATCTGGGGGCTCCAGCTACACACTACTGAATAAAAATGAAAAAAAAATAATTCTTCTCATCTGTTGCTTTGCTAGAAATAACACAAATTCATTTGGGGGAACTTGATAATAAGGTATGGAAATCATAGATGCAAACCTGCAAGGTAAATAAATTAGGCAAATAATCTCGAATCTCTTTTCAAGTTCTGAAATTATTTACTTGTTCTGATCTGAACAAACATAAAAGAATACCTCTCCCAGGCTCCAGGCATTGTTACATCAATTAACTAACAATTCCATAAACAATAAAAGTATTACAAAAACAGCAGCACATCCCCACCTACACATTAGCACCAGTCAGCAAAAACAACAAAAAACTACAAACAACACTTCCTACTCCTTGAATTCCCAAAGGAAACTCCACCCAGCTGCTGCAATCAAAATACAGACTTAACAAAGTGCCTGCAAGGTTAAGTGGCAATTTTAGGTGTTACTTGTAACAGAAGTAAAACAATTTCAGACACAAGGTGAGTGTAAGCTGAGAACTCCTCGAATACAGAAGTCTCTCAAATGATGATTTCTTGCAGAAATTGTGTTCTCTGTTTCAGGACACTGAAAGATGAAAAAAAAAAAAAAAAAAAAAAAAAAAAAAGGAAAACCCCAAAAAAAAACCAACCCACAACAAACCATGCATCACCAACAAAGCCTCAGCAAAGTTTCTTTGCACAGGTACTGATGTTTCCAGGAGTGGGCTGTGCACTCACTGACTCCATCAACGTTGGAGGCAGAGGGATGGTGAGAAAAGGGGATTCCAGCCTCCAGCCTCCCTCCTCTTCCCTCCTGCAAGTCCACACTTGCCTCTTCCCACTGGTTTCTCAACTGTGTTCTCAAGTTTCTGTGGGTCAACACAGCACCCACTTGGCACCCATACAACGCCCGTGAAATCCAGGGAGTCATGCAAATGCAGCTGAATATGCAATGTTCTTTTCTGATTCATCATGAATAGGCAAAAGCCATTTAAGCCAGAATGGTGAACACCTTCATTCTTAACTTTGGAAAGTATTCTTAAAAAAAAAAAGAAAAAAAAAGTTAAAACCCTCCTTTTATTTCTCCTCACTCCTCCCAGTACTGGTCCAAAGATGCCCAGCACAAGCACAGTTACTGGAAGCAGAATTATTGCTGCTGCTCTGAATTTAGGGAGGGTTCATCTGGGCCAGCCCCAGACACCTGCAGAGATGCAGCCTGATCAGCACAAACTATGCAAACATCACTGTTCTGCTGACACCAGGCAGGGACCCTACCTGCTGTTTCTCCTCTTGAGTCTCTTTCCTCTGTCAGACTAGCAGCTCTTTGTCCCCCCAAAAAAACATTACAGGAAAACTCAACCGATCCCTAGGAGCTCCCATGGTACTTTTGGCAAATCCATTCAGTCTTTAGAACTGTGAAATTTGAGGATTTTAATCCTGGTTTAAGTGCAAGTTCCAATACATTCTGAACCTTGAAGCCTTTGGGATTTCTTTCGGAGAGCGAGTGATCCAGATGAGGATGTCTTTCAATGTATATGCACCAACAAAGTAAAAAGTAATTACTGTGGCAGAAGAAGGTGATTTAGAAAACACACGTGTAGAAAATTATTATTTACCTTCCTAACAAGCAGTTGCTTCTTTGTTTCTGCACCATAAGTGTAACTTTCTCCACACACCAACTTCTTAAAAGATGTTTGTCAACTTCTGTCATTCACAGCAACACAACAAAGAAAAATGTATATCTTTCTAATGAGATGCACAGCCAAGGATGGTTGTCACCACCATAGCACTGCTGTTGTGACACGTATTTCATTTTATTCAATACATAACAGGAAAGCTGTTTAATCCAGCAGTCCAAGCAGCGTCCAAATAAGCATTAATAATGCGGTGAATACTGAGCATCACTGGATGGTTTTCCAGCAAACTAAGGGGCTTTACCCTTCCTCTTTTAAAAATCTCCTCCTAGTTAGGAAAGAAAGGGGCAGAAGTTAAGCCTGGAGCTTGCTCCAAGGGGCACACACCTGCAAGCACCAACCTGCTCACTGCTGAGCCCCTCCTGGAGCTCACTGGATTTTGGCACTGGAGCAACAGATTGCAGCAGCACAGCAGGTGGAGGGGGGAGGGTGGGGGAAAGGAGAGGTAATTAACATGGATTGTGGTTCCTATTTTTCAAGGTAGATGGCAAATTCTGTTTTACAGCCGGGTACAAATTTGCGTACAAAACCCGCTGCGCAATACAAAGACATCTGTGTTTACCAAAGCAATCATTATTGTTTAATGCAGATTTTTTTTACACCATTTAACAAATAACTTTAGCTCTGATGAACATGGTGATTTTCGTGATAGACTTAAAAGGAAAAAAAAGTTCACGGGAGACAGGGGAGCTCCTAACACATGCAAAGTATCCAGACAAGCATGGCAGGCTAAGGGCATAGTTCTGACCTTGCCTGTTCCTGCCCTGTCCATGCTCAGCCAGAGGGATCCAACAGGGATTTGGGGAATTTCAGCATCATCCTGCACCAAACTTTGCAAATACACGGAAGGGGGGGTGGGCAGCACCCCATCAAAACCAGAGGAGTAAAACCCCAGGACTCACCAGGCAGCCTGGTCTGCACCTACCCACAGCCCCAAAGAGCTCCCAAACCCAAAATCTCAGCCATGGGGAGGTTTCCATCACTGCTCCTACCTTGACACTTAAAGCCATCATCTCTGCCCCACCACATCCCCCCATCCACAGGTTCAAGCCTGGAGGGAGCAACGTGCCCAACCCTTGGATTCACAGGGATGCTACAGGCAGGCAGGGTCAGCACAGGAGGATGGGGGAGCTGGGAGGAGGAGTGAGCTGAGTCAAGACCCCACTACTTGTTCAGTGATTATAAGATTAGTGTGTTTTTATTTAAAGTATTATCCGTTAACATCCCGTATTACAAAAGTAGCACAACAGTATCGACAGACTGTCAATATTAATAGGAGTGTCTAATGTTATATCAATACTAATTTAATTTCTGTTATCTGCAGGCTGCAGGGCCTTTCTGAAGGAACAGGGGAGCAAGAGTGAGAAAGCCAAAGCACTCACATAACAGGGAAAAAAGTCATTCCTTCAGCTTCTCTATCATCCAGTGGCACCCTGCTGTTCTTAACACTTATCCTTGCTTCTTTTTTCAACAAAACCCATGAAATACAAAACCCTCTTCGTTTTTTCCCAATACCACCAGAACCTCCACACTCCTGGCCAAGAAACATCTTTGCAAAACAGCATTTTTCCTAACTACATAAACCCAAAAGTTAAAAGCATAAATATGTCAGACAACAACAATTTCAGGCTGGATGAGTATCTCACCCTTATGAGACTGTGCCAGTTCACAAAGGAGAATTTCTAGAGAAGCAAATGACCCATTCTCATACAGACCTGAAGGACCAGATGGAAAAGCAAAGCCCTCATCCTTGCAAGTAGATGCTCAGCACCACCAGGATTCCAGCACCACCCCTGGGCTTCCCATCACTACTAACATGCTTTAAAAGAGAGAAAGACAGGTCCACAATGAAAAATGTCAAAGTGAACAAAGTAATTCAGCTAATTATGTAAACATTCATTATTAATAAAATGAAAATATCCTGGTTTGCATTTGCTTTTTGTGGCAGGATAAGCAGCATCTAAGAACTCAGAATTGTCATCTAAGAACTGAGTAAAAGAGGAAGCTGCCAAAGATGAAGATACTGTATCAAAGAAGAATATTTCTCTTGCTTTAGCACATGAATGATCCAACTGTACCCACTACAAAGCATTAAGTGGGAATGCAGGGAAAATATTCTTCTCCTTAAACACATTTCAAATAAGTGATTTATGGTTTTCAAACTGTGAGAAGTAGAAAAGAAGAAGGTACTGGGGTAAGAAATGGGCTTCCCTCCTGATGCTCCCGATGTGTGACAAACAGGAGACTCCTCCTTCCCCTCTTTATGAGGCTGCAGGTTCACAGGTTTCCCCAGCCAGCTGGAGGCACTCAGAGTCCACTGCCAACTGAGCCCTCACCCTTCCACATTGCTGCACCCATTTCTCATTTCAAAGGGTAATGATACCCAAAGCACCCTTCAAAATCCCTCAAGGGAGTAGGGAGCATGGGGGTGACTCCAAAATGCCAGTGATGGGCTGGGTGGGCAAGAGACCCCAGTGCTCCCTGATGCTGGCCCATATCACCATAGTGGTGACATCTTCCAGCCTCTATGTTAGAACAAGGCAAAGAAACATTTAAAATGGAGCTGGGGAAAAAACAAACAAACAAAAAAACAACAAAGAAATTTCCTTTTACATTGCAATCAAAAACATGGGACTTCTCTCAAGTTCTCCTTACCAGATTTACAGAAATTTCCACTCGCACACAGAGTTCTCCTTTCAAACTGATCTTTTCTCCTACCTGGGACCATTGCAGTCACTTGGATTATTGTTAATTGGTGGCTGCAAAGAAGCCATGTCTGTCAGACTGCTTCCCAGAATGCCAGAGAGAAGGAAGGAAGGCAGAAAACAGGGAGAACACCTGTGGCCTTTGAAAACCAGGGGACTGTGTGCTGAACAAATCACTTCCAGGCATTGGGGATGGGCCAGAAAAATGTCTTTGAAAGAAAAAGGAAGAACTGGAGAGGAAGCAAACAGGAAAGATGAGTTCATTGCCAGCCCAGGTTTGGGTTGTGCTGCCTCTACGCCCACCATCAACAAGGCACTGTGAGAAACAAGAAACTACAACTGCACAGCACAGGTCCTAGAAGAGGGATCTGCCATACAGGAATCACTTATTACCACCAGTTCTATCTTCCTTTATCTCCCTCCTCTCTTTTTCTTTCTCAAAGGCCTCCCCATGCCTACAACCACTGTGTTGGCTGAACTTCTGCCTCCTCAAGCCTCTCCAAAACCTTCCAACTCTTTTTTCCCTGCACAAGAGACAGAACTGATGGGAACAGCAGCAGCCCTGGCTCATAACTCACCTAACAAATGCCAGCCAGGAGTGATTTGTAGGCAATCAAGGAGATTTATTGTTTTTTGAGAGCAGTGAAAATGAACAAGAGGGGCACAAGCTTAAGGTGTTGTTGATGAATGAAGATGAAAAGAAGGTTTTAGGGTGAGAAGTGTTTGCCTAGTGTGACCTAAACCATTTAAACCTCATCTGATAGATAATGGACATTTATTCTCTGCTCTGTGTCACACTCCAAAGTCTGAGGTTTATATTAAATAAGAAGTCTTCTCCTCCCAAGTTGTTCCTCACTTTTTCCCGGAGTTCATCCCCCAGCACAATACCTGGAAATGCAATCACATTTAGTTTTTATAATCAAGTCACTAGCAGTACATATCACCAGATGCATTTTATTGTTTTTCATTATGTAATTGTGTGCTTCATTGCTTTTCATCTATTTTTCCTTGTTGTGGGAGGCAGCACAGCCAGGAATACCATTTCTCTGGGGATGATGCCAGAGACATTGGACATGGTGCCACCACCTGTCCTGCTTCTCCTCTCCCTGCAGGTGAGGACCAACTCCCAATAAACAAAAGCAAGGCAAATCCAGCATTTCTACCCCACAAGGCATGTCCTAGTCAGAGAAAGCCATCAGCAGCAATGTGTCAGCACATCAAAGGCTGAGAATCACTTCAGTAAAATTGAGGACAAAATACTTCCCTTCTTACACTTGGAGAAGGATGTCTTTGGCCTGGGGATCTTGGTTTGCAACTTGATGAGAAGTTGGTGCTTGGAAATAAATAGCCTGTATTGTGAAGTAGTTTTGCATAAACAGCTAAATCACAGTTAGTTTTGAATCCAGGGTTCCTCCTATTAAAAGACATAACCATTCAGTTACAGATGTTTTACATACCTATACATTAAAACCTAAACACATTCTGCTAATACAATTATGCAACAAAACTACACTTGATGGGGTACACTCCTGCTTAAGTATTCACACCAAAGCACTGCAGCATTTTAAACCACAGGGGGGCAGATTTTATTCATTTACTCCATCTATTCTTCTAAACAGACCCCCAAAATTTCTTTTCTCAGCACTTGCTCCCTAGGATTACTTTCAATATTGGGCTTTTGGGGAGTTCACTTTACTTAAGATTCTCAATTAGAAGCCAACATCACAGATTCACTGAGACCCTATTTCTCCACCAGAACGTTGATGCACATGGGAGCAAAAAGCATTCAGGCAAGTCCTGGCTCTGACTGAGGACATCAGCCTTTTCTCTGTGTTCTGGAAAAAGGCAAATCCCCTTTGATTTGAGATGCTCTGGTCTCTCACACCCCCATCACACAGACCTCATGATATTGCCTTTCCTCTCCCCACCAGCAGCAGATTTCCAACTGCAGCCCAGCTAAGCCCCTGCAGACCCCACAACTGAGCATCCAAGATCAAAGTAGGAAGCTTGAAATTATGCTCCATCAAGTTGCTCCATCTCACTACACTTTTAGAGATTAAAAAAAAAAAAATAATCAAATTCTATTGAATTTCTCTCTACACAGCTGCATCTCTAATGAACCCCCATAAAAGTTAGAATTACATTCAGTAATCATATGCAATTGAAACATCATAAAATGAGAAGTCAAGGAACTGTACGTGGGCTGCATGACTTGTCTTATTGTATTCTTCCCTTAATAAATATATCTTAAAAATAACCCCACAGTCACACATTTGCAATATAATAATAAAATAGACACTGGATTCAAATTATTAAACAGGTAATTTAATAGAACGAGGACTGGAAATGTAGGACAGTGAGTGCAACTTCATGCTATAGGGAACAGGATGATTTTAGCCAACACAAGTATTTTTTCTTTTTTTTTGCATTATCTTTGCATTTATAACTACAACATCCCCATAACCTTGACACTGTAATCACCTTAGTAACAAACAAGTGTAACGTTCACATATAATTGAAATCCCAATAGGGTGTTTGATTGAAGCAAAATAAAATCAGAGGCCCCTACTCTGTTGCTTCTCAGTTTCCTGTGCATAGGCTAAAAGGATGTAAAATGATATATTTGTACACCACTAAATCGTACAAAGCAGAACCATTTAACTTTAATTTAATTTTCATTTAACACAAAATGAAACAAAATATAACACCTTTAAAGCCATGATGCTAAAAAAGAGAGCAATCATTTAAGTTCTGGATCAGTGCGAACTTGGCAAATTCCATCAAGTAAAAGCCAAAACTTCAACCAAACTTCACAGCCAAGAGCAGCAAACCTGGGTCAGGCCAGGAGGGACACCATCCACTGTGCCACCACAGCCCAGTGCTGATATCCCCAGCTATCCCTGCATCTGGTTTCATTTAAATTGGGGTCTCTTAAATAAAAGAAAAAGAGCAAAGGTCTCATCAGTGCCTAAAAAGAGGGACAGTCTGAGCTCCTCCAGACTAAAGGCAATTTTTGTAATGATGGCCAAGACCAGACACTTCAGAGGAAGGTGTAAGAAACATTTGAATTGAAGAGTTTTCATCTTTAGGAAAAGGGGATTTTGCCTAACCCTTTGCTAGATTTACCTTGAGTTACATTTATGTGCTCCTACTCGAGATGCACACAAGGATGTCTGTGACTACCTAGACTGTTAAATCCTCTTACTGTTTCATCACACCTTGTCCTTTATAGCTTCATTGCTTAACTGCAATCTAAATCATCTGAAGCCATCATTTACTTTGCTCATCTTGACCTGCTCTTCCCAAAACTCCAAAGCCATGAACATTCTACCACTGCAGAAGAGCCAGCTCAGCAACCCCCGTGTGCCAGCACGGCTCTGGCCACACATCCACTTGTCAACCAGGGCCACCACACTTTTATTAAGTCCTTGATGAGACTGATTCAATTAGCATTGCCTGAAAACCCACTAGACAGCAAATGAAAGGTGACAAGGAGTTGAGACAGCAGGAGGGGGGCACGGCAGAGAGCGGAGTGGCCGGAGGACATGGCAGACCTGTGACTGCACGTGGCAAAAGGGGTTTGATCTGCCTGCATCCAGGGGGCAAAAGAGAAGTGAGATTTTCAGAAAGCTCTCCCCAACCCATCATTGGGCAGGCAAATCACAGGCAAACATGTGCTTTTTATTGGGTTACTCTATCATCAAACGTTCTGCCTGCACAGAGCACCACAGTGTTGCTCACCAGCAAACAAATGCCTGATGGAGCAATGACCTTGCTGGAGGGACATAGGATGCCACCAACCCCACCAGGAGGTCCAGGTTTGGACCAGCTGCAAGAAGGGGGTCCTTCTGTTGGTGGGAACAAGGACTTGGCTAAATGTGGTGAGCTACAAGTTTCTGCAACAACATGCAAGTCTCCAACATGTGGCCCGTAACGTAGCTGTTGCCATGGTAAATATTCATGTTTAGTGAAAAGTGTTAAATCTTGTATCATAAGTTAAATCAGCTGCCAAGACACATTTTCACAAGTAGGGGAATTTTTGTCTTTTCAGAATGGAATGTTTTTCAGTTGACATTGATTTTTCCCTAAAATAAGTCCCCCAGAAAGGAAGCCAATCACACGTGAGGCAGTCCAAGAGCTGAATTACTCTACTCCTTCTCTGAATCATCAACAAGTGTTGTGTGCTAGTGTGTGTGTGTGTGTGTGTGTGTGTACAAATGCACTGTAGCTTCAAAATTTCCATCTTCCTATACAAAAAATGAGAATTTATTCAGAATATTAAAGTAATGATCCCAACAGAAACAGAAGTGATATTTCATATTTTGGGCAACGAGACTTCAACAAGAAACTTTTCTAAATAGGAAACATTTCAAAAGAAATAATTACCCTTAACTTGCCCTGGCCTTTTCACAAATACAAGAGTCAACCTTGAGCCTGAATACACAGTTGTTTATATAGGTCAAGGATAGAAAGAGTAAGGGTGTATTTATTTGCTTTTACACTTCTTGTTCAGCATTTCAAAAGAGTACAAATGGTTTTCATACAATTTAAGAGAGAGGCAAATCAGAATTAATCCAGAATTGGCTAAAAACCACTTGTTTTATTTATTTAAAAACCATTGCAAGCAAATCTGACTGGTATCAGTTCAAGACCTGCATAGTTTTATGTACAGTCCTTCCACTCCTGACCTACTCAGAATTGGGCTCACCCTAGCATCTTATGGTTCATCTTCTGTATTTAAAGTGAAATGCATTTCCAACAAAAGGTTCTTTAGAATAAGGGGGGTATTTTTGTTATTAGCCTCATTTCATTCAGGGCAGGGTAACAAACTCCTCTGCCAACAGTGCAACAAAGCAGAACTAGTCCTGAAGTCTGAACAGAGACACAAGGCAGTCATCTGCCCTGATACCCTGCACCTGAAATAAAAACACAAATAGCAGTGACCTTCTTTGCCTTCTCCTGCACCAAGGAGAACCTGACACAGGGAGGATTCAGCCCTGGGACCAGCCCTGCATCTCTTGCTCTGCCCGAAGCTGGAGAGCTCTGTGGCTTCTCCTCTTCCATCTTCTCCCTTCGAGAGCCACAAACTGGATTTCACCTTGGTTGCATCTTCTGCAGTGAGGACTTTGCCCAACAGGTTTCTTTCCTCTTTACCTATCTCTGAGTAGCAACAGCCAGCAGCCAGTCACATCCTTGTTTCTAAGTTAAGAAACACTTCTGATTCCTCCTCCTCTCTCTAATTGCTGCTCCACAAGCAATTTACCCCATGCCAGATTCACACCTTAGCTCCTCATCTGTAGTCAGTAAAACTCAAACTCTCCTCCCATCTTCTCCTCAAAAGACAGTTCCTAGCAAGCAAGCACTGCTTACACTCTCTTACCTCTTTCTCTACTGAAACCAGCTCTCCTGAAAGGCTGAAGCATATTTAGCACTCCCAGCTCTCTGCTTGTCTCTTTCTTTTATTTTACATGGTTCAATGTTCTCATTCTGCCTTCTCCCCTTCTCTCCCTACCCCAGCACTACAAAAAAGACATCTTCTGTGACACCTTAAAAAAAGATTGCTGAATTAACATGACTTGCACTGCATGGTATTTTCAGACCAGCCATTTGCTAATGTCACAAACACAATTAGGAAGTCAGGGAAAGAGCTCAGGAGCAGATGAAAGCTGCAGAGATAAAATGGAAAGCTTTTACCTGCCAAGCTCTCAGGTTAGGGTTCTAGGTTGCCCTCGGATCTAATAAAGCTATAAAAGAGCCATATTAAGGAGAGGCATAGTCACATTGCTGTAAATATCAAGCCTGGCTTTTTCCATCCTCCTCTTGACATGGATTTTTGCTCCCTGTGATCTGCAGGCTGGTAGCCATAGGTGGTTTAAATTCTTGATATTAAAAAAAGCTCAGAGCATTACTGACAATTAAAAGCAGCTTTTACACACGCACAATAATGCTTCTCATGCTTTAAAGAAAAAATAATATGCATATCCATATTACCATCATAATAAGTGCCACAGAGTGACATGATATGATTGAGTATAATGGCTCCTTTGGAACCATTATGGTCGATCAGTAAATAATACACTTTTGAAATTGTCTAACTACATATTTACACTTGTCAACTCTCATACACTTCAGTGACAGAATTTAAAAGAAACACTGTAAAAAACTGTAGGAGCATTAAACCACGAAAACATTACACTGAAGTAGTATTAAGGTTTGACTTAAACCCACAAAACATGGAAATTCGAGGTTAAGGCCAAATCTCTAAAAACTACACCATCTTTAGGCTCCCCAAGCTGTGCTTGAGGGCTTGTCCTGGTCCAGGCAAAGCAAGGGATGAGGCAGGGATGAGAAGCAAGGATCACAGGGTCCTGGTGGTCCAGGGCATCAGGAAAGCACCAAGCACCAAATCCACAAGCAAGAACCAGCCCACCCACAGCAACTTAGCTGTTCAGCAGGACACTGCTTTATGGCACTGAAAAAAAAAAAACAAAAAACAAAGCCTGGACTTTTTCTCTGTTTATTCAGATAAAATTCACAATTTGGTTGAGAGGAATTAGTCTTCACTTATTTGAGAAGAGGCCCCATTGAAGCACTGTGAGTTTTGCCTAACTGAAACACATGGAGAAAAAAAATTTCAGGCTTTGACCCTAGAAAGGCATTGTCAAAAAAAGTATGTTCAACAAACATGACAGCAGAACATTAATAACCCAAAGATTCACTCCATGTGGGAAAAAAAAAACAAACCCTACAGGGAAGCAATATGCTTTTTTTCAAGAGTAAAATAATGGGCTTGGCATTGGCTTTGGAACTGATAATGCCATCTCTCTTTTTCAGCTGTACTCACTTCTGCTCTGAGCAGCAGAGGCAGCAACTTTAGTGATTCCAGCAAAGCTTTGCAGAAAACAATAAGCATCAAGCCCCCAAACACTATTTGTCTTTTTGAGAGGGTCACATCCTGCCACTTCGGAGTCGAGGGGACAGCAAACACTTGGAAGCCATGAAGAGCAGCCCCAGTCCCTTGGCACCTCCTGTGCAACAAAAAGACCCCAAAGGCTCCATCTGCTTTGTACTACAGCCCTGGACCATGCTGTAAAAAGCAATGATGGATATGTTTCTAGAGCAAAGGGCTTCCTTTCATATATGTATTTATATATATGTATAAACACACACACATCTTCTTGCTTGCACTTCTCTGTTACCTAGCTTGGGAAAACAAAATCCATAAAGTTTTGGCAGGGCAGATTCCTGGAGCTGTTTGAAGCCACAGCCACTACACCCCTGGTAAGAAGCACTTACTGCTTGGTTTTACAGTCAACTCTCCCCTCAACTGGCCGAGGACAGAGCAGCCTCCCTCAGCATCTGGGATTTTACAGCTGCTGTACATAAATGGGATTTTCATGACAAACAACCCTCTATTCAGTTCCCTTGTAGATCTGAAAGCGAGAATGATCTTTTAAGGCTCTGCTGGGAAGGGGTATTAATGAAGACAGAGTACTACATGATGTTTCCCCCAGAAGCTTTATCATGATGACAATATAAGGACAATTACTTGAAGTTCACCATCCTCCCCCAAAAACAGCTCCTCCAGACCCCCTGTAGGCACAACTCCCCCTGAGAGCCCCCACAGCCCCCTCCCCACAGCCAGCACCCCACCATCCCACAACCACCCAAAGAGGACAGGATCTGCTGTCAGCTCAGAGAGCTTTGTCCAGTCTCTCATTTCATAAGCCCTCCCTGGAGATGTTTTCTTTTGTCTAAATATTATAAACCATGGTACTGCAAAGACTTAATAAACCCCCTTGCCTTTCCACTTGGTGCAGCGTCTGTCTCCTCTCACCCTACCCCACAGCTCATGCAAATGTCAGAGTGAAAACAGTTTTTACATCTCTTTGGGTCGCCCCAGAGTGATATAAGCAAAGGCAAACAAACTGCTAAGGCCTGGGTATTTTTACTTCAGATGGGACATAAATCAGTGGATGAAAGCTGGGAATAAACTGGCACTATGAGGGCAGCTTATTGAGGTTTCTTCCCCCAGCTTGGTGTTCCCTCAGTTTAATATAGCTGGCACAACCCTACACAAAAAAAACAAACAAACCAAAAAATCCAAAAACCAAACCCAAAATTGATTTAAGTATTTCCCCCAAAGCCATGCTTGGCCAACAAAGAGAAAAGCATTTCCCCACCAAAGGCAGAAATCTTCACCTGTAAGAACTCAGGAGGAAACTGGTCACCAATCCAAGTGTTTGGGTTGGTCACAAGCTTCATGTGAGACACCCCAATGAGGAGCCCAGACACCACCATGAGAGGCTGGGATGGACACAAGCCCCACATGGGACCCCCCCATGCACCAGTACTTGGGCTCCAGAAGATGCTCAGTTCCTATGATACCACATACACCACTTCTCAAACAACAGTAGGAGCAGGATCTTCATCCTGGGGTTCAAATCAGCAAATGACTGGTCTGGGATGAGCTGAAAGCCCTTAGGAAGATGACTTTTTAAGAGTCATCTCTTAAAGTGCCTAACCAGTGGGTTCCCCAAACCCACAACCTCCTCATGCCATTATCCCCTGGCAGAAAGATGTTATGTGCCCCCACTCTTCCCTCCCTGCTTCCTTGTTTAAAGCTTTCTGGCCACTGGTGAGGAAATGAATCTGCCATGCTCTACCTTTCTCTCCATCACCTTGCTGTCTGTGAGGATTGGTGAGAAAATGTTTCAGCAGCTCTTACACTTCCACAGATCCATTTCCTGAGGCCCTTAAGGAAAAAAAAAGGCTGCCTCCCATCAACTGCTGCTGATGGCTTTATCAGATAATAGCACACAGCAGGAATGGTCCCATAAAGATGTTACCAACACCCAAAAGGGATCTGAATAGCAGCAGTGAGAGATCCTGCTCGTGGCATTCACCCACCAACAGGCAAAGCCTGAACAGCAACCAAGGGACTGGCAAAGCCTCTCGACTACAAAGTGTATCATTACTCCAACCTGCCATGAGTACTTGTTTGGATTCTCTGATTTGCTCTGTGCACATCGTGGGGTTTTTATATTTTATTTAAGTTAAAACCTGCTGGAATTCAATGGCTTCAGACACAGCAGTGCCAAGGAAAAGAAGCCTCTGGTCCCTGAGAGGGACTTTTCTCAGTGCTGGCTTGACACATAAAATCTGTTTCTTCAATTATGTCTCCTCTCTTACCTATTTTAGATGTGATGGTGTGAAAACATAATAAAAGCTCATGGAAAAAAAATTCAAGGAAGCTAAGAAAGTATCCTTCAGATCATATTTAGAGGCCTGAGCTCACAAATGCTTTGCTTCCAAGGAGAAACACATGCCCCAGCTCTGCCCTCTGCCCCATGCCAGGGAGGGCAGGCTCTCATCCCTTCCCAAAGCACCAGCAGCTTCACCTGCAGCAGTGAAAAAACCTGCCCTGCTCAATAAAAATTCAAAACTCCAGCTACAAACCCCTTTTTGCACTGTTAATGCTCTGCCTCTGATGAGGTGCTGGTGTTCTAACGAGGGTTTGTTGTACATCCACACACCAGCAGCACAAACTCAGAGCTTGTCACGCTCCATGACATCTCTGCTGTGCCTCTCCTGGTTCAAAACACATCTTAAAGCATCTGAAGTATCAGCTAAGGGGTTTTAATCATTCCTCTGCCAAGTCAGGGGGAAGCCTTGCAGATAAAAGCTTCAAGTCCACCACCGTCACACAGTAACATCTTTCCCTGGTAAGTGATTTATCAAAATAATTGCCATTATTTGTATGATAAAACAGCTTAGTTGAAAAATTGTCCCACATAGGTCCTTACAGTCATAGTAAAGTCAGGGCTTTTTCTACTACCACAACTAAAACTCTTTTATTTGGTTTCACAAACATAATCCAATGCAAAACACCACTAATTCAGCCAAGATAGAAGTCTACAACAAAGCCCTTGTTGTAGGTGTGAGATTTTTGTACTTAGAAGGCGTGAAAATCCCCTTTCTCCTGGTGACAAGAAACACCCCTTGATGCCCCACATCCTCCAGGACACAGCTGAAGTAGAAATGATTTTCAAAACTAATATGTACATGGAGTAACATGGTTAACATCATCCCCTGAATTTAGATCCACCTACACGGTATAAATATATCTAGATAAACTGTCACCTTCAGCAGAATTCATTAAAACAATGTTGTATCTTCCTTGTTAAATGTAATTTTTTTAATTGAAATTTAATCTTACTGTATTATTTGGGAGATTTTTAATTGAAATTTGTAGTAATTAATTGGTAAGCATTACAGCTTTGTCTGAAGAATTTAAAACTAAATTTGACACCGAGATTGGCCAGCCACTGCTGTGAGGTGCCTGCTGGGAGCATTTCATCATCCTCCCAGCCCCTCCTGCTGATCAGAGGTGGGAGATGATGGTCTCTTTCTTACAGTCATGAATTACATTACTAATGTATTCCATTACCACCACGCAAATGTCATGTTAATTCCTGATCATCATCAAGTCAGACAATGGTTTCCACGCTGGCACCCAGCCAATTAGCGGTGTGGAAAAATATTCCGCCAATTATATAACTTGAATTAGGTTAAGGACTCAAGAGAAAGCAAAATAAATGCTTTGAAAATACTTCTGAGATAAAATGGAAGTTGACACTGTCTTCATGTGCTATAGCCGATGTTATACAATCTGATAGGCAGCTGCCAACATTCATAACTGTTTATTAAATCTAGCCTCTCTTTATGGTGGCAGCTAAGATCTGTATTTTTACCAATATTAGGTTCATTGTGTTATGAAAAAAGACCAAAATACTTAGGAGCATTCACACCAGCTTATAAAACATATTATGTAGTATATTAAATTGTTAAAATTACTTCTCTCCTCCCCCCTGCCACAAGAGAAAGTTCCACAGGCAGAAAAGTTTTGGAAAAACAAAGTCTTGATGTAGCCACTGATGCCTTAAGGAGCAAGGGAGAGGACAGAAGTGCCACCTCCAGGCAGCTCTGCCAGGGGACACTGGGATGAGCTCCTGGAGTCCCACTGCCCCATCCCACCAACCCTGACCTGGGGGAACCCACTCCTGCTCTGCAGCTTTTTTTCAACTCTTTTGGCTTTTGCTTCTGACTCCCACAAGAAGCATCAGGAGCAGATAAAGCCCTCTGGGTAACCTGGAACCTGTGCACCAGAAAAGAGGATTGAGGAAGGAACAGAGCATCCCTGCAAGGAAAGGTGACCAAGAAGCCTGATGGGAATATCCCAGGCATTGCAGGGACACAGCAGGTTTCCAACACTGGAATGCACAGGATGCACAGAATGCTCAGGATGCACAGAGCCCACCCCCCCAGCAGCTCACTGCACAGCCAGGTTTTTAGGACCACCCCACTATATTGATTTGTTCAGGTCTTAATTTATCATACAAGCATGGTTATATCTCCAATTTTAAAACGTACACAGCACCAATTCCTCGCCTTCAAACATTTATAAAGATGAGCAATTTGTTCAAATCCTTTCTTTCTGTCTCAATTTCCCAGGTGTTGCAAGGAAGCAGTTCACTGCTCTGGCTGCTTACCCTGGATGACCTCTGCATGCCATAAAATGGTATACAACTAAATACCCTGCCTTAAACAAAACCCTGGCCTCTTGGAAAGGCCCTACGCATTTAGTCACCACAACCAGCAGAAACCACGTTTGGTGACTCAATAAGCTGGAAACTTCTAAAACTTGTAGGGTGGTGAATGAATTCCTGCCATCACCTCGAGTGGGGAACAAGAGAGAGACTGCTGAGAAGTGGCTCTTGCTGCAGCCAGAGAAAAGATCACTCCTTTAAGCTGAACTCTCAAGGAAAATGAGAACAAAAACTGAATTAGCTCAACACATCCCCTCTGCAGTCAGCACATTGCTAGGCAACTTCACCATCTCTTGATAGAATTATGGTGGAGGGCTGGTCGTACATCAGGGTTAAGATGAACACAAGCACCAGTCTTGGCCAACTGCTCCTTTCCAGCAGGGCTGCTCCATGCTTGGTCATTCCACATTAGAATTTTGCAATATTATCTAAGCACCTCGAGAGTCTAATGAGTTCAGAAGGTATTTTAAAGCTGTGACATGAAAATTCTAAGATAACTGGAAGTAAGTGAATTGGAGGAGGAATAGCATGCCTTTTTTATTTTGTTCAAGGCCAGCATTTGGAGACAGCTAACAATCCTTCTTCTCATTGCTTTTTTCTTCTTAAATCTGAAGCTATCCAGAGGCTACACTACTCAAACACTACATCTTGACTCTGCATGTTGGTCAGACACATCTACAACTCAATCTGTTAAGTCACAGAGATGCTTCAAAAAACCCTGGTCCTTCCATTTTCCAGCCTTGAGACCAGACACAAAGGTCAGTTTTATGGGCAGTGCCACAGAGCTATCCTAACCCCCTGTCTTGTCACATTCAACCTGTGCCAGCCTTAAAAGAGCCTCATTCTTCCACAGTGACTTGGATAGAAAAAGTGGGACTCCAGGCATTATTTACAGTTATTAAAGAAGTATCAAGAAAATGCACAGACTGCTTTAAATAGGGGCACGTACCTTGCATAAAACCCCAAGTGTTTCCAAGCATACTTCACAGGCACAAAGAAATAATTAATTAGCTAACCACCACGATTAAAAACCAATATGTGACAGTGCAGTGAGAAATTTCTGCATGACTGGAGAAGTCTGGAACTGGTCCCTGTTTGGGGATCTCAGTCGTACCAGTGAGGTGGGTAATTCAGACATGAAGGAAATGGTAACAATCCCTCTCCTCTCCTGCATGCACCCTTTGAGCTGCCATATGGGTTTATTCAACTGTTTACTACAGCAGTCGGTAAAACCTGAACAGCTATTATGATCTTTGCTAAATGACATGGTAATTATGCTACCTCTATAAAAAAAAAGAAAAAGAAAAAAAAAAAGGAAAAAAACCCAAAATACAAAAAAAAACCAAAACTCAATTGTCTGATGTGTGAATTTCTTCGGTTTAATAAACTTTGAATGGAAAAAATGCACTTCTTAACACACGGGGTATTAAATATACCATAGAAACCTGAATTTATTTAAAAAAAAAAACAAACCACTTTGTGCTTCCATTTTCTACACGATTTAATTATGTCAGTCTCCTAGTTTTGAAATATTTCTCACAAAGACCTTCCAATTTTCCTGTAAAATCAGATGATTTTTGTTTGCACAGCCTCAGGTGGAGAAGTATCTCCCCCCTCCTCAACCCCAAACCAAAAGAAGAGACCCCAATAACCCCAAACCCCAATAACCAAAGAAGAGAGGCACTCAGGAGCAGGCAGGTAAGAGGAGAGGGCACCAGAATTCTTCCTGTGCCAGACAGCTGGGGAAAGGTCTGTTATTCGGTTTAATCGCCAGGCCAGTGTTAAACCGTGACAGAAGGTTTGGCACAAGAGGGACCAGCAGGCTTCTTGGCTGGCTAATGACACAGGGAAATGGCAACTGGAAGGTAACAGAGAAGGGTTTGACCCACCCCACCTTCTCAAGCTTGACCAAGTGCACCCTGGCCAAAATTAGCTGTCAAAGGCTTTGTTCCTCCAGGCTGGGCATGGCAGCCCCAATTCTATGCTAAAGAGGTCAAGCCCAAGTGAAGAGACAGCTCTCCTGTGTACCAGTGACACCATTTTGTCACTGGGAGGCAAGTGCAACAACCACTGGAGTTGGTTATTTGTTGGCAATGACTCCCCTGAGAGTCCATCATCTGCCAGACGATGGAGAGGAGCCCTCTCCATATTCATATTTAATCATGACATGAATTGCCCACATAAGCACGTTTAGACCCTGTCTATCTGCAAGGCAGTAACTTTGTCTGCATCACTGAACTCCAGCTTCAGCACCAAAGATCCCATAGCTCATAGGGAAGTGAAAGGATGGAGGAGAAGAAAGAAAGGAAGGGAGTATATTTCATGTATTGATAATATTTCTTATCCTTGTTATTTCATTACAAGGAAGATTGTTTTGTGGGTTTGTTTTTTTTTAAGAATGGTGGTGAATTGCTTTTTACCACAGACAACACAAGAGAAAAAAGAAATTCAAACCTCGTATTAGAAAGAAGGGGGGAAAAGGGAGTGCAAGGGAAATTTTAGAGGAAGAACAATGAGAGTTACTGCAAACTCAGATCTGACAACTCACCAGTTTTACTTGCAGGCATCACACATATCCACTCATGACTCAGAGCAAATTCAGGTAAGGATTGAACCCCTTATCATGGCAAAGGTGTCTGGAAGCTGGAGTCACTCAGAAAAAATCTTCTCGGGAGACTGAAAGACAAAAACAGGTTTTAAAACTTCACTCAAGAGTCATACCAAAGCCTACCATTTCCCTTTGAAAAGAAAGGGTGGTTATAATGTCTGGGAGTGGGAAAGCACTACAAGAGTATGTCTATGTATCAAGCACTCCTCTATCACACAGCAGACTTTATTTGGCTTTAAATAAAACTGAAATTTACAATATTAAGAAAGGCTTTTAAAGACACACTTATTTCACATTTGCAATGTGCTCCTCTGACAGGCAAGCTTATGTTCCTTCTAAATACCAAAATGTGTCAGCATCCAAATCCATATTCTGCTCGAAAACAAGGAACTGTGCACAAAATCCAGATACTTTAACCTACTTTGCATCATCAAAATGTAACAGTCTTTGAATTTCTGAAATATTTACTTTCTGCCTTCACTCACTGCATCCTGATAAAACCTCAACAAAATGCAGGATTGCTTGTTAGCAATAATCTTTCCTCCGAGATAAGGAAAAACACATATAAAAAAATATTTGATGTTCAGGGTGAAAAGGCAAAATTTGCAAACATCAGTTAAGAAATACCAATTAGTATGGGGTTTTTTTCCCCAGCTATTAGTAACACAGATTGAGTTTAAGCTTACCTCAGAGGAAGCTGCTCACGGGTACAAATGAAACATCCATTTTACTAATAAGGGGGTTTTAAAATAAGATGTATAATTCCTTCACTGCCAAAGTACCCACAGTGGTGAAAAACTCATATTCAGAAATCAGAACAGAGGTATTCCTGAGGCTCTTCTGCATGAACATCACATACTGGAACTCATGTTCCAGGATTTCAAGAGCCACTCTGGTGCCTGCCCCAGCTGGAGCTGGGTGCTCACTGCCCTAAGGGATCCACCACCACCCAGGAGAGCAACCAGGACCTGCAGGAAAGAAACCCCAAGGGAGAAAACAACCTTTGCAACAGATGAAAACATCCAGACGGCAAAAACCAGCTGTGGTGTTTCTGACCTCCTCGTTTCCCAGTCCACCCCCTCCAGAACATCCCCAACTACTCCCAGCCTTTCCCTATCTACCAGAGCTTTGGCAGTGGCAAGAAGTGCCACCTCCAAATTAATTATTGTTAATTATTTTGGCAGCCCACTCCAGCCTTCCTGAGGAGTTTCTGTTTTGGCAACAAATGTAAGAAATTTTATATGAGAAAACCCAGGTATTCTCTGACCCTGAGGTTTTCTTCCATTTGCTGAATGCAATCCACCAGCTCAAAGAACACAGGAGTTCAGAAATCTAAAACCAGGGATTAGGAGACCCTATGATAAAACTGCTACACAAGAAAAACACATCCAAAAGGGGGGTTTCAAGCAACATTTATACTGAATGTGGCTTTCTGCTTGGGGTCTCTAAAATACTTGCAACCCAAAAGTGGCCTGAGTCTTGCATCACTCGTGTTTTATTCATGAGGAGCAGAGCACTTGAGAGAAGCAACTGAGCAGTGTCAGACACACACATCTGAGGCTCTCTTCACTGCTGCCCTTGATGACAGATAGGCAGATGGGGATGTAGCTGAGCAGAAATATATAAATATATACAGATAGACATTGGGGCAAGGTTTCTCCAGCTGACCTGCTGCACCACAGTATTCAATGGCTTAGCAATCTTTACCCATGATACTTCTTGTAGAGCAGGGAAGCATCAGTAGCCTTGTTCAGACAATGAGGAATTTTGGCTACTGCTCCTTCAAAAGATTTCATGCTCTTTTGATGCTTTTGAGCAAAATGACTTCTCTAAATAATATATTTGGTCTGCAGCAGACCAAGACTACAGTATAAAGGAGCACTGCCTTCAGCTCCAGATAGCTCTTCTCCTTCACAGCCTGTCCCAAGCACAAGGAATATCTTGGCATCCTTGTGCCAGTAAGGAGATTTGAAACCTGGGAGACTTTCTACACAAGGAAAAACAAGAGTGGGTAAAGACAAAGCAGCCCAACCTGGCCTGAACTCTGAAAGGTGAACCTTTTCCAGGTGACACCTGAAAAAATGGATCTTCTTTACACCATCAGAAACTGACCTCACCAAAATACTTCAGAAAATCCCAAGAAATTCCCAAGGGAACTCCAGAAATTCCCAAGGGAAGAAGGCTTTATGCAGTCACCATGCACCTTCCTGTGCTCAGCCCCACTTGCATGTTTTGAATCCCTTGGGATTAATGGGAGCAGAGAGTCCTAAAGGCACCAAAGCTTGGGTTTGCACCACTGGAGACCTCCAAAATAATTTGATCATTATTTTTCCACCAGCCTGGAGCTGGCTCACCTCCACTCAGCCAGCCAGCTGCTGGCAGGAGGGAGCTCAGGGTGGCCTGGGGGCACGGAGGCAGCTCAGGCATTTCCATGGACCTCAAAGCTGTCATGTCTGGGGAAACCACAAGTAGTGCTGAGGGGAAGGGTGGAGGAGGGAGAGGAACAGATAATAGATTGGTTCTGATAAACTGAAGCCTTTAATGAGCTACCCACGCACTCGGGTTCGATCTGGCATTGACAAATTGAAGCTTTTAACGATGCGCCCACACGTTGGAGTTGGACACTCCTCTTTCTACACGTTTCACAAAAATAGCCTGCTGGGTTAATGACAGAGAAACTTGAATAAAGCTGCAACATGAGCAAAACTCTTTGACAAACTTCTCCCCCAAGAGATTCTTCAGTGCAACTCCTAATGCAGACTTCCAATACAGAGCTCCTCACGAGCTGCCTTGCTCCTGTGCTGTATCTCCAAAGGCTAAAAAGGGCTGATGAGATGCAGCAGCTTTAGTGTAACTGAAGTACAAAGTCAATCAAACCTTGAAACAGGAATCTGGGCTTCATTAATTCCAGCAATCACAACGTTTTTATTATCACTGTATTAATCAGAATAGGAAACCTATTAATCTGCCCCCAACAAAAATTAATCTTCGTAATATTGAACAGATTTGAAAGACAAGTTTTAATATTTCACTATTTAAATCTCAGAGGCAAAGGCACACAGCTCAGGTGACATGGAGACCTAGTATGGACTTGTCAGCAAGAGGACAGCCCTACCACCCTCACCTTTCCCTGATGGTTCCAAACTTCTTTGCTCAACTCCAGCTTGGGGTCTTGCTGCTCCCAAGAGCATTGTTTCCTCCAACAAACTGCAACACTGGCTGCAGGACTAGATGCAACTCAGGAGTTGTCAAGATTTTAGGGCAACAAAAGCTGTGGAAAGGCCTAGAAGATTCCTTCTATAAGAAGCAGCTAAGGACTTTATATTTGTCTAGTATGGAAAAAAAGGAGGCTGTAGGGTGACCTCGTTGCTCTGCAGATTCCCGAGCTCTTCTCCCTGTTATCCAGTAATAGGACACGTGGGAATGGTTCAAAGCTGCACCAGAGGAGGTTTAGACTGGACATCAGGAAGCATTTTTTACCAAAAGTGTGGTCAAATACTTGAACAGGTTTCCCTGAGGGGTGGTTGATGCCCCAAGCCTGTCAGTGTTTAAAAGGCATTTGGACAATGCCCCACACAACATGCTCTAATTTTTGCTCAGCCCTGAAGGGGTCGGGCAGATAGATGAGGTGATCATTGCAGGTCCCTTCAAACTGAAAATATCCTATTCTATCTTATCCCAGTTAATGCTGTGACACAAGGAACTGCACAGTGGCTCACCAAGGGCACTGCAACAGGTAAAGCAATGCTGAGGGTTCACAGATTGACAGCCTTGTGTTCCAAATGAGAAGAGATGCAATGGGAGAAAAAGGCAGGAACCTTCCAAATAAGAAAGGATCTGAAGTCCCTGTGCTCCACAGGAGTAAGGCTGGGATTGGCACACAGATCTGGCACAGGGTACCTCTGGTTGGTGCAGTAACCCCCCAACACAGCCATGGCTGGGAGCTGCACAACACCCTGCTGCTGCCAGGAATCAGAGCATCCCCACAGAGCCCAGATTCAAGGAGAAAAGGGGTGGCAGAGCCCTTACAAACCGATGGCAAGGAGCAGGACGAGATAGAAAGGGGCTGAGGATATCAAGACTAATGTGACTTAAAACGTGGAAAACAACCCAGAGCATCTCCAGATAGCCATGCCCTGCCTGAAGCAGGGGACAGGGATGAGCACATGGCTGCAGCTCTGCCTCTGCAGTGACAACTGCTGATGGACACAGTCTTTTTTTTTCCCTTGGCCAGGTTTTCCTGGAAGCAGCTTTCCCCAACACATCTCCACATACATATGTAGATTCACGTACACCTTGGGACTATGTTTGGCACAACACATTTCAAAGCCTGATCAAAGGCAGAACTTCAATCATCTTATGCATCACTCACATTAGGCTGTTTACCCACTGCAATCAAACTCCAGAATCCTGTTTTAACTAATGATTTCTCAAAGCCATGTTGCACAAAAAGAAAACAGGTTCAACTTGTACATCAGTGCCTAAGAGACCGCTCCAAAACAGACAACTGTATGAAAAGTGGTGCCCATGTATACATATATACAAAACTGTTTTTAAGTGACTGTTTTAAATTAGAATAAATCTGTGTTCCACCAATTAAGCTTTGAATGCTCGGCTGATACCGTTCACTCTTTTAAACAAGAGGCATAATAAATGCAAAAATTCAAATATTTTAGAGAAAATACTTGGAGAGTTGAGACATTAATTTTGCCATATACAATCTGTTTCTTGGGGATTTTAAAAAAAAAAGCATTATTGCCACCCTGGTTACATTGGAATACAGACGAAACCACCATTCTTTCCTATTTACATATTAAAAAATACGTGCCTTCTTGATACAGACTACCCAGCTTGCAGATCCATGACTCTGTTAAAAACAATACAGCCTGTCTAGAAAATGCAAAGCCCCAAACTGGATGGCTCTTTGCAAGAATTACTGCAATCCAACAGGTTGCAAGTGGAAATAAAAAGCACTGCTGTCTTGTTTATCCTCCCCTTCAGTGAGGGTCCAGAGGGACCAGGACCAGAGCAGCTGCAGCTCCCCAGGGTCCTGCCTAAGCATCAAGATGTTTACCAACAACCAGCAGCAGAGAAATAAGATCAGACAGAAAAGCCTTGGGATCTTAGGGTGTCTAGAGGCAGGAGGAAAAAGAAAAAAAGGAAAAAAAAGAAAAAGAAAAAGAAAAAAACAAAACAAAACAAAACAAAACAAAAAAAAAACCTCCCAAAACCCCCCTACCATCCCTACTCTTATTTCTGCCTCGTACACCTGTATTTGATTGTAGCTTGAGATACTGAGCACTACCCTAAAATCTTTCAGTACAAAGTCTTTCCAAAATAAACTTTTTTTTTCTTTCCTTTTTTTTTTTTCCTTTTTTTCTCACCCTTTAAATAAATTGCCACTAGCAACACATACCCAAAGCATCCTTAACAAAGGCCACGAAGGCTGCTTGCAGGGGAAACTTCACTGCACCAAGAGGTAACATTTGTTCTCCCCTTTCAGCTGGGATCCACCTCAACTTTTTGATGTTGGTTGGAGCTTTTATTTGCAAATAGAACTGAGCTGCTTGGGACAGAGGGCTCCTCCAGAGCATGCCATGTGGCCTGCACAGATGTTCCTTTTATTCCCATGTCCCACAAGGCTCTGTGCCTCCCTGGTGTTAAACAGATTACGCAAGTGGAACACTTGATTTTCCATGTCCCCCTTTTTTTTTTGACAGTTATCTAATTTACTCAACTCGTTTTGCTCCCCCTTTCCCCTCCCCAGTTGCTACAGAAAACACACACACAAAAAAACCCAAAAACAAAACAAGGAAAACCCACAAAAAACCCAACACACACACAAAAACAAAAAAGAAAAAAAAAAAAGAGTGAAAAGAGAGAAATAGAAGCACTGAAATCTCTTCTCCAACACCAGAATTTGGACAAATGCTCAGTGTCTGCAAACAATATAGGAGAACAAAACTCTTATTTGGACAGAAAAGTAACTGGCTCATTAGATGCCAGGTTCTTCTTAAAAAGTTGATCATATCCTAGTAGCACCAATTGCTGCAAGTATCATAATCTCTCACCCTTACTTAGATGTTCAAATCAGAATTGAACTTAAAAAAAAAAACAAAAATAGAAAAACAGGGGAAAAAAAAAATCTAACACCAATTATGGCTGCTAATCATTTGAAAATCCTTGAAAATCTGGCCTTCAACTCGGTCACAAAGAAGGGGCTTAATTTCCAGGCTGTCAGGCATCCCAATCAACAATTGAAGTCAATGGGCTCTACACAGTACCTTATTAAAAAAAAAAAAAAAAATAGAGCCTAAGAGGCCCATTAAGCAACCTCGGTTACAGGGAGACAACCTTGCTGCAGAAGACAGCAGCTATACACAGCTTTGTGCATCAGCCACTTTGCTTTCATGCTTAATTTGATTAATTATTTTGGTATTATCCCCAATTAGACAAGTGTCTAACAGGAAAAATAATAAAAAAAATAATATAAAAAAAAAAAAGTGGTTCAGACTAAGACACAGCAGAAAACAGCAGCTACTGAACATGCAACTACTTGAGACCTCTGGCATTTGCCAAGGATACAAAATTAAAAGCTAAAAATCGTGGCCAAATACAAAGGCATTGGTGTTTCATCCAGACTGTGGATTTTGAATTTTTTTTTTTTAATAAACTGAAACCGTATTCCAGATGTTGAAAGTCGAGAAGTAAAAACTGCTTTAGCTGTAAAAACACAGAAAGGTGAGACAAAAAATTGTGCTGAAATATAATGATTTTTAGGTATGAAAGCAAAGCCCACGCATCCCCCTCCTCGACACCAGGGTGGGGGATAGGATTTTCTTCCCTCTGGGTGCCAAACCAGGCACAAAGGTTTGCCCAGAGTTTCCTTTTAATAAGGGACAGACTAGATCAGAAATCTCTGGGAACTGCCTCAGCAGGGAGGGCAGTTGTGAAGCTGGGGCAGTGGTGGATGGAGCTCACCCTGACCCCACAGCACCCATATCCAGCCACCCTGCAACCCACAGGGGGTACCTGGCAGCTCTACCTGTACAATAAGACCATGGGGGATTTGTGGATGCAAAAGACACAAACTAGCACACTCAAAAAAGATGCAGAAACCCAACTGTTTTCTTTCACCAGAGTTCAAATCACCTCTGGCACAGCAGAGCCACGTGTGAGGCTCCAGGCTTCAGCATCCCAATACAACCCAAATTTTGACCCACATGACTGGTTCTTGTTTTACTGTGTGGGTACTGTCACCACCAACACTTAGGGCTTTTGCAAGCAGTTTTCAGGGCAGTATTTTGAGATCACTGGTTTCACCTGATTGCTTCCATCACAGAATCCACAACGTTCTGAAGATGAACACACAGAAAATCACAGCGTACCTTGCAGCATCCCACCAAACACACCCCAGGCAGATGCCTGGTTTCAGCCTAAAATTCAAGGAGAGCACCAAATGTTTGGATTTTGATAAGAGAGGGAATACTCATCAGCATACTTCACTAGTGATGCAGTCAAAACTTGCAAACTTAGTCACAGAAATATGACTGGGCTTGTCTGCTACCACAAAACAAAGTACTGTCTAGTGGTTAAAATCAGAGGACATGATTCAGGAATGAAGCCTTTTCAAAGAAGAACTAAAGCACATGATTAAGTGCTGTTGAAGTCAATAGGCTGATTCAGAGACCAGCTTTTGGAGGAATGGATAATACTCCCCACATTGCCATATGGCTCTCAGTCAAACTTCCTCGAAGCATTTGCTAATACCGGGTTCCACTACAGCTTTTGAGAGGCCTGTTTTTCTTCTGGTTTTTTTTTTTTTTTTTTTTTTTTCCCCTTTCCTTTTTTTAAACCAACGTCTGGGATGATTTTCACCCACTCTGAAGATCCTCTGGGCTCTCACTGACTGAGAAAGAATAAATACCCAGCCATGGTGCAGACTCATGCAGTAATTAATAGGCTCAAACAAATGGTTATCTATAAATAAGAAATAAATGCAAATATGTAAGTATGAACTACATAAAACAATAAATGCAAATCTATAAACAATAAATAAATGCAAATGTATTATAACCCAAATGTGCTTTTTGTTCATTTAACTTGTTTAATAACAGGTATGTGAGCTGTTACAGCAATGAAATCCAGTGTGAGTATCTTGGCCAAGATTTCTGCAAGTAATCTCAATCCAACCTCAAAACTCCTGAACCCGTTGCCTTTATGACTTGGAAATATTACTTCTCCAGCCAGCTCCCCATTCACTGCTAGAGTAAAAGCTGCCATGGCAGGTTTTCTACTTCTTATTCTTCAATCTAAACTGTGCAGGGACAACCACCACTGGTCCTACCCTCCTGCAAAGTGAGGACACGAGCAAGGGACCAGGGCTGAGCATCCCCCAGGTGAGCACCCCCAGGTTCTCCTCCCCTCCTGGGAATGCCACCCAACAGCACCCCAGCCACCTTCAACACTGCCAAGACAAACAAGCAGCAGACCAAACCTTTTAGCAACATAAATGGCTCCCTAGCTGAATGGAACCTAATATTTGCAGCAAGTCGGTTACAATTTTTATTTTTATTTATAGGACTGAGAAGGGAAGGGGAGACTCCTGGCAGAGCCACCCACTGACTTTTCATGTTCTCTCCAAACCACTCGACTGAAATAATCTACTAATTCTGCACATTGCCTCATCTTTGCAAAGGCTGACAAGTTATTCTTTACGTTTAAGTCATGGAAAAAAAGAAATGAAACAAAAGCCCAATAAATTCTTGTTGGCTTTTTCAAACACTTCAGGTAAAGATAAGGAGTAACACCCTTTCATTTCCTACAGTTAAAGAAATGTAATCACAGCCTAAGTCAGCCTTCCAAGCCATCTTGTCTTTAAGGCAATGGAGAAAGAAGAGGCACTACAACCTACAGTAGTTTTTCTGGCTATTAAAGCATTTCTCCTTATTCAGTATCTAAATTAAATCAAACGGAGTATACTAAGTAAGCCCATAAGACACAGCGCATGATGCAAGAGTCTTAAAATCCTTATCTCCTGAGCACTCCAGCTTAAAGGCTGATGTTTTATGTTCCCCTGCAGCGCACGGGGATCCTGCTGCCTTGGCCAGACTAGGAAAATCAGCTTGGAATGACCAAATGCAACTGCAACTTCAAAAAGTAGGAACCAAACCAGACACAACAAACCACAGAGCAGCCTTTCCCGGCCCGACCCGAGCTGGCCCAGTACTGAAGCTCCTGGCCAGGAGGCTCCTGAGCCATGGCCAGCATCCAGGGCTGCTAAGGAGATGCTTGGGAGGATGCAAGCCTACAAGTTGGGTCATTAATCACGATATTTAGTTCAAGATGCAAAGGGTAAGGCAAGCAGAAAGCCAGAGCATGCTAAGGAAGTGACCGAGCTGAGCAATATCACTGGATACAAAAGTTATTTTTCCTCGAGTTTATTCCTTGAGTTTAAGTGATTCTTGAAACACCACTGAGTGTGTTTCACTCAAAATCCAGAGATCTACTGGGATTCCAGGTCCTGGCACTGGAGTGGGAGGATGGGGGAATGGGAGCTCACCCCATTGTGCACCCTCAGGTGCCAGGTAGAAGAGTGGGAATGGCATCGACCCTCAAAGTTTGGCTGTTTCTTGCCTGAGAATATGTAATTAAAGCATAATTACATGTGAAACATTTTATACATCCCACTAAGGGGACGTTTAATGCAAAGAAGAGTTAAGCAGCTCAAATATTAAAATGTGAGCAAAACTATTGTTGATAACGATGACATAAATTAATACTGGTAGGTAAGTAAGTGTAGGAATATCCTCAGACTTTTATTGTAAGAGTGATGCTTTTTCACAGAATTTGTATTAAAAAATAATATAACTTACCTAAGTGCTCAGATCTATTAGAGCCATCAATCTGGTATTTATTGTTCCCTGCATTTAACATACCTGTCCATAGAAACAAAATATATTGTACCTTATTTCCTCTGAAGAAAAGCTCTTTAATTATCACCAAATCTACAAAGTCTGCTTGGAAGTCAAATTTCAGATCTCTTTCATTTGTTTTTTTAAACTTCTAAGTGCCAGAAAACAGTTTAAAAAACTAAAAAAAAAACCCTCTATGGCCAGGGAAAAGCAGAATTACCTTTCCTCTGGACTAGACTTCACAACTTGAAAAGGAAAAAAAAAATGGGAGAGGCACTCAGTCACTTAATGATGTGATGGCAGGACTGGGAAATCCTCAAAACCACCCAGCAATCAAGGAATGCAAAGCAAAGTGAAGCCAATCTGCAGAACATCACAACCCTGCAGACCTAACACCAGTTTTTATGAGGAAGAGATAAGGTGAATTCAAAATGATGGTGCTTGTTTTATCATTTTCTAAAATCAACAGGAACTGGGTTCCCATTGCTGAGGGTGCAGGGGGGCACGAAGTGATTGCCTCACATCAGAAGAGAAAGGATCAAACCCCATTCTGAAAAGCTCCTCAGAGTTGTACTACCAAATAATATCCAAATAACAGTGACTCCTTCACAGTTTTAAGGGATAAGAAGGACTTGGGGGTGGAGATTTAAAAAAATGCCAGCCCGCAGTAATAACTACAAAGAAATCATTTCAGGGCCCAAACCAACATAATCTTTATTTTTTGTAATTAAAACCATTTCATAAACCACCACAACTACAAGCCCACCCAAAGCAGCAAGAAATAATTTTTACCATTTTATCCAAACAGAAAGCTGCTGTGTTAACTTAAAGGATCAAGATATGTGGGCCAGCAATCTGAATGCCAGGTTTTACCCATGTGAATTCAGCTATAAATGCTTGGAAAAGGTGATTCTTCAACTTAGAAATAGCAACTGTAGCATTCAAAGGTAGCCCAGTAATTACTGGAATGCTTGGTGAAAAACTAGACAGAAGCTAACATCTTACTTACATTAAATACACATCCACCACAAATTAAAAGAGAAAAAAAAAACCAAAAAAACTCCCAACAATCAGGAGAGCAGATGTTTGGAGAAAGAAAGGAAAAAAACATGACAAGAGAAGGCCAGATGCTCATTTCTGGTACTCAGCACAGAGTGATGAAGGTGCCCCACACCATCAGCCTCCTCAGGTCCTTGATGCTCAAACAGCCAAAGGGAGTCAGATTGTCACCTATCCAGCCCTAAGTGGTAATTTCATCCCAGATTCTGCAGTAACACACTGCCTGAGAATCCCAGAAATGCTGTCTAGTCATCTGAGACAAGAGTAAAAGAAGCAGTAATGCCAAATGTAGTAGCCTACTACAGCCTGAAGGACTCATGGGTTTAGCAACTGGGCTGGCACAAGGATTATATTATGAAGGAGTGCCCACACGACTTTATTAAGTGCCAGTGAAATGTCTGTTGGATTTGGTGCCTGGGAAATACTGTAAGAAATGCCAAAAAACTACACATGAAGCTGCTTGACCAATCCAGGCTTATTCTCAGCTGTCATCCCCTGAAAATAAACTAAGGAATAAGGTACTAGTGATGGGTAAGAGAACCTCTGCAGGGAACAGAAAGCCCCAGGATAAGCTGGTAGGAGCAGGAAGAGTCCACAGCCAGGCTTTGGAAGGAGGTACCCAGAGAGAAGTTATCTGCAAAATGTGCATCACACTCTCCTGGCTCTCTTCACACCTCCCCCTTTGCATCCCCACTCCCATGCACCTTCGCGTCTATTCCCACACTTCTCTCGCTACCCACATCCTGAACATATTTATGTTGTAAATATCCATTTGGAAGCTTTCAGTATGCTGTGGCAACAGAGAAGGATGCTGCTTAGAGCTTCAGAAGGCAGCTGTCTCACCGTGACCCCTCTCCCTCCCTTTCCCAACTGCACAGGAGGGGAAAAAATTACTTGGCCCTCACCCTTATCTTTTATCCACTCAGGAACTAGATTATTGCCTAATAAAACTTCACTGCAAAGCTATTAAAAATTAAAGGGATATTTCCTTTCCTACATAATGATTTGCCACAAGGCAGACCTAAATCAGGACTGATGAGGTTTGTGGTACCTCTTTCTTGTTTTTTTTTTAATTTGGCAGAATTTTCAGATTGGTTTTTTTGCAGCCCTTCTCACTCCTGACTGAGAAAACATTTCTATCCCCCCAGACCTTTCTTCTTCATCATGATGAAGTAAGAGGTGAAAGGCAGCTGAGCCAGCAGAAATTTTCCCACTGTCCTTCAGGAAACACACAGAAGAGCCCAAATAGTTGGTATGATTCACAACCAGTGGTAGAAAAAGGACAAACCAGATTACAGCAACACAGAGGACTCCATCCAAAACCTGCATCCAAAGAGGCTCCTGCTAACATATGGTGGGAATGTGACTTTCTGCAAATATACCCCACAGAAGCCAATTCCTTTCTTCCACCCAAGCCACATCCAAGAGCTGTAGCAGAACGAGCTGTTACTTACACACGTATTAGTCAGGATAGGCATCAGCCATGATACAGATTTTAATCCATCTAGCTAATGAGGAATCTGCCATCTAGTTAACGTGCTCAGACCCTACAGAGAAATTAAAATCCACCTGTTTAGCCTCCTCACTAAACAATGTGTTGCCCATCCTGAAGCATCCTGGCTGCTTTTCCAAGTCCCCCTTCATCCCTGCTCCCTCCACGGGGCCGGCACCGCTCTGCTCCTCTGATACAAAGAGAAGCACCCGGAGGAGAATCATGCTGGAAAAACAGAACTTGGAAAGAATGCGTTAGCAACTTCCATCCAAATATAAAATGTATTTAAAGGTCATAATTTGCATAACTACATCTCATGTTTTTTGTTGTGTGGTGTTTGGTTTTTTTATTTTTTTTTTTCCTTTTCCAAATTGCTCTATCCTGGAAGGTGCTGAGGATTTCTGAGAATCTCTGCTTCTTTTTTTCATGTTTTAACAATTCCTAAGGCTGCTCAGGGCTTGGCAGGAGCAACTCTGCAAGGTGGCCTAGGACTACACCAATAGGTACAGAGCAAACTAACTGGAGAAGGCATCCAGGCCAGAGAGTGTAAAGCATCATTTATCACATGCTGACATGACTGTGCTGACACAGGAGTTTCACTTTCTTCTGATGCACTCTTGGTGGTGGATTCAGAAAGGCAACAAGAGGCACCCACAGTCATAACAGGAAGAGCTCAACAGGCCCTGGGTGCAAACCGAACCAATGATGAATCTGCACCAGTGATGCTGCAGTCTTCATCCCATAAGGATGCTGGACTCATCCCCTAAACTTCCTCACCGAACCCTTGCTCAGTCCCATGAAAACCACCACATTTTCCTTGAAAGGACTGTCAAGGGAAGAGTAGCAGGTTCAAAGAGTGCTCTCCTCAACCAGAGAACCAAGGAATGCTGAAAGATTCAGCTCTTGTTCCTGCACAAAATTCATTATAGAGGCCAACCTGTGCTGCTGCTTACACATCTGCTGAGGAAAAGATGAAATGGCTAAATTGATATTAAGGCAAAGGAAGGGTTCCTCACAGCAACATCTGAGGCTGCTTCAGAAGTGGTATTCTGCCTTCTCCTGAGCTACAAATGATCTGGAGATGGCTGAAAACTCTGGCTACAAGCTTAAAGTTTCCCCAGCTTGAATAAATGCTTTTGCAAAGATCAATGTGCTCTGCATGGGGTTCAGAGGCTGATCACAGCTCTACCACCATCAGCACCTGACTGGTGATTGACACAAACCACACACCACCTACAAAGGCATTGCACAGCCCCAAGCATGTGGGAAACACAGGCTTTCAAACAGCCTTCTGCAACATCTTAGATGTTTTCCCACATTTCCATTCAAAGAAAAAAAAAAAAAAAACAAAGCAAAACCAAGTATCCAGGTTGCAGTATCCGTGTTAAACGGGATCTTTCATTTCTGTAGCATCCACTTGCAATCCTCTTGAAAATTAAGACATTTTCTGTTTATTCTGGACTCTGCACAAGACCTACCCACCACAAGCAAGTTCTGCCTGGTGCTCTGCTGCAGACGTGACCGGAGAGAACGGAACCAGAGCACCCAGGCAATGAGCATCATGGCAGAGATGCAGTGTACTCAGTTTTTCAAGCTACACATTTGTTTTAAAAAAAAGGGACTAGAAAGGACACCGTTTTCTAGTGAAAACTGTACCTGTCTCAAGAAACACAGTGAAATTATCAAAATAAAGTTCATGGATTCCTCTGGATTTGCCACAGTAATGTTGGTCGTGGGGTCTTTATGAGAAATGCCCCAGTCCTGACTAATTTTTAAGCCAGAATGATGATACACTCATGTTATTAGCATCAAGCCTCAAATGGGCACCTAGTAAAAAGTTCTGTATTTCTGGTGCCTTTTCCCTCTGTCTCACCCTTCTTGCTCTGCAGGGCAAGGAGGCCAAAGCTCCTGACTCCTCGTCCACCTTGCCTGAGGACTCTGCAGGCCTCCTGAAGAAGGGTTTGTTTCATTTAATAAAGAAAAGGCACCTTGGGCCACATGAAGTGAAAATCCTTTCACCTCCCACACCCTCTCCCAAACTTCTATTTTCCAGAGAGGATGAGGAGATTGGAGGAGATGCTCACTCCTACACCAAGCTGTGGTGGGGAGGCAGAGGTGGAGGTCAAGGAAAGGCAACCAGGATGTCCAGGGCTGGTTTAGGTCAAGAGAGCCCCTAGAAGGCAGCTTGAGAGGGAAATGAGACCACAGCCCTGTGCCAGGACTTGCCCACATCTCTTCAGCTCACGGAGGACAAGGAGGTTGTCCTGGGCGATGAAACCCCAATATCTACAGAGGAAAGTGTGCCAGAAAATCCAGCTGTGCCCAGACCCCTCACCTCAGAGAAGGTTTGGCAGAAGTTTGCATGCTGTTTTGAAGGATGAAGATTCAAATCAACAAAGAGCTCTCAAGGGTCTCTGTGGCCAACCCACACGTGGCCTCCCAGGCTCCTGCACTGCCCGGGATGCAGTCTCGGAGAAGATGCAGCCAGAGCTCCTTGGGAACACCCTGTAAGGGGGAGATCCAGGCAGAGGCTGGAGCACTGTAAGGCAAATTCACAGGTTGCCTTCACTGCAAGGCGTGCTTTGCTTTGCTTTGCTTTCTTGTTTGTTTGTTTTGAAATTTTCTGGCAGCGGAAAGAGAGTCACTGTTTTGTTTTTCTCCCCCACATATGCTATATAATTTTCTCTTTCGCACCCGTTTCTTGCTTACTCAGTTGACTATAGTCTGCTTCTCTCCCAGGAACGCGAGCTGTGTTTGTCCCCAAACTGCATCCTGATCCAACTGCTTTGTGTCATCCCACCAGCCCTGCTCGGGAATGAGGATCACAATATTTTCCCTGGGATGGGATGCTGAGAGATGGGCACAGACCTCATTTCAGAGCCAAGCTGACCGACTGGGTTCAAACTTGTGCAGAAGTGTTTTGGCTAGCAGCAAACAGAGACGTGAAAAGTGGGAGTAGTGCTACAAACAATACCAAAGCTTTGTTTGTACAACCACGCGAATTTGTTGTGCCAGATAACACTGCTAAGGAAACACCCTGTTTCAGCTACACATCACAAGAGAGTTCCCCTGCACATACTGGACAAGACAACCACGCTTGCAGCAACATCCAAAAGCAGCCAATAAATTAATAGAAAACATCCACAGGCCGCAGACATGATCAACAAGTAGGTCAAAATAATTCGGGAAGGCTGTGAGAGGCACATGGAATAGTCCATGGCAGCAGTCCGAGGCAGGGATGAAGCAATCCCACTTGAGCTGCTCATCTAGAAGCAATGACACAAGCCCAGGTGCTAAAGGGACATGGGACAAAGCCATCCTCAATCCAGGCAACTTGCCTTCCATCTCTGCAAGTTAAAATTAACTTCCCTGACAAAATGCAAATACATTAAAAAAACTACCCCAGCCAATTAAGACACAAATGTTTAAAGACATGAGTAGTAATTACAAATGTATTATTCATACCTAATTTACAAGATGAACTCCTTTCAGTAAAATATTAAACTGTTTACATGCATTCAGGAAGACCATTTCCCAACCCTTCCCGTCCTCCTCACTATTGCTATGCAACAACTCCCCAGACTTACAGTGTGCACCACGGAGTAATCAGAAAATGTTTGACCCCAGATATCTACTTGACCCTCCAGAAATGCAGACTCGCTCACTATAAAATCCTAAACAATGGGGCAGACAAGGTCAGAGGGTCAAAGCAAGTATTAACAGGTCATTGTGCAACCCACTTGGGAGCAATTACTTCTGGTCACGGCTAAGTGGACACTTGATTGAATACCACTAAGACAGCTCACATCCCACAGATAACAATCCTCACAGCGATTAAGAATTAAAGCCCCCATGATTCAGCCTTTATTACTCAAATGAACCTAACTATTCCATAAAAAACTCTTGGTATATGCATGATGCAAGGTCTAAATTGAAATGCCACCTCATTAAACAATAATATCTAATTTTATCTAAATGAATTTTCATGAAAGTACGCCACACAGCTCAGGAATTTTTAAAATGAATTATCACAAGCGATACATAATTTCACCAAAACTGCTGCAGAAAAAAAAAAAAATTAGCTTCAGGGATGAGAGGGAAACATCTATGCTGAATGGAAATCGCATTTCTGTTTGCAGAAAGGGTAAAAGGGGGATTCAGGGCTTCTGACAGACAACAGAGCCAGATTTCAATCAACTCAACACCTTTGTGCTGTGTCAGGTATGCTCACCCTACCCTGATTGACAGCAAGCATCCAAAACACTTGCTGAGTATCACTGCACACCCACTTTCAGAAAAGGAGATGCCACCTGCACACACCAAACCCCTAAAGCTCAGGGTTACTATCACAAAAAAGCCACCCATGGCAGGCTGCTAAATGCCCTGGAAACTGTTTGTCCATCTCCTCCCAAGGGGTGGAAATCCTGCTGCATGTCTACATGATGGCTTTTCACTTAGAACTCTTAATTATTTTACAGAATGTATGAGAAGCACAGACAAGATGCTGATTTTAAAAGGGATCCTGTCAAGCATCACTGAAAGAAAAGACCAGGTAAGCTGATTTGATTTTTAGCCCAATTTAGTTGCTGATTCCATGAGGGGGTGGTGGTTTCCACTGCCCTATGACTGAAGAGCCACCCCACTGACCCACAGGTGCTCTCAGCCTCTTTGCTCCACGTGTAACTTTTTCCAACATCTGGTTCTCTCACTCTCCTCTGCCCAGTTAGTTCCTGGAAAATAGCTGGTACTCACAAACCCCAAGCCTTCTTCACAGTTTACAACTTCCACAAGAGGAGAGGAACAACAACAACAAAAAAACCTGAAAAAAACCCCAAACCAACAAACCAAAAAAGACCCCCAAAAATTAAGACCTTTTCCAAGCTAACTTGCCCAGCATAAACCTGTGGAAAAGACCACATTGAATGGTGATGGTTGGTTGACCACTGCACACCAAAGGCTGTGAAAGGACATCAGGAAAATGATGCTAAGAGAAGTTAGGGCCCCTCTGGGCGTGAACTCCTTCCTCTCTTCCCCACTCTGCCCAGCAGCAAAGCCAACACCTCAGGGATATTTAAGAGAACTGCATATGCAGACACTTGGATGTGCAAAATTATGCATGTGTGCTTGCAGGCCATTTTAGAGCCTGGCTCATGACTCATACAGAAAGTAGATCAGGAAGAGAAAAAAAAAAAAAGTTTGAAGATGCATTTTTTTGTATTCTTGCTACTGCAGAATAGCTTTTTTTTTTTTTCTTTTTCTTTTTTTTCCCTTTTTAATATTGAAATTGTTTGGGCCTTTGTTCTGCAGCTGTTGGAAAATTCCAAGTTTAAAACAGAAGTCTTTTACATTAGTGTTGATACCATGATAGCCAGCTGATAACATACCAGATATGCAAAATCCAAGGCCTGGGAGACTCTGCATTGATTATTGCACAGGAGGAATGAAAAGCTGCACGGCTGCTTCTCCCTTGTCCTGCTGCCAGCGAGGTGTAATAACACTGTTATGAAAAGCAAACAGGGATGAACTCTGCTCAAAAGAAGGTGAAGCCTGAACTGAGAAATCAATTGCTGCATCAGTCGTGCCCCTACAACTGAGTAATGCTGTTAGAAAGTTCATTGAGCCCTCAAGATCCTCACCCTGGCAAGGCTTCCAGTACTGTGCATCCTTTACTGGCACTGAATATTCATCCTGTGGCAGCACGAGGCCAAATACCTAAAGCTGCCACTGTGGGTAAAAACCAGCCCTGGAGTCCAGCCACCAGCTGGAGATTTCATCCAGAGGTCAAGGCTTGGTTTTCCTCTCTTTCCAGGTTCCACATCTCCCTGTACTTCTGTTGACCCAGGTTTGGGATGAGGAGCTCGTGTTCTCCTCCTGCCCTGGAGGGGATGATGTGTTACAGACCCTGGTGCCCCAATACAATGCCAGACAGGCTCCTGGGTGCAATAAAATCACAGTGAAGATTAGAGTCCAAAAATAAGGTGTACCCTCTTGCTGGGACAGTCTGCCTCAAGCCCTGGGAAATTTCCCAAAACTTGGGGAAAAAGTAGCAAAGTGCTGATACAGGGACTACTTGAGCTGTGCTGAGGCATCAAAGGGGTAACCACTGACTCTCAGGTACAAGAAGGTGGTTAACATAGGGCAAAACTGAGGAGGGCTGGGGAAACAGGAATAAATTTATGTTAGTTTCTGCATGAGAAAAGAAAGCCCTGAAGTTGTGCAAAAGCAGCCCTGCTGCTTAGCAGCTACAACCCCAATGGTCCTTGCAATGGGCAAAGTGTTGGAAGACACTGACCAAAAAAAAAAAAAAAAAAAGATAAATGAGGCAAAAGATGCAAGAAAACTCACTTCTGGCACTAGTCGAGTCAGGGAAGAGGAAGACTGTGAGACATCAAGTAGTTGCCAGCAACTGGTCTTACCACCTGCAGAGTCACAGGGGAATCACTCCCCAGGGCTTCACTGCCCAAGCTGTACACAGCATTTAGTCCCTCCTTACCTTCCTAATTTCTTGCAAACCATTTAAGCCTACCATGCATAAAACACTAAGTTGAGAGTTATTACTGTCAGACAGGCCAAAATCTCCTGGATGGTTGAATGACTCTCTGACACGCCTCTGGTGAAGAATGTGAATGAGATCAGAGAAAGAAGTCACACCTAAGCCAGCCCAGAGATCACCAAACCATCACCTGGGCAATGGGATGTGCTATGAATCTGGGCACACAGATGATTTTCAGAACTGTTTTTTGTTTGTTTTGGGTTGTGGGGTTTTTTTTTGCTTGTTTGTTTTTTGTTGTTTTCTTTTGCATTTGGTACTTTTTCCTTTGTGTGCCCAGGAATTATTGCCTGAATGTTGAACTATTGCCTTGAACGCTGCCCTAGCTGTTACCAGGAGCATTTTGGGCCACCTTCTGCCCACCCCAACTTCTCCATGTCCCAGTGCTCATCCTTTCCACCTGCAGGGACCACCAAGGTGCTAACATGCTCCAAAGTCCAGAAACTTGCCCCAGGGCTGCTCAGGAACAAAACTGAAATTACCAATCCACTCTCAGGAAGGCTCTGCCACTCTATAACATCAGCCACAAATTCAGCACCTAATACATATTCTGTAATCTGCAAAACAAACCCAATTAACTCACTGGCAACTCCCTTCCTACTTGCAGTGACTTCTGGGTGGGGGAAACACATACATTACCTGACATATATCATTTCTTCTGAGCAGTCATGTACTTTTTCAGTAGCCCAAATGGGATTTTAATCTTCCCTGCAGTTCCTTAGTAGCACATCAGTGCTTGAAAACCAAGACTATCAACCCCCAGTACAGATCTGGACTTCCAGTAATCTGGGTGATGTCCAAATGCACCAGGGGCAAGCAATGACACTTGGATTTCTCTCTGCCTGTTCAGCACCTGGAAGAATCATTGCAAAGAGGGCCATGTCCCATACCCCTGGCTAGAGGTGAGGGATCAGCATGGGATTGCTGCAGAGGAAGGAAACAGGGAAATCAAGAAGGAAATGGCTGGGCCAGATAAAATCCTCAGTCTCCCTCTTGTTAAATAGGATGTTTCTGGTTCAGGAACAGATGGGAAGAGAATCTGCTCCATGGCTAACCCAGAGGAGGTGGAGATGCCTGAAATAAAGTCCCTTTGACTTCAGCTCTGTCCCCCTGACAGCCCAACTCACTCATGGACTGAGCAGATAACAGGCACCCATTCATCAGCCTGACCAATGCACAAAGGCAAGAATTTCCTTCTTAAAGAGATGCAATGATAGAGCTTTAAAAACTGGTTAAAGGAGAAAGACTGAGAATGAACACACTAGAGATGAGGTTGCTACCAGTAATCCCCTGAAGCAGACACCCCAATCTGCAACACTGGAAGGACACAACTTACAAAAGTCAGGCATGGTCTTCAAGCAAAACATTGTCCAACTGCAGAATTAGAACTGAGCTCAGATAAAAAATTTTACATTATCCTAGTCTAACGGATCATCGAGGTAGTTTGGGGTTTATTTTGGGTTTTTTGGGGGTTTTGGTTGGTTGGTTGGTTGTTTTTATCTCAACCAGAAACAGACAGCCCATGGATGCTCATCTTCCTTTGTACACTGGAAAAAAAAAAAAAAAAAAAAAAAATGCAACCAACCAGCTGCCTTGGGATGTCAGCCTGTTTTCTCTCCAGGAAAGACTTTTTTCACATTAGAAAATCAGATTAGAACATATTTCATAAGGCCAATCAGTCAGACAGCAAGCCTACAGGTGCCATCCCACTAATCACCCAGACCTCCATCCTCTTGGGCCAGTGGGAGCTCCCAAAACACATCCTACCTCTGCCATGCTTGCCTGGAAAAAAAGCTGGAGATGTTGTGCCTTCTCTAGGGTGAAGGAAGAGAGAGGAAGGAGAAGGAGAGGAGAAGAAGGAGAGAAAAAGAAGTTTTCAGCACTGCAGCTTTTCCCTGTTCAGTTCCTTGCAATGTTTGCCTTCCTTTTTGGTACAGAAGACTTCAGTTGCCTGGAGCTATTCCAGTTTCCACTGGGCATTCAGAGCAGAACCCCATCCCTTGCTGGTTTTGCTCGTGGCTACCTGAGCAGCAAGCAGCTCCTGTGCTGCAGAGCAGTAGCACCTTCTTAATGAAACAGCTATGAGATCAATGTTGTATGACTTCCAAGAGCAAAACAGTTTACAATTAGCTGAAGGTCTGGTATTTGACAGTTTTTTATGGCTCTTTTACAACTGTTTGCAAATCTTTTCTTCCTTTAAATTATTCTGAAAAGTGTTAGGGGGAAGCCAAAAGTTATTTTGTGCAAGCATGTGTCTACTTGCACGAATCCAAGAATCTTTTTAATTTAAAAGCACCATTACAAATGCCTGTATTTACATGATAGTTATTTATGTAATGCTTTAAAGAAAATCTAAATGGAGCACAGAAGCCAATGCTAATGCAGAAGACAGTGGGAGTTAATGAACATGCTCCTGGGGCAGTCCAGGAGATGGCAAGGCAGGGTACACGTGCTCTAAGGAGTCAATAAAAAGAACTCTGGATGCAACACTGATGCATGCATAACCTAGGATTTTTAGGCTCTTCTCATCTGGATTCCTGTGATTTTCAGGCCTGTGTTTTACACTTCTGTTTATATATTAGCCCAGCATAAAAAAAAAAAAAAAAAAAAAAAAAAAGCAGAACACAGACTATGAAGACACAACTCTTAAAATTCAGACTCTTTCTTTAACCTTTACGCATCTGGATAAATGAAAAGAATATAGAAAAATTAAGCTCAGAAGTCTCTTTTCTGAATCCACACCCCTCTTCTTTTCATTCAGACCTTTTTGTCCTCCTCAATCCAGAACAGTTTGATTTCCAACCTAGAGCAGCAGCTCAGGTCCTGGCTCTCAGGAGCATGGCACAGCCCCTCAGCTTCACCTCCAAACATCACCCACTTGAAGTGAAAGTGCAAGATAAAAAGCATGTTCTAGCCTCAGGCCTGTCAGCATGGCACATGTCTAAAGAAAAAAATGAATCTGCATGAGAGAAACTTGAAATGCAGGTGCCTGGGTGGAAAAGAAGCATATGTATGTAAAAAGACAAAAAAGAAAAAAAAAAAAAAGAGAAAGGGATGCTCATTTGCAAGAGAACACAGGACAAAAACCAAAACTACACCTGTAAGAAACATGTTTCTTTGCCAGGTGCATTAAGGTTAGACCTTCATTTTAGACTCTAGCCAAAAAGATTAAAGCCGTTTTCACCCTCACCCAAATCACCAAGGAGACCAAAGCTTCTTCAGCTTTTAACTGCAGTGAAGTTAGCATGGAGGGAGGATTCAAGAGAAACATCTCCCAAGCTCCAGATCACTATCACTGTTCAGAGCATCCTCCTTGCTGCTGCTGCTCCCTCCCTCTGCTCCCCACCAGCAGCCACCAGGCAATGGATAACAGGAAAATCACCTTGCTGGACAAGACACTGTCATCAGTATCATCTTTTTTTTTTATAATTATACCTATGGTTTGGTAGCACTGCATCCATAATCTAGACTGATGGCATGCAAGATGCTGCATCTTCCCAGGGAAGATGAGCTCCAGCTCAGAAGGATGCCTCCAAGCAATGGGGAACTCTACCAAGTTATGTACTCTTATGCAAGTTTGGGGTTTCTTATACATCTGAAGGGAAAAAAAAAAAAAAAAAGAAAAAAAAATCAATCCAGTAATTCCGTGTTGATTATACTAAAAGTAATTATACTTTTGTTATGCCAACAGTACCTTCAGCCTTGAGGCTTCCAGTGCTTTTATATAGGTTGAGTGCCTCATGGATGCAGTGAAGATGTAGGTTTTAGGCCACCAGAAAGAGGGGGATGCTGGACAAGCACACCAGCTGGGAACTGGTGCTGTCTGTAAAAACACTCTACTCTTACCAGGGGCAAAAAACATAACCCAAACTTTCAAACCAGTGAAGGTCCTTCCAGTGAAGGACCAGATTAAGTGCCACAACTTGGGCACAAACTGAAGTCAGACAACGTGCCAGAACTATAAGAAAAGGCTCCTATAGACCTGAATATCAACAGGGCATTTTCTGCAGATGTAACCACCTCTGCTGTGGTACATGCCATGTCCCCTGAGCCCATCCCCATCCCCAAGAAAAGATACAGGTGGCCAGGCTGCCTATATCTGCCATATGCCTGCAATCAGTGGCAGGAATGGATATGTCCTGGTGCCACCCAGCCACTCCACTCCTGCTTCTTCCAAGCTAAACAAATAGATAAGAACAGCAAACCCCTCCAAACCCACTTACCTCTCTTTGTAGCCAGGTGTTGGTAGATTTATTAAACTTATAAAACCTTTTACAATATAAGTATATTGTGTGGGAAGAGAGAGAACAGTCACCACATCACAGTTTGCTCAGCTGGATCCTGCCCAGCTGTGGGATCACCAGTAAGCAACAGATAAATTTAAGCCCTGTTCTGACACTGGCTCCTCCTGTTGCTTTTGCAAATTGTTTAACACCCCAGCATGTCCAAGTTTCACTGCTTTATATATACATACATATATCTGTGTATACATACATATTGTAGCAACCATATTTATTCAGCCTCCTACAATGTTCAAGAAAGCAACGAATGGTGCTAAAGCACTGGAAAGTGAAGAGCCCAATTAGAGACAGAAATCAGGAGCTTGGATAGAGTGAGCAGTGATTTCACATCAGCCTGCAGAGCTCTGAACAACCATCCTCAGCTTCGGAAAATCGGGATCCTTTAGAGAAAGCTTAAAGATGAGGGTGGAAAATAACTCAAGTCCTTTGGAAAGAAAATAAATACATGATCAGAAAACACCACAGCCAACCCAAAGCACTTATGGGCAAACCACTGATTGCTATTCCAAACCACTTTTCCACCTGAAGCTTCCACTCACTATCTTATCTGATGTTCTCTTAGGGAATCCCCAGGATGTCTCTGCTTCCAAAGGACCTCTCGAGCTCTACTCAAAACACTTCTTAGGGCTGAAGGTTTCCATTGTTCAGGGTTGGGTGTAAAAAGGAAGCATTTTTATGTGCTCTACGTTCTTTTTTTGTTTTTTTTTCTTCTTTTGTTGTTTTTGCACACTGCTGTACCATTTATTTTCTGGCAAGACTATTTTCCTCAGATAACCAAGCTCTGATTGCCATATCCAATACAGATGAACACTGCTACTGCCCCAACAGATGTAAACAAGTCCCAAACTTCTGACTGCCAGCTTAAATTTGTGTGCTTTACATTAGTGTCCTTCCTTTAAAAATCTATTGGTTGAAATAAAGAAAAAAAAATACAAAGGTTTCTCCCCTCTCCCCTTGTCATTCTGTCTTCTAGGAGGAAAAAAAGACCTTCAGTTTGGAATAAAATATCTTTTCAGGAAGCAATTTTTGTGGAACATTGCATGGAAACATCTGGTTTAAGTGGCGATGTTAGAAAACCAAAAAAAAAAAAAAGTATCACAGAATAATGATGCTTTTTTGAACAATCAGTATCAGTCTGTTCCTGGCATTATTTTTGGAAATGGTATAGCTAATGTGACAGCTATGATTTGGAGCCTTCAAAAGGCATAAGCTATTGGCATTTTAAATAAATTACATACAAACATGCACACACCCCTACACCCACACGAACTCAGAAGATTTGCTCTGCTCATGTCTGCTGGCTCTTCTGGTACTCCCCAACAGATTGCTTCCCTCTCTCATCCCAGTTTTCTCCTAGAGGGACTTCACATCAGGCATCCAAATACAAAGGGTAGGAAGAGCCTTGCATTAACATGCTGCAGAGCAGAAGGGATCCTCTGTGACTAAATGGACACAATCAAGCCTTTCAATTAAACTATTACCCAAAGAGGTGCAGGTGGCTTATTACCAAAGACAGCATTTCTTTTTAAAAAAAATAGAAAGTACCATTAGAAACACCTAATATAACTCTTATTAACTTATTTGAATCTGTTCCTGAGCACACCGGGTATGTAAGTGCCTGCTAACATAGCATTCTGTTTGCCTAATTAAGTTTTCAGTAGGGTAAGCTATAGTTCTCATGCTAATATGAGAAACTGAAACAAATCACATCTAAACCAATGCCTAGCTTGATTTACCTTTATTGTTTAAGAATTTGTTACAGGCTCTTCAACAAGGGCTAATTTTCCAGAGAAAAGGACAATTGCTGGACAAATCCTCATCCCAGCCTGAGCAATGGGGACGACAGACTTGCCTCTGAAGTTATAAACCCTCCATGCAGTTGCTGTGGCCCTTTGCTTTTCCTCATCATTTTTTCCCCTTGCCAACCCACGTTCCAAACCTTGGACTTATTTCCTTGGCTGTGCCAGCAAGCAGCACCACAATGCTTTAGCTGGGGACCATTAAGCAGAGGAAAATTACCATTAGCTAAAAAAATGACTCTTAAGAGGCTTAAAAGAAATCTCAGGGAATCAACTCAGATCTCCATGACAAATAATTAGCAAAATAAAGATAAAATACTAAAGCATCTCAGCTTTCCGCTACATTCCAAAGCAGCTTATTTGCTCTCTCAGTTTTATTCTTGCTGCATTTCAAATGCTCACTTGCAATTTCCAAAAAAAGAAGAAAAGCAGGGAAATAGGAAGGGGGAGGAGAAGGAAACGACAACAGAGTGGTTTGCCCAAAAAGCCAGATTTCTACCCAAAGAGTCCCTCCACCCAACCCTCCTCCAGACAGGGCCCCTGACCTGCACCCCTGTGGGACCTGGTCATGGGGCGAGTGCTCCTGGAACAGCCCCAAGACTTTTTAAGCTGTATTACAGTATTAATATAATTTACAAAATGGTTAAAAATCATAATGTTTTTCCTTCATGAAAAATAACACACTTAATGCTTTTCATCTGGCATATAAAATTTACAATACCTCCAGGAACATTTTCTTTGGTTAAATCAACACTATTGGTACTTTTTTAGCCTTTAAGCACATTACAGCCCCAGCTTTTTATGGATCGGGTTTTTGGGGTTTGTTTTTTTTTTTTGGTTGTTGTTTTCACCCATTGTAATAAAACTTTTCAAAACCAGAAATGATCAACTATAAAAAAGCATTCCCATGTTAAACAATTTTAACTGCTGCTTTTAAAACAATAATAAAAAATTAAAACAAAAAAAAAAAAAAAAAAAAGGGAAAGGGAGGGGTAGGGTGGGGAAAGAGGGGTAGAATGTAGAAGGAAGGGTAGGGTGGGGAGGGAGGGGGATCGGCTTGAAACCCGACTTGTAGGGTAACTCTCTCGATGCAATTAATATAAAATAATCATCCGTCGGGCCAAACTTCAGCACTCTTCCCCAAATTGTTTCCATGCTGCTTCCATCAGGCGGCCGCAGCAGATGTTGGCTCTTAAAGGGCGCAGACGACGCAGTTCACGACTCCTGGGAGGCGGCTGCGCTCCACATCTGCGCTCCATGAAGGAGAGCGCAAGAAGTGTGGCAGCCAGCAAAAAAACCCCCCAAAAAACCAAACAAAATAAACCCGTCAGCCCGACCAAACCAACCCCTTTTCTTCCGTACCGGGGTTAAAAATAAAGGGGGTGTTCGCCCCGCTCCTCTCCGGACCGGAGAGCATCCGGGATGGGGCGGGTTCACGGCGAGGAAGCGAGCGGCGGCGGCAGCCTCTGCCTGCCGGCTCCTCATTAACCGGGCAGTGATCCAAGTTCATCTGGGCCCCAGAGAAAGGCAACGCTTGTGTTTAGACCGCACAATACTGACATAACATTAACAGATTTACATATGCAAAACTGTGAAGCAACAGGCATTCCCCCTCAATTGACCCACAGCTTGTAGTGGCTGCCGAGTTATTCCCTGCTTAGGCTCTGTAACCAAGTGGGCGTCATGCGACTACCATCTGGGTACCACTTATTTAAAGCTGGCAGTCTCTCTGTAATAGGCAAGCTGGCAATAAGCAGGAAGGGAATAAATTGCATCATTTAGTTAACATCCACTTGCTTTGCGGCTGTTAAAAACCCATGACTGAATAATAATTCGGTTATTTCTTTTGCCAGACAATGCTGTCAGCCAAACCCTACTACGCATGCTGCAAAACGTCAGCTTGCAAAATCTCCACTTGAAAAAAGAAAAGAAATTCGCAGTATAACGTGAGCTAAGAAGTTTTTCTAATGCTAGAGAAAAAATGCAAGCGAGTTCTAAAAATAAACTTTCGCTACTTCAAGTCACCAGATTCTGCTTTCTCCTAAAATTTTCTTCTTTGGTTTTATCAGCCTCTCACCCCAATCCATTAAACTTGACAAAAATCAACAACCTGGACCAGAGCAAGCTGAGGAACCACGGTCCACTTGTAAGAACCCTCATTAGATCCAAACACATTTCCATACCCTGCTACCCACTGCCCTTTCTCATTTTTTGCCTTAATTCACAGATTTTATAATTTTCTTCTGTTCGACAAATTACTTTCACACAAATCTATATCAAAGAAAGTGGCTGAAACCCTGGGCCACTGTAATACAGCTTTGTCAAAAAATAAGTTAAAAATGGGAAAAACCTAAAGAGCTTTTGAAGCAGGTTCCTCTCAGGGTATCTTTAGTTTGGGAAAAAAAAAAAATAGTTACTGATGGTAAGAATTTTTTTTATTTTGCTAGGAACAGTCTGGGGTCCACGTATCCATCTCTCTCCAGGACTAAAGGAAAAACCCATGCTGAGTACACTCTTGTTTTGCAAAGATAACATGGGGTTCACATTAGGAAGTGAGAAAAGAAGTAAAATTTCCATACAGTGATGATGAGCAAGAGCCAAGAGCACAGCCCATGGGTAAGGACTTTCTCAACACCAGCATCACTGTCTCTTATAAAGCCAGGCTTGTTCCTCCTTCTTTACATCAGGGACATGAAAGGCAAATGTGAGACAATTCTTGTCCCCTCCTCACTCCTGTCTTGTCTCTACTGCAGGTGCAAGGACAGAACCCAAGAGGTGGAGGTGACAATCTCCAGGGTATGCCCCATCTCAGCAATGGCAGCACCAGGTGCACCCAAGGTCAGGTTTGGTTGCAATCCAGGTAACCCCTGCATAATCCAGCAGTGATACAGGGGCAATGGGACCTGCAGCATTCAGATCTCAAAATGCTTCCTGAGCCAACATACATGATGATTGTTCACTTAAAAAAAAAAAATAATAATTTTGAAAGGAATCTTTTCGCAGGCTGCCCTTGCTGCTGCCACCAGGATTCTCAGGCAAGCCCAGAGTGGGCAAGGAAATGCTGGACCCATGGCCTATGGGACACTGGAACACAACAGGGTGATGGGCAGTCACAACAGCTCACAGGATTTTACAAGAAAGTAAAGAAAATAATATGGAAGAACAGGGTTTTACGCTGCATGAACCCGGCCCAACCCAACAAGACAGTAGTGAGACGGGAGGGATAAAAAAGGGAAGAGAAACAAGGTAGAGAGAAAAATTTGGCAGGAAATGCAATGCCAAAAAATGTCCCAGGATCTGGTGGTCAAATGCCAACTCAAAAGCATCCAAAAAAATTAGGCTACATCACCCTCAAAACCTTCCTGATACTAAAAAATCTGCAGGCTGTTTGTCAAGTGGTAATTGTGCTTGCTGTGCCTGCTCACCCAGGAGGTCTCAGCATGAAATACATCTCTGGAGAGAAGACCCAAGGCATCCAGCAAGTTTGGCAAGTTATCCTGTGGGAAACATGCATCCCCCAAAGCACTTGTGTATCTTGGAGAGGGTTTGAAAAGCATCACAGTACAGAGTCTTAACACTTTTAATTGCATACCCAGGATCATCAGCCCAGTAAGATTGTCACATCTGTGGTACATTACTGTATGGTCAATCTCCCTAATTATTCTTGAGTTATTTTTTCCAGTAGATCTACAAAATTATCAGCATAAATCTCTAAACATTTAGCCAGACAACAAACTCAGCACAACAGACATAAGCTTGGCCCTGACAAATAAAAATACTAAGGAAAATGTATTTATTTGTAGCAAATGTCCTTTCCTATAACCATCAAATAGATTACAAGTGCATTTCTTAACTCGCATAGCACCCTGGGATCCAGACACTTAACTAGCACACTCTCCAGTCCTGGATTAATCATAAATAGAATATATTTTTAAGTGCATTAATTATGTAACAGATGCTTCCAGGATTCCAGTGGAGGTAATTTTTAAAAATCCCAGCATACAGTTTTATGAATCTGTGTGATTTCAAGGTTGTTTTTAATTTGCACTCCATACTACACTTATTTAAAACCAAACAGTAATCAACCACTGCCTAATTATCTTATTTATTTATTTTTTGTATCAGACTGGAAGACTCATAGCCCACACAGTCAGCATGGGACATCCCAGCTGCCAATGGAGGTTCCTCCCATTTCTTTGCCACGACCATATAGATTTGGGTTATGAGCCATGGTTTCTGCTTTTGCCTTCTCCTAACAATCTCTCCTCCTCCGAGTTCTGAAACCTCTGGCTCTTCCCACTCATGTAATGTGCCATACGGTGCACCCAGTGTCCCCAGAAGACACCAGGGACAAGTGGCAGGACACCTGGGGGTCTCTGCAGAGTGCTCCATGCATCCGTGGGGTACCATGAAATAACTCCCAAGCAAACCACACAGGACACGGGTGGGCAGAAACCCACTGGTGCCCCACAGAGCTCCAAGCCCACCAAGCCAAGCCTCTCTAACCTACAGCCCCTATAGGGTCATGCTGTCATTAAAGCTGTCATTACACCTTCAGAGGTCCTCCTGCTGGCTTGCTTTGAAAAATGGTCTAAAACTGTGTGTTCTGCCATATTAGAGAAAAATGGGTGTTTACCTTGCTTTCCTTGATGGTAACAAACATGGCACACCCAGATGTAAGATTGTATTCAGATCCACAGTGCTTTCCTTCTAGTTACAGCCTCATACAGCCAACCTCAGCTGCTAACAACCACAGACAACTTCACCAACTACAACCAAAAGCTTGCAAGGGGTCTCCTGGCTACAGCACTGCAGTAACAGGCACTGGCTGGGGCTCAGGTGGGAGGATGGAGATCTCAGCAGCCTTGGGACAGCTGTACAAGAGCAGCCTGGGGCAGGAGCACCACAGCCTCCATGTCTTGGATGAGAAGTTTGCATTTTTCTCCATCGCTGCACATCACAGAATTCTTGGATCAAGTTAGAGGTCTTCTCACAGAGCTTCATCTCTGCTTCTGTCTTTGATGTTTAATTCGTGGTGACTTGGAGGGGCACTTTTCCAGGCCCTGGCTCTGTGCAGGCTGCTAAGCAGGAGAGCCCATACCCTGCTGGATTATTCGTGTGGGATTGGCCTCTCCCTTCAGCAAATCCTCTAACTGGTCTAGGAGGAGAGGGAAACACACAGGAGTAGAGAGAGCTATTAAGGCTTCAATCAGATGTAGTGTTGACACCTAAGAACAAACAGTGAATAACCCTAGCACAAGGTGAGCATTATTTAGGACTATGTATAATTACACATGAAGAATATGAACCTTCAGCTCTGAGCAAAGAGATGGGGTGAGGACAGGAATGGTTCCAGGCTGCAGCTCTGCTCACCTGCACATCAGCCACCCCTGGGGAGACCTGGCAAGCCAAGTTGGGCACAAACCAAGGAGGAAGAAAAGGTGGATAATGAGTATTTTATTCCTACTAAGCATTTGATTCTGACTGCTACGCCTTTCCAAAAAGAAAGGTAATAATTAAAAGTGAGGGTTAATGCTTTGATGCCTCCCTTCACAGCCTGCTCATTCAAATTCCTCAGCAAGACAATGCAGAAATAGGTACTGAATGAATGGGCTGTCAGCTGAAGAAGGCAGACAGCTTTGTGCAACCCCAGGGAGGCCCCGGGGCAGGCAGCTGGGTGTGGGTCTGGGTCCTGCTTCCCCAGACAAGCCACAGCCAACCTCCTCTGGCACATGGGCAGAAAGAGTGGGGTGGGTGCACCCAGCATTTCCTCACACCACCACCATCTCCTCATCCAGCCTTCCTCAGAACTACCCTTTGGCTCTGAAGGAAAACGTGGGGCACAGACCAGCCTCATCCCACCTAACCAGCAGATGTCAGCTGCTGGAGTGAGCCAGGATGCTCAGTGATGATAACCCCTCCTGAAACACTCTACCCTTCTCACTGGCAGACACAGAATCATAGAATGAGCTGGTCTGGGAGGGACCTTTCAATGCCACCTAGTCCAATCCCCTGCAGTGAGCAGGGACATCCAACTCCATCAGATTGCTCAGAGCCCCACCAAGCCTGACCTTGGATGTCTCCAGGGACAGAGCCTCCACCATCTCTCTGGGCCACCTGTGTCAAGTGTTTTACCACCCTCACAAGTGAAGAACTTCTCCCCAGTATCCAATCTAAACCCATCCTGTTCTAGTTTAAGATCAAACAGGGAAAGCCAAGCAAGCAGAGCTCTCCTGGGCAAGAAGATGCTCCTCCATGGAGAGGAAAACCGAGCTGAAGCACATTCCCTGTCTGCACCACCTGGAAGAGGGATTGGGTTTCCACCAAACTGCAATGTGACTTCATCCCCATAATCCCTGTGCCACGTGTCAATGCCAACTCTGTGCCAGGCTGTCAGCAAGGTGAGAACACTCGGGGGCTGTACCTGCTTGGCACAGTTCGAGCGAGGCTCCCTCAGGGCTCCTCCAGTTTCAGTTCCTGCTGACATGCACCTGCACCCATTTCAGATGCAGTAAGAGCATAAACCAGACTTAAAACTTGACTAACTCCCCCCCCCCAGTGTAAGCCTGAGCAAGCCCCACATCACCCTAAAAACCATCCATGCCAATACCTGGGCTGGCAGGGGTGATGGACATGGCTGTCCCCACCTGGGACACGGCTTTACCTGAGCTTTAGGTTCAGCTGTATTTGTTTATTGCACAGAAAAGTTATTCTAAAAGCAAAGAAAAGCAATTACCTGGGTATTTCTAGGTGCCCATCTCTAAAATACCCAACCTCTGGACCAGCTCAGCTATTGCCAACAGGGAAGAAAAAAAAACCTGAAGAAAACAGTGCTGGGCTTTTCAATGTGTTCATGTTAAGAACTTTAGTACCTGGCACTAAGGGAGGACTGTTAAATTAACAAACAGAAACCCATCCTTCCATTAGCTTTGGCTGGGTGGTCCCACCAGCAGGCCCTGCTGGGAATCTGTCCCAGGGCAGCTCCAGCCACAAAGCCTCTGGCAAAGGTTTCACATTGCAGCAAAGCCAACCCAGAGCTTTATCAAAGGGGTGGCCCTGACCCTTTTGGTCCCTCCTCTGCCCTCCAGAGTCCAATGAGGAGGCTTCAACTGACAGAAAACCTTTTTATTTTTCTGCTTAAGTAAAGTTTTCTCCTGGTCTGGCTTCCTGCGTGATCTCACCCTGAGGTCAGGCAGAGTCAGCTGAGGAGTGGGGGCTGTGATGGGAAGCACCCAGGGACAAGCAGGCACATCTCAAATCTACTTATCTGCAACGTGAACCAAGCCCTCCTTCTGTACAGCACCCAGCACACTGTCAAGCAGTCTGTGAAAGCAGCAGCAGCAGCCTTCAGCTCAGGAGAAAAGAAGAAAAAAAAGAAGACAACGGCTTCCCAAGGAAACAATTCTCATAATGATGATCCATGTCATGAAGTTGTGAGCACGCTTGAGTCACGGCACACGTGTGGACCATTGTTAATGCACTTCTAGAGCAATGTGTCCTCCTCCTCAAGCTGCTGAGAGCATCCACCAGGCAGAGGTTGACACGCGGAGGTGATTCAACACCGAGGAACAGAAACCTTAAGAAACGCTGTTCTTAAAACAGGGGCTCTACCTACCACTACTTTTATTTACCCAGCAAAGTCCTCTGCTCTCTATGTCCTTGCCTTTTTCCAATTTACCTACGGCATCGAGCAGAATCCCCACCCTAGGATGGTCACTGCAATCAGCCAAGGAGGCTGTGCTTCCACTACAGAGAGATTTATGGTTGTTGTTTTTTTTTTAATTTTGGACCTCTAAGAAATACCAGTTGAAAACCTGAATGTTATTTTGTAACTGGCATTATGCATAATATCTTCCACCCCCTCCTTGTGCTTATGGCATAGAGGAGGGAAAAAAAAAAGGAGGGGAAAAAAAAAAGTCTTCCCATCACAATGTAAATATTTGTGCATAGCAAGAACAAAGTATTTCCATAAAGCTTTCAATAAAGGATGACTGCAAGCCAAATTTTACCCTTAGATACAGGCACATAACTCCAGCTAAAGTAACTCAGAGCAGCCCAAGTTTATTCAGAGGCTGATTCAAGCTCCCTCCATTCACACACAGGGCTGTGTGCTCAGGAATCACTGCTAGATTTCCAGCTCTTTCTGAAGAATCAGACAAGATTTGTTCCAAATCAGTGAAGAACTCTGGAGATGAGTCAAACCTGCAGGATTTGCTGCAATACTCACTGCAAAAAGAGGATGTGAGAACTGGCAAGCACGCTGTGTTTACTCACTGTGCCATCTAATTCTGGAAACTCCAGCTGAGATTCGGCGTTCGAGCACGACTCCGAGGGGTGGTGGGAAGCTCCTGGCCACGATACAAACCCACTCGTCGGGCAAAACTGGTGGGATCTGCTGAAAAGGGGCTGACACAGGCAGAGGTCCTGTGGCTGGTGAGCAACATCCCCCTAAGGCAGACTCTGTGCAGCATCTGCCTCCAGCCCAGGGGAGCAGCCTCCGCAGGCTCACAAGAGGGAAAAGGATGCTCTAAAAACCAGGCACTGCTTCAGTTAATGACACAGATTTACACTGGGTGTTAGCCTGTTTTGCTAAAAAAAGACAACCAGATTTTTTTTAATTATTTTTTTTCCTGGTGCAAACTGTCCTTTATAGAGACTATTAATATCCCTCTTACTTCATTTTAAGCTAAACTTCTCTTCCTTGTTCTCCCACTGACTTAAAAAGATAACTTGCAAAAGGAGATCTAATTTATTCGCATCTTTTGGCCTCATCCCTTCCCTCCTGTTACTGTTTTCTAGGGGAACCACTTCATGATTTGCTACAAGTCACATTTTTAAGCAGAAAATGAAAGAAGATCCCTGGTTTATATTTAAACAGATAGCCTTCAATTCTAGTCTCAGGTAATTAGTTGCACAAACTTAAATTTAGATAAAACACCCTACCAGAAACTTAATATATTTCATCTCAAACAGCTGGCTCAAAAGATTCCTCACTATCAGACACCAGTGAAGCCAAACAGCAGTGGAGAGCAGCAGCCAGGGAATTCTGCTGAAACAAATGCATTTTTATTATTCCCTTTAAATGACAAAAGATTATAATTTTACTCAGCAATGCCCCTTATTTAATTGAAACCCTCCACATCCACAAATTAAATACATCCTATCTGCTCAAAATGAAGTGTATTATTTATCACTAATATTTAATGACAAAAACCTGATAACTTTCTCCGATTATACCACTGATTTCCTCCAGTCATGCATCATTGGCTCTGCTGGTCATTAGCATTATCACAGTGCATAAACTCTGGCTTATGCAGCAAGTTTGATAACAGAGCCAGACACCAAGAGCTTCTATTTTTGCAGTTTGCTCAGATTTCCTGGTTTACCTCTCTGGGAGTGTGCCTCTATCTAATGGCCTCTGTTATAATGCCTACAAATCCTAGATGAGAAATTCCCATTTCCATACAACACGCTTCTGCACAACCAGAATTCCTCAGCAAATCCAAAACACTCACTGAAAAAAATCAGATTTCCCCTTCGACCTCCCAAGGATTCTTTTCCAGGAAGACCATATTCCAGCCAATCTGAAAAATAAATAGGAAATACCTAGTCTTCTCCCACTGATTAATGCTAGGAATATGCTGAATAGGCTTAGGATATTTTAGTTTAATTCACAGGTAATGTTCCATTTCAGCTCTTATGAAAAACTATTTTTCCAGTGTTGCGGATACTGCTTTTGAGCAGCAAAGAAAAAGAAAAGAAAAAACAACAAATGTGCATGGTACAGCATCAGCTAAAATATATCAAGATGAATTTCTCCCATTTTCAGTTAAATCCTGTAACTGAAATGACAGATTTCCCAAATATGAACACTTATTTCTTAAACACTGGCCTTCAGAAACTCAGATGGGTTATCCAGAGAATGACTTTAAAATACTTGTACAAACAATAATTATGCTGCACACTTTGGACATTCCTCTTTCAAAGCCTTTTGAGTGTCAAATCATTTATCACTGAAAAATAAATTTTCACTTCTTCAAACATGGAACTCGGGAGCTTTACAAACTTAATACACATTATCTGAACGCTGATGCACAGGCATGTCATTTAAAACTAGTAAAAAAAAAACCTTCCTATAAGCTATTTCAAAGCCTCTTTCTGCCACACTGGTTCAATAGCCAGAACAGGATGGGGCTCCTGACCCAACTCTTTGATTAAAATATATTACTGAAGTTGTTAACACAATATTATCATATTATTATTATTACAAAACTCACCAAGAAAACTACTCCTCTAACTCTGCTAAGGTAGATATAGGCTATGATGTTCTACATAGATTCTTATTATGTTACACACAGGAATATTCAAAGACTTTATTTCCTGAGCCAAACTGTATTTTTTCTTATTTACTTTTTTTCTTTAAAAAAGAAGGAAGCTCCTGTGATTCCTGCAGAGATGTTTAGGGCTTGGGCCACACAGCTGAAGCAAAATCTGGCTGCCTTATATACTACATACAGAAATACACTTATTTATGAAAATCACCCGAGGGGAAGGACTAATTTACAGTACACTGATCAACAGAGTTTGCATGACAGTGTCTGAAGGAGCCCTGTTTGAAAAGCAGGGCAGTTATAAGAGCAGAAAATATCAATACCAACACACCTGGTGTCACTGTATTACGCTGTCTGCCAGGCAGAATCCATGTCACCCACAGAAAATTTCAGTTTGAGTACAGTTTCAGTATCACTAACTGTGATATTAGAAACTGGGGTGATTCTCTGAGGAGCGGCAGCAATTTGATGAGGTTACTGCCAAAATTTGAGGCAAAAAAACCTGGATCAAGCCCTGGAAGAAAGGCAGTGAGCTGGGGAGCACGGGATGCAGAAGCGCTACCACAGATGCTTCCACAGCCCCTGCACTTCTCCCTGTCTGGGGGCTTCAATCTGATCCTTCAAAACTGAAACGGAGAAAAATATTGTCATTGTTCTCCTCTGCCCACCTGCTCCTCCAGCTGCACATGCACCCTTCTCCAAAACACACTTTTGACCTTACTGAGCATCAGCCAACATCAAGAGCCTCGCCGGCCGCATCCTCCCCCAGATTCCCGACTCGATCTGGCTTCAACGTCTTCCCAAGAGCCCAGAGCCAGGAGCTGCTCCATACTGCCCCAGCACTGCCACTCCTTTTAAGATAATTTCTGCCACAGGAGGAAATGTGGAGAGGATTTACCCTATGGATTTTAATGGAATTTTTCTTTCCAGCTCAAGTATGAAGCATGGGAACTGGGCTGGACAAGCTGAGCGAGCTGCCTGACCGGCTGACAAAAATTTGTCATGAGGTTCATGGGAGAGAGAGTTTGTGACTCACTGTCTGCAAGCTTACTATTACAACATAGAAGTTATTATTTAAAAAAAAAAAAAAAAAAAAAAAAAAGAGTGCAAGCACCAAGCTGAACACTTCAAGAAGGTTTTAACTTCTTAATCCCAACAAGGCTAATCCCAAAACATGGCTTGCAACAGGCCCAGTTAACAAAAGTCATAAAAGACAATCTTGCTATTGAAAGAATGTTACAACAGCACATTTCGGTTATTAAAAAACCAAATAAACAAACAATCTCTGCTCCCTTGGTATTCCCAGAAGCTTCTCAGGAAGAGGTATCCCACTCATGCTCACCTCCCAGCTTTCCCGCAGCAGCAGAAGAAACAAACTTCTCATTCCCTGGGCAACATCAGGAAGATGCTTTTTAAAACTGACACTGGCTCCTAAAGAATTATCAGTTAATTACTTAATCCTTCTTAATGGAATGATTAACATCCTTTCAGCAAACAAGGCTGTGATGATTTAATATCTTGCTGCACGTTTCATTACAGAAGCGGTAAAATTAATACCGCTCCCCTCTCGTCTGCTGCGACCACTCATTTCTTTATAATCAGTTACATTTTTCACTTCTGCAGAACAGTCTCAAAACGTACAAAAATCTGCATCCCTGTTATTTTGCCATGGGACAAGCCTCTGGGTGGGAACCAACAGCAAGGCAGGTGGCCGTGGTGCCATGAGAATCAAGGGAGGAGGCAGGACGGAGCACCAAGCCCCGGTGCAAGCCTGGAACAACTTCATCAGCATCCCGGGAACACCGTCTGGCTGTGGAACAGGGGCAGCCACTTCAAAGGGAACCGATGGGGAGCGATGTTTGAATCCCAGCTCAGACAGCTCCTGAATCCCTGAGAAACCCCGTCCGCCCTTTTTGCCAAGAACAAAAGTCCTTTCAGGGCTCCAGCACTCGCTGCAATCAAACCCGGGCTCAGGCATTAATTCTGCGGGAAAGTGTTTCACAGGAAGGGGAATTCAGCATTGATTTTTTTTGTGTGTGTGTGTGTGTGATCAGGTGTTTAGCAGCTGCTCTGAACACACCAGCAATCCCCCCTCACCGTTTTTATCTTCCTTTATCACAGGCTTTTTAATAGAGACATGACATTCTGCTTACTGCTGGGCTCTCTCTATTTATCTCTCTGTTAACAACACTCTGGCACCATCGGCTGCGCTATCTGAATCTGCAGTAGTGCCCATCCGGTCAACATAAAACCAGAAAGAGTTTCCCAAGATGCCTCGGGAAGTCTGACTACTCCAGTTTACTGATGTGTTAATATGCCCCATCTACTAATTAATGAACAAACAGCCCAGGCTGGGAGCTAGGGGAGGGAGGACACCACTGCAAAGTCTGTGGAAAGCCCAAGGAAAGACACTTGACCCTAATTGTTAGCAACAAGATGACAAGACTGATTGGGAAGCACAGCTAAAACTCAGATCCAACATGAAAGGAAATGTCTGGTGAAGAGGGGAGAACTAACAACGCCGTTAGAGGTTCAGCCAACCTGCTGAACTGTGCCACCTTCTGTCAGGGCTCAGCACCCAAGATCCCAGCCAGGACTCCCCAGCACCCACAGTGCCACACTCCCACCCCATCCTTCTCTCTGTGCCTAAATCCTCACCCTCCTCCTGTGACCCTGCAGCTCCGGGGATTTACATCCCAGACAAGGAGAGCCAGGAGTCTTGTCTCCATCCATGACCAGGCGACGAGAAAACACAGCTCGCCCAGCACCTTCCCAGGAAAACCTCCTGCCTCTGGCCACGTGTGGAATCCCAGAAAGGGAGGTTTAAGAAGGACGAAAGTTGGGCTGGAGTTTCAGCCAGTTTTACCTATGGCAAAGCATTCCTCATCTTGAAAGCAGCCTGAACCAGACACTGCAAAGACATGGGCACAGCAGAAAGGGTCCTGTGCACACTTCCAGAACTCCGGGGAACGCTTCCATACAGGTATTTTTAAATTTGGGAAAAAAATGCCATAAGTGCTTTCTACCTGAAAAGTTAATTAAATAGTGACAACAAGAGACCCTGCAGCATCATGCCCTGGGCCAACATCCAGAAGAAAGTTGACTTACAGATGGCACATCCAGCGGAGAGACACTGCAAACCCTGCCCAACATCATCCCCTGCCCGAGGAGCTGGAGATTCTGGTGTACACCCAAATCACCAGCAGTGTTAAACCAACTTACTGAGGAGCAAGGCATTTCTAATAAAAGCACAACAGTAACAAGTAGTGCACAAAGAGAGCGATTAGCAGTAAACAATACACTAGAGAATAATCCAAATAAAACAGTCTGGGTATTTATTGGTATTGTTTTCCGAGACCATTGCAACTCAACGGGAAACCAGGGAGGAAAAAAAAAAACAAAACAAAATATGAACAGTTTCAGAATAGCACTCCCCAAAACACTGTAGCCTATCAGATATATGTAAATATTCTACTCTATGGGTTCCAATTCAGTAGATCTGTCAAGATACTTAGAGGGCTTGACAGTATTTCTGTCTTTAATTAAATTTTCACACACATCCTTTAATGTAATTTAAATAGATTATCAGTTGTCAGAATATAATATAAACTTTGTTTACGATTTAGTTACTTTAAGTACTCACATCGAGGAAACTCATTTAACCCCCAGACTGCTTACCATTAAGTGTTGAGATGAGACTTCTAAAGAGCTTCTGCTGCCCTTTGCACTCTCGCAATAATCTTAAATTACTACAACTTAATTGCAATTTCAAGGCACTGAAATGAAGATGTTTTAAAAACAGCACAGGGAGGGTCAATGAGAGGAGAAAAATTTTTTAGTCCTCCTCAGGTACCAGAAGCTTCTTGGAAAGAAACTGATTTTGCCCACGCTCTCCTCTTTGCTCATTTCCCACAGAATCCTATCTTCATTTTCAGGATGGGGCTGAACAAAAAGTTATCAAGATTATTCTGGCTACTTGCCACATACAAACAAGCCATTAGACACAAGCCTGTTCACTTGCATGCATGGCAGAGAACGGTGCCAGGAGAATAGAAAGACAAAACCCTAGAGCATATTTGCAAAGAAGACTGCACACCAACAGATCCACCAGTTTCCCTGACTTGGTAGCTCCAATGCTGAAGTCAGAAGAAAAAAAAAAGAGCACTTTTTAAAACACTCCAGACATCCCAACAAATATCTGATCTCCTAAAAATAGAACAACTGATTCCTCCACCGCCCAAAATATATTTTTCTTTTCTTTTAAAGTAAAAGGCTACACATTTCCCACAATTAAGCCTTTCCTCTAACGACTCCATGATTTATTCCATCCTACTTTCCCCCCCCCTCTATACACTGGCATCACCTTGTTACCTCCAGGAGCTGCGATTCCCAGGACACCGTGAGCTGCAGGAATCAGCCAGCGCAGGAGTTTGTCAGAACAGCAAGCAGCCAGCAGCCTTTTTGCCAGCCCAACAGCAAGCAGCTCAAGCAAACATGAGCTCTCCTTCCTTTCTTCTTGCAACAGGGCGAATTACAAGGATTTGGCCAACACAAAAACAACCAAGACTCACGATTTAAACCCCGCTGCGCGTTAGCGGGGCCAAGCACTTCCGCGTGTCCTCAGTGGTGTGAAGGCAAGGAGCCCGAGCCTGGCCATATCTTTCTAAGCATTTGAATAAAAGTTTGGTTGCCAGGACCTCTAAGAATGGTTGTAAAGACACTGCTGATCTCTAGTGTGCAACGGTTCTAAAATTCCACTTAGCAAATGCTTCCTGGCTCCTCTAGCATGTCATATCTCCGCTGAACCGCTCGCCGGGTGTGAAATCATGCTACTAGACGTAGGGGGAGGAAAAAAAAAAATGAGAGAGTTTCAGTGATATGAGTTAGTGGCACAGACCAAAAGCCAAGCCCAAAAGGCAGAGAAAACAGCAGAAGTCCCGGCTGATGCCAGCGTGCTCTGGATCAGGCCCCGAACTTGCCTTTTGGGGATATGGGGACCCACATGCCAGTGGGCTGTACCTTCAGAGCAAGGTGTCACCTATGCTCCTGTGCTGCTCCTCTCTCCCAGCTCTTTGCCTCCAGATTCCAGCCCCTGCCCACCCAACAGATTCCCAGGGAAAAGCTCTAGGAAGCAACCTGGTAGCAAGGCTCGCTTGAGGAATAATTACAACATGCTATTTAATTCACCCAGAAGCTGAAATAACCAACAGCAACCAAACCACTTGTGAACCCAAGTTGCCCAACTACTAAAGGGTCTGATCCTGCTCACTCCAGGGTGGGAATCCCCTAGGAAAGCTCCCACCCGGGGCACCAGGTCCCTGCACACAGATGCTGCTGCTCTGGATGCTCTCAGCGAAGTAGGAAAGGCCTGAGGAACGCTGTGCCTGCAAAGAGAAACCCAGCTACCTGCAAAAACCTCACTCAGTCTTCCCCAGCCCTGTCTCAGCTGCATGAAAATATTTCAGCTCAGTGCCTTGAAGTTGCAATTAAATTGTAGTAATTTAAGATTATCAGGAGAGCAAAGGGCAGCGGCAGCTCTTCAGCAGGCTCCTCTCACCACTTAATGCTACTCAGTCTTGGGGTTAAATGAGCTTCTTTAGTATAAGTACCTTAAAGCAAGTGAATCGTAAACAAAATTTATACTATTTCCTGACAGCATATAATCTATTTAAATTTATTAAAGCTTCTCGGAGAAAATTTAAGATGACAGAAGTATCATTATGCCCTATAAATAACTGGACGGCCTCACAGAAATAACTCTATTTTACATACATCCCCTACATATGTGTGTGCATATGTTATTTCATTTAATATCCAAATACATGCTCAACAGATACATCACAAAAGCAATTACATTACGTGGCTCAATCTTCTCAATATAAATGACCACAGGCAGTATAAATACTAAATGCTAAGCTGCATTCCATAAATTTCCCTTTTTACTAGGAGCCTTTTTCCTAATTTTTACAACGCCATGAAACAAGAATATCTCTAGAGCTACAAATGTTTACAGGATGTGACACCAAGGATTATAATGCACATTTTAACTGTTAAAAAAAGTGAGGCACACCAAGAGAAAAGCTGCAGAAAGAGCTGCAGATGCTGCACAATAATGTCCAAGGCATAATTCTCTGCTCAACTTTCCTGCTCCTTCTCTGACCAGTACAAAAATGAGTTGTGTTACCATTCCTGGTGGAACTGATTTAAGCAGAAAATGTTTATAGTTGTTAAAAAACATTACACATTACTCAAAAAGGCTTAATAGCATACATGTGCATGTTTAATACACGTCCTTTTTATTGTCTAATTAAAGTATATACCATAAAAATCTACAGGCTTTATAATAAATTATGCAGGATGGTTATGAAACCTTACCTTATAAAAAGTATAAAGTACTTATTGTGTGATCTGCACGGCTAATTAAAGAAATGCTTATGCAAAAAGGTTTGGGATTTCTTAATTCTTCAGTAGATGTGCACTTGGTCTGCCTTCCTGATTAATATACAGCAGGGTAACAGCCTCTTCCTCAGACCTTTTTGTTTTTTAAATAGACATTTCCAGTGTTTTGAAGTACATTAAAGAAATGAAAGAGAAGGTATATTTGTAGAGTTTGCCGTGAAGTGCTTGAATACAAACATAAAAGCAACAAAACTAGCCAAACACCCACTAGTTACATTTGATTAATACTCAAATCCTAAATATTTTCTTTAAGTAAAAGCAAGTATCTCTTTATATGCTATTACGCTCACTAAAAAACCTACAGAGAAACAGGGTCTAATACAACCATGAAGACAAGTTATACAATATTGTGCAAAAAATCTGGCATGCCAAAAGCAAGATGCCATCCTGCCTGGTTGGTTATACATTTAAAGGAAAGACACTTAAAAGTTGTGTAAACTCTAGCAACACAGCCAGTTGTACAACATTCAGTGCTTAATCACAACCAAACTTCACTATCATACACCAGCACAGAACATACACACAGAGGGGAAAAAAAAAAATAAAATTAAATCCATGTTTCCTTACAATTCAGAGATCCAGAAATAAAAGTTGAATTCCACAGAACTTTGGGGGTTTTCAACACTACACTAGTGAAACGCCTTCTTCTCTGCAGCTCTAAACAGCATAAATAAAATCAAATCCTCAGTCTCTCTGAAAGTTTATATATACAACATACTCCAAGTCATTATCACTCAAAAAAAAAAAGACACAAAAAAAACCCAAAGAAAAAACAAACAAAACCCCCCAACAAACCCCAAACCCAGCTCATGAACAAAAAAACTAACTTTGCAATCAAATAGTAAGCAACAGAAAGCCTCGTCTGAAAAAGCAGTTATTTTTCTCCAAGTTATCCTTTGGTTTCACAACAAAGCTCAGCATTTGTAATGGTCCATTTCTGCATAAGTGAACATATAGCCTTGCTGCCTGATCGAATAGTCCAGAGCTTTCAGTGAGGCAGCTCCTGACAACAGCCCAGCAGCAGCTTTGTTTGATCTCTCCTGCCTTCCTTAATCTGGGTTGTCAAGGTTCACTTGTTGGAGGCTGTTTACTTTACTTTTTCCAGAGGAAAAAAAAAAAAAGTGGGTTTTTTTTTTTTTTCTGTCTCTCATACAATGACTAATCCAAAGACTAAGGGGGAAGAATGCTGCCAATGCAAGATGTTAAAGCTACAATACCTTTTTGCAATGAGATTTTAGCCGACACCTTTTGAATGGTAAGGAGTGAAGAGCTTCCTTCTCCCCCTCCCCAGTGCCCATTGAATATGGTTGTGAGATGGTTCAAATAGTGGAAAGGATTCAGAGGAAAGAAATTGAAACCAGTAGCCCTGATTTCCCCCCAAAATCGAGTTGCAAAGATGCACGGTGCCTCCTTGCCCACGCACGCTTCTCTGAGAACTGCAATTATTTCCAACTTAGAAAAAGTAGGGAACTTCTCAGCAGTACCAGAAACTGGAAAAATAAGAATAAATGGAGTGAAATGCCTCTTTTCCCTCCGCTGAGATACTAAAGCAAACCGTGGACTACCAGCAGAAGTTTCTTCGACAACATTCTTGAAACTTTGTCTAATTAAGCGGCTGTCATTAGTGCCACCAACACTTGGCCAAAGCAGGTAAAAAACCCTCAACTTTAGAAAAACTCTACGGAAAGGAAACAAGAGTTTAAAGAAAATTACTTTAATATTTACAACCCATCCAGCACCCTAGGAATCGGCAGCCTGCACTGAGCAGACGACACGCTACGAGCAGTACACACACATTACTCACTCAAAGAACAAGTTACTAAAAATGAAACCTTTAAAACTTCTGAGCACAGAAGTTGGGCTCCAGCTTCTCCTAGAGAAGCGCTGAGAGCGCTCGCTGATGCCTCGGGTAGGGACGGGAGGGCTGAGAGCTGCTGCCGCTTGGGGGAAAATCGGGGGAGGGGGAGAAATTAAAAAAAAAAAAAAAGGGAAAAAAAAAAATTCTCACTCGGTTTAGTTCACCCAAAGCAAAAACAAGCAATTAAAATCATTACAGCCAAGCGGCAAAAGGAAGACTCGCTAAAACCCAGGCGCTCCGCAGCCAGCCCGGCGATGCTCTCCGCGCTGGGGCCGCCGGATAATTAAGAGTTGGGTGGCGGTAGGGAGGGGGCCGCGCTACGCCCCGCGATGCCCCGTCCGCGCCCGCGCAGCCCTGCCGGAGCCCCGCAGTTTAGCTTTTTTTTTTTCCCCCCACCAAAAAAAGAAATTTAAAAAAAAACAAAAGCGGGGCGGGGGCTGGAGGGAGGCGGCGCGGACACACTGCTCAGACGCCGCTTGCAGCGCGCGCCTTCCGCAGCGCGGGGGATGCGCGGCGCCGCGCGGGGCGGCAGGTGCGAGGGGCGCACCGCGGCCCTACTTACCGGGCACCGGCGGTCACCCCCTCCCCCCCGGCTCCGCAGCGCGTCCCGAGGGTCTGCGCGGGGGATGGGGAAGACGTAAGGGATGCGCGGTCCGCACCCGCGCAGCGAGAAGTTGCGCCGGGCTGGGGAGGCGCTGATGTTTATTCAAACACTTCGTCTTCACAAAAAAAAAAAAAAAAAAAAAAAGAAAGAAAAAAAGGGGGGGGGGGGAAGGAGGATGGGAGCAGCGGGCCCCCAGGACCCGGGGTGGGGGTGGATGCGCGACGCGGAGCTCCGCGCCCGCGGAAGGGACTGCGCGGGCGGAAAGCCTCAACAGGTGCCAGGGGAGGGGGGAGCGGGGCCCGGCGCGGTGGAAGGGGGGCGCGGCCCCGCCGCAACTTCTTGCCCCGAGTGCCAAAGTTGGGGCGTGCGCGCCCCTTGCGCGGCGGCGCAAAGGGACCCGGCGGAGAACACGAGGAAAGCGTGGGGAGAGGGTGGGGGAACGGAACAGAGGGGGGCAAGAGGCGCAGCATCCCACTCCCCGCGGAGGCTGCGCGCAGCGCGGGGCGGAGGGGGAAGTTTCCAAAGTGGGCGGGTAGGGGGTACGGGAGGTTCCGCAGCCCGCGGAAGGGGGTCCGCACCCGCGCAACGCCGCGCACCCACCCTCCCCCTCCGCTACCTCGCCGGCGGCGGGTGAAATGGGGGGGTGGGGAGGGAAGGAGGGACGGGCACGTGGGGCCGGCGAAGGGGGGGGAGGATAAAGTGCAACAGCCCCGGAGGAGCGGGGAAAGTGTCGGGGGGCGCCGGACTCACCCGCAGGACTCGGCCTGCCGCTGCCCCAGCACGGCGCGGCCCCAGCGCGGGCGGGCGGCGGAGCAGCGGGGGCTGCTGCCTCTCCGTCCCGTCCCTCCCTCCCGTCCCTCCGGCACGCCGAGCCCGGGCGGCGCGGCAGCGGCGGCGGCGTGCTCCGCCGCTCGGTAAATAACAATAGAGCCCTCCGCTCCTCTCCGCTCAGCTCCGCTCGGCGCCGCGCCCGCCGGGCCCCGCACGCCGCCCCACCGCGCCCCCGCCCCGCTCCGCCGCCCGCGCCCCCCTCCCCGCCCCGCGCAAACCCCGCGCCACCGCCCGCGCGGGCGGGCCGGGGGGCGGCCCGCGACACCCCCGCGGAGGGAGATGTTGTTATTTTTTGCTGTTGTCAGTCTCTGACGTCACATCCACCTGCTGGGTAAACAAGGCTCGGTGCAAGGGAAAAATAATAATAAAAAAAAAATAAAATAATAAAAAGCGCAGCAGCGGGACGTGGGAAGGGGGGGCAGCGCCTAGGAAAGGGCTGAGGGGGGGAAGACCCGCCGGCGCGGAGCTCCGCGGAGGACAGCCGGGGGGGGCGGGCAGGGGGAGGCGGGGCAGCCCCGCGGGGAAGGGAAAGTAGCCGCGGAGCGCGGTGCGCATCGCTGCGCGTCTTTGCGCGCCGCCGAGGAGAGTTCAGCGCGGGGACAGGCGGGCCGGGGCCGCTTCGACGGCGGAGGGCAGCGCCGCGCTCCCCCCCCACCAACTTTTCAGCAGCTGTCCCCGCGGCTCTGTCATGCCGGGGTGGGAGAAGGGGGGGTAGCGCGGGGGCGCGGGAGACCTCCGCGGGTGTCCGCGGAGCCCGTCTTACCTGCGCGGAGCGGCGGAGGCGGGCGCTGCCTGCGCGCCCTTTGCGCAGCGCATGCCGCTAGCGGCGCAACCACTGCTTAGAAACACTGCGCGGGTGCGCAGCGGCGCGCACCGGCCGCTAAGCAGGAGTGCCGGAACCGAGGGGCAGCCTGAGCCCGGGCCGCGGGTCCTCATCCCGCCGGGTGCGCGTAGCGGCCGCGCCGTCGGGGCTCCCGTGGAGGAACCGGGGGAAGCGCCCGCGGGGCCAGTGCCGGGACCGCCCGCCGCCCTCCCGGCTCCGGCACTCGGCACCGGAAAGTTTTAACATCACCGGCGGCCTCGGCTCGGATAAAGAGCAACCGGCAGCCGCGGGGGCTCCCTCGGAGTTGGCCGGACAGCGCGGAGATTGCGCGGGTGGGAGCGGGTCCAGCTGGGAAGCATCCTACCCACCCGCGGCTTCTCGGCTCAGGGGATGAAACCCACCCGGACCGGACGGTCCCGGGGTAGGGGGGCACCGAGCCGCGGGGTGACAGAGCTGCCGGTTCCGGAGGGGGCATAAACTCTTTACTCCTCTCTTTGGTATTTTGTTGGTTGTTTTGTTATTATTTTAGCGATCACCTTTGGCTTCCTGCAGGACAACGAAACAAGCTCCTGGCCCAGAGATTTTAAACACTACCAGAAAGCGATACCGGGCAGCGAACCGGGAGAACCGCTACCCCGCAGCAGCCGCGGCCCCACCCCAAGCCCGGCGCCGGTCCTGCCCCGGCCCGGCCGCCCCAGAGGCTCCGGCAGCAGCGCCGGGACCGCGGCGCCACCTCTTGGTAGAACGGGGATTTCTCCGGGAAGAATTAACACTTGAAACTGCAGTCATGTACTTAACGCCTCCTGCGTTGTATTTGAAATAATTAAGAGGGGGCTGGCGGGAGGAAATGGCTGCAAATAAATAATTGTCAAGACGATGCTTGCTCCGAGAAAGCCCCGGGAACCGTGGGCTTCTGCAGCCCCCAGGTACCTCAGAGACCACCGGGATTTGTGCGACCCTCAGCTTTAAAAATTAATCCTCTTACTCTTCTGTTGTGTAGATGTGTCGGTTTGTTTGTTTCTTCAAGAGATGAACCGATTAAAACAGCATTTTTTGAAACACTCCCCTCCGTACTGTTCTGAAAAATACTCCTTTTACATGGAACACACGTTGTTTATTGGAAACTTCTTTGTCTCCTGTTTTTAACTTCAGAAATCTAAGCCAGCACACCAACTCTAAAACATTATTAATTCCATAGACAATACCAGCAGTAGGACTTCTCCTTCCCCCTCTGCCAATGTAGCTGCTAATTGTACTCAAATTGTTTACTGCTGGATTGGTTTACAAGTGCCTGGAGAAAGATGCTCCATATTCCCAGCAAAACCATCCCAAGAGCAAACCCTTGGTAAATGTTGGCAAGGGTGTACACAGGCTACGACTACAGCTTGTTAGCTAAACAACAACAACAAAAAATAATTAAGAAGGTGATGACGCCTCCGTAATTACAGGTGTTACTTGTTTTAAAGTCAGAATGTTTTCCAAACTACTGGAATGCCACACCTCCCCGTGTCCCAGGAGCCAGGCCTTGGAGTCCTTTCTGCTTTAGTCACCAGTTTCTGAGGCTTTGAGGAACACATCACCAGGCTGCATGGCTGGTTCCCAGGCCACTCTGCACAGGTGCCAAGCCCATGCAGGTACTTATTCTGCCTTCTACATCAGGCATCAAAAAGCCCAGGTGCATACTGTGTCTCCCTCAAAAGTTTGGTGAACACATTAAAAAGAGAAACCTACCTCTGTTTCTGTCTGGTTTTAGGAGATGGGTTTGGTTTCAAGGAAGTCCAATGTTCTCACAGTGCTTCGTGGGAGAAAGGAAGCTGTGAGTACCCTTGAACTCATGGCAAAACCCATTCTAGGGAAGTCTGGAGAGATGCTGCTCTCTACCTTCCCTGACTTTGTGAATAAAATCTGGCAATAAATGCCCTTCAGAGAGGGAGAAGATGCAGCTCTGCCCATCACATGGCACACAGGTGAGGTGACTAATGCCCAACATTTCTTTTGCCCAAAGAACCCTAAGGATGGAAGGATTGACTTAGCAATGAGGGAGAATTTCAAAAGGCACAGCCATCCTAGCTCAGAGGCTCTTGCCAACACCTGCACAAACTTTAATGGGAAGTAGAATCCATTCTCCAAATTGGGGAAGTCCCAGAAAAGATAAAAATGAGGTCACACAGTTCAGGTCTCAAGCTGGCTCATCTCACAAAGGGAAATGTAGAAAGAAGTCCTCTCCAGAGAGGACTGTCAGCTGACCCAGATCAAAAATAATAATATTTCAGGCAACACAAAGTGGCATCCCAGACTCCAGTGCCTGCTTTGGAAATTCACAGCCCTTTTACTATCAGACTTCCCTGATTTCCATGGTCCCAGTGGAAGTTGTGTCCTGATCTGTGCCAGGGGACAAGCTGGAACAAAGCCAACCAAGGAGGCACACGGTGTCCTACAGGACAGGGCCACCCCATCACTACCTGAAGGCTGGTGCCAGGCTGGCCATGGCAGAGGAGGCAATGAGCAGCACAGGCTGCTCTCAAGGAAATAAAAATTGCCCTGTGGTAACACAATGCAGGGATAGCAGGGTGGAGGCTGGCATCACACACAGGGCAGAGGGAGTCAGGCACAAAATAAACTCCATTTGGCTCTGCTGCAGGTCCAGGGGAGCTCTGCTGCAGTCCAAGTTTTCTTTGGATTCTCACTGGAAGTGCAACGACACCAGCTTCAGGTTCACCCCAGACTTTTTGGGGATCCTCAGTGCATGGGAAAGGCTCCCCACATCCCTACCCACACCTTGACTCCTCAAGGTGTCCCTCCACCCACTGCTCTCTCAGAAGCCACCCAGAGATAACTTTTCTATAGCACATTTCCATTTGTCCTAAGCTGCCAGCCAATACATATTTCCTTTTCCTGTGGGGGCAATGAATAGCCATTGTATTTGTGTTGGGCCATTAATCTGCCTGATTTTGGTAGAGCTTCTTAAATGAATATTCATGGGAATTAATGTCATTTAATTCCTATTGCTTCCTGAATATAATTACGCGCCGTACGTGAATTGGCAAACACCACAAGACATCCAATCTTGTTGAGAGTCTATGACCAATTAATTTGAAACACCACAAGCTGGACACTCGTGCAGTACTGAAGGTGCACAAAGAACTACCAAGATGCAGCCTGACTTCAGCAGAGCAAATAGGATGGAGGGGAAGCTAATGACAAGGGGAATATGTATTCCATGGCAAACAAACAAGGCTTTTGGGGATGGAAAATACGATTTCAAGGATATTTTAATTCAAGTTCTTCCCCATCTTTGTCTAAAGATGAGGACAAAGATAAATATTTGTATTATCTAATGCAAAAGAGCATTCATTTTTCCTTTTCTCACCCTTGGAAAACCATCTTTCAGGGCTGGACCTCCTATTCCCAGTCTCTTTTCAGCCCCAGCATCTTTTGGCAAACCTTCAGCACATCCTCCAAATAAGAAATGCCCAAGCCCAGCCCTTTTTCCTCCCAGCCTCCTGCCTGCCAACCTTCCCACTGTCCCTCCAAGACCGAAGCAGTGAGCTGAAAGAAACCCCATCCCCAGCATCAGTGCTACCAACCCCTGTCCTAACATAACAAGGCCTCTTCCCAAAATATTTGGGCTTGCCCTGTCACAGCAAGAGGCGTTCAAGTTCAGAGTTCTGTCAACAATGCCAGGTGTCTCCTGAACCTCCTGCACCCGGGCCAAGAGGGAGAGCTCAGAAGCAGAGGAATAATCATTATTCACATTACTAAAACATAACGGAATGTTTAAACACATAAACTCTTTCACAGAAAAAAAAAAAACCCCAAAAAACCCTGTTTATTATTTATCCCAGTCAAATAGAAAATTGATTCAATCTCCTGCAAAGCAAAAGCAAGGATCATTTTGGGTTGGTTTGGTTTTTTTTTTGCTTGCAACCAACAGCCATGAAACAAATATTCTATCGTGCCAGCTGTGCCCCCTCCAAAGGGCTGATGTTTCCTGTGGTTCTTGATAAACCAACTGGCAAAATATTGGGGGGGAAACAAAAAAAAGAAAAAAAAGTGCCCCCAAGCCAAACACAAATATCTAAGAAATTAGTGAAACCCAAAATCTGAGAACAATTTCATTCTGAGTCAGTCCAAAGATTTCAATTCAATTTGGATTTTTATGGGGGAATAAGAAGGAAAAAAAAGACACACACACACACCCCCCTCCGTTGCTTGAAAATAAAATTAAAGGACATTTTGAACACAAAGTAGTTTCAAAATGAAAAATCAAAGTGTTTCATGTCAGAAGTGTCAAAACTAACAGCTTCAGCATTTGTCAGAGCTTTTTTGAGTTTTTATAAATGACAAGTTTGGCAAGTGTGCACAAACCCTTTTGGTGCTGCTGAATCTGCATTTTTGCATGCAAAAAAAGGAGAAAAAAAAATGGCCAGGCAACATTTTCTGTACAGAAAGCCCTGTTTTGCCTTTCTCTTTGTGTGGAGGCCCCAACAGCTCCCAAAGGAACCTCACTGACACCTTTCAGCTTCTCTTTGGGTTATTAATATTTTACCATTGGGTTTGCAGGGCTTGGCAGGTCTGGTCTGCTCCAGAACTGGTTCCCTGGTTTGCAGGAGGAGGTGCAAAGGTTGGGGGAGATCAAGTGGGCATCTCCAGCTTGATGTGCTGCTGGGTGACAGGCTGCCACAGGTCTGTTCTAAGGTGACATTTGGTAATTCATTAGCCTGGCTTATTACAGCCTGAACAAAGTCACCTGCTAGGGCTCCTTTCATCAGGTCACTGCCTTCCCAAAGTAATGGTTTCCAGTGTTTTCTCCTGAGAAGTTTGGGGAGGTTTCAGGATTCCAATGGAAATAGTGTATAACACCCAAAACACAGCATTTAATTTAAAATCTCTGAATTACATTGAGTGCTACTGCTAGAAAAAAATTGCCACAAAGCGTTTACAGTACTTGAAGCTGAATATGTTCTTGCTGTGAAACCAGCAGCCACCTGGATCTTCTGTGCCTGCTTCCAGCAGAGCTGACTTAGCTGCAGGTTTGGGACAGTGCCTTGTCCCCTAAGGAAAATAAAAATTCAAGATCTTTGCTGTAAGCACCATGGGTCTCTAATAGCTTCTACCAAGCTGCCTTTTGACACCAGATTTCTGTAACACTTTTGTCCTGGTTCTGCATCTCTCTGATGACAGCACTGCTCCTTGCTGTACCTTGACAACTTCTAATTAACTCAGTCTCAGCATCTCTGAAGTTTCTGTAGAAAACCAATATATTTCTCTAGAGCAAGAGACCTCCTCTGACTTCCAGGACAGAATTTACTCCACAGGACCTTCTGAACCCACTTATATGTAGTCTGACTGCTGAAGGTGAGACCAGTTCCTTCCTTCCCTGTCCATTGGGAGCATTGGGAGCAAACAGAGATGGAAACAGGTTTCTCACATCTTGTTGGCATTTCTGGGACTGCTCAAATTCCTTCCTGCATTTTTAGCTTCTTGTGGGATGCCTGGTCCCATCTCACTGGGATGACCCCCTCACACCCTGTCCCACTCTCCCCACGAGTTAAGCAATCCCTCCGCAGAGCTTCTCTGAGAAGGAGATGCAATAACAGCAACTTTCCCAATGAATCATTATGTGTTGATGCTGTCTCAAAAGTTATTATTTCATCTTAATTTTTCCATTATTATGACTTACTTTTTTTTGAATCCGAAGGTCCAACATCAACAAAGATTAAAGCTTTTACTCGAGTTACATATCTGTGAAAACAGCAGTCTCCTGTGTCTTGGGAGATAAACACTACCAGATGCTCAAGTAAACACCAGAAAGGGGAGAGTGGAAAAACAACAACCCAAGAAAAAAAAAAAAAAGCAGCCAGAAGAAGGAAAGGGCTGAAAACAAGTTAGAAATAGCAGAGGAGACCAGAAGAATAAATTCCTGGTGGTTCTCCCTACCTGGCAGTGAAGAGGTTAAGCCCCAGTACACTGCCATCTCCAGACAGAACTGGTTGTTATTGCATTGATAAAACCCTGGGTTGTGTTTTCTTGTCCATTTTGACCCGTATCTGACGTTAGCATTGCAAATGATGTCTGCTGCCATTCAACCAGTCAAAGCCAGCAGACAGAAACAAGACAGAGAGCTTAGCCAAGACGATACTAATGGAAGGGGTGGGGAAAAGTCTGATTTACATGTAATTAATTATTATTTATGTAAAAAACTTATCATCCCTGTGGTTCTTGGCATCATTTAAAAACCCCTTTTCAAAAGAGGAGTCCCTCCTGGTGGTGCATTAATTGCTTCCCTTCTCCAAATATCAAATGGGATGTGGCAGTAACCACCTTGGCCCATCACCAGCACTTGGAGGGTTGACACCAGACTGCCTCAAAGTTCTAAGCAGAATCATCCTGACCCTTCCTAAATGGGAGCCTTTGCATCACCAGGGTCATGGGAAGCTAGCAAGGCATTTGGTGGGAAATGGTCAGACTGCAGGAAAATATCATGCAGAAGATGAGGGAGCAACACGGAGCCATTGGGAAGAATTTTCAGACGAAACAAATGGATTTTCTTCCAAATTTGTACAACAATGAACTTATTTATTTGATTTCAGCCTCTCATGGCAATATAATTACCTAGCCCAGCCCTAAGGTATCTTGGCAAAGTTGTTTGAGAGACACAGTCCAGAAGAAGACTCCCACAGGAAGACACCAATCTTCTTCCTCTACCAGTGACACTGGCCCACAAAAATGAAGGGCACAGCTCCACCCCAGCTCTTTCAAAATTCAGCTCTTGCCACCACAGCTCCAGTCCAGCTTCCAGACACATCCCTGCCCACTGGTTTTCACAGGAGTTAGGTCAGACCTTAAGTGCATGGATTGCATATGGCAGGATGACCTCATTTATTCAGGCTCCAAAATGTAGACATTGGAAAACTATCAGCAGCATCTTGCTGGTTCTCTCTAATTTGCCCAAGGAGGTGCTGGCCAGGAGGCTCAGTTAACCTCAGTGCTGGCAGGGATGGATTAAAGGGAGCTGAACCCAAAACCAAGCAGGTTTCAAGCATCCCTCTTAGTAAAGAAAAACAAACCACAGCACTAACTGGAGCAGTGGGATGGGGTAGGAATTCCGGCTCCTGGGAGCAAAGGCAGGACAGAGGGAGGAATAGATGGATGCCACCAGGATGGATGGTCCCAACCACCCACTGCCCCCTCTGCACAGCCCCCAGGGGTGTCCCCAGCCACATCTCCCCCACACCCACCTCTATAGCAGTGGTTCTGCCCTTGCTGTCAGCTCTCAGCTGGCTGTTGTCACCTCTGTACCATGCTCCTGGAGGACACAGACCAAGCCCAGGTTTCTGAGCCACAGACCATGCAGGCAAAACCAAGATCACAGCAGGGAGCACGTTCACAGCCTAGCCCAGTTTTTGAATGAGCTCTGACACCAGCAAGGACCTGGATGGAAAAAGAAAATTAAAAGTTATCCTACTAGAAAATCATTTTCCTTTTTGCAATTTTTGGTCAAAAGTGGCAAAAGCTACTGAGACCAAGAGAACTCCAGGAGCAGGCTCCAGGGCCAGCTCACCATGCCATCCACTCCCCTTCAGACTTTCCATGGTTTTCCATTTTGTTGTTGGTAGGTTTTTTGCCTGCATCACAATCCACAAATTCATTTTCTGATTGGTTTAGGTTTTTTTTTTTTTAAATCACATTTACCATAGGGACAAATAAGCTCCTATCTTTGTATTCCAACTCTCAAACTGGGTAAAACTGAATGAGGTCAGTAGAAGGGTTGTTTTTCCTAAAGAAATTAATAAAACTGTAGGGTAGAAACATTATCAGAGCTACCAAAAGCTTGTTTTATCTGCTCAGCCTAGAGACCAGATGTTTTGCTAGAAATTCTTTGGCTTTCAGTGGCTCACAACTGCTCTCTGCCACCTTTACTCTGCAGATGTTTGATGTGCAAAGACAGTGTTGTAAATCTCAGAAAAAATAAATAAAAATAAATAAAAAATCAGGCTTTCAGGAGGGCTATTATTTCTACTGCTTTTTTTTTTTCTTTGGAGAGAAGGGTTTATTTAAATGGGAAACCTCACACCCAAGAACCTCCTGGCTGTTTATTCCTGCACAGGGTAATTCTCTGGCTAACTCCCACCCCTCTATTGGGAGAGGCACATTTCCATCAACCCTCTTGGACTTGGTTAATCACATCAAATAATTTGTTTATGAAGTTCAGTTCTACAAAGCCCAACCTGGAAGCAGGTATTCATCCTCCCAGATACAAGAACTTCTGCTGCAATGTCTTTGAAAGTCAAAGCTGATCTTTATCTACAAAAAGGCCGGAGCAAGAAGTATTTAAGGTGTTTAGAAAACACAGCTCTTTGGCCACACCTGCAGCCTGGCTGCCAACTTTCAGCCATGTGGACTTTCCACTGCCCTGGGAGACTCCAGTGCAGTAAACAAAGTCCTCTGCCCTGCCTGCCCTTGGACCAGGCACCTCTCCCAAAGGTCTTGATGCACTTGGTTCATGCAGGTCCTGTTCCTGCAGCATTCCAGAGGCTTGGGTTGGGTGGTGGGAGCTGATGGTGGCTGGGTTATCCTCCTCTTCCCCTGGGTCATCCTGGTAATGACTTTGCAAGAGATGCAGAAGAGCCTTCAGTGTGGAACAGGAGTGGGACCCATCTCAGGAGCTACTCCTAAGATTCCTCCACTCCCTTGATTTAAGGGACAAACGAAATCCTATTTTTTTCAGGCTCTGACAGCAGTTGGTTACAGCACCCAAACCTCCAGCTGTCTGCCACGAGTTGCTTCTTTCTGATCCAAGGTAATGTCCCTTTTGCATCTCCTGTGGACAATTTTGGCCATAGCAGTGCCACCAAACAAAGAAACTTCAAAGTCAAAAGCAATGCCAGTGCCAGGGAGATGTTCCTGGAGGTGAGAGAACTGGGATAATAAAACTTCAAGTGCAAACACCCCAGTGCCTTAAATTCCTGCCGTTCCTAGGAATGCTTTTCTCAGACAGCATTGCATCTTGGAGATGAAAGGAAGAGGCAAGGGTTAAATCAGAGCCACCATCCCCCAACCTCCCAACCCCCCAGCCTATTCACAGAAGAAGGAAATCTGCCTCTCCCACCCCTCAGCATCCTGTCTCTGCTGCTTTGGAAAACACACAAATCCCTTACAGCTTCCTGAGGGACAGAGGCCTCAGCCTGCTCCTGGCCATCCCCTGCCACAGGGGACCCTGGAGCATCCTGGTTCCCCATGGCACAGGGCTCTCCCTTCCCAGGAGGATCCATGCCCCCTCCCAGCTCCACCCCAATGGCTCATTTTCACTTTTTCTCTCTGTAGTTGGTGAGGACAGCCAAAAGGGGTTTGGAACTCCTTTCTCAAGGTTGTCTCAAGCTTGTTCAGTGTGTTGCTCACTGAGCATCCAAGACTTCCCCATGGCACTGATGCCCACCCTGTAGTTCCAAGGAGCTCAGACATGCCCGTGGCAATCAGCCACTGGATATGGGGACCCCCAGGTAAATTTTGATGTTAAACCAAGTCACCCAAGACTCAGAAAGCCCCCTGGAAGTCACACAGATGCCACTGCTCTCTCACCCATGGCCTTGGGTGCTGCTGAGCACCGACCTTCTCCACAGAGCATCACAGCCAGCTCCAGAGCCACAGGTCTTCAACCTCTTTGCCTCCAATAGGCTCAGAGAATGGCCCAAACATCCACCTCAGAGCTGTGCCCATGCTCCTAAGTGTGGTTTGAAGCATGAAACGGGCATCTTAACCTCCACTGCCTGAGCTGGAGCCCATTGCTGCCAACTCCAGGGCCTCCAAGCTGCACACCATACATTACTTGCATAGGGGCATGCCCTGAGAATGATTTCCAAGGGTAGAGACTGCACGCTGTGCAACCACGTGGGGAATCTGTGCAACATAACTAGGGCACGGTGAATTCCCACCCCAGCTCTCTGTGCTGTGACTTGTCCATGGAGACAAACTCCACATGGCTTCTCCCAACGCTCCTGGTCACGGGGGAGAGGCACGGAGAACTGCAGCCTTGCCAAATCTAAACACTCAAACTCATGAGTCAGAGTTTCCAAAAATTATCTAACTGGTATTAAAAAAAAAAAAAAAAGAAAAAAAGAAAGAAAAAAAATTTAATGAATTTTGTTTTTTAAGTCTTTCAGATGACACCCAAAATTTTCTCCACAGTTCTCGGTGAAACTCGAAGAAAAACAAATAAATGATAGATAGTGAAGCAGAGATTTTCATCCATTCTCGAGATTTCAGAAGCTGGAGCTTTAAAGGGCAAAACCCCCCAACAATAAAAGGCTTATGATACAAGTATTATGATTTGGCTAGCACCAGAAAGCTTCATGATTTACGTGACAAACCTCAACTGAACAACTCAGCTCAAAAACTTGGGAAAAAAAAGCGGTGAAATATTCCAGCATCATTCTGGCTGCCAGAATAACAGAAACAATCATTAAAAAATTTCAATGCAAGTAAAAAAATATATATTAATGAGATTTGTTCCACTTTCCTGGACTGGAAGACAAACAGATGTTGACAAAAAGAGGTTGCAAATCATTCTTGCTGTTGTTCAGCCCGGCTTGTGGCACCGTGACGCTTCCCTGCTTCACCCTGCCGTTCCCTTTGCTCTTGCTTTCCACTCCCTCACACAGAGCACCCAGTGTCTTTGCACGCTGTGTGCTCTTTCACCTCCTTTCCCAGCACAATGGGTTTAATTTCAGTCTCTTGTTAACGCTGTGTTAGCAGTTGTAATCAATAGTTCTTGTTTATTCTGCAGGAACACACCTGTACGGGTGCTTCCCAAAGAGATGGAGCCACAGACCCTGGTTCAAAGACACGTGAAAAATCCCCACTCCTCAGCAACATCTGCACTTTTTCCAAGGATTCTACAGTTTGGACTCCAACCACCAAAGGGCTCGGCTGCTTTCTGTCCTATTTTAATACTGAAGCAACCCTTAATTTTATTTACTGTAGATTAGAACTGTAGGACCCAGCCTAAATGATACCGAGATCCACCAGGCACTCTCCTGGGAAAAGGCTTCAGAAATGGATCCCATGGCCAAATTGAAGATGACACCAGCACTGGTTTCGTTTCAAGGCAATCCAGATGTTCAGTAAAGTGATTAGGAAGTGGCGTGTATCAAATATAAGATACTCTGCATTGAACTAATGCATTTATTTGCTCTCAATGGTTTTCCAGTTCAGGGCAGCACTTTGCCTGTCACAAGTAAAGTGCTTTGACAGAACACATGGACATTTCTGCTGCTTAAACTGAGCCAGCAAGCAGAATGGCCAGGAGGTCTCAAAAGAGTCCAAAGTAGTACTGTCACTGATATATTTATTTCCTGGTCAATTAAATGCATGAGCTCAGGTCCTGTTTGCTAGGATCCTGCAAATCCAAGGCCATTTAAAAGGAAGCAAATAAAAATAATGATGTTATTGTGGCACCATTGAATTTTCACCCTATTACTGGCTAGCAGGTGTCCAGAGTGTCACTCAAGTCAGGTAATGAGGCTCTTTCCTTTGAAGGATGGAGGCCAAGAGCTTCTCCTCCAAGGATGGAAGCCAAGAGCACCTCTGCACAGCCAGCCTTGGATGGTTCCAGCGTTATCCTGAGGGGCCACATTTGTAGGCATGGGGCTCTGGTACACAACCTGCCCTCAGTCTGTGACTGTGACAAGGTAGAGGGGACTTACCTGGGGTGAGCAAGAGGTGGTAAAGCCTTTTCTCACATCAGAGGAGAGAACAAGGGCTGCCTGCCTCTCCCATAGGGATCTGCTGGTGGCTGATCATTTCCCTTCAAGGAGAAATAATGAGGATGAAGAACAGCTGAGAAAGTTAAAAGTGAGAATCCTCCGTTTGCCCTCTGTTACTGTTCTCAGTAATCTGAGGAAGGGCAGCCCTCTTCTTCTTGCTGGACAAACCTTCAGTGGATGTGTTGAGTGTTATCCCTGGCTGCTTTGGTTTTCCAGGGAGTTACAGAAACGAAGTCCACGAGCAGTCACAAAAAGAGGTAAAACCAGAGGCATCATACTCACTACAAATATAAAACACTGTAGGCTCCATCCAGCTCAGACAAGGCACCAGCCACACCATCCCATCAAATGCAGCACCCAGCCATGGGCAGGACCTTCTCCACTGTCAGGATCCCTTTTGCCTCTAGGTTTGAGTTTCTTTTTCTCACTCAAGATTCTCTTTGCACCTTCTACTAGTGAGCAGGGGAGGACTCAGGCACATGGCTGGGGAGGAAAAAAGAAAAAAAATCCAGATAAGAGAATGCAGCTGGGTTGTAATTTGTAGTTTCACAGTCCTCTGTGGATAAGCCCCAACACAATACATCCATTTGCCTGCAAATTGAGAATTGTGTTAAACCCACGGTAGTTCTGATGTAATAATATCTTCATGCTGAGAAACTTGAAGACTGCTGAGAAATACAGCACTTAAGCAGAACAAAAAGCAAATTTCCAGCAGCACCTTCCACCCCCATATTTTTATTGAGTTTTAGTAGAAAAGAATTCAAAAATACAGAGGGCCTGCAGACCAGACTAGGCATTGTCTGCATTAATTTGGGGTATACATTACTTTCAGCTGATACTCAGATGAAAAATTAACCCAGCATTCCTCCATGGTTTGGGATTCTGTAAGTGGGTTTTGCAGGCACATCTCTGCTCCCTGGACCTGATGTTCTCAATGATTTCCACTGTCCTGACCACAGAGGAAAAGGAGCTCTGCATGTGTGTGTGTGTGCAGGAGTGTTAGCAAGAGAGGCTCTCCCAGATGAAAAGGAAAATGCAGGATTAAAGCAGCTCTGAACTCACGAGAGCTCTTCTGGAAGGGGTAGTGGGAATGGGGCTTTTCAGCAGGTTGAGTGACAGCAGAATGTGGCCACCAGGACACCTGAGCTTTACTGGCCAAGCAAAAGCAAGTGGCAGAAACTGATTTAAGTGGCACTAAATTTTTTCAGTAGTGCCTAAAGGAGCTGGAACCCACACTTCCCCGAACATCAGGAGATCTTGGGCTCCTCAGTTTTTCTCCTAAGCTTTTTCCTCAAAGCAAAAATAGTATTTTCATTTATAAAGGTACCATGCTCCCAACTGCTATTATCCCATTATCATGAGATTTTAATTCTCAAAATCCATAACTTGAAATGTTGTTACATTATGTAGAGTGCAAAATAAGCATTGCCTTTACAAAGATTCACCAGTGGAACATAATTCTCTTCCCTAGCTTATTTCTGTTGGAAGTGAAGTTTTTAGCAGCCACGTGTAAATTCAAACCCTTAAGGCCCTTCCTGGCACCAGAAGTTACAAGCTTGAGCCACTTCTCCCAGGGACCTCGAAAGCCAACAAAGTCTTTCCATAAGGGGAACCAAGAAGCAAAACTCCTTCTGGGAAGGAGAGGGGTAAAACACAAAGGTGGGAGGATAACAGGGCATCACCATGACCCTGCTGAACAAAGCACAAGCTGAGGACTCCACCCAGACACCTTCAGCAGCCATCCCACAGACTCCATCATCCTGGAAGGACAGGCTCCCCCTCCTAGACACAAGCCCCTGACTTCCATGGAGCAGATCTCCAGGGACCTGCAACATCACCACCATCCTTCCACCTCCCAGGGAATGGCTCCTGGTCTTCTACACCCACCTACCTGGGAAGTACCATCACAAAACTCATTGAGTCCTACTACTTACCCCTCCAGCCTCTCAGGGCACACAGATCACACCTTGCTCCACCAAATCCCCTCCTCTCCAGGGATTTCATGGCAGGACCCTCCCAGCAGCCAGGAAGCCCCTCTGAACAGCACTTACCTCTCATGGCATCACAAGCACTTCTTTCTCTCTCTCCCTTGACTTCAGATCACCCAGCTTAGTGCTGGTTAACCAGCAGAAGGATGTAATGCATGGGACCCCCTTCTCAGGGGCTGTATTACCCATTCCCATTCCACAGGGGTGGCTCAGAAGAGGATCTTACCTTCTTCATGGGCTCTTATAGCCTTGGTGAGCTCTGGGAAAACAGCTGGTGCAGCTGAAGCCAGGTCAGGCCCCTTCCCTCCTTGTCTGCTCCCAGGTGTCACCATTTTCCAATCCTGAACAGAAGCTGGAGATTGCAGGAATGATGTGTGAACCATCTCCCTGCTGGATGGTTGGCAGAACTACAGGGGCCTCAGCTCTGGACTTCCTTGGCTGGACTGATACCTTCTAGGCAAAGGAGGTGGACCCTTCAAGTTAAAGGAGTTTACATGAGACTGGCAGGGTGGCAAAATTAGGATAAAAGCAAGTTAAATGCTGGGTTTAAAAAAAAAATGAATTAAAAAAATGAAAAAAAATTGCAAGTGATTGGCAAGAATCACCAGGGTTGTCCTTGCTGAAGCTTTGGCAGATAAACAGGGGCATTGCTGCTTGTCACAGCTTTACATACACCCTGCAAAAAGCAACTCGTTGGGTGGGAAATGAAAATCAAGAAGGAAAAAAAAATATATGATTCTATGATTATTCCACCCTAATGTTGTGTTCTGTCATTATGGCAGATTGCTTAATTGTGCTGCTGATTACTTTTCCTGAATTCTTCCTACAGCTGGAGGTTTTGCAGTGCCGTGGAAAACACTAATTGGCAGGAGGAATGTTGCCTTAAATTTTCTTACAATATAAACATGGGTTTGGCTATTTTTTTTGTATAAAAACCAGAAATCTTCAGCACATCCTTATTTAGTCCCCTTTTCTGCTTTACTGAGCCCATCTCACTCCCTGTTTGGATCTATCTCCTGCAAACCACACCTGGGTAAACGCGAAGAGGTCTCAGGCAGCCACGATCCAGGGCAGCAGTTCAGGGTCCTTTCCAACCCAAAAAATTCACCTTGCAGAGCAATCCCAATGTTCATTCCCTGCAGGACAGGCTCATCTTTGCCTGCATTTGCTCCTCAGCATCATTTGTGTACTTTGCTATATGCAAAACAAGCTGCTGGTACAGGAACATCTGCACCGTGCTTGCAATCTAACTGCACGTTTCGGCTCCACATTCTTAATGATCCATCACAGGGAATGATTTGATGTTGTTTAACTCTTGTTTCACAAAGCCCTGGCATGTGTTTGCATGGCTTCTGCAAGATATTCCTGCAATATATCCACTTGCTCCTGAAATGCTGCTAAAAGGGGTTGAACGAATAGCACTGCTCACCAGGACAAGGGTTCAGGGTGCATCACACTCACTCAAGACAGCGGTACCTCTGGCATTGGGTGGAGGCAGAAACCCTCCTATAACTTCTGAAGAGGCCCAGACAGCACATGAAAGGGATGCTGGAGGCACTGGGCTGGCTTTGGGCCTGCAGTGGAAGGGCTGGTGTATGATTAGTGGGCAAGGTCAGTGTCTCTGGACACCTGGCAGCTCCCAACTGGCTGCCAGACATTGGGAAATCTGCAACGAGCAGACAAAAGCCTCCAAAGCTGCCCATACAGGTGGAAAATGTCTATGGAAACCTGTAAATATGGTAACCTTCCAAGCTGCAGCCTGGTTTGCCATGATTGAAATGCAGCCAGTTCTGGTATGGGCTTGGACACCTGGGAGCTGGGCTGGGACACAGAAATCTCATGAGCTGAACATGATGGACCAGCCAAGTGTTGCTTTTGTGCTACAAACCTCAGCAGCCCCTGTGCTGTGTGTGTCTGGTCCTGCACAGGAGCACAGCAATGGTCACTGCAGGTCAAAAATACTCCCACTGGGTCCTCCTTCTGAGCTTGGGCTTGGAATTTGGGAGAGAGCATCCCTGAGGAAGCACAATTCCAACCAGCAGCACCTGAGGCATCCCTGTTCATGAGCTGCCTCAAGGCTTGGGGTTTTGTGGAGTCAGAAGTAGGAATTTTGTTCCTGAACCCATTCCATGGTCAGGTTCATTGAGGTTTTTTAGTAAAAGAATCTCCTTGAAGAACTTAATCCCATTGATTTCCCTGGACCTCTGTTCATAGGGACCCCCAAGATCTTGCAGATGAGGAGCAGGAATGTCAGGCAGGATGGATTATTAAGAACCAACAGAACATTCAGCAGATTATTAAAAACCAAGGGCAGACACATGTCCTCTAGAAGAAAAGCCATTTTATCTCCTTGTTCCTGGTAAGACCAGGAAGATGTTTCATGGTCATTTTAAGTGTTAGGATTGAATAATATTTGGCTGCATTAATCTGTAGTGCACAGCAGGAAATAAGATAATTTTTCCATCCTTCTGACTATATGTAAAAATTTTATATGAGCTTTTTGTGGATTTGCTTGCAGCAACTTGGGATGCTTCCCAATTTCCTCCTCTCCCAGGACAGTTTTTTTTCTGGATCAGCTGCTAGCAAGCCCTCATGGAACACATGCTACAAAAATATTTGTTGCTTAAAGATTTTAAACAACCTAGAGAGAGAGAGAAGCTCCCACTCTCCTGGCCCTGTGCAGTGGCTTCACTGTCCCTGAGGCCCTTCTTTAACATCTGCTGCAGGGACAGATGTGCAAGGAGACAGACAGACAGACATCCATCCATCCATCCTGCCCTGGCACTCTCCAGCTGACAGCCTTTCAGTTTGGGGAAGGCTGAGAACAGATTTCTGCCCCTCTAACCTGCAGCCCAGGTGAGTCACTTGGTTACTTAAAGGCTGAATTCCTTTATTAGAGGAGATGCTGGAAAATAAGGTTGGCTGCTGCAGACTGCAGTGCCCGATCAATGAGGGACACAGCACTCAATTACCCTTCCACTTTCTGATTGTCCCCAGCAATCAGCCCGGATCAATACCTTCAATCTCAATTGATAGCAGATATCAAATGTGAAATAATTTGTTTCCTTCTTTTGGGACAGGTTGGAGAGGCAGCTGCTGCTGCTGCATTGATTTAACCATTCCTTGCACTTCCAACTGATCCAGGGGATGTGCTCATCCAAATGGCTGGAGCATCCTTGCAGCCCAAGCTCCATCCCTCCAGGCTGAGGGGAAGGAAGCAGCACCTGAAGCTCATTGCCACGGGGCATCTTCAGTGCAGAAGGAGATACCTGAGTGGGAAAGCAAAAAGTTCAGGCTATAGCAGCAGGGCCAAAGCATGAAAATCAGGAAATTAGGTGCTGAAGCAAAGAAGATGGGTCACAAGGTGCTGCTCCATGGCAGAACTGTGTGAGAGGAGAAGCTAGGAGATAGCCTGAGTGGAGCAGCCCCAGCCCTTGCTGTTATCCCAGGTAGGTTTTGGCTTCTCTGTCCCTTGTCCACCACTCCTGTCACCCAGTTACTGCTCCAGCAGCCTCTGGCAGGCACTGGCAGAGCCCTGGGCTTGGCAGGGAGGGTGCTGGAGGAGCAGGAGGTTGGGCTTGCCCTTGTTTCAGGAGAGTTAGCAAAGCTTCCAAATATTTGAAGAAGCACGGTGCCAGGAGCTCTTTCAGAGTTTCCTTTAAAGATGCCAGTTCACACAGGCTTTTGTAATTGAGAAGGATCATTTACATTTGTAATGGTTTAAACAAAAAACCATACCCACCGATGGGGGGGGTGGTGAGCCAGGGCCCTCCTGTGGCTGCAGGGACAGGACTGACAGGGATGGAAACAGTCTGAAGGAAGGGAAAGCTGCTCTGCACTTTTGCCCTCCCATCCAAAAGCCTCGAGGGCTTCAATTTTGGTGTTCCCTGAGCATCCCTGCAACCGCGGGATGCATGGCATCTCTCTGCCTTTGGCACCCATCTATGCCAGACCTATCCTCTTGGTGGCCCTTCCACACCTGACCTTTGTGCAGCGGCATAAGCTGCTCCACAGGATGGTCACAGGGGCCAGAAATCCCCATGCCAACTTCTGGTGCATGGCAGAGGGAACATGCAATGCAGGCAGCTTGGCTGTGGAGCAAAAGATCTCTTGTGTGCAGCAACTGCTCCCCAGGGGTGAATCCCAGCCCCACAACTTGCCACCAGCATGCTGGGGCATCACCAAGCTTCTAGAGGCTTCTCTGCAGGTAAATGGCTTCTTTAAAATACCATGTCCTGAGCTCAGATGGCCAAGAGTCTTTGGCTGCCCCTTAAATAGACTTGGGAGGGGTGGTGAAAACTTAAGAGGGTTACCTGCTGCATCCTTGGAGTCGTGGAGAAAGAGCTTGAAAACAAACTCAGGAGCTCAGGGAGTAGGCAGCAAAAAACTCACCCTCTTAAAAAAACTCCTGGGGTAAGAGGTCTGAGGTGTGGGTCCCACCACCCTCAGCTCCCTGCACCATCAGGAGGTCCCAGCAGATACTTCAGGATGCTTTGCACGAGCAAACACTGCCAGGACTGTGTCTGGCTGCTTGTATGGGAAGGAAGGGAGAAATATTCAATTAATCCATTCACCAGAGGGGAGAAATATTCACTTAATCCATTCACCAGAGGGGTGAGAAGGACACAACTCCAGCACCATCCTGGAGGATGCTCCTCACAGCCCTGTGAGCCCACCCTGCTCTTTACAATCCCTAAATAAAAAACTCCTCCCAGGAAAATTCAGACACTCAGGGCGTTCCCTCAGCCCTTGCAGCCCAGCTCCTGACCTTCCAGCATCCTGCCCTGCTCTCCCCCAGGCCCTACTTGCAGGCTACCATTTTTAGAGAACCACCTAATGAAATAGATCCTGATTAGCTGGCCACGAGTTACTTCATTTCAGTGTCCACATGCAACGGAGGCAGGAGAGCAGTCAGAAGATAAATGGAGATAAAGCATTAGCCAGCATGGCCAGCAGCCAAGGTGCTCCCTTTTTGTGTTAAAACACAATACTTGTTATAAGATTGAATATCCATTTGGGGGCAGAATTCACCTACTTTCCTTCTCGCACTCCCTCCTGAAAGCATTGTAATGCTTTACTTAGTGGCAATTTTATTTTGATGAATAGGCTGCAACTGGTGCAAAAATATCCTGAATGGCATTTAGGAGGCTCAGCCATGTGCCCACTAGCCCATTTGCACTAAGTACCATCAGTCAAAGTTCCTATTCCTTCCAGGAGGCTTAAGCCAGCACATTTTCCTACTGTCCTCTAAAGGTAGTGTTAAGTGTGTTGGAGACTTCTTTGAAGTAGCATAAAAGGGTAATTATCCCCAAAATCCTATTTGAAAAACACCCTGAAACACGAAGTTTTGTGCCTTTGGAGAGGAAAAAAAAAAACCCAACAAAAACCCCACAACAACCAAGCCCCAAAGCTGTTGCCTGCCTGGCTGCTCATCAGAGCAGTGCCCAGAGGAGCCAGCCCAGTGCTGGCTGCTAGGTTGGAAGGAGAAGTGGCCTCAGAAAATACAGAAATGCAGGTATTGGGGACAAGAGACCTTGAAAAGAATGTGGGTCAAGTACAAGAGGCTGCTTTTATTTGCTGCATTTTGTGCAACAGGCAGGAATGACACAGGTCATGGTGCCTGGGAAAAGCAGATCTGAGGCAGCCTTTACAGCACCAAAATCCCTGAGGACAGGTGGATTTCTGTAACCTGCTATAGCCACTATATTCCTTCCCTGCTGACAAGTTCCTGTACTGGGCTACACCTTCCTACAGCCCTTTTCACATCAGGAGCCAAGAAAAATGCAGGTCCCTGGGGTGGGCTGCGTGGGTGCCCCTTGGTGGGTGTCTCAGGGTGGGTGTTTGGGGTGGGTGTTGCTGGGCTGTGTGAGGTGGAGGGGTCTGCCTGGCACCATGGAGCAGGCAGCAGCCTGGGAGAGATGCTGAAGATGTAACCACATTATAAAACATTCATGCAACATGTCTGGCTGCCCACCCAAGCACTGCTGATTCCCCAGGAAGGACAGTAGGTAATTAACACCACCAGCTAATCAGTGTTGTTATGGTTGGAAAAGACCTTTAAGATAACTGGGTCCAACCCTAACTTAACTCCACCAACCATCAACCAAGTGATTAAACCCCATCCCTCAGCACCACATCCAAACAGCTTTTAAACACCTCCAGGGATGGCAATTCAACCACCTCTCTGGGCATCCTGTTCCAAAAATTACCTTTTTGGTGAAGAAGTTTCTTCTAATATCCAATCAAAAACACGAGACCATTCTCCTCTTGGCCTGGAATGAGAATTTAACAGAGAAGCAGGGAAAAATCCCACTGCTATCCCCAGTCACCAAACCCCCAGGTGCCATGGGACAGGAAAAGGGCATCACCACCCTTAGCCCACTCACATGTGGGGTTTGCTGGTTTCTTCCAGAATGGTTCCTGCCCTCATCAGTGCCATGGGGAAGCCATGGAGATGCAGCCTGTTTTACTCACTGATTGCAGAAATGCAGTTGCTGTGCTGCCGTTTACTCTCCAAGAGTCAGAGCATATTTCTCAGTGAGGGAAAAAAGGGGGAGAAAGCTCAGGAAAGGAAAAAAATCTGCTTAGAGAGGCTCCCTCCGTGGTTTAGTGTTCCTAATTAGAATTAATTAGAAATTGGTGCATGCTCCATCCCATGCATTCTGTCTGGCTTGGAGCAAAACTCTTGGCAAAAGGTTTTTTTCAAAAAGAGTGCCTCATTTACAGTGTCAGAGATGTCCCCAGAGTGATGGAGCTTTGGCAGCCAGGGGTTCCAGGGTACTTTATGATGAGGAGGCTGCTTTGCTTCTGCCCTCCAGTTTGCTTTAAACTTTGTGTGGGCTCAAAGCAGTGGAGAAACACCCAACCCTGGTGAGAAGTTAAACCCTGAGGATTTTTTACCTTCAGTTAGAAACTCCTCAGAAATCAAAGACTTTCTGGATTGACCAGCACCAGTTGAAGAAAACCCATTTCCTCACTGCTCTTTATAATTTAGTCTCCCCCCATCCCTCACCCCCTTTGCATTGTTTATCCATGAATTCCTGCAGCATTAGGCACTTCAGGGAAGCAGGAAAAGTCCAGTCCAGACACAGCTCCCCCTGACTAATAGCAGAATTATCCTTACACAAGTCCTTTCTCTTCCTTGGCATTTTATTTCCCCAGCAGGAAGGGTGCTCCCCTGCCCGCCTGCCCGGGATGGGATGGGATGGGAGAAATCCAGCAGATCCCGAGCTTGCTCCATGCTTTGTGTTGCAGTGCCATCTCCTGGCAGCTCCATGCCAACCTTGCACAGGAAATAAATTTTCTACCCACCTTTTCCAGGTATTTTCTTGTCGAGCTGTTAAGGTTTTAGCTTTTGAAGACACACACGAAATTAAATAAGTTTCTAATTGCCAAAAGCTCTAGGTCCGAAACTAAAGAGTCTTCAAAGGGAGCTCCGGGATAGAGCACAATCAGCTAAAAAGATAATTAATTTTCCTAGAAAATGATCAGTTCTCCAGTCCAGACTGCTGCTTTGTAAAGGGTAACCCTACCCAAACATGTGTCCTCCATAGCCCAGACTCCATCTCTAATGGCTCCATCATTTCAACAGGAAAAAAAAAACAAAACACAAAAAACCCACAAGATAAAAAGTGTACCTAAATCTGGAAGCCATTGCAGGCTTTGAACAGTAAAACTATTGCAAATGTTGAACATCCCCTCCCACCTCCTCCTCAGGGCTCTGAGAAGCTTCCAGCAGTAAAAGCCTGGGGGTACCAAACCCCAAGAACAACCCCAGCTCCATCCACACCTTTGGGTGCACAGCAGGAGCAATTCCATCCAGGCAGCTGGGAACAGCAGGAAAAGCAGGATAAGACCACACCAGAATCAGGCTGTTCCCTGCCCTGGGGAATGCCAGCAAGCCCAGCAGATCTGCCAGCAAAGCCACTCTTTGAAAAGCCCTTTTCTTCCAGGGTTCTGCCCACCCTGTGCTTGCAGGAGGATCAGAGGGAGAGCCTAATCCCGAAGGTAAAGGTCTGGGAAGGGTTCTGTTCCTTGGAGCAGCAGCCACGTTGCTCCCCACAGACCTCAGACTGACTCCAGAAATGTGTAGGATTGGGAGAGGGGGATGCTGGTGGGGGGATGAAGGCTGTGAGCAGCTAGAAAAAGGAGAAGGAAGGATGGATGCAAGGGCAATGAGGATGCTCACACCTTGGGCTATTCCTAGAATGAGGAAAATCACCTTGATTGCCTTCAAAAACACCAAGATGAGGCTGCCCCTGGCCCTTCCAGTTGGGTGTCCAGCTGGGAAAATCCTAGGAGAGGTACCTGGTCCCACAGCACAGGGAGAAGGTGGGTGATCCAGGGGACACAAGGCAGAAGACACAAAGGCTGCTGCAGGGTATACAGAGACTGACAAGAGTTGGGTAATACTAAAAGCAAATGAAACAAAGTCTCCAAAAAATACCCCACAGGAAGAAAGAGGGGAAAAAAACCCAGCAGGCCATGACTGCACCACACAATATGGGATCATTTCATATTTTACCTGGCAGACCAGCTTCTCCTTCTACAAGAAAATATTACTTTTAAAGGCTGCTAAGAGCCAGCAGTGTTAATGCATTTGAGTCAGGATTTTCCCTCTCCCAAAACCCCATTTTGTGACCATGACACTCAGAGAAGGAAAAAAAAAAATTAAAAATCCCTTCTACCTTAGATTGCATTTATGATGTGATCCATCCCATGCTTTGGAAGCTGCAGGAGGCAGGAATATCAGATGCCAGGCTGGATGGGAACAGGCTGGCACAATGGGAAGCAATTGGCAGCCCAAGGAGAGCAGAGCATTGCAGAGGTTTCCATGCCCTGTCCATCACTTGCTGACCCTGTTGTTTTCTCTTTCAAACACTTGCATGGACACTTAATTACAAAACATTCCTACAAACTGTTCCCTGATGTGCAAACACAGCTTTGGATGACTTCTCTAGGAAAGAATCCTCACTATTTTATACAAATAGTCTTGCATGTTTATTACACAGGCCCAAGATCCAGAAAGAAGGGGATTCATCCCATGCCTATTTAAAACATCACTCTCCCTTACACACCATGAGCTGGAATATACTCCAGGCTGCCCTGCATGATGAATGACACCTACTTTGCTTTTTCTTTTCAGGATGCTCCAATTTGCTTATTTATGGAGCCTGAGTGCACAGATGCACCAGTGGTCACCAGATGAAGTCCAAGGACACAGGCCCAATGTGGGCAGGTATTAGCCAGGGATGGTCAGTTCTGGTCAGTTCTGGTTGCCTTCTTTCTGATTTAATTAAAAAAAAAAAAATTAAAAAAAAGAATCTGTGAACAAAAGATAGATAACTTCTGAGAAAAAAAAAGTTATACTGAAAAACAGACGTTCAGAAAAGCAGGTCTGCTAACACTTCATCTCAGAAAGCAAGTACAGAAGGCAAGACACTCAGATTTTAGAAAATGTGTTTAATTAATAATGCTAATGAGCTAAATTAAAACCGCAGTTTTAATTTATAAATACAGATAAAATTGTAAAAAGTCACAAACATGCTATTCTTATTTTTAAACTTAATGGCTGCCTCTTAAAGCAAGATGTGGAAAATCAGTGCAACTCAGAGAGTTGCCAAACAAAAAAACCTCTGAATAAAGAAGGAATGCTCAGGGGAGTGCATGTTCCTCTTTACTTTGCAGCTGCTTCTTGTAAAAGGAAGTACAGCAATCTTTGGCAGTCTATTAAACCAAACTAACACCTCAAATAATTCACATAGGCAAATAAAAACTAACAGGTTTTGTGTTGGTATATATGCTGCAACACAAAATATGTATCTGTAGGTTTTGTGGGGGTTTTTTTAAGTAAAAAAAAGGTCATTTAGGAAGTCATGATGGCTTGAAACCACTTTTGATGGGATCTCTTTCCTGGCACTGCAGGCAACAGCAGCTCTGCCACTGATGTTTGTGGGTGCAGGCACTGGCCTGAAGTGCTCACAGGAACAGGAGGGATGGATCCAGTTAGCTCAAGGCATTAGCAATGATTCATGACACTACCATGTACACACAGAAAAATACCAGGAGGATATTTATCACACAACATTTAAAAAAAAAATACCAAAACCATCTCCACTTTAAAAAAAAAAGAGGTGTGGAGGTCTGGAAAAACCTGAGCAAGGGCTCTTTGGTAACCAATATAATTAAACCAGGTTTAAACATCACCCCACAGAGGGTTAGGTCCAATACCAAAGTGTTTTTTTCAGTCACTCATCTAGTGAGCACTTGGCACTTACAGCACGTGTTCTGTTGTCAGTGCAAGACCAGATTACACTGAGTATTAGAATAAATGCAATGCAATTTCTTTCTCTCTTGGGTCAAAACCACTGAATAAGTCTTAACACGATAGGAATGGTTCAAAAATGAAAATTGAAAGCACATTTCACCAAGCCAGGAGTCCTCTGCATGCAGCACATCCAGGGAAAGCAGCAGCACACCCTCTGGGTGCTCACTTGCTTTTAATCCAGTACAGATGAAATGAGAGCCTGTTGCCTCCATGACATAGGAACAACCAGACCCTGATTGAAAAAAAAAAAAAAAAAAGTGGCCAAAATGCCTTTTTAAAGAAAGAAGAATTAAAAAAAAAATAAAATAAAAACACCAACACAACCAACCAAACAAGAAGCAATGAATTTAGTGGTCGTGGTGACTCTTTTTCCTCATTTTCCAGTTTGAAATGTTAGAAACTTGCAAGGGCTTCCCCCATCCTTCTCCTTTTCTTCTCCAGAGCACCTCAAAACTCCAAATAACAAGCAAGGAGCTTGGCAGAGGCTCCACTCAGCATCTCCCCAGTTGGCCTTCAAAAGCATGACGTTCTCTGTGTGCTAAGGAAGAAAGAATTAAAATAAAGACCAAAAAGAACATGTAAACCCTGCCAAAGAGTAGAAAAGATTAAAAAAAATAGATAAGACAGTGATGTATAAAGCAACAGGGCAAACGTGCCATGCCAGTGAGTGATCTTTGGGAATACACTATTCTGATAATACATTTATACAGAGCTAAAGGAAGAGATCCCTTAAAATTCTGACTGCAAATGGTTCCTCTGAATGAATACTTAAATTAAATAGCATGTTGTCTTGAGAGTTACAGAGATTCCTCTCACTCATTTTACACATCAGGCAGATTAAACACCAAATCCAATCCATTCTACAATTCAACTAAAAATATCTCATCTTTTGAATGGTAGCTAACTTTTAGATTGAAGGGCTATAATTTTAACAGTGAGAGATGCTCCATTTCCAGATGGCTAATGATGAATCAGCCCAGTTACTCCCATGGAAATACCCTGCCAGCATTTTGCTGCTCTAATGAAGATGGAAATGAACAGCCCAAACCACTCACATTTATAAAAGACTGCTTTAAAAGGTGTGTGTGGCAGAAGTTGCTGGATCTTTTCTAAAACTTTGGCTTCACTTGCTAAGGAGGCATTCACATTCCAGACTTGCACAGCATCTTCACACTCACGAACGCTGATGCTCACCCCTATGACTTCATCATCTGCACAGAAGAGGAAGCAAGGAAGCAGCATTAAAGGAATACTTACAAAATGAGACATGTCTAATTTAATCCTTACATCTGAGAAAACAGTGCCCAAAAGCTGAACTAACTGATGAAAAAAAAAAGAAAAAAAAGAAAAAAAAAGCAATCTCCGGTGAGGAGAGAACCAAGGTTCAAACCAGACAAAATAGTTACCAGAAAGAAATAAACTCTGTATTTATATTGGGAATATTACCTCATAGTGGTTTTAACAAAATGCCATAGGATTGTGCCTCTTTGCTATTAGCACTCTTATCCTTGATTAGGAAGGAATCACAAGATTCCCTTCAAAGGGAAACTACAAACTACTAAAGGCAATTTACCCACAATAATGTCCAGAAGCAAAACTGGGGGGTGAGGGTGAAAAAACTAAAACCCCAGGAACAGTACCTCGGGGAGATGAGACACCAGCTTTTCCAGCCTTTTCCCTCTTTTTCCTTTCCATATTTCATGTATTTCTTTTTGGTGTGAAATTCTCAGGATGAAGCTTTAGGGAGAGCTCAGCCTAAAGCCATCCCTCTGCCTCCAGCAGTGACCTCCTGGATGCAGCTGCACTGCTAATTCCAGGGAATGGGATCACCAACCTTCATGGAAAGGTGGGGTTCAAGGGCAGGGAGCCAGAGAACCCAAGAAATGTCCTGAACCCAAGAAATGTCTTTCTTTCCTCTGGAATGCTAAAGCAAGGCAGGAACATCATAGAATGATAGAATCACAGAATCATAGAATCATAGGGGTTGGAAGGGACCTCGAAAGATCATCTAGTCCAATCCCCCCTGCCAGAGCAGGGCCACCTAGAGTACATCACATAGGAACGTGTCCAGGCGGGTTTTGAATGTCTCCAGTGAAGGAGACTCCACGACCCCCCTGGGCAGCCTGTTCCAGGGCTCTGTCACCCTTACAGGAAAAAAAATTTTCCGGATATTCAACTTGAACCTCCTGTGCTCCAATTTACACCCATTACCCCTTGTCCTATCACTGGTCACCACTGAGAAAAGCCTAACTCCATCTCCCTGACACTCACCCCTTACATATTTGAAAACATTGATGAGGTCACCCCTCAGTCTCCTTTTCTCCAGACTAAAGAGACCCAGCTCCCTCAGCCTTTCCTCATAAGGGAGATGTTCCACTCCCTTAATCATCTTAGTAGCTCTGCACTGGACTCTTTTAAGCACTTCCTTGTCCTTCTTGAACTGAGGGGCCCAGAACTGGACACAATACTCCAGGTGTGGCCTCACCAATGCAGAATATCCCTAATGGGATATTTACCAGCACTGCAACAGCCAGTTTAATCAGATTTTCACACTTAGGTAAAGGAAATATGGTCCAAAAAATTATAGAAAAGTGCCATTTGGACTGAAAAGTGAGTTCAGTAACACCTTCCCTCCATGTCAATGGATCCTCAGGCTCATTATTTGCTTCACCCAGAAGTAAAAAGCAGTTCTGTAACAAATTAAAAGGCCAGAGACTCATACTTGCTTTTCCTGACTAGGAAGCAGCATTTGCTGATTTATCTTAAGCCAGTGGAGCATTCACACTCCCTTCCCAGAGTCCATTTCCAAATGGAATGGGCAGGCCCAGAGAAGGTATTTATTCTGAAAGCCACTTCATTAAATTATTCCCTCTGACCAAAGTCCCACGTGAGCTTCTGGATGATTCATATCTGTTTTCCAGTAAACCCACAAGGTATTTTAAGATGATTTATGTAAATACAATCACACAAAAGATCACTTTGACCCAAGCAGCACTTCTAAGTGAAAATTAAAATATTGCCTCTGGGTAGAGGTCTAACCTGGGATCCAGGAGAGCCAGGTTTGTGTTATGGGTTTTTTATGTCACCAGAGGGGAATCATACAGATTCCCTTTTTGTCACTGCTTTCCCTGCCAGCTCCTAACCCTGTCAGAGGGACCAGAAGGGACCATGAGGGCTCATGGGGGCTTCCAGCTAATTTATATGCTTCCAACTGTGCTGGTATGAACAATCCAGTATGGAAATGTAATTTGGGGATTCAGAATCCTGGCATGGTAGAACTAATATTAATTATTTAAATGTTGGCTACCAGATAGACATTCAGTAATTAGAAAACCTGCTGGCTTCCCAGGGATGCAAGCTGCTGATCTTGAGTCTTGGGCTAAGACAGTCACAATGCCTTGTCCTCTTCTTAATCAGAAGTATAAATCTGATTTCCAGCCCTGGGCCCTATTTATAGCAGCGTTTCAATGTTCTGCATTCAACTCAGTGTTTGTCATGCCAGCCTCAATCATTTTTTAAAGTTACCTGCAGCACAACAGCCTGCAAACTGCTCTCCAATAGTTGCTAACAGTAGCTCCTTCCAAACTGCAGCCTAAAGAAGGGAAAAAAAAAAAAAGTAACATTTGCATCATTATTTTTTAAGTTAGGTTTGTGAGCTGCTCGGTTTTGAATGCATTTCCTTTCTGAAGTTGTGTAGATAAAAAAGAATATTTTAAGTACACTGTGTTACAGAATTCATTTCTACCATACAGCTGAAGCAAGAATACACATTCACACAGATTTTTCTCTAATAAATACTTTAAATATTTAACGATGAGTTTACCTTCTCTGCTTCTGTGTCCATGACTCATAAATGTAGCAGCTTATGCAAAGCCTGAAAGTTGATTTCTCCTAAGAATTTCCCACGATAAAAGAGCAGAAGGCTCCACTTGTGAGCATTTGTTTTTACAGAAAGGAATTACTATCCACTTTAAGAAAAGTGCCTGAAAAACCCACCAGTAAATTAAATAGACTTAAACATCATCTCTGATTTGCCTCGACTAGGAATTAAGTCCATCTCCCAGCAAATTCAAATGCTCACTGGAGAATTAAAATGGGGAAAAGCTCTCAGCCACTTTTCTTCATCTGTTAGACTAATTACACTGTTATTTGCTTTTAACACTTGTTATCACCTCAGCCAAAACCCAAACAAAACCTGCAAATGTACCTGGACCAGCAGATTCAGGAACGTGCTCCCAGGTGTGGCTTTACAGGGACAGAGTATTTTTATGTATTTATTTCAAAAGAACAAATCAACATGTGTATTTATCCACATCACCATGATTTTTTTCCTATACTTCTTTTAAGGAATGTCTTTTCTGCTTCTTGAATAGGTTGATTTTTAGTAGTATTAAAAGCCTCAACCTCAAAAGTCACCTTTTTGAGTTAGGTCTGCATGTGATGCTGCTTCTTAGCCATGGAGATGTGGTGGGCACAGAAGCCAAAAATCAGAAGCAGGCATATTATTTAGGCTACTTACAGAAGCAGTAAAAAGTGACAGAATTTGACCTAGAATTAAACCTTTCAGAAGTGACCTGGGACATGCAGGATGTAGTTTTGATAGATCAAAAAGTACCTTCCTATCAAAAAAGGGCTTCCTATCATTTAGCCTCTGAAAAATGAGGCCTCTGAGGTCCCTAAATTCACCACCCAATAATGAAAGCTTCCCAAACCACTTGTCACTTCTGACAATCTTCACACCTTGGATTATGAGAGGAAAAAGAAAATTTCACTCTTGTGATCCCTTGGGACTGCAGGGGAGGAAAGCTGCAATTCGCATGCAGGGAAAAAGCCCACAGGCAAAAATCAATTAACTTTTGGCTGAGATTTCAAGTAACATCTTTCAGCATTTAATGCCTTCTGCAAGGCTGTCACATTTTTCTGACACTTCACTTCTCATGTTTAGAGGCCTGATCCAGAACACACTCAGACACATAAACACCACGTGTGACGAGGTCAAGCCCTTCGCTCTGATGGTTCCCAGGAAAAGTTGCTCACGTGCATTTGATTAAGGGCACAAAGAGAAAGCAAAGTGTTTCAGCAAGGCTGGAACAATGGCATGCCTGAATCAATTTTGTCCTTCACATTTTTAAATTAAAAAAAAAAAAAAAAAAAAAAAAAAGAGAGAGAGAGAGGGAGAGAGAGAGAGGAAAAACTGAGCAGCGCTACGGCTTCCCCAAGATACACACAAGGTGATCTGACACTCTTGCCAAAGGGGATGGTACAACTCTGCTTTTCTCCTTTGCCCCCTTAACTCATCAAAAAAATATCCTGGTCATATACTTGAATTAAAAATAGAATAAATAGGAGACTCTTCTGACACCAGAGTGCATTAAGCTGGCTCAAAAAGCAGTCTAGAGAGCACCACAGCCAGTGCAAAAGTTATCGGGAGAAAATGGGCAAGATCTTCCCCTTTTCAGTGGGAGTATAAAAGTTTAAATAGTTTTTGGTTGTTGAATTGGGTTACCTCAGAACTAAAAAGCTTTACAACAGCTCTATTGGATGGAGTTTAAAGAAACCCCCTTAGTGAACAGTCTAAAAATGAAATCAATATAACATACCGTGCTATCTTTAGGGACCTTCATTTTCCATATACCTCCTTTGGCATTGCTTTCTTCTTCCCTGGTTATAGGATAGATCAGGAAAACATTCAAATCCACTTCTAGATAAAGCCATGTTTGTAGTTGAACTTTCCCACCAAAATCCCATTTGGAAGGCAATTACAAACTCCAGGTAGCAGGACCCAGGCTCTGACTTCAGACACCAGAAGCAATTCTTTCACTGTTCATATCAAGTGTCTCTCAACACCTAATCCCTTTCCTAAGTTTTGTGTATTGGAAAATACACTTCCCTGACTACAGACCATCTTTGAAGTGACTGCACACCATAGGGGAACAAGCCACAAAGCAATTTTGTGTTTTACTATGGTAACCTTTTATTTTGGAAAAACTCTGGCATATTTTTACAGAACCAGCTTATTACTCTCAAGTTTATCCAGCTTAACAAAAGAACATGAGAGCACTTCCCTTCAGTTCTGTGACAGCTTGGAATTAATTGCCCTTATTAAAAGAAAGGCTGAAGGTGCCAAGGTCGGGGCAGACAGAACCATTAAATTGCTTCCTAATGATAAAGGCATGATGTAGAAAGCTGTGAGCTTCCAGTTTATTCTGTCACCATTCTTTTTGTAATATTTTAATGAAGAGCTCTAGTTCCCTGTTAACTCTTATTCAGTCACATTCCACACAAATGATGCCAAAAGAAAGATCAAAACTCCTCAGAAAGTGCTGAGGCTCTCTAATAAAAATGTGATGGAACTGCACCTGGAAGAAGGTATGCAAAACTTCTGAAAGGAAACCTCCATTTATACTTTTTTCCATTATTGTCCTACAATCAAGTAGGAATTTTCTGTAATAAAACACTTTTAAATGCTTTAAGTTGGTTTTTATCCAGGGTATATGTGCATTTGTATGCATGAAGCATATTTTACATAGGTGAAGAACAGTTCAAGTCCATCAAGTTCACATCATGATTACACTTTCTATAGTGGGAAGAAAAAAAATTAAAGTTATAATAATTCAAGAACAAGTAACATGTTCTGAGTATTCTTGAACTGAAATTCAGAGTGATGTTTTAATTTCTTAACTTCTACTTCATAATTTAATTTCTCACATTTATGTTCAGAGGGGGACATTTACAGTCCCTGTTTTTAATTAAGATTCCTTAGGGCAAGTCCCTTTTAAGCTTAACAAGATCCTCAGGGTATTTCTTTCTAAGTCTTTGAGTCCAGGCATTTGCAGACAAGAGCAGCAAGACACTGAGGTCTCACATCTGCCTCTTGTCAGGTTGTTTCAGGTTGTTTCTTCAGGTTGTTTCAGTGCCCATTCCCAGAGGGGTCCCATGACAACACACGTACCACAGCGGCCGCCTCTCTCCCCGCATCAGGTGGTAGCTACACCTCAGAGGCAGATTTGTCACAGGAGGAATATTGTTGTAGACACTCCAGAAATCCTTAAAATGAAAAAAAAACACCAAAAAAACTAGCTGCATTAATGCAAGAGAGTAAGTTTAATATAGAGTCTCTTCCTTGTTTGTTGTTTTTTCTTTTTTTTTTAATTGCTACAAAAGCTGTTCCTACAGAACTGGCACCTTCTCCAGGGAAGGAGGAAAGTGTGGTGAAAAGAAATTATTGCAATTTCACATCTACTTTTTTTTTTTTCTTTTCAGATGACATTTCTACAGAAAGCAGAGGTAGAAAGAACTACTTTAGTCCTTAGGAATAGAGAGGAAAAAGTTCATCATAATGACAGTCACACTAAGTATATCCCAAACCCAAACATAAAAGTTTCTTAATAAATTCTGAATTTTTAATAAATAAATGTATAAAATATCCACCTTGGTTGGCTTAAGACTAGGCTAAAGATTGTTATGATTACCTTGAGTTAAATAAAACCACACAAACATCAGTTCTATTCTCCTAACTGCCTATTTATCAATCCACTACTTTTCTAGATCACAGCGAAGTTTCCAGCAGCTGCAAAAAGCCTGGAGATGCTCACATCAACACAGGAATGGGGGAGAAATTAGAATCATCAGATTCTAATTCTTCTGCAAAAGCAGAAGTTTTCATACATGTTTTGGGTGGATAAAAGATACCTAAAAGTTGTGGTGAGCAACAGGGAAGGATGACTGAAAAGACTGCAGCCTCCTTTCTTCTTTATCCAACAACTGTGAATATGAAAGGCTTTTTAAAGGCTTATGTTGCATCAACATGCAATGATGCAATATTAAGCATTAGCACAACTTTTTCAGTATTATCTAATACTTAACCAGTATCATAAATTCAGAAAGATTGCAACACTGCGTGACAAAAAACTGTGGATGAAAAATATTTGGGAAGAAACAGCTCATGCTGTGGAAGAACTTGTGCAGAATTAATGAAAAAGCCTTATTTAAAGCTTCAGCAGATCACTGCAACTGAGCTCCTTCAAAGAGAAGGTTTTTGGCATTCCCTTAGAATTTCAGAGCCTTTGGTGAACTGAAGCAAACTTAGCATCAAAGGTGAAACAAACAGCAATTCACTGCATTTCATGCTGACTGTGGTATTCAAAACAGAAACACAATTTTACTTGCAAGCCCACTGCTCAGCACTGGCAGATGACACAGACTGGCAGAATTTCTCATTGCTGCAAGTACTGCATGATTTAAATTATTTTAATTCAGTGTGCTAGAGTATTTGTTTCTGAAGAAATAAAAAAAAAACCCCTCAAACTGTAATTTTTAGTCTCTCTCCATTATTAAAAATGGAAAAAAGACAGGAAGACTATTTAAAGTACATAATATAAATTATTTATACTATCCATAGAATCATAGAATTGGCTGGGTTGGAAGGGACCTCAGAGATCATCGAGTCCAACCCTTGAACCACCGTTGCGGTTCCCAGCCCATGGCACTGAGTGCCACATCCAGTCTCTTTTGAAATATCTCCAGACACGGAGAATCCACTACTTCCCTGGGCAGCCCATTCCAATGCCTGATCACCCTCTCCAGAAAGAAATTCTTTCTAATCTCCAACCTAAGCCTCCCCTGGCACAACTTGAGACCCTGCCCTCTTGTCTTGCTGAGAGTTGCCTGGGAAAAGAGCCCAACCCCCCCCTGGCTCCAACCTCCTTTCAGGGAGTTGTAGAGAGCAAAATAATATACCCATAATATAAACTATTTAAAATACATGAAGTATAATAATCTAATGGAGGCACAAGTGGGATGGTAAAGAAGAGGGGTTTGCCTGATCAGTCCAGTAGGCTTCCTCATTCCCTGGGCTGGAAAGCCAAATGGAATTGAAACAATGACTGAGTGAAACCACACAAACCCAACAAAACTCAGATTTCTTACCACAGGTAAGCAAAGCCATAAGTGGGACCCATTCATATGAAGAAAACCCAAAGAAGAGGAAAATCCACCTCACCTGCACTGTCTGCACTGTATAAATCTTCTTCAAGTTTGAGGCACATTCAGCTGCTGTCGTCCCAGGGAGTGACCTTGAAAGCAAAGTAGAGAACTGTAAAAATATTGATTTTTATCAAGGCAAGAAAGGGAAAGAGGAGTTGAAATATCAGAGTTGTGCAATGAACTCCACTGCCAATTCCCAGGGATCAGATAGAGACAGGAACTCGCCTGCTTTTACATTTTTGAGCAGCTTAAGATTCAACAGGTGTTCCCTATAATATTTTGATCAGAATTGGGAGATTTAAACCAGGAATAACAGTATTCCTTCCACTGGCCACCCCACACCCTTTCGGGGCACCCAAACACGTTCTTGTGGGGGACCAACACACTCCTACCACGGGCTACTTTTTAAACACACGACCCAGAACCTTCCCTGAGCGTTTTAAGATACTCCTAAGTGTTCCATATCATCAAAAATCCAGTGTTTTCGGGTCGTTTCCCCAGCAGCCGCCGGACGGAGCGGGGGCCACCAGGTGGCAGCGGCGGGCGAGCTGCCGGGGCCAGGGACGGGGCCACCCCCGGCACAGCCTCCGCCGTGTCCCCGGGAGGATGGGACACGGGTTTGGGCTGGGATAGGGTTAATTCTCCTGGCAGCAGTCGGTCTGGGGCTGTGTTGTAGCTTTGTGCTGCAAACAGAGCTGATAAGGCTGGGATGTTTTGGTTACTGCCCAGCGCCGAGGCCTTGGAAGGAGCTGACCCCGAGGGATGTCCCGGGATATGTGATGGGATGCTGAAGGACAGAAGAAGGAAGTGGGGGGAATATTTGGAGTGACGGCATTTGACTTGCCAAGGCACCTGGAGATGGCCAAGCACCTGCAAGCTGATGGCAAGGAGTGGATGAATTGTTTTTGGCTTTTGCTTTACCTGCTGAACCGTCTGCAAGTTGTCCCACTGTCACCCTTCCAATCTAGACTAGATTTAGGCAGATTTAGATTAGATCTGAGGAAGAAATTCTTCAGTGTGAGGGTTATGAGACACCCACCCAGGTTGTCCAAGAAACTAGGGGCTGCTCCAACCCTGGAAGTGCTCAAGGAGAGACTGGAGGGGACTTGGAGCAACACAGTCCGGTTGGAGATGTTCCTGCCCATGCAGGGGGCTTGGAACTAGAGGAGCTTTAGGATCCCATCCAAACCAAACCATTCTAGGATTCTCTCCCCCATTCCATCAGGGAGAAGCTGTGTGGGGCCACGTTGCTGGCTGGGATTAAACCACAAGCAGCACACATATGGGCTGGTCAGAAGACCAAGTCCCCAAGTCCCCTCTTTATGCTGGTGCAGTGATCCATTTAACCCAACATATCCAGCATCCTTGAAGACTTCAGGCAGCTTTTCCTCCACCAGAATTTATTTCTTCAAGCCATGACTACTATGAGCACTTTCCATAAAGCCAAGAGGTCCATGGGCTAGTTTCATTGCCAGACCTCAGTGATACACATCAGGCACAGTTTAGTTTCTGTAACTCCCTCACACTGCCTATTGCCCTTCAGAGCTGCTCCCCTTTTTTGCATCACCTTAAAGGTCTTTTCCAACCTAAGTGGCTGTATGAGTTGTTTTACAGCCTTCATCACAACTCTTCAGGGCACGAGCCATGAGATGGCTGGACATTTACCTGGACAGACTGGAGAGTTGGGCTGATTCCAATGGGATGAGGTTCAACACGGCCAAGTGCCAGGTCCTGCACTTTGGCCACAACAACCCCATGGGGAGCTCCAGGCTGGGCACAGAGTGGCAGAAAGGGACCTGGGAGTCTGGATTGTCAGGAAGCTGAACAGGAGCCAGCAGTGTGCCCAGGTGGCCAAGAAGGCCAATGGCATCCTGGCCTGGATCAGGAACAGCGTGGCCAGCAGGTCCAAGGAAGTGACTCTGCCCCTGTACTCAGCCCTGGTGAGGCCACAGTTTGAGTCCTGTGTCCAGTTCTGGGCCCCTCAGCTCAGGAAGGATATCGAGGTGCTGGAGCAGGTCCAAAGGAGGGCAACCAGGCTGGTGAAGGGACTCGAGCACAGATCCTATGAGGAGAGGCTGAGGGAGCTGGGGGTGTTGAGGCTGGAGAAGAGGAGGCTCAGGGGAGACCTCATCACTCTCTACAACTCCCTGAAAGGAGGTTGGAGCCAGGGGGGGGTTGGGCTCTTTTCCCAGGCAACTCTCAGCAAGACAAGAGGGCAGGGTCTCAAGTTGTGCCAGGGGAGGTTTAGGTTGGAGATTAGAAAGAATTTCTTTACAGAGAGGGTGATCAGACATTGGAATGGGCTGCCCAGGGAAGCAGTGGATTCTCCATGTCTGGAGATATTTCAAAAGAGACTGGATGTGGCACTCAGTGCCATGGTCTAGCAACTGCAACGGTGGTTCAAGGGTTGGACTCGATGATCTCTGAGGTGCCTTCCAACCCAGCCAATTCTATGATTCTATGATTCTATGGTACAGCCACATGCCCAGGCACCACTTGGCTCCTGCCACTACAATAACAGCAGATGGTAACACCCATTGTACAATTCTCAGCACACATCCTCACAGCCACAATCTGGGGGTAATGACATCAAAATTGCTAAGCTATATTTATTAATTTTTTTTAGAGCTGGAAACATTTTTTCCCCCCTTCAGTATCTGATTTCTAAAGAAAAATTAAGATCAAAGACAAAGCAACCTCCCACTGCATCTTGCAAGAGGAAACAAATGTGCAGAATTACTAAATCTGGAAACAGAAAGAGAAATTTTAAGGAAACAAAGGGAAAAAAAAATAGCCGTTGCTCAGGTACCTGCTGAAGAAAGGATAAGAGCAAACCAGATCTCAGACACCTCCCATTAATGTGGCTGTTTGCCCCAAAACATCTCATCAGCATGAAATAAGTCCAGAAAAACAGTGCAGTAACTCAGTTGTTACAGATACAATTCAGGCTCCAGGACAAAAACCAGATACTTGTGTCAAGGAAGAAATTTCCTATGCAAGACCACTGAAACAGCATCACATCTTGGAAACTTCAGTAATAGCTCCAAGGTTTTTTGAAGGCTCCTATCAAAATAAATTACTTTAAAGATCCATAGAAAAACAGCAGAGAAATCCCTCTCAACTTTTTTAGTATATAACAAACTAACATATACTTTACAATCTGCCTGTTCACTAGACATAGGAGTACTCTGCAAAGGTGGATCTGATGAGAAAATCTTACACATTCAAATTGCAAGAATCACACTAACTGAAGGCTTCAAAACCAAACAAAAACGACCAAAAAAAAATCACCAGGATGTGGGTTCTAGCCCTGTAGCTCATGAACTGTGAAAGCTCCCATGGGAAAGCTGATAATGGGAAAACAACAACAAAATAAGCATTCAACAAAACAGACAGATGCATTAAAAAAAGCAACTTAAATCAGACAGAAAACTTCAGAGGTGATTGAACTGTGTGTGTCAGCAGAGAGTAGTGGATTCCCAACAGCTACTTGTTGGTTTTAGCTTCTTGCTGACAGAAATAGCACCCCTCTGTTTAGCTTTTTTTTTCATGTATTACAGAATTCAAACGAGCAAACCTTGAGATAAAATTGCCTTTTGGTCTCCCACACCATTGTCCAAGAAATTTCTTCTCTTGGTCGCTGCTTCTGCCAGTTGCTAACTTAGCTGTTACCAACACATGAGATTAACTTTGATGTCCAGTATTTAGTATCATCCCTCCCTAAATTCACACTGATCCTGCCACAAAGACTCTGGGATAGTCAGGTCTATTCAAATACAAGATTAAAAATCTAATCTCTAATTACAGCCTTCAAAAATTATCTTAATAATCACAGCAACCATTTAGCAAAGTCAAAGCCATTTAAAAGAGCACCTAAAAACAGACAGAATATTCCACTCCTAGGTCATAAAGTGGTTCATTTTGATAGTTGCAGGTAACATTTGCCAGATAAACTATGAGCTGGCACAAAACACCAACTGGCAACAAATTCTGTGTTTTCAAAGTTAAGGTGAGTGGCCATTTATTCCCAGTAATGTCCCTGGCAAGTGCTTCGTGCCCACGAGATCCCACAGCATCTTATTCCAGCCTTTCATCCCCCTTTGGAAAGTGTCATTGATTTATAGGTATGAGCACGAAGCCACAAACTTTTTAATTGAAAAAAAAATGACTGAAGGGCCTGCAAATGAGAAAATGATGATGTGCATCGATTCAAAAGTTCAGGATCATTTGCTGCTGCAATTACACCTGCACAAATTTGCTTTAATGGATAAGGCAGAGATGGTATTTTAATCAGTGCCAGCCAGCCAGAAGGAAAAATCTCAGGATTTCCAGCAAAATTACAAATTCCTGACAAATCTGAACCACAGTGATTCTGCAATAGCCACTCAAACTCAGCAGATAGGCACAAATGGCAACTGAATGGGGTTTGTGCCTTGAAAATCTATGAAATGGAGATTTTTTACTTTTTTTTAACTGAGTACACAGAATAAATTTTGCTGAAGTTCACAGAAATGGCAGATGAATTCCAAGTGAAGGAATCTACAGGAATTCTTGGTTCTGTAACTCTTCCAACTAACACACTGTGAGCCAGGAGTACCAAGACCATTGTATATTTTGCTGACTACACCACACGTGCCACCACGTAAGAGGAACCCTGCAAATACTGATTCTTTTGGATAATTTCACTATCATTAACAATAAAATTAACCCGATTAATTTCTAACAATGAAATTAATTAACTATGAGCCCCATCCAACCTACCAGCCCATTAACAGGAGGGGACAGGGCCTCCCAAATGGGTCACAGCATCTTCCAGGCCTTAGAAATCCGACTTAAGATATTGAAGGGGGGAAAAAATGTTTCCAGTTCTCAAAAAAATTAATATATCTTAGCAATTTTGATGTCATGGGGGATGGACACTCCTGATCTGTCACAACACCTACCAAGGCACATCTAGGTTTCCCTTGGAGGGTCTGCATATAAAATACTCCACAGATTTCCTGGCCCATCTGGTTCTGTACCCTGTGATGCCCCTTTGCTGCATCTTCAGAATCTCTGAGTGCAGTATCAGGAATAATCAAATTCAATCAAAATAACCAAAATAAGCAAATAATCAAAAAAAAGAGCCATCATACCACACCTCACAGTAAACTGTAGGGGCATCAGATAAAACTGGGATGTGGAAGCAGGAATAACTTACACCAACTGGTTTATTTCACTCCTCCATCTGCATCCCAGCACAAATCAAAAGACAAAGGGTACAAAAATAAATTCCATTGTTTTATCCATGAATAAACCTCCAGGTGGTTGTGCTTATGGTAATGTCTGAGGCTGAACTGTAGCTCTTCTGTTTCCCTGGGAAGAATTAAGGATAGAAGGTTTTTCATATGTGCTCACACTGGGCTTTGTTTCCCAGAGGGAATCTCATCCCAGCTTTAGCAGGAGCTTTAAAAGCTGCTGAGCACTTTTGAAAACACTCCTCTAAGTACTTAGCCACAACTGCTTTTGGTATAAATAAGCAAAATATTTACTTAGAAAGCATAAACTCAAAAACATGCTCTGGCAACGAAATAAATCTGGTAATCCATTCGGAATACAAGGACTGATTTCAAGCCATCAAAGCCTGTCAAAATGCATTTACTGAGCTGAACATTCTTATAACATTAACCATCATTTTTCACTGTAAGCCACCTACTCCTGAGCTTTAATAGATTAAATAGATGAGCCTTGTAAATATGATTTTGCTGCAGGGAAGATGAGAAATTATGAAGCTTAGTTTCAAACATCCAGTGTGCTCGGTTATGAAGATTCACAATTACTATGAAAATGGTTCTCTTATCAGAATTTATCTACCAAACCTTATTTATAATGGAACTCATCAGTGTGCAGAGAGAAAAATCAGCACATAAAGATATGTTTATGCAAGAATATTGTTGCTTTCCTGGAACAGACTAATAACTTTGTATTATCTTTGACAATGTTTATTAGCATATTCTTCTCCTCACAAAGACACAGAGGAGTTAAACTATTCTTGCATTAGAAATGACCTTAAAAAACACTTAGAAGTCAAGCAAGAAGACAAGGCAGGCAGGATCCTGCAAGGAGATCCACACTGCTGCACACCCAGGCTCCCATGGATGCAAGAGAATCTTTGACAAGGTTTATCTGGAAATAAAACTTCTGGGCTTTCATGTGACCTGGGCTCAATTTCTGATAGTGCTGATTTGTATAGAGGGGAATTGAGATTTTTTCCCTCCTGTTGACTAAAAGCAGTCTGTCAGCAAGGCTGGCAGCTGAGATGCAGTTAGCTCTGTAAAGGAGGCCTTTTTGCAAGGCCAGGCAACATCTTCATCGCTGTGTCAAGAAGATGACAGAGACAGAAGACTGACAAAACCTCAGGCTTCCCATTGTGAGGCTGAAAAATCAGCTGCTGGTAGGGAAAGGTGGAGCATTAAACATGGGATACAGTGCACAGGTTAAATGACTGTTCTGATTTGTAGGGTTTATGAAGCAGGATGCTTGGATCATGCCTAAACCTAAATCAAAAAGCACAATCAGCTTCACAGACACAAAGATTGCACACATCCCAAATCCCATTTAGGGATGGTTTTAAGGGCCTAACATGGCTTGTTATCCAGGACATCCCTGCCTTTGATGGTCATCTCACTTGACTTCTCCTTTTGTAATCAGTGTTGAATGCACTGTGGTGCATGACTATAGTGACCAGATTTGTAATCAGTGTTTTTAATGCTATCCAGTGATGTGTACTGACACAGTTGTAAAAAACAAATGACTGGACAGTGTACTAGCAAAATCTAGAGAAGCACCTTTCATTTCAAAGCCAGAGGCCATGATAAGCAGGACTCTGCACTCAGTAAGAGCCTCACTGAGTTAGAGGTGAGGCAGAAGAGCCACCAGCCTGGATCACCTTCCCCAGGTGGCACCAAAGGCAAATATATGCAGAAGGCAAATATGCAAAAATACTGTGAATGAGAAATGCAGGGATGGACTGGGAAACTGCAGAATGGGCAAAGGAAACTGCAGCTCTAAAGCCCTGGTTTCAAAACTTTTACCACATGACCTTAGAACTTTTTAAAAGAGGAAATCTCATTTCTCCTAAGAGAAAATACCTGAGAGCTCCCTCTGTCTTCTCCTAGGAAACTGCTGACCTGCAAGTATCTGAAGATCACAGATGAGACCTTATTTGTCAGATTGGTGTCTGACATCCTCCCAAACATTTCCATCATGCTCAATTTCCTAAAGCACACACACAAGGGTAAGACACAGGAGAGTGGCACCAGGGGGTGACTATTTCACACACATACCCAGAACTCCTTAGCACGTAAGGGAAATGCAGATGCCCCGTGACACACATGGGATAATGGCAATGAACCAGAACCTGGGCACAGAATCTCAGGTTCCAGATGTGAAGCCTTTGCCATGGCATTTACAGAAACAAGTGATGATGTAGATAAAGGCATTTCCTCCAAGGCAGGAGATGCATCAAGTGACAGGATGATAAAAGCAAGGTCATGGACCCCAAGGGGATCCCTTGGTAGCATATCACTTGTTGTTATAGAAAGTGCAGCTTAGCTAATAGATATTATTTTAACAGTGTGACTAAATGAAAAGATACATTCTGGAGATGTTAGAATGTATTTCATGGATGTCTCTGCCAGTAAATTAATAGGAAAAAATAACTATATATCCATCTCGACATCTATTTATCCTTAAGCATTACTTCTTCCCAATTTGAAGTCCAAGTAAAATGTGGCAGCAGTCAAAAATCAATACCATCTCACAAGGAAACATCACTGCTCCACACTACATGATCCTGAAGTGATAGTGCCCACACTAATGTCCTATAGAATGTTCACCCTATGTGAGCCTAAACCATAAGCCCTCCATCAAACCTGCCTGGGTGTACCAATAAATGTCACAGCCACTTTTGTGAGACTCAGGAGAAGCCTGAACCTCCTCACACTGCAGTAAATAAAGTTCATGGTTGCATCTCTTGTGTGCTCTTTAATGGCTTAAATGGTTTGCAAGTGTATAATCTGTTTGCTGCCCTTCTTCTCTGCTGCTCTTGTGCCACTTTTGCTGATAAACAAGACAGTGTTTTGAGAATACATGGTCCCACTTTTTTTTTTTTCCTTGGGCATTCACTACTAGGTTTATAAGTGAAGGAACAGCAATGCTGTCTAATTAAATGCACTTATAAGTGATCAGAAAGAAGACAAAAAATGGAATAACTGAATTTTAAGAGGCTTAAGTGGAACCAAGATGGTGTTTTTTAAAAACAGCAGAAAATGCAGCTCAGATCCTGAACCCAACCCTAACTATGCCATGAGTTCAAAAGATCAGCCAGCAATATTTTGTGGGGTTATTTGTAAGAATTGATTTGCAGGACCTGACAATATTTGAGAGCTTTCAACAGTTTCTTGCTATTTCTCTGAAAAGTTAAGAGGGAGACTGGGGGAAGAGGAGAATGTTAGTAATAGTCTGGAGTAGTTTGTTCAGTGGTTTATAAAGGAGAAAACTTTCCTTCTGGGGCAGGGGGAGAGGAGAAACACAGCAGAAAATGGAGAAGAGAGATGTAAAAATTTAAAAACAGGATAGCAGAAAATACACACTAGAAAAACCCGCCTCAAATTCTGGTTTTAAACTTCCTATTTCAGTTTGCTGGTCCTTCTCCCCTCTGTCGCCCTGCAGGCAGGAGAGGTTCAGCTCCCTTTGCCATCAGCCCTCCAGGGCCCAGACAAACACTTCCAGCACATGAAATGCAAACATGCACATGGCATCGAATTAATAAACTGTTCCTAACCCTCCACATCACATCGCTTGGGATTTTAAGGACTGACTATCCACAGGATTCAAACCCGAGATGCACAAACACCGCAGCAGCCAAGCACAACTTTCAGCTTTCTATTCCTGGGGCTGGCAAGAGTCACGGCTAAATTTAGATTTTTTTTGTTTAAACCACTATCGCTGTGGCTCCAAACAATGTGCCAGCTCCCAAACCGAAACCGTTTCCCGGCCGGATCTCACCCGCCGAATCCCAGCAGAAGCCGCGGCTCCCCCGGGGCGGTGCTGCCGCTCCCCGAGCCCCCTTCCCGATTCCTCTTCTCCAACCTGTGCCACGGGGAATCCGAGGAAGCACGAAGACCCTTTCCGCAGACTGACTTTTATATATATATAAATGTATTTTAATTTTTTTTAGAGTCCCCTCCCTCTTTTTTTTTTCTCCCTTTTTTTTTCTTTTTTTTCTCCTTTTTTCCCGTTTTTTTCCTTTTTTTTTTTTCTTTTTGTTTTATTTTTTCTCCTTTCTTTTTTTTTCTTTTTTCTTTTTTTCCTTTTTGTCCTTTTTTTCTTTTATCTTTTTTTCCTTTTCTCCTTTTTTTTTCTTTTTTCCTCCTTTCTTTTCTTTTTTTTTTCTTTTTCTTTTCTCTTTTCTTTTTCCTTTTTCTCCTGTCTTTTTCTTTTTTTCTCCTGTCTTCTTTTTCTTTTTCTCCTTTTTTCTCCTGTCTTTTTCTTTTTCTCCCTTTTTTCCCCCCTCTTTTTCTTTTTCTCCTTTTTTTTTTTCTTTTTTTTTTTTTCTCTTTTTTTTTTTTTTTTCTTTTCTTTTTCTTCTTTTTTTTTCCTGAGCTCCCCACCCGCCTCTCAACATCCCCCTCCTCGCCCCCCCCCGGCCCCACTCACTTGTCCAGCCAGAAGGTCCATGGCGAGTGAAGCCGCAGCCCCCCGGGCTCGGTCGCCCTCCCGCCCCGTTGCCATCCCCCGGTCCCTGCCGCCTCCCGCCCGGGGGGGCTGAGCGCCATGGCCATGACCGTGGGGGGGGGGGGGACAGGGGCGGACCGGGGGCGGGGAGGGGACAGGGAAGGACGGGACAGGGAGCAGGGCAAGGGGAGGGACGCTGGATGAGTGGGACTGAGGGGCGAGGGACATCCTCCGGCGGGGGATGGGATAGGTGGGTGAGAGGGGATGGGTTTAAAGTAAAGAGGGGAGGTTGAGCCGGGATAAAAGGAATAAATTTTTTTATAAATTTTTTTACGCTTTGAATCACTGGCCCCGGTCGCCCAGAGAGGTGGTGGGTGCCCCATCATCCCTGGAAGCATCCAAAGTCAGGTTGGACGGGGCTCTGAGCAACCTGATCTAATCGAAGGTGTCCCGAATCACTGCAGGGGGGTTGGATAAGATGGCCTGGGAAGGTCCATTCCATCCCAAACCACTGCATGACTCCAGGGACAAGGAATCACTGGGATGAAGGAGTGGTGGGAATGCCAGAGGGATGGGTGAGGGGAGGAGCCAATCACAGTTACAATATAACAGTACAATATAAAAGTGTAATATATATTTTTTACATAATTTATCTGTCATCTCATCTTCTTTACAGCCTATTTAATTTACATGCTGGGTTTTATAGGGAGATGTTCCTCATAATCCAGCATGGACATATGCTAAAATGCTCATATTACTTTTATAATAGTATTTTTTAAGTTAAGGTTTCCCCCAGTGGGACTATGCACAGTAGTAAAGTTAAACACCCACATAAGTGACAGCAGGATCAAAGACCATGAATCACATAGGTTTCCTTGCAAGCACATTTAGTAGGATGAATAATTTTTTATATACTTTATCCTAAAAGAAAAATCAATAGAGAGCCACTCCTTTAAAGAAATAAAAATCTAACAGTAAGAAAGGGCAGAGATCACCCATAAAAGGCAGCCTGGATGGTAGCAAGGAAGAAAAAAAAGAATTAACTATTATGCTGTGCAGATGGAAAATGCTAAGTGCTAGGCTAAAATGAGTAAGATCTGCAAAACCAGTTGCACCTCCTCTTGCAATTTAATTTACTCCTCTTTAAATAGAAGGCAAGATAATGACCATTTGGGAGAGCTTGGAATCTAAATATTCATTGGTCTGCCCACTCCAAGCTCTCCCTGCTTTAATGGTGAGCCCACGAAAAATGTTAATCCTGAAAAAAGACAACAAAAAAACCCCCAATAAATGGTTGTATCTAATCACAGACTTTCTCAGAAGGAGGAGGTGAGAAGGATGCTAATTTCTTATGGCCCTAAAGGGCCACATCTTGCCTCTGTGACTGCCCTTGACAGCTCCCACACCTGATAAATTTTTGGTGTCCTCTGAGGAGGTTGCCAACAAAGTATTAATTTCTGGATATGCAGCAGCATTGCTCTGGGACCAAGGCCAAAGCCACTGGAGGAATCACAAAAACTTAACTTTGAACCCAGCACCTGCCCTGATGGGGACCACACGGCTCCAGATTCCATTATTAGAGAGCTGTTCAGCATTTAAAATATAATTAAAATATTAAATTAAATAATTAAAATATTATAGCTCAGGCTGAAAGCAAGTTATTCTGTTATAAACAAGGAACAATACAGAAGTACAACCCCCACACCTCGGAGACACAGAGCAAGTACCAGGCAGCAGAGCTTCTCTCATTATTCCAAATGAGACACCTAAAACCTCCATTTATTTCTTGTTTACATCAGTAAATACCAGGCTACACGGTGGCACACAGCATGTTGGGGGAATCTCAACTAACAATAATTTAATCTGGTTGTGGAGGAAAGGCAATCAGAGGAGTTAGAGCCTTTTTTGCCTACAGGAATTTCTAAGAAGTCGTGACACAGAGGCAGAAATGAATCTCCCGAGATGACTCCCACAAGAAAAAAAAAAAAAATGCTGGTGAGAACAGCCTCCTGATCTGCTCTGCCACCTCACCCTGCCAGTACACCCCAAATAAAATCAGTTCAGAGATTAAAAATCCTGGGAAATGATTAGCATTTTAAAGAGGTATTTATGGAGCTTTAATTAAAAATTTATTTTATTGGTATTTGCTATGTAGCTGGAAGGTTCTTTCTTAAAGAAACCCTGGTGATCACATCCCCTGTGCTTTTATACCTTCTCAAGCAGATTTACCATGAACAAACTGTGCTGTGAGGTGCCTCAAAGGTGAGATGAGTTGATTTAAAGCTCACCCGTGCAGAAGACATATGTGACTCCATCCCTTAATCCCTTCTCCCAGCCTCATCCTCCTTTGGCTTGCAGACTTCTCTGGCTAAACCAGCAATTTTCTGCCAAGTCAGTGAACTGAGTCAGGCCATGAAAAGCTGCTATAAAGCAGAAGTCAAGTGGTAGATTTAGCTCAGCTGATTTCAGATGGGTAACAGCTGAAAGTTTCCCAGGTAACAGCTGGGGGTGTGGGGGAGAGAAGGGGAATGGGAAATGATGTTCTGCCCCATTCTGTGTGCTCTTGGCTCTGCTTCCTGGCCCTGGATCTCAGGCACCTGAGCCTCTTTGCTCCAGAAAAGACCCACTTGGCTCCACACTGGAGCTGAAGCTTCCAGCCAGAGCCACAATGAATACTTCCCAACTCTTTCCATCCCCACTAAATCCATGGTTTAAATCCCTCCTCTCATAATCCTGGCTGATCCCCAAATCCTGAGAGCAGTGGATACATTACATGTGTTTGAAGTGTTATTTGCCTGACCTGCTAGGCTTTCCTGTAGCCCCCACAGGGAATCATTGGGATATAAAGCAAAAAGCAAGGGGAAGATCACCTCTGGAAACCCTCAGGGCCATCCTTCCTCCCACTGCCACTCGGGTACCATCACTGTGGCAACAGCAATACCTGCGTGCAGGAGAAATATTAGGGAAGCATTAAGCTAATTTTAGCTGCATTCTAATGCAATGGAGCACCTGGAAAGGAGGAAGGGAACAAGCACCAGAGGAGCAGTCATGTTCATTTCCACACTGGAAGCATTTCACAGCCATTTCCAAGGCAAGAGGTATGACACCTTAGTAAATATCTCATAGATAACCAGGTTTTGTTTGTTCTGTGCTTTTCCTGATAGGAAATAAACTGTGGGAAATGTTGGACCAGACAAAGCTCCTCTTTTTGATTCTGAGGCAGAATTAGGTGAAGCATCAACCTCCCCAAACTTAAGGGATGGCTTGAGCACAAACCTTGGCTGCTGTGCCCAGATGCTGCCCCATTGCTTCCCAGGCTGAGTCAAGATCCATGAAATAAAATTTCTCAACCAAACACTGATGATATGATCACTTGCTCTTAAAACACTGCCTGGGACTTCAGAAGCACATTAAGCAACACTTCTGAGTTAAGTAACTGCTTCTGAGAGGTTCCCAGAAAGATAAACTGATCAACCAAGAGCCAAAGCCGAGGTAAAGGGATTTGATTTGATATTTGCTTCTGGAGTCTTGAATAAATGTTTTTTAAAACCTAAAACATGATATTAAAGTGTTGAATCCCCAATGCTTTTGGCAAAAGCACCCTCATCTAGGAATGATTTCATATCAGCCAAGCTGTTAAGCAGAGGTTGTCATGGAAACAAGTTCTATTCAAATGATATGGCCAGAGATATACTGTATTTAGTGAGTTCTTCATTTGCTGCATTTGGAACATGTCAGAACTAAATGATATTGCATAACTTTGTTTTGTTAAAGACAAACTGGCTCACTGCCCCTCTCTTGCTGCCAGGCTTGCATCTAGTCCTGCCTAGGACAAAAAAAGTTTTCATGCATGGTACTGAGCATCTCACACAGTTGGTTCCTGCACAGTCCTCATCATAGAAGTCGTCTTCCAAATGCACAAAGCTACCAAAGTCAAACAAGCAGAGGAACCTTGCCTGAGCTCCTACAGTTGAACCATTCATTCATCCAAAAAGAAAAGCATTTCAACTAGAGTCTGTCCTTCTTTACTAAAGAAGTTCCTACATATGCAGTGTGCAAGTATAAAAATATCATAGAATCATAGAATTGGCTGGGTTGGAAGGGACCTCAGAGATCATCAAGTCCAACCCTTGAACCACCATTGCGGTTCCCACCCCATGGCACTCAGTGCCACATCCAGTCTCTTTTTAAATATCTCCAGACACGGAGAATCCACTACTTCCCTGGGCAGCCCATTCCAATGCCTGATCACCCTCTCTGTAAAGAAATTCTTTCTAATATCCAATCTAAACCTCCCCTGGCACAGCTTGAGACCCTGCCCTCTTGTCTTGCTGAGAGTTGCCTGGGAAAAGAGCCCAACCCCCCCTGGCTCCAACCTCCTTTCAGGGAGTTGTAGAGAGTGATGAGGTCTCCCCTGAGCCTCCTCTTCTCCAGCCTCAACACCCCCAGCTCCCTCAGCCTCTCCTCATAGGGTCTGTGCTCGAGTCCCTTCTCCAGCCCAGTTGCCTCCTTTGGACCTGCTCCAGGACCTCGATATCCTTCCTGAGCTGAGGGGCCCAGAACTGGACACAGGACTCAAGCTGTGGCCTCACCAGAGCTGAGCACAGGGGCAGAATCACTTCCCTGGACCTGCTGGCCACGCTGTTCCTGATCCAGGCCAGGATGCCATTGGCCTTCTTGGCCACCTGGGCACACTGCTGGCTCATGTTCAGCTTCCTGGCAATCCAGACTCCCAGGTCCCTTTCTGCCTGTCTGCTCTCCAACCACTCTGTCCCCAGCCTGTAGCGCTGCATGGGGGTTGTAATTATTTTATATAAAGTATATAAAATAATTAAAGGCACATATTGACTCCCATATCCTTTAGATTGACCTTTCTTCTCCTCCAAGAGATTCCTCTTTCTTCTCATTCTGAGAGCACAACTGACTTGACTCCACATCTAATCCAAGCACTGAGTTAGAAGACAAATTCCTTGCTTAGCTTTGGGTATTGGGTTCCTCCTCTCCACCTTCCCATCCACCTCATTTGTAGGGCACCAAAGCTGTTGTGGGTGCTAAAGAAAGAGATGCCCAGCAAAGGGGGGGTTAGGGCCACAAATGCAAGAAACCTGATGGGCTTTAAAGCTGTCAAATGCAGGAAACAAACACCAAAGAGCTTTCCTTTCCTAATTCCCCAGTAAAGTACCTGCAGAGGGTTTCACTTAGGTATCTCTTCCCTGAGCATGGTGATCCCAAAATAGCACCATCCCCAATGCTCTTCTGTGTTACATTAAATCAAAAAGAATGTTATTGGCACCACATCTGGCACTGGCTTTGATGTGGAACATAAGTGTAAATACTGATCTTTTTTTTTTATATTTCTTTTTACAGGCATCTCAGTATACAGGTGAAGGAAACAATGTGCAAGAATCACATCCTACAGAGCAAGCAAAACACATTAACCTCTACTGCAGAGAAAGCCTGGGATGGAAAACAATATTGATATTGTAAAATAGAAATGAATACTAAAATAGAAACATAAACCCACAGAAAATAACATTCTTTCTAGTTTTTATGCTCACCTCTTGCAAATCATGAGTTCAGCTTCAGCTCACAGGGGTCACTCAACTCTCTCCATCACACTCTTAACCAATTTGGGACCTGTTTAAGTCAGGAAAACCAAGGGCCCCTGTGGAAATAAACCACTAGAGGGAGACTGACTTCAGCAATGGAATATCCACAGGGAGAAAATCCTGCACAGCATCGAAAATGGTTGGGATAAAATGTGCTCCCTATGGCTCAGGTCAAAATTACTCTTTGTATTTCTTCTTCACCACTAAAAATGGCTGAAACCAATGGGTCAAGTTTGGCTTTGTTACTGTAAATTAAGGGAGTATGGTGTAAATGGGATCAGGCAGTCACCTATTCTTCTACTCAGCTCTATTAAAAAAAAAAAAAACAATAAAAACAACACACACACACACAAAAAATACTCCAGCCACTGAAAATACTAATAGCTGTATCCTAGCAACATCACGGATTCCATGTGGACTTTGTTCTGGAGTCTACAGCCTTATTTCATCCAAATTATTGACTTTCTCAAAGTCTCTAAACGACCATCAAAAACCAGTTAGTGCCTAAAAAATACAAACATTTAATTAGTCACATTAATAAGAAAAAAAAAGAAAAGCAGCATCGCATGCTACCTCTCCCCTTCTCTGGAGCTTGGTTTTGCTCCCTTTGAAATCAACGTGAAAATTCCCACTGTATTTATTGGTAGCAGAGCTGGGTCCCTCCTTTGAGAAGAAAAGCTTCAAATGGCCCTTACAGAACTTGGCAGATGAGGTTTGATTCCCAGGCTGGGCTCATACTTGTAGGGATGAAATCCATCCAGCCCTCCCTGCTCCTCCAAATCATCACATCCTTATTGTAAAGGTGATCATAAAGGTAATCCAATAGGCACTCAGATGATAGACAGAGGGGTTTCTTTGTTTGTTGTTTGGTTTTTTTTTTTTTGTACTATGCATATAACCAATGTCTTTTTTTTTTCTTTTTTCCCCCAAGCTTTGATTTGTTTAACCACACTATTTTTTTTAAGGAAAAAAAAAAAAATCCTGCTGGATTTTCCCATGGGCTCTGCTCCTCTCAGGTCTGCAGCCAGGCATCACTGAAGTGAACTTCATCAGATAAAATCCAAGAGCAAAAAGCCACATAAATATAAAATGAATCCACAGATCCTCCCAAAGAAAAACCCTGAGCACAAAAGGAACATCCAAGAAAGAAACCTAACCCAACCCCAAACAAATAAGCTGTTTCTTATCCTTAAATAGCTTGCATGATGATCTGAAGAGTCCTGGGGTATTTTGGCATTTAACTCAGGGTTTAGGTAGGCTCAGATTTTGGTCACAATTTCCACTTAGCTCCAAACTGCATCACAGCTTTTCTGACAGTTTTTTATTGGTTATTTCAAGCTCCGCTTTAGTAAGTTAGCAAGACCTTTTCCCAGGGAGAAAGTGCTATTAAAATAATAGATTCCTTTTCATCAGCCTCCCTTAAAAGCTCATGTGAGAGGACAGTCTGGTAAAAAATGCTTTTCACGTTTTACTTAGCCTCCAAAGATGGTTGAGACCCACAAAGGCTTCTAAATGGCAAAACCTTTTTCCTTGCTATTTTTACAGCTGGAGAGTAAGAGATGAGAGAACACCTTTGCTGAAGAAGTAATTTAAATACAGAGGGGTTAGTTAGCCACGATGGCTTGATTTAAATTGCAGACTGAGCTGTCTGTACTGCAGGGCTGGGGGGAGAATCCTGAGCTGACCCCCAAATTGCTGCTTTCCATCCTGGGAATATACTGCTGGGTTATCATCCCTCCCCAACCTGGCTTCAACTAAGCAGACAACACCCATTAAATTAAGAATTTAGCATTCAACTAATATTCATGGACACTCTGATACTGTTCAATCTCACAGGTTTAGTTGCATTGAAGGTTTTTGCATCGCTCATCCTTTCGTTGGAGGGGAAAAGGGGCTGGAGGTAAGGAGGGGACATCCATCTGCACAGAGTGCCAAGATGGGTAAGAGTAGTTCTGGCTTCAGCCTAAACTGTGCAGAGGTATAAACCAACAGGAATGGTAATATATAAGGACAATATAGCAGTAAAGAAATCAGCTTTCAGGTTTTATTTACCTAAGTTAGAGGACAGTATCAGAAAGTACCTCCAGCACCTCAAATAATTCTCCCTGCTGATCAGATTAATTCCAAAATTGCTCCAAGCACAGCAACTACACAAAAAATTTAGAGATTAATATCAAATTACCTTCCAAGTCACACCTCACAAGAGTGCTTTCAGGCTAATTTATACCTGGGTAATATATAAAGGAAGGAAGGAGGAGGAAAATACACAACAAAGATGAAGATGCTATGACTAGCTAAAAAGATTTCATCTGAAGGCTCCGAAGAGCAGCAGCTGCTGTCAGGAAGAGTCCTGCTGACCACTTGCACCAGGATTGCTTTTGGTGGCAGACACTGTAGACAGCAAGAGGAGACCAGCAAGGGCTAAGTTTATACCAAGGAAGTAAAATCTTGATTTCACAATGACTTTGAAGATGAACTTTTAGTTGTACATCACCCTGGTTTTTTTAATCCACTGAATTTCCTAGACAGGCATTCAAGGGAGGTCTAGCTGAGAGCAGAGCAAGGAAAATCAGTTGTTTCTTCACCAAAACAGTCACCTTTTGTCCTGTACCTGCACCTGCTGCCTGGGGTGACTCTGGCATTGGATGCCAAAGGTTTTTTTACCATGAGGAAGGTGATGGGTTTGTCCTGGGCTGATGAGCTGTAGCATCCCCTGGGCAGGGAAGGCAATTTGGGAGGGCTGGAGTCAGCAATGCAGGGAGATGTGACAGCACAGGGTGTAAAGCCTCTTGTCACCTGTTTGTCCCACTGCCAGGTGCCACCTCAGCCCACGGAGAAAGCAGCAATGCATGTGTGTACACAGAATTAGGAACACACATCTATTGGAAGACATTACAACCCTTCCTCCTAGGGAAGAGGGATTTGGGGTCTGAGATGCACCAGAGCAGCAGAGCCAGGAGCTGGCAGTGCTCCTAAAGGCAATAAGCTGCTTATCTCTGGCCTAAGGAGTTTATAGCACCCATGTATCTCCAAAAGCTCATTAGCTCCTCAGTAAGCAGCTGAGACATGAGATGCACAAGCAGAACAGCAGTGGCTTGAGGTTGCTAAAGCACAGATAAAGACTTCTGGGCTTGGCCAGGCTGCAGCAGGCTGGTCCAACAGCCTGGAGCAATCCCATTGATGTATAAACTGGAGAAAGCCTGATCTTGGGAAATGCTCCTCAGTATCTGGCTTTGCTGGTAGAAGACCACATAGGAGAGGTAAAACACAGCCCTGAGCTTGCAAATTGCATCTGCTTCCAGGGCAGAGGGCTGGGAAGCCCAAACAGCCAATTTATCTCATGAGAGGAAAAGAACAGGAAAATCTGTACCTGGGGAGGTTCCCCTGGAGATTTGAGAGGAATGGCTTTTCTTAATTTTTTTTTAAATTTTTTTTTTTTTTTCTGCACGTCTGTGGGACTTGAATGGCAGCTACAAGCTCCTGTGGAAAGCCATAATGTCAGGGATGTTTCCTGTCTCACTGCAGCTATTCCCTGTGTCACAGGGGAGCTCTTCCACAAAAGAGCTGCTTCTGAAGAACAGCATGGCACCAACAATTCAGTGGGGGGAGTGTAGCAGAGTCAGTGATAGAAGTGAGCAGGAAGGAGCTATTCTTTCCCTCTGCTTTTCTTCCCTCTCCATTGAGCAGAGCCTTTAAAGCCAAGCTCCCTTTTGCAGAAGGCTACAGAACTTTTAGCAGGTGGCACACACGGAGGCATTCACAGTCATGACACCTGTGTCTGGTTATTTCCAGTCAAAATAATCTCCTACTCAATTATGGAGAAGAATAGAGGAGCTCGGCCTGACTCACAATCACATGGGGGGGAAAATGAGAGGAGCTGTTCAAGTTCAAACCGTTCAGCTGGCTGTGGAGGAGGATTAGTGCTGCTGTGGAAGGAGGTTTTCTCTCCCTCTGCAACAGCACAGCACTAAGGGATGGAAAAGACCCGAGTCCACTTCCCCACTGTGCCAAATATACTCCTCCATTCTTCTCTCCTCCCTCCCCAAGAGAACATAGCAAGTATTAAACAGCGAGGAAGAAGCCTTTGAAAAATGTGATAGCTGTCAGGTACCTCTCTGACAGAGGGATGCAGAGATGTGACTGTGCCTGCAGATCCTCTGCTGCCATCCAGGAAACCAGGATGGAACACTCACACTGATGCTCACATCCACTTTGGTGTCATCTGCAGGTTCTGCGTGGCTGTGCCAATAATTCTGTGAACAAAACCACATCCAAAATGTTTCTTTAGTGTTTTGTGGAGCACAGATCCAGCCTCTTGCTTGCCTGTGTTCTTCTCAACCCGATGGCAGCTCCCAGCCTGACATCTGGAGCCCTCTGCAAGCCAAAGGTGGGGTGGGGATTTTCCAATGTTGTTTTAAATCTGTCCTCATTTCACTGGCACATCCCATGGCTATGCCCTTGTTACAGAAAGTGTGATACACCCCCCCACCCCCCGTGCAGTTATTTGGGCAGTACTGTAAATTTTGCAGGCTTAAAACTTCTCACAGTTTTCATGTTAGCCAGTGCCCAAACATTCCCTTAATGTGTCATCCTCTGTTCCATCGTTGTCACAGAGCATTCTCATGCTCTCTGGGAACACCCACAAACCTGCCTCATTATCTCCTCACACTCCCTCCTCCCTTTGCAGGGATGAGTGATGGCCACAGTCACACTGATGCCATTCCCTGGGCTGCAGTCTCACTCTTTGCTTGTCCTCCCCCTTCTCTAGGGTTTCTATCAGCTCTCCTGCTCCTCTCACACTTGCATTTTAAGTTCCCATGGAAAAGGGACAGGTTTTTGTTTTTTGTTTTTTTTTTTTTCCTCATGTAGCACCATGATCCCTGACTCACTCCCTTAGCTGCAAAGATAACACAAAATAATGAATGTCACCCTGAGACCTGTCTAGGAATCACAGGAAGCTAGGAAGGAGGATACAAATCTTTCCTGTGCCAGCATCTGACTCAACCCTCTGTTATCCCTTTCTGCTCCAGACTGACCTTTCCACCTCCTGGCTTACTAAGCCTGAAAACTTTTCCTTGCCTGAATTACATGTGATGGCAAAATGGTTTTGCCTGACTGCTGTCACCTCTCCTGCTTCTCAATGGCATCTCTGGCATGCAGGGGCTCTGGGTTTCTCCTTTGGGCATCCCCAGGTATTTCCTGCTTCATCCCTTATGTCACACCAGAGATTTCTACTACAGTAGTTCTAAGGATACAGGACATTTCTTGTCCAGAGAGCATTATGCAGAGCTCCCAGACACAAGAACACAAACAGCATCACCAATAAGAAATGGCTTTGGGAAAACTACCGGTGACTGGTGGAAGGCAAGATGCCACAGTATTTGCTGCAAGAGTCTGTACTTCAGCTGTCTTTCCTGTTGGAGGCAGGGAGTGCAGACTGAAGAGGCAGCCAATTCAAGAAAAACACACTGAAAGGTCAGAGGAATCCATCTAACTTGTGCAGCACCATTTTGTAAGCATAGAATTACTCTTGGTTAAACTTGTCTTGTGAAAACGATTGAAGGGAGGAACTTGGTTGAGCCTGAACGTTCTGATACAAAGAGAAGGGTCTGATGCACCTCAAGATGCAGACCTGGATGCCTGGGACAAGAAGGACTTTATCCCCCTGGCAGGAAGATGAGAACAAGGGCTGGGATGTAACTAACAGGCAGAGCTACCCTGGTGGGTCCAACCCCACGTCAGCCCCTTAGGCAGGAGAGGAACCTGCTCATACAAAGACTGTCAACATCCCACCTGCCCTTTGTTTTCCAGAACCTGGTCCTTCAGCGTGGCATCTCTCAGCCAGCCCCAGATTCCTGGCTCACACCACCTATAGCACTCTCCAGCAGCCCCATCAGGGGAGCAGGGCTGGGAAGAGGGATGAAATGCTATTCCTTGCCTGTTCTCCCCTCACTATAGGTGGGAGAAAGATGAGCTAGCACCATGCTGCTGGCCTGGCAAGATAGCAGTGAATTACAGCAGCTCCTGAGCCAGCCCAGCTGTGCTGGGGAGCGTTCAGACAGATCAAAAACCCTGCCCGTGGGCACCAAGGAGGGAAGCAGGTGTGGTTTTGCCTTTTGCTCACTTGATGGCCAAGATGACAGAGCTAACATGGGCCACAAGGTCTCCTCCAAAGAGCCACATGCCCTCCCAGGATAGCTGATCCTCCTACTCCTGCTTGGCAAAGCGTTTTGGCTGCTGGCACCCTGCCTGGGAGAGTCCCTGAACACGGATTCATCTTGCACTGGGGGCAGGCGAGGTCCCTGCTCCTGATCCTGGGGACAGTGCCACCAATGGGCTCGAGTCACTGCAGGGAATGTGAGGAAAGCTTTGGAAATTGCACAAAGCACTGAACAGCCTGTGGGCAATTCTCTGTCACAGGAAAACTTCAGCTGAAATGAGAAACCTAAAACAAAACAAAACAAAAAAAACCAGCTCAGAGGTACTGGGAGGAAGCAAAAAGCAGCCTCAGTTATCTGACACTGGTTTTTATTATTATTATTTTTCCTGACTGGCCGCAGATTTTTGGGTGATAAAGTCCTGTGTGTGGTACAGATTGCCCTCAACACATCTCTGGGTCAAAGTCTGGCTTTGTTTCCACCACTGCATAAATGCCAGGAGTTCAGCAGAGCAGCTCTGGGTGGCTGGTGGCACAACCAAGGTCAGTGCCTGGTCCTGCCACAAAGAGTGAGACTTCTTGGAACCAGACAGAAAAAAATCTGCTCAAAAAACTCTTCCACTGACATCCACTTTGGGGGCCGATGCAGATGATTTAATTGCTATAGCTTCTGGAATAACTTTGAATTTACTGATGGCTTTTCACAGAATGCTCAAACAGGATTTCAGACGTGTCCTTCACAAGAGGCCATGAAGGAAACCCCGTAATAGTAGGATAATTGCATTAGCATCTCCAGGGCCACACGCTGGTGCTTGCCTTACATGGCACACGGAGAGGCCTTGCCCTACATACACAAAGATGGCAAAGTGGGAGAGAGAGGACAAGGATCTGTGTCTCACTAGACCACATCATTAAACTGCCCATTACAACCCTGCACCAACAGTATGGGTGTGCCAGATGCTCTGTGCTACCCAGGCCAAAAATGTTTCGCTCAGCTCACAAAAACCTGCCCAGCCCTCCATGGATCCCATGTAACTGAGCCTGGGAGCTGGAAGGTGCCTGCACGAAGCAAAAAGCATCAATGAGGACATTTTGCTGTCCCCTTTCCCCTTCTGTCTTCTTAGGAATCCCAGCCTGACCTCAAATGTTCGGTTTCTCTGCTTGCAGAGGCAGCTTTTCCATGATGGTCACAAACCTTCCCCTGCAAACCTCCCTGCCTAGCAAGGTACAGCACCCCCAGACACGGCTGCAACAGGCACCAGTGGATTCAGCTCCCCTGTGTGCAGAGTTAAACGGTGTTTTAGCACGGCTACACCTGGCAAAAACACACGGGTGGGTGTGACACGGGTGTATCCCTAAGGTATGGATATACATAGGATGGATACACGCGTGCAGTGGGCAGTCCCTATGTATGAACACGGACACACCTGTGCTGGGCACACACATCCATCACCTCCAGAAGCTGATGGCTTCACCCTCCCGGTTCCAGAAGGCGAACGTGGGGCTCCCGGAGCCCACGCGGCTGCGGGGTGACAGCAGTGGGTGTCACCCACTCCGTTCCACCCCACCCCGGGGTGGGGATACCCGCGCTCCCCCCCGGCTGCCTCCCAGCTCCACCTCGGCACCCACCCCCGCCGCTGCATCCCCGCCCCCGGTTCCGCGCCTCTCCGCGCCCAGCCCCGCTGCGGCAGCGGGACCTCCGCACCGCTCCGCGCCGCTGCGCGCCTGCCTCAGCCCCTTCGCTCCGCAAGGGCCGGGCTGCGCGGGGGGCGGAGGCAAGGCGGGGGAAAGAAGGAGGAGGAGGAGGAGGGAAAGAAGGGAGGAAGAAGGGAGGGGGATTTACCCCATTGTCCTCGGCGGGAGCTGGGCAGAGCCACCGCCGCTGTGCGCAGGCTCGGCCGGCCCCTCGCCCGGCGCGGAGGAGCAGCTCGCCGGCGGTAAGCGGGTGGGTGGCTCCGCGCCGCTCCGCGGCTCTCCCCCTCCCCTTTCCCCACATCCCCCTCAGCGCATCCCCCATCCCCAATGGGGGGGCGGCGGCGGCGGCGGGCGCGGCCCTAGCGCGGCCGCGGTGCGGGGGGACCCGCATGGCCCCCGGCGGCTGCGCCCCGCGGCGCCGGAGCGGCGGCGGGAGGAGGAGGAGGAGGAGGAGGGCGGCGGCGGGGACGGGGTCGCCGGGCAGCGCGGCCCTCGGGCCCGGTGCGCTGCCGCGGCGCTGAGCCCCCCGGCCCTGCCTGCGCGGAGCCGCCGAGGAGGAGAAGGAGGAAGAGGAGGAGGAGGAGGAAGGACCCGATGGCGAACAGCAGCGAGCTGGGGAGCAGCAGCAGCCCGCACCTGCCGAGCGCCGGCGGCCTGCTGAGCGCCTCCGGGCTGAAATTGGCCACCTTGGGCTTGATCCTTTGCGTCAGCCTGGCGGGCAACGTGCTCTTCGCCTGGCTCATCCTCAAGGACCGGCACCTGCACCGCGCCCCGTACTACCTGCTGCTGGACCTCTGCCTGGCCGACGGGCTCCGCTCCCTGGCCTGCTTCCCCTTCGTCATGCTGTCGGTTCGCAGCGGGGCCGCCTGGCCCCACGGGCCCCTCAGCTGCAAGGTGCTGGCTTTCCTGGCCGTGCTTTTCTGCTTCCACGCCGCCTTCCTGCTCTTCTGCGTGGGGGTGACTCGCTACATGGCCATCGCCCACCACCGCTTCTACGCCAAGCGTATGACGGGCTGGACCTGCCTGGCTGTGGTGTGCATGGTGTGGACCCTCTCCATGGCCATGGCTTTCCCCCCCGTCTTCGACGTGGGCACCTACAAGTTCATCCGGGAGGAGGAGCAGTGCATCTTCGAGCACCGCTACGTCAAGGCCAACGACACGCTGGGCTTCATGCTCATGCTGGCGGCTGTCATCGCTGCCACCCACCTGGTCTACATCAAGCTGCTCTTCTTCATCCACGGCCACCGTAAGATGAAGCCGGCCCAACTGGTCCCAGCTATCAGCCAGAACTGGACTTTCCACGGCCCGGGTGCCACCGGCCAAGCAGCCGCCAACTGGACGGCCGGTTTTGGCAGGGGGCCCACGCCACCCACCCTGGTGGGCATAAGGCAGGCCACCCACAGCCAGATCAAGAGGCTGCTGGTGCTGGAGGAGTTTAAGATGGAGAAAAGGCTCTGCAAGATGTTCTACATGATCACCTTGCTCTTCCTGCTGCTCTGGTCCCCTTACATTGTGGCCTGCTACCTGCGGGTCTTCATTAAGGCCAGCTCCATCCCCCAAGTCTACCTGACCACCTCCGTCTGGATGACGTTTGCCCAGGCAGGGGTCAACCCCATCCTCTGCTTCATCTTCAACAAGGAGCTCAGGGTCTGTCTCCGAGCCCACTTCCCATGCTGCCAAAGCATCCAGAGCACCCAGGGCACCATCCTTTGCGATCTCAAGAGCTTTGGGATGTAGGGGGGGCTTTTCTCTTTCTGAAAAAAAGAAAGATGGATATAATTTTCCATGTTTCTGCATATGATCTCAAGAGAGAGCGTGACCTGTGGGGGACAAACTAAACCACCACCCAGCACCCAAACCTTAGGCTGTAAGAAGCTATTTTATTTATTTTTCTATATTTTGCGTATGCTCTCTTCAGAACATAAAAAGGTTGCTGTCTATGGGAACAGGTACTTGAGCAGAACAACCCCAAACCTTAGGCAGTAAGAAGCTGTTTTTCTTTGTGATTGTGTGGTTTTTAAAAAAAAAAAGAACAAAAAACAGGGCTCGAGTTTCTGGTCTTGCTTCTAACCTTTCTAGACATGATTCCAACAGATACGGATTAAGGCCATGACATTTTGTTTCGTTTTGTTATTCCTGTCTGTTTTGATAAAGGCTTAACAATTTTACTCATGTAATATTTGATAAGGGCCAAGACAATTTTATACTAAAGTTATTTTTTATGACCTCAAGAGGTGTTGTTTTATTATTATTATTTGATTTTCAGTGAAGAACAAGAAGAGGATGTTCCTGATGTGGTCAGAAATCAGTTTTTGGTGGGAGCTGTTGGGTTCATTCATTCTCAAATGGTTTTGAGTATTTGGAGCAGTTACTTTTAACTTTTGCTTGACATGCAGTCAGTGTAGAACTAATTTAAATTTTCTTGTTGCACTATTCATTTGGTAATATTTCAGAACTCTTTGTGAAATGTGATTTTAAACTATCAACTTTAAAAATAATCAACGAAGCAGTTTTTAAAACCTAGATTGAAATTCATATTTTACTGCCTTTATAGGAAGTTATCTACAAACCTGGGTAATACTTGTACATTTTGACTGTTTTCTTTAATAAAATATTGAAAACCTTTACTGTATGTAATTGTTTCAGAATGGCAGCATTCTGCTTTGCTGACAAATAACTTGTGTATTGGAAGGTTGTTATGTCTTGTGTCTGAGTAGATTTCACAGCTGAGGTTATTATGGACAAGCACAATCCTTATTTGCTGTTAGATCTCAATTTAGGTGTTTATACTAATAAAAGTGACTAAAGCTATTTTTAAGAAGACTTAAGTTCATGATGGGTGCAACAGGTCTAAATAGTGCCATTTTTTTGTGTGTCTACTGAAACCAAAGTTCTCTCTTAGCTAATGGCTCCTCCATTAATGATAGAAGAGAATGCATAATTGTGCATCACTAATTTAAGTTGGCAAAGCAGGATTTTAGCAGGGTGGCTCGGTGAGCACTGCACTCACTGATTAACTGTGTTCTTAGTGGGTAATTTACATTTTTTAAGCATGGCATTTTAACCTGCTGTATTCTGCAAAAACTTCTCTGGAAGTACTTAAACTGTCAGCCTGCTGGCAGGATCCTGACACAAGCATTTAACCATCCCAGAGGAAGCTGTCCCTGATGTGCTTGCTTTCTGAGGCATCACCTAACATTTAACAGTAAAAAAAAAAACAAAACTTGAGGAGTGCTGAAGTGCCACCCAAAGTGACAGCGAGAAGCTCAGTCCCTGTGAAGAAACCTTCATCTGTGCTAAGAGTATTTCTGTAGAGAGCAGTCCAAAGTTGTTAGACATCAGCTGAGAAATAGCTGTCCTGACTGTGAAGTGAGCACAGAAGAGATGCCTGTGACAGTTGGATCAGAAGAGGGCCGAGGTGGCAGCTCCAGATTTAGGGAGGGAAGGAAACTAGGAGGAGGCTTCTGGTTTGCTTTTCTGTCTTGCTTTCCAACCCCAATTTGGATCTGAACAGCAGAAAGGCAACAATTCTCCAAGTGCACACGGAGAAGTTTGGAATTTGAGCTGTTGGTGTAGCCACGGAGAAAGGGAGGAGGCAGGAGGAGGATGGAGCTGTACTGATGCTGCAAGAATTGGGCTGAGAAGTGACACCAGGGATGGAGTCTCTTGAAAGCAAAACAAGAATTAATGATCATTTCCAAAACTTCTTGGAAATGCATCTGGGTAGAGAAGGAAAGTAAAAAAAAAGTGGATTACAGCAGAAGCTGGTTCTGGTGCTAGTTAAATATTCATCCTGGAATATCAGCTCATTGCTTAGTGAACTGTGGAGAGTAATGGGGTGGAGCTGTGTTACTGGGATTTGGGGGGAGTTATATTCCAAGGATACCTTATGTGCCTGGTTTACTGTTAGGTCTTTGTATTTCCTTACAACTTCTGCAATGTAGGGCCCAAAACTGTGGCCTCTAACTCAAATCTTGCCTTCTTTTGCCTAATCCTGCTGGTAGCCAATGTTTTCTTTCTCTTACTCTATTAAAAATTCCTGATATTTTGGCATCCTCTCTCTTCCAGGCTATAAGTAGTACAGTTTTGATTCTATTTAAACCTCAGAGATGGGCAAATAAGTTATTTTAAAACCTCTTGAAAGGCTGCAAGGAATGGATTTTTCACTTGTAGAAGAATTTGGTTATGTAGTCTATTTTATATGTGGGGGATGAAAAAAAAAAGTCACCTTTGAGTGACCTGATCCTTTTATTTAGACTTAGCTCATTAAGCCATGCTGCTGTAATGAATTCTGGTCTCTGAGCATCCCCCATCTCAGAGATGCCCTTGCTAGGTGGCTGACTCTGGTTCTTACTCACTGGAGTGGTACCAAGACCCTACCTTGCTACAGCAAAAGGGTACAAAATATTTAAAATAAATGCCTGGATACCATTCCTTTTGCTTGCATGTGCTTCCAGGGCTGTCTCAGGACTTCTGAAATACACAGAGGGTGGAATCAGTACTATTTGAAGTTAATTTCATGTTTGAAGTACTGGTAATATCAGGCAGATTATTATCCTGGCCATGCTGGCACAGAAGAGAAGAAACTCCAGTAGATTTAATTCAGGGTTTAGATGGCTGGAGCTTCATTCCAGAAAATGTGAAACTAAATATCAAGGACAAATGCATGGCAGAAAAGGAAAAGAGTGCTATGTGCTGACACACCAACAAACACCACTATCCTGCTGGCTCAGAGTACACCAAGAAAGTATGAAAAAACAGAAAGTGCTGGAAAGGCACCAGGGGATAAATGTGCCTTCTAAAATATGAGAAGAAAAAAAAAGATTAAAAAGTTGGAGAAAAAAAAACAACCCTAGCTTTTCCAAAGCACAGCATTAACATGTTCTCACAGCATCCTTCAGTGTGCCCATGGGGAAAGTGGGTCACTGAGATTAAATGCTTTGACCAAGATCAGAGAAGGGATGTCAGGGAGGATGAAAACCTGCTCCAAATAACAAAAGTAGACAAATAATATTAAAAGAATGGGCTGAGCACAGGGAGACATCCCTCATGTTGTCGGGACCTCTGAGGAACAGCCCAAAGCCTCCATGTCCTCAGCTGCCCATCCAAAAACCAAAGTTCTGCTGCTCTGGCTCAGAAGTACCAAGGGCTGAGAGCTGAGTGGTAATAATCACCTCCCACGTCCACGTGAGAGGTTCTTGCAGCTTGTTGTGCAAGTCCTGGCCTCACTTACAAAAATTCAGATGGTCTGAAACCCCTCTCCCTACACCTCTGGCCAAAACTCCAAAGTACTTGGGCGGTTTGGGGAGTTGGGGGGCACTGGAGCTTTCCCACCTCCACTCTTCCATCTTCACTTGACCAGAATATAGACTTGAGTCCTTTCTGTACCCCTCCAGGCAGTTGTGTGATAGTTTTTCATATTCTGGGCAAGATGAGTGCTGAGTATCACAGGAAATACCAATATCATCTCCCCCAGAGCTTCTCCACAGTCTGGCTCAGAGGTCACAGAGTGCTTGGTTTTGCATATCTGTGGTGAAGAATTGCAGATGCAGCAAGAACTGCTGCTGCTCTGGAGAAATCTCAATTGCTGCTGGCATCTTCACTCACTCACCAGGTATTTAACACATTCCTTGAAATTGTCCCCAGTCCAAACCTTGCTATACTGAAGGCAGTGGTGGGTTTTTTTAGCATAAACTTACAGGTCAGACCAGCCTGAAAAAATGGCACTGGTCTGAAACCTCAAGTGTCTGTGGCCATCTCTGCTTTGCTACACTCAAAGGTTGGAGTTCTGGGGGGTGCTGCAGGCTCAGCTATCAGATTTGGAAAGAAATTGCTAGGAAAGGGACTGAAATATGTGGCCCCAGCCAAATTTTATTGAGGGGTAAGGGTCTTATTCCATGGTCACACTAGAGGTGAAGGATGGGCAGGGGCCCAAAACCTGTTATCATTTGCCTTCCCAGCACCAGGGGAGACAAAGCTGCCTCCCAAGATGCTGTAAAGTCAATAGCCTGGAGAAGAAGGGCAGGAAATTTGGATTTTTCTAAGAGCAACCATCCTCTCCTGGAGCTCTACCTGGATGTGGTCCAGCTACACCTCCAGAAAGCTGTGGGACTGCCCTGGGACACGTGCTAAGCTTCGAGAGCAAAGCTGATGTTTTCCCCTCCCTTCCCAGCAAAAGATGGGTGGAATTTGGCTGGAGATTTGCCATGTGCCCCCCAGGATGAACTCAGTCACCTTGCTCCTGTGCAGCACTTGCCAACAACTCTGGCAACCCCCAGAAGAGTGGCTCCAGGCAGAGTAACAGCCACATATTGGCAGAACGTGATGTTAAGGATCTCCAGGCACTTCATTAACTTAGGCTGCAGATTAGATGATTCTCTGACATACCCAGAATACTCCAGAAACTCTATTAGGTAGCTGTGCTGCAAATACAATTATTAGAAACACAGCAGGAGGGCTGTTTTCTTACAGAGGGCTTCTAAAATCCTCAGTCTTAGCACAGCTTCCTTCCTAGCTGCTGAAAACACTGCACAGGCTACAATTAACTTGGCTGGGATTGCCAACCAGGAAGCAACTCCCATGCTGGGGAGTTGGTAAGCTTCACAAGGTTGTAAAGTACACAACGAGTAAAAAGAAATGGAGCCATCAGAGAAAAAACAGACAATGAAAATAGCCTCTTAAAAGCTGGGGCAGAGTCACACTGGGCTGAGGCTGTGCTACCCCGAGCCTCCTTTTATGTATTCATGAAGAACCTATACAGTAGGGTAAATCTTTACTCACCTGTTGGTTGTAGAACTGGTGTCCAAGAGCTGGTTTTTCATCATGCCTGCTGTCTGCAGCACTGATTTTCCACAGAGCTGATGATGTTGGGCATCTCCAAGCCAGTTTTCACTCGGTACAAGTCATTAACTGCCCCACACCTCGGTACCTTACCTGAAAAATGATTAATTATTCTTACCTCTAAAGCCCAGAGCAACTGATGGCAAGAGCAGAGCATTATCATGGGTGAACAATTGCTGACTGCAGAAGCTTTCATCACTTAACTTTAAAGTCAAGCTAAGCCTTTAGTGCAAGCTGTTGCATTTCTGTATTTCTATTCATGTTTAATGACCTCAGTCCTCACGCTCTGCCTTTGATCTTGTGAGTCACTCATGGTTGTACTGGGGATGTATTTATCAAAAAGTCACTTTATTCAGTGCCACATTTTTCACCTCTGCTGTGACCAGGCTGGTCATGCCAAACACTTTGTGTAGGAGGCTTTCAAGTTCAAAGCCAGTCCTGCAAGGGCACAGGGAAGCTGTGAAGTCCCAGTTAATATTAGGCAGCCATTCAGCACTAACAGGGTAGGCAGAAATCAAGAGATTGCCCAGTGAGGAGAAAGCCTGTCCTGAAGTTTCTGAATGTTATTTACTGGTGTGTCATTAAACAAAAAATGATCCTGTGCTTGTGTGAGGATGATTAACCATTGGAACAAATCAGCCAGGGGGGAAAAGAAGGAAAAAAAAAAAAAAAAAGGATGCTCCATCTGTGAGATGTGTGGTGTGAGCCTGTGTGCCTGCCCACAGCACACCTGCCCAGGGTCCTTGCAAGGGCCTCTGGGGCTCAGCCCCAGGAAAAGAAATCAGAAACCCCAATAAACAGCATCAGAACCCTCCCTGTCTCACTATGATTCACTCCTTCCCTTTGCTAACTGCTTCACAACACCCATTTTATCAGACCTTCTGAATACCAGTGCTCACATCTCTCAGCTCCTCTAGCAGAGGTAGAGCTGAAATGGCTTTGTCATTAAGAAGAAAAAAAAAAAAAAAAAAAAAAAAAAAAAAAAAAAAAAAAAAATCCACAGAATGAAACACAGGAAGATTCAGAAGGAAGGGTCTGGGTGCTTTCTGCAGTGAGAGAAAGAGGAATGATTTAGTGGAATATTACCTCCCTCCATCGAACCGCTCAATCTGTCCCCATCTGTCACTGAGCACTTGCAGGAGGGTGATGGAAAGGAAACTGTTGAGTAGCTTGATAGGCAAGTAAATCAAAGAGGCTTTTTTTTTTTTCCTTTTCCTCCCTGATTAGGCCCTACACACACTACACAGCAGGTCCCTCAACATGCTGCACCCAGGGAGGAGAGGGGACACCCCCGAGGGTGCCACAGGGCTGCAGTGGCTCCAGGACAGAGGGAGCATCTCTGGGTGCCCATGGGGCTGAGCTGCCCCAGGGAATCAGCTCTGGTGGAGCCCCAGGAGGTACATCTGGGTCTGGAGGAAGGTGGATGAGTGTGCAGTATGTTCAGCCAAGCGGCAGTGTAACTGAAGGGGGAGAACACGGGCACCAGAGCCAAGGAGATGGCAGAATCAGAGGCAGAGCCTGGAGCCAGGGGGGAGAGCAAGGAGGGACAGAGGCTGAGAATCCCCTGTGTGCTTCCCACCAAGGCAGGGAAGGACACTATGGAAACCAGGCCCTGCAGGATCTGTTGGAGAGGATGGAGGTCCCAGCCCTATTTCCTCCCTGCCCCAAGATGCCAAACTCTCAGGCAGAGAGACTTTTCCTTATTCTATGTTTGTGCAATCTCTGGCTGATGTACACCAGACCCAGCTAATTGAAGGCTCTGATGCAATGTCTAAAAGATGCCTTCATGATTTTGGCAAGTTTAATGAATCCAGGGTGGGGAGGGAGGTGAAATTCCAACACCACTGCGATCAGAAGGTTTTGCCATCCAACCTGAAGGGATGGTGGAATCTTCCTGCCAAGGTTGAGCCCAAGTGAAAGAAGAAATTGGGGAGGAAAAAAAAAAATTGGTAAGAGTGAGCATGTCTGCAGCTGCATCACCAGTGCCTCTCCCTGAGCTGCTCTTTCTGGCAGGTCCCATCAAAGTGGTTAGAGATGTGCTCTGCTCCAGTTTAGCCTGGAGGGGTAAATCAAGGGTGGGCATAACTTTGTGCCCCTTGAAATTAAGAGCAGCTTTGCTGCCTTGTGAAGTTTTTGCAGCAAGAGCTGGGGCTGCTGAAAGAGCCCATAAATATCTGCATGGGATGACAGAAGTGCACTCATGTGTGCAAGAGGAAAAAGTCAATAAAGAAGGCTCAGCCCTACTTGCTTGGCTGAAACCAGTCCATCTTTTCAGCCTGCTTCTGAGCTGTGTGACAGCCTTGGGACTTACAAAGGCCACATTACATTTAAACCCAGATTTAATTCCTCCCAAGTGTTGTGATGTGGCAGCAGAGGCAGAGCACTGGGGTTCTGGGTAGGATTCCCAGCCTGAGAAGGGCTGTGGTGCAATGCAGAACCTCAGGGATGTCCTGGGCTCCTGTCTCTGGGTGCTGGCAGGGGCACAGCTACATCCTCATCCTTCCCATACCCCAGCACAGGAGCAGTTGTGCAGCCCAGAATGGCTCAGGCTGCAGCCAGGAGCTGTGTACAGCTCAGACAAATGTTTTATCTGGTCTAGGAGATCCAGAACCTTCTGAGGACAGGCACGTGCCTGTAACACATTGATATCTGGTGTACAAAGCAGGGATGCTCTGGGTGCTCATTAACCTGCACCCAGTTTCCCAAGCAAATTGGGGGTTGCAGGGGAGACTTTCAATCATTTGTACATTGTGCATGCATTTTTTATTATTATTTCTCCCCCTTACTAACCTATCTCATACTCAGACCTTTGGGAAACTCCTGCTATGGGGGTGTTCACAAATGTGCTACACAGCTATACTCCTCACTCCTCCTTTCCTGCACACTTAGCTGGTTCCCTGTGCTGTATTCCAGCCTTTCCCAGCCCTGATGACCAGAAAGAGTGGCTCAAGGGCTACCACCAAGCTTGGAGGCAGATGGATCCCACAGAACAAGCTGCTCTCCCAAATCCTTGAGCTGTATCTACTGCACTGGGGCCTCACCCAGCTGTGACTGTCCTTGAGAAGTGACAGGTGATTTGCTGCATGTTTGATGTGCATAAAACTCATCCCCATCCCTGTGCTCAGAATCATTGATCAGCCTAACAGCTGTACCCCCCCTTATTCAGCATTTCATATCTATACAACAGGAAAAGGCACATTAATTTTGCTGTTATCAAAATCCTCTTGTATTTGCTCAGTCTTTTCCCTTCCTCCAACTCTCTGATTCCTTCTGAAAAACATGCTGCACATTGTCAAGATCAAAATCCTGAGACATCTTGTTTAAATCAAGGGATTCTTTGCACCTTCTGTTTCTTTTGAATACCCATCTGTGCAGTAATAACAAATCAGAGAGCTGCTGGGGTGAGGGGAGGCAGCAGTGGGGACCTCACTCTGTGGTCATGTTTGCTCTTACCATCCAGCACCATGCCCCATGATGCTGATGAGGCACATTAGCAAAGTCTATCATCTTCAAAGACACTTTTACAGCTTCTAACATACTAATTCTCAGGCAAGAACAAGCTTAACATTTCAGCCTACCTATACCAGTCCATCCCCAACCAGTCCTCTCACTTACCTTAGACTGCAGCACACAAACAGGACCAGCTCCACATTTTTCCACCAGCAAGCAGCATTTCCTTACCTTAGAAGGTCTTCTCCCTCCATTTAGGTTCTGCTCATATAACCCCTGGGTTGTGGTTAGGGTTACCTGGGAGCACCCATGCAGGTCTGTGTCCCTTTTGCCACACAACCCAGAGAATGTGTTTTATGTCACTCCCCTTGCTCAAAGATTTTATAACCTTTTTTTTTCCTCTTAAGTGACAAAACATCTCCATGGGAATTATGGGCAGCAGGATGAGTTTCAGCTGAGTTTTCCCCAGCTCAGCAGCAGCCAGCCCTTTCCCTCCAGCCCCCAAGGCTTCCAGGTGCTGGCTGAGCCAGCTGTGCACCCACAGCCCCTCAGTGCCTTGCTCCACCTCTCCTAATGAGCTTGTCATCAAATTAAGGCAGCAACTCATTATATGTGGGGGTGTCTTTTCCTGAAATGGCTCTTTGCTAACCCCCCAAAAATGATAAACATGGAAATGCAGTATTCTACAGCGTATCTGTAGTATCAATATTAATGTAATATTAAAAATTAATGCACACATCTGCATTAATAATTCACAATATTGCCTCAATATTAATAAAATTAAACCAGATATTGGCACAGAACTCCTAAGTGGAAAGAATAAAGGAAGAGCAGAGGTGTACACATGGCTGTTTACATTTTGAAATACTTCTTCTGCTCACTGGTTTACCTACTATCACTAAAGCAAAGGTAAAGGGCTTTTTTCCCCCCTTCCACTGCAGAAATGAGTTCAAGTAACTTTGCAGGTGTTCTTGGGTTAGGGAATCTCCCCTAGGATGGCAGAAAAGATAACTGATTAGGCCAGAGTTCAGGAAATTAGGATGCCAAATCTTACTCTTCCTTCCTAAATGATTTCTCAAAGCAACCAACCTTCCTCATGAGCATCAGTTAATGAGAAATAAACTCCTAAAAGGGTAATAATGACTGCCAAGTGAGTAGAGTGAGGGTGTAGGACAGTTTGGGGTTGTGACACCTGTAGGATCACATCTCTCCCCAGGAAGCACCTTCCTAATGTCCTGTCCAGGAGCACCTGCAGGACTTTGCCCTCCCATAGAGGGTGTGAATTTGAACCCAAGTAATTGGGGCTGTTCTCATTACCCAGATAAATGCCTAATCCCAGGAGGTAACTGGCACAAATTACAACTGCAAAGCTGCTCTGCTCTTGTCTGATAAACTCTCCTAGGAGTTCTGTTTGGCAGATCTCAGGCAGTCATCAGATGTCAGTTTCCCCTCACTGGTGGGGATATAAACCAGGATTATTCCCTTCAGTGGGGTCACTGGTGGGGATATAAACCAGGATTATTCCCTTCAGTGGGGTCACTGGTGGGTTATGGCAGTGGGAGATGAGGAGCAGTGTTCTCTGCTCTGGTTTGTTGTTTTGAGCATCGTGACAACAATTTTTGGTAAAAATGAATGATGCAAGAGATGGGTCACAGATTTTGGCTGCTTCTCTTCTCCTTTGAGTGCAGATTGAAGCCCAAGGTATTCAGCTCATTTTTCCTTGATAGACATGGACAGAAAAGCAACCCCAAAGCTGCCATTGCCCTCCCTCTCTGCAGACTGGCTGGGAGTGCTTGGGAAGGGGCAGGATCAGGTTTGGGGTTTGTTTTTAAACCCAGGTTACTGGAATTTTTGCAGTGCTCCCAGGTCACTGTATTAGCACAGGAATAAGCTGATTTTTCACAGCACAATCCAGCCCTTGGGTTGGAGGTGAGTCCCCTTTAAGCCTTCAGACCCAATATAGGCACTGATCCTATTAATACAAACCACATGTAAATTTACTGTTTGGTCACACCTCAGACTTTCCTTATTTGAGTGTGGCTTGATTTTGGTTTGTTCCCTATAAAACCGAAGTCTTTTGCCACCTGGAGAGCTGCTGAATCACCAGTGCAAAGGGTGAAGCAAAATAGAGCAGAAACCCTGGGTTTGGGTTGTTGGGAGTTGGGAGGATGCAATCCTATCTCTTGAGACATCTTTTTTTCTAGCATGTGCAGAATCCACAAGGATCTGGCAAAATGGAAAAGCCAGTCATTCCTGGAAGGTACCTGGTAAACTCACTGGGACATTTCTCCTCTAAGTAATACAGGTGGTTGCTTTAATACAGCCATGCTGACTTCTCTCAAACCCCTCCTTGTCATCAGCAGCAAAAAGCACTGATTGTTGGAAGATGAATGACTTCACTTTTCCAGCTCCAGCAGATGTTTGCATGTCTGAGAGCAAGAAATGTGTGAAACTCACATAAACTCTTGGAATTCCAGCTGCAGGGACCCACAAGCAAACATGAAGTTGCAGAGTATTTCATGGAAAACTCACAAATTTTAGGTTTCAGGGCCTAAAGTTGATCCTCTGATGCATGTGCCAAGGAAAACTCCTCATATTAGCAACACAAAGATTCTTCCATTCTCCAAGACTATAGATTGGTTGAGGAGTTCATGCTTTGGAAACTGCTGAGTTTCCTTAAATTTCCTTAAAAGCAGCCAAAGGCCCTTGGTCTTTTGCTAAGCTGTTCATAAGGAGCTCTGCTAGCTTAAGGGAATCTAGTGGGTGATAATGAATCACACTGGAAAAAGAAAAATAAAAAAAAAAAAAAGGAAAACCACAATGACAAAATAATGTTATAATATTAAAATAAATCAAATCATATACTGGCATTATTCTGATACAGAATTTTTACACAGCAAATTTGATACATATACAAGAGGTCAGGCAGTGCATTACAATAAACTTCAGGGTTCCTTTTTTAATACAAACTAAATCTTAATACAGAGTTTGAGATGATCAGGTAGTTTTACACCAACTCAAGTAACAACAACTTCCTCTCAGAATACTAAAATAACACAATTTTTTTAATGCTTTGAATACTGGAATGCTTTGGTTCCACCTGCCACTTTTTAAAAGTGGGAAAACTACATCTACTGGTTAAACTTTTACCCTAGAGATGTACATAACTTATAAATACAGTTATATTAATAAAGATATGAAATGCAATGTAAATACAGGGGGGGGTTGGGCTTCACACTAGGTGATTATTCACCTCTCAGTTCGATTCAGGCATTCCCAAGTGTAAAAACATGGGCAAAAAATTTCCCCAAACTGACAATAGTCTTGACTGGTTTCATTCTGGGGTTCAGCTGGAACCACGAGGATCCCATGAAGGATCAGAAAGCATTAAGCTCCTGCCCTCAGAAAGCAGCATCACCTTAGCAAACCTCTTTTTTTGCTTACCCCAAAATGAAAGCAGGAGTCCCTCCTGAAAGCCTTGGCCACTACAGCACAGAATCTCATCCTCAGGTTTCATGTCAGTGAGGCAGGAGGTGTGGGAAAGGGCTTCCCCTGGCAAGTACCTTGTTTGTCACGACAACAAGAATAAGAAGACATCGAGTGGCTCTGTCTGATGCAGAACAGGTCCTGCTAAAAAAAGACATCTTCTTTTCTGAAGTCTGGTAAACATCTGAATTTAGTGGGAGAAGTCCTTAGGCAGGCCAGGCCGGGGAGACAGGGACAGGTGTGATGCATCCTCCTCCCAGGGAAGGGAACCTGGGGACAGAAAGCATGGACATCAGGGACAGGGAGCAGAGGGGATGGATTAGGATGAGCAGTGGGGATATGGGGAATGCCACTCTCCTCCTTCTGTGGCAGGAGATCCCTGAGAACCACAGCACAGCAGATGGCAAAGCCAACCCCATCATAATTCCCTGTCAAGCCACACTTAAGAGCAAAATTTAAAATTAATGTGCAATTCTACATCTGTGGCACATGTTCTCCTGTGGTAGTGTTTCCTGCACAGGGGTTTCTGTTTGCCCCAACCCAGGTGGCATGGAGCAGCCTTCCAGCCATAGAGCAGCACCCAGGAACCAGAGGATCCCGTGGTAATTCCAGCTGGAAGGCATCTCCATGGGTCACCTCTCCTGACCTGCCTTCCAGCAGGATTCCCTTACCACAGGGCAGAGGTTCCCCATGTCATCCCACCCTCCTCCAGCCAGGCTGGGACCACACACATGGAATGCACTAAAGAAATCCACTTGTGCCACCACATGCACGTGCACCACCACTTTTTACCAGTTCCATCACCAGGAGCCCTGCATGAGCTGAGCCAGGTGGGACAGCCTGGTGGGACAGTGTGATTGGGAGCATCTGATGGGATAGAGCAAGGGAAGCACATCCTATATGGATTCTGGCTATAAAGCCACCATTGTCAGCCCGATAGGCAGCCCTAATTCCCTCATTTCCTGATTTCTGGGTGTTTTAAGCCTGCAGTTTTAATATTCTGAGATTGCTTGGTGTCAGTGTGCAAGTTTTCTCTTTAAGAAAGTTGGAGGGAGAAAGTCCCACGTGGATCACACCCTGAGACACCCTGCCAGGAACAGGGAGGTTCCTGGGGGCCCACATCACCTGAGGTGCCCTGGGCCAGCACCACCTGAAGAGCAAGGGATGCTGTGGGCATCCCCACCATCCACCATGGCCCTGGGAGCTGAGAGGCCACGGACTGTGGGTGCTGGGGACTCCCCACGGGAATCACACCTTTCGGGTGCCCACGCACAGCACTGCAGAAAAAAAAACCCTAAAATCTGAGCTCAGGGGCTGAGTCAGAGGTATCTCTCAGCCCTCTGACAGCTCCAACGATTTCTTCAAAGCATTACATTCCCTCAAGGAAATGTTCCTTCCAGCAGGACTCCCACGCTGGAGATGTTGCTTTGATACTGCAGCCTCCTGGGGACAGGCAGCAGGTGACAGCTCTGCAGGGTGGGCACTGTGCCCAGGGGCCTGGGGCTGGCACTGGTGATACTGGGGCAGGCTTTGCCACACCTCATGCCCAGCACCAGGTTGTTTGGAGGTGACAAAGAAACAAGGGAGAGAGGTGGGGGTGATGTGCAAGGTGCACAGAGGCAGCAAAGCCACCCCCGTGCTGCCAGCTGAAGCCACCAAACTGCTGAGCCACCAACCCTCACCTGCCAGGCCCTGCCTCTGCAATGCCAGCTGAGATTGCCAGGAGAGTTGCTGGGAAGGAAACTAGGAGGTGGAAACTCCCACCACCAGCCAGCTCCTCTAAGGCTTCTCCAGAGGTCCCCAAGGTGGTGGCACAGCCATGGTGCTGTTGGGTTTGGACCTGAGCTGCAGGCAGATGAAAAGGTTTGGTGCCCAGGGCAAGTGGTCTCCCAGCTGTCCCCTACTCAGATTTTATGGGGAGAAGAGGCCTTGAGCAAACTCTCCAGCCTTAAAAATCCCTGTTTTTCACATTTTCAGGTTGCTTTCTCTTTGTCATGAAGAGCAGTGGGGTAAGGAATCTACATCTAAAATTAAAATCATGTAAAACCTCAGTGGCTATGACTGTAAGTCAGGGGTGGACAGGCATCTTCTCTGACTGTGACTATGCAGGCAATTATCTTAAAAAAACCAGACAGAATAAATTATTGCCCAGTAGCAATACACTCATAAAAAAACCCCCTAGAAGACAATTTCTCTTATCCTTAAGAGTCCCATTAAAAGCCCTTACAAGAAAAAAAAACAAATCTTGTTACATTACATAGTAAAAATGAGATTTTGGTCCCCAATACCATAGCAGAAGATTTAAAAAAAAATTAATAATATAGGATTTTGTATTTTTGTAATAGAATAGAGCCTTGAACTTCCTCACACTGAGAGAATATATCATAGATTCTGAGCTGAGAAGCCAGGCATAAGACAGTGAGAAAGGCAGTGAACTGCTACACATTTACAAACTAAATTGATCACCTTCCTATCTTCCATGTGTGACAACTCTTGGGCTATATTCTTCCATGAGGATGGCTCTGAATACCATTAAGCTCCCAGCTAACACCCCACTAAGTCTTTTGTATTACTTATAAAGAAACAGCCTTTTTTATAGTACATAATATACATAACTACATATCCTTAAATCAATGTATTTAATATTTTTGTATCAATAATAGTGCCTCATAATGAGCTAATATGCAACTAGTGTTGTACATATCTGTGTATATATGTAAACATACATATATATTGAAAATTAAGAGGTAGAATAGAAGCAAAGACCTCCTGGGGTGAGTTTCTCAAGCCCAAGTGTGTGCCCACACCTTCCCAGTGGCTTTTGAAGGCACCAGGAGCCCTCAGTCTCTGGGGTGTGATGGGGACACTGCTGTTTGAGGGCAGACACCGTGCTGCAGCAGTGTCCCAGCTGTGTCCCAGCACTGTCTGGGGACACAGTTGTGCTTGTGAAGGGATCTTGTCCAGTGGCACCGAGGTCAGTGGGATTTGCCACGCTCCTGCAGGGATCAGCAGGGAGAGGCTGGGAAGTGCTGATGCTGATTCAGATCATGCAACAAACTGATCAGCAAACAAACTGGAAAGCCTGTATTCCTTTCAGCCCTGGATTCTTTTCAGCAGAATTCCGACACTAACCTATTTCCTCAACGTCGGTACCTTCAGCTCTGCTCCATAGGGATGCAGAAGGCTGGGAACTGTCAGGCACGGGATGCTTCCCCTCATTTCCACCACAGAGAGGTTTTTTTATGCCATGTGATGTGCAGCCCAGGATAGGGCTGCTTCTCTCTGCCCTGCCAGCTGGGGTCCCAGAGCTCCCCCTGTGCACTACTCACTCGGTGACTCAAAGGATGGCATTCTTCTCCCAGATTTCCCATCGGTGTGCACATTCGGAGGCTGCGGATCCAGAGGCTGACGGCGCAGCACATCCCTCCCCCGCACTGCTGGTCCCGGTCACAGGCCTGGAGTTCAATACAGGAAAAAAAAAAAAAAAAAAAAAAAAAATCAATCAATGGATATTTATTCCAGAAATCAAGAGCTGTCTTGAACACCCCACAAGTTACCCTGGCTCGTTAAGGCTGAATAACAAGATTTAAGGATGATCCGGAATGATTCTATCTCCTGGGAATCTGGACACGAGGCTCCTGGCAGGGTTCAGAGTGGAACCCAAGGGGTTTAAAGCCACCACCACCCAGGGAGCTGCTCAGGGCTGATTCCAGGGATCTCAGTGATTTACAGAGCCAGCTCCTGAGCACTGATGGGCTGTGGCACATCCCACTCTCCCTTCCCAGATCCCAGCCTGGTCTGAGCTCAGGCAGGTGCAAGGACCGAGTCCACCAAATCACTCAGGAGTTGTCTTCCAGAGAAGCTCAGATAGGAAATTATCTACTAATTTAAAGACTTTTGAGTGACCATTCCTTTTAGTTTCTTATGATAATATCTTAGGGTTGAGTGCCTTCAAAAATGCGTGATAGTTTTATTAGAGAAATACAAGTAGGAAAAAAATACAAGTTTAAATAGGGATTCTATGGTTCTAATTATTTAGAATGACATGTAACTAAATGAGACCTTAAGTGTGTAATAGAAAAAGCTTTGCCTAAGTGTCTACATGCACGAAAATGTTACTGTGGTGGCACTCCCCCTGCAAGGAAATATATTTCAGTCTCTTACTCAATACAGCTTAGATAAGCAAAACCAAAACGCAAACTATTGGGTATGTTTTTAAAAACAGAAACCATGAAGAACAATTTTGGGGTTTGGAAACAAGTTACTGCACGTTTCTTGCCTTTTTTTTTTATTTTTCTTTTTTTTTAAACAAATCTTATCAGGGTTTTTATTATATGAATTTAATGCAAGACTCAGTCTCCCTTCTCCATTGAGAAATTCCATTAGTTAAGGACCTGTTTATGCCCCAAAGGTAAGCTTAATTAACAGACTTCTCTTTTAATGTCTGTCAGCAGGACTAATAGGCTAAAGACACTGGTCAGCAGTACATAAACTGGCAACTTGTAAAAATGTACATAAAAGATGATAATGGCTCTGGGGAAGCCAAATTATCAGAGCAAACATTCACTTGAGGGAAAAAATCTTACAGACCTTACCTTGGGATTTACATGACAAATGCCATCAGACTGTACTCTTCTGGGCAAATATTACACTAGTTCACCCAGCAGAAGCCAGATCAAAATACTGCTTTATAGGACAGCCAGGAATTTAGGGGAAAAGCTGTTGCATTAGGGTCAAGCCATTAAACCGTGTGGAAGAGCCAAATAGCAAATGCTCTTCCTAAACACACGTGTGATGAAGCAGAGAGCTGCTACAGGTGAGCCCAAACACACAGGGTATTTACTTAAAAGACTTATACGAATGGAAAACTACCCCTACAGTCTGCCAGGGAGATGATGTTTACCTTCTAACCTCTCTTTCTCTCTCAGACAAAAAGAATCTGGAGTCACAGGCTCTGCTGTCCCTTACCAGTCAGCTCCTGACCCCCTTTTCATCTCAGTTGTATCTCAAACCCCATCCATCTCTGTGGGACTGATCAAGAACCACTCAGCTACAAAACATGTCTGAGGATGTCCTAGCAAGCAAAGCTACCTAAAACACGCTCTGGACAACTCCTTTTTAAAGCTCTCAGACACATATATACATCTGGCAGAACTTTTAAGGCTCTGTTTCCACAATGTATGAGAAATTTTTAAAATACTCATCCCGAATGCTCTTGCCCCCACTTCATCTCCAATGTGTAATTCATACCAATATTCCTAATAGCCACAAGCATACCAATTCATACAATTCATACCAATATTCCTAATAGGACACAAGCAGGAAAGCCATTCCTCTCCAGCACCCCATTTAAACAGAGCTGTAAGGAAGACTCAGGCTAAGGAAATAGTCCCAGGTGAAATACCAGCTCCAAAGCCAACTGAAGGCAGCACATGAACCACCACTGAAGTGAGGAAGGTTTGAATCAAGCCCTTAACTTGCAAAGGCAAAGAACCTTCCAGGTTCTGAGGATGGGGACAGGAACACCTACATCAGCCCTCACCTGAGATTTACCCATTCATTAGAAGCCAAAAATGCACCAAACTGATTTAAGCAGAAAAGCAGTGCAATAGGTAATAAAGTAACATTTACTAGTCTGAATCTATTTTTACTTTTTGAATCTGCTTTTTCCTTGATCTAGGATTTGCTGTTGCTTCCTTTAATGGATTAATTTTTCTGTAAAGGTGTAGCCACAACTCTCATAACAGACTTATATAAACTGGTCCTGCATTGCTGGGAATATTTCTACTCAAAAGGAACCTGAAATTCACAAATATTGGAAAATTCCTTCACACTCTCTGCTCTGAAAAGTAATCAGTTCTGGAAACCAATCTGACATTCAGAGAAACGTCTACAAAACGTTTCATGGACTTCAGTGAAGTCCAGATAGCCATGGAGTAATCTGCTGCTGAGAGTACAACTTGTGATGGTTACAAAAGACACGTAAAGTCCTGAAGGAATGCAAGTGTTGGGTTGTTAATCCAAAGGAAACAAAACAAAACAAAAAATCATTTTACTTAAGAGTGATGCAATGCTTTGAGTTAAATAACGTCCTTAGAAAAAAAAAATAATATTTTCACAACTGAAGTAAATCTCAAGCCTAAAAACAAAAACAGAGGACTCATTTGCAATGGGTGGCTATGGGGCGGGGGGGGGGGGGGGGGGGAAAAGAAGCACAGTCATACTCGACAACAACAACAAAAAAGCAGCAGTGTTTTGTGCTGATTGTGATACCGGTGCCTGCCCTGGGAGCAGTGGGACTGCAGGAACTCGGGGTGCAGGTTTGGGTGGCACGGTGTGGAACTTCCAGCCCTGGAGAAGCAGGGGAAGCCCCTGCACCTTTCACGGACCAGCCTGGGGACAACCCCTGCCGATCCAGGCATCCCTCACCCCAAAAGGACAGAGCCCAGACCGTGGCATCCCTCACCGCAGGGACCTGCAAATCCTGACATCAACTACCGAGGAGAGACCCCTCCGTATCGCGACATCACTCACCCGACAGAGCCCCCCAAGCTCTAGTACCACTTAGTCCAGAGAGACCCTCAGTTCAGAGCATCCCTCATCCCGGAGAGACCCCACACCCTGATATCTCTCGTCCCAGGCAGAACCCCAAGCTCTGGCACCCCTCATCTCCCATCTTCCCTCCCTGTCCCGGTTATCACTTATCCCAGAGCCACCCCCGCTCCGGGCAGCCCCCGACTACCCGAGTCCGCTTCGTCCTGACACCTCTCACCCCGGACCCCCCCGTGTCCCGGCACTGCCCACCCCCCACAGAGACCCCCAGTTCCGGGCACCTCTCCCACCACAACCCACCCTCGGTCCCCCCTCCATCCTTCACCGCAGACCGCAATTCCCATCTCCGAACCCCCGACACCGAACCCCCTTTTCCGCTGCCTGGCACGGCGGGCGGGACCCGTCGGTGCCATCCGGACCGCGCGGTGCGGTTCTCACCCCGGTGATGACGGCTCCGTGCCCCGCTGCCAGCAGCAGCCCCAGCAGAACCAGCACCGTCGGAACCCTCCGCATGCTGTCGTCCCGCGGCCGCGGTCCCTGCGCTCCCCGCCCCGGCCGTTATAAAGCCGCGGGCTGCGGCTGGCGGCGGCGTGAGTCACCCCCGCCCCGGCACCAGCGCGGCCGCGGACCGACGCGCGTAACCACCGCGCCCAGGTGCGCGGCTGCGGGGGGAGAGGGAGGAGGCAGCCGACGGAGGGTTTGACGGGGAGACCAAAAGAAGGGAGGGGGGATGTCCTAGGGGTGGTCGAGGGGTACCCCGCAAATGTCGGGGGCAGCCTTCGAGTGGGTGAGGGGATATCCCCCGGGATTTTGGGGGTATCCCTCAGTGGGTCTTGGAGAGGGGGGATGACATCCCACAGAAGGTCTGGGGGTATGACGCATGGTAGGTCTTGGGGTACATCCCAGGGGTGGCTGGGGGACATCCAGCAGCAGTCCAGGGGACATCCCAGGGATGGTCAGGGAGCATCCCAGAAATGTAGGGATAGAAATCCCAGCTTTCAGGGATTATCACAGGGATGGTCAGGGAGCATCTCAGAAATGTAGGGATAGAAATCCCAGTTTGCAGGGGTCATTCCAGGGCTGGCTGGGGGACATCCCACAGCAGGTCCAGGACAGCACAGAGCAGGTCCAGAGGGGATCCCACAGCAGGTTAGAACACATCCCACAGTGGGTCAGTGGTAGCCCACAGCTGCTGGAGCCAGCCTGGAGGCTTCCCTCTGCTGCAGCATCCACATCCCTTCTGCTTGTGCTCCTCAAGATCGCTGGCCTGCAGCAGCCTCAGCAATTCTCCTGCCAACCCCACTCAGTGTTCCCCCCACAGCCCTCCATGAACAGGAAATCCAAGGTTTAATGACTGGTGGTGCTTCCTTTTGGCACCTCCATCTCCTGTGGAGAGAGGACATCAGAGCCCAGTGACAGTCAGTAAAACACATGCAGAGTTTCTTTCCCTGCTTAGCTCGCTCTTTTTCCTCTCTATTTTCTTTCCCTTACTTTTCCAGCTTTTTATACAAGTTACCTCTCCCTCCTAATTCTTTCTCTGTCCCTTTTCCTACCTCACCATCCCCACATCCATCCATCCATCCAGTCCCCCCGTGCTGCCCCCCTGCTCTCACACGTGGGTCTCTGTTCTCTAAGATTTTTCAACTCTTTTTTTTTTTTTTTTTTTTTTTTTTTTTTTTTTTTTTTTTTTTTACCAAACAGGAAGGCTGAGCCTTTGCAGATCCCACATTTCCATGAGGCCTCAAACAGTCTCATTCTTCAGCTGAGGCAAGTTGAAGCTCAGCTGAAGGGGAGCTTATGAACACACCCAGTGTCTCCACACACTCCCACTCAGCTCAGTCCCAGCCAGGAGCTGTCAAATCGATTCATTAGCAGCATCCCCTTGGGGGTCCATCTGTCTGGAGGTGTTTTCATTACAAATGTGGCCTTTTTAGGTGCTTTTGGCTATTTGGTAAAAGCACACTCAAGATCAATATGGGCTTAGTAAATTGAGCTTTAGTCCAAGGATGCTTTACAAATAAATTGGGATAACCAATTTTGATGGGGAAGTATTAAAAATAACCAGGATGGATCCTGAGCTGTGATGAAGCTGAATTGTCACTCATTTAAACCAGAGGAAGGTATTATCTTTTTTAACTTTTACTTGTATCCTAGAAACTAAAAATGAAAAGATGACTGGTTGGTTTTCTTAATCCCAGGTGCCCAAAACTTTAAAAAAACCCAAACAAACAAAACCAAACCAAATAATTTTCAGCTCTAAAACTCCCAGTCCTTCAAACAGAAATAAAAAGGGGGAAGGTAAGAATTTTGTGTAGTTTTCTGCAGACTCAGTCATTTCTTGCAAAAGCCATTTCACACAAAAGGCATCATTTATGAAAAGCTGCCAGTCCTCAGCTTGGCATTATACATTAAGATAAGTATGCTATAGACTTACTAACATCCACCCTAATGCAAGTATTCTTACTACCAGGTTGCACTAGAGATGGTTTACTATGAGGTCATCTGCATCTACATGGCCTTTAGGTGATTAAAAATTGTCACAAAATATAAATTAAATTCAGTCAAATCTTTGCTGTTTATAAAGAAAGTGAAACTCAAGGATGTGAATCTCTGAATTTCAGTGTCATTACCTCCTAAACAGTTGTTCAGCTACAAAAGTAGTGAAAAGTCAGTGTCTGGAATATAAATCTTCATATTGCCTACCTCAAAAAGACACCAGGATTTCAGAAGTCCTTTTTTGATCAACTTCCCAGGATAGCCTGATGTTACTTTCCTCAGTTTCAACATCCTTTTGCATAACTGGATTTCTACAGAACCAATTCATTCTGAAACAGGGAACATTTCTCTTAGTATTCCTTTCTTTGCTGGTACAATACCAAAAATTCCCTGGAGTGGGGATGTGATGACAGATGTGGCATTCAGCTCAGTGCAGGAGCAGCTTTCCAGCTTCTCTCTTACATTGTCACATTTACAGAAGAAGAGAATCTACATGGGTAGGGTGGGAAGAGACCTTAAAAATAATCTAGTTCACACAGGTATCTCCATTTCTCCACGTACTTTTCCAACTGACATCTGTTATATGGTCCCAGTGTATATGAATCTACCTCCTAAGGACACTTTTCCTTCTGTAGGGAAGCACCCAGCAGTGGGATGCAGTGCAGTCACCCTGTGGGAAAAACTGCAGCTTTGGCTGTGCTTGGGATGGGTTGGGAAAAACCTTTTTCCCCAAGAGGGAACCCAAGAAATCCCATTTTCAAATCACCTTCACAAACCCACTACACTCTACCATAAAACCCTCTAACATCTGAAGTAAGGAACATAGCTCCAAATTAAACACGATCCTTTAGATTTGACACAGTGCACTGATGACCATCCAAAAGTCCTCAGTTGCTTTAAGAACCCAGACTGAAATACCCATTTTTAGCTTTCATTGCAGTTGGCAGCTCCCAGGTGCTTCTCAAAGCCTCAATTTGCCTGAAAGCTGACTATGAGTAGGCATTCATATAATTTTTTGGCCTATTGAAGTGATAAAGCACTACAGAGTTTACAGATTTCTGAAGACTAAGACTGAATACATCAGCTATTTAAAAGGACAATTTTCTCATAAAAGAAATGAGAAAAAGCGCTTAATGTGAGACAGGGGAATTAACTTTTTACCTTAAAACTCTTGTAATAATGACAGTATCTAATTTGTTTCATCTTTCACACTGTGCATCCAACAATGGTCTGAATTCAGCAAAGTGGTGCAAGTTTGCTGACTCTTGCACAGGAAGAATACACTCATCTATACAGAGATAATACAGAGATACTACACTCATCAGACACAGATTTACAGTCCAGGTGTGGACATTCACCCAAGGGCTTCAAGACCTCATATCACTTGCCTGGGATAACCTAACCACACCATTCATGCAAGAATATCCCAATTTCTCAGCTGTAACCTGGGCTGAAATGCCACCTCTCTCCCACCAACAGTTCTGCTTTATGGCAATAAATGGCACCCAGTGAAGAAGAGGGCAGCCCAGGCCACCCCCCTCACAGGTGATGAGCTTAGGACCCTTCTTGATCTTTCATCCTTTGTCTTGGGAATGGTTAGAGAAGGCAGAAGAGGCCCTTTCTGCTTGCATTTACATTAATTTGGGTCCCCAGCATTCACACCATCTGCAGTTTTTTAGGTTGCAAGGTTTTTTATGAATTACTTCTAAGTTTTCTGCCCTGATGGGGCTGAAGTTGGCCAGTGTCTTCAGAAGTCACCAGCACCCAGTTGGCTAAGAAATGGAGGCTTCATACCTGCAATCTCACCAAGATGGTAAAACCCAGCTGGGATTTGAGCTGTAAAGGGTTTAGCAAGTCTGGGCACCCCCCAGGATGATTCCAGATCATGTTGCCAGCAGCCTGCGTAGTTGTGTAACGTAAAGAAAATGAAAAGTAATTTAGACTTCTCCATGCAAGTCTCACACTTGTTGCCTTTTGGAGATGTCCACGAGACTGCTGCTTGTGGGAACTTGTAGGATAGAGGGAGAGGTCAGCACATCTCTGCCTGGTGTGGGCAAGGAGGAGAAAGGCAGCAGCACGTCCACCCCATGGATGAGAAAGCAGGAACCACTTCCCATGAAGCCACAATGGTCACTTGTCCTGATGGCCACACCTCAGGCTCACATCTGGCATCTTCTGACATCAAGCAAACTGATTTTTAAAAAGTCTGAAGAGACCTCAGTAGTAGAAAGGGCACTGTAGCCTGAATTCCTACTAAATCAAGGCATAAATTTCATTCGGGAATCCTAAATATAGAGAGATAAGTTGGGGTTTTTTTGAACCAGAACATATCTCAAGAGAAATCAAGCATGGACTCAAAACAATGAAGAATTCACTGCTTCTCTCAGAAAACAGCTCCCACACTTGAAACCTCCTTTGAATTTTACTTACTTGGACCAGCAGATGGTATTGAGCTCTCTAAGATCAGGAATTTTTACATCCTGCCTGTAATTCTTGAGCCCTCTTACACTCTCTCTACAAAGCAACATTTTTGCCACCATCAAATTATTTGGTAGCTTGTCCCCAAGCCCTTTCAAACAGATCAACAAACTTTATGAAGTTTCTGGCATGATTTCAGGAATATTCTCACCCCACACCATCAGCCATGGAGCTCTATTCTTAGTCATATATTCTTGCAGAACTCTCAGCATGCAAACAGAAAGAGCCTTGTGAGTACACCAATAAAGGGGGTCACAAAGATCTCCAGAAGCAAAAGGAAAACAGAAAAAAAAAAAAAAAAAGGAGCATCTCAAAGTGGTTTTATTTCTGAGGCCAGCTAAGAATAGTTGTAAGGAGCTGCTGTTCTAGTGGTGTGTCCTTAGTGCTGCTGTTGTCATAGGAGTCCATGAAGAACCTTAAGGAAGATGATGGCTCTACAGGATGTTAAAAAAGAGCATTTAACAGCTAAGTGCTAATGTTCTGGATTAGGGAGCCTTAGTCCCTTGTTCTGCACTGCATCATGTAACCCCATGAATCATTTTCATTGCCAAGTTAAGATTCTCCTGGCAGCTCAGGGGAACTGGAGTGGAATATTACTGAGGCTGCTCATGAAGCAGTGGCAGCAGTAGAACAAGCTGCAAATATCCATCAAAACCCAACAGTTTCTGGTTGATCATGAAAATTTACTCCTTCGGGTTGTACATGGGTTTTTCCTGAGGTTTCTACACATCCCTGTGCCTGTGTTTGCACAGTCCAGGGCAGCACAATCCTGAAGCATCCAAGAGGAACTTTGTGTAATGGGCAAGAAGTCAGTACCTTTCTGTAATTTTCAGATATGTCTTTAAAAAAATGTAGATATTTTGCCAAGCAGATGCAATCTCGCTTTAGGGAGTTATCTGGATTTCAGGGAAACATTCTTCCAACCTTTATTCATCCTACTGATTCCTTTGGTAGGAAACACACCAAAATGAGTAGAGAGATACAAGCCTAGGGCAGGGAAATGGCTGGTGGAACCATTCTCTTTCTTTAGACACTTAAACCTACAGAGTGAGGGGGGTTTTCATTGAAATGGGACCTACTGGGCCATGGTGGGAGGCAATGGAAATGCTTTCCCTAGCCATAGAAACCTACCAAATGCCAGAACTGCAGGTGGGTTAGTCAGGAGGGCATAATTCTAGCTCTGATACAAGGCAAACAGGTCATTTATCATGTGCCTCAGTGGGAGCCAGCCAGACCCATGCCAAGCAGATTTGTAAGCTCATATTTAATAAAAAAAAAAGCAACAACTTTCCTCAGTCCCTGCCAGTTCTGTCTGTACCCACATGGGTTCATGCCTGCACTCCCCAGGCAGTGCTTCCCCTGCCTCCTGCACCTTCCCAAGCTCCACATGAGTCTCCTCTGTGCCCCCCATCCTGGAAACCAGACATAGGACTATGAATGCTGCCAACACCTGACTTCCCACCATCTCCAAAAGGACCAAGAAGGGGTCATTTGTTCACTGTTCATTTACTGTGCTGCACACGTGCTGCACAGCTTCCTTGGATTGCTTGCAGCAAGCAGGCAGCAATTTTATTTTTTTTTTCTCCTTAGCACACAGATTAGTTTCTGTTTTGGTTGCTTTGCTTTTCCAGTCCTTTGCTAGAATATTTTCCAGTTCTTTCCTGGAAACATTTTCCAGTCCTTGACTGGAGGGCAGGATATAGGGCAGGTTGTACTCTTGCCCCTATTTTAGCAAATCAGGGCAGGAAAGAATTACCCTTGGAGGCAACAGCCAGAAATAACCATTGGTGGTTTGGTTTTGACACCATGGGTGTTGCATATTCTCAGAATCAAATGGGAATTTCACCCCTAGCAGCCTTTCCCCTGCTGCCTTCATGAGGGGCCTGATGGATGTTGCTTTGCTCTTGTTAATTTGGGGCATTTATGGCAGGTTTGAGGCATGGGATCTGCAGGCAGGGAATCAGAGGCAATAGTGTAGCTGGGACCATGTTTCTGTACATCCCACTGGATGGGGCATTCATCACAGCAGCTTCATGGCTTTCCAGCCTTCCCTGACCTTCTGCTCATCCAAGGCAGATGAGAAGAATCTCATCCACTTTTTGATATGTCTGTGCCTCCAAGTCACCCATGAGGTTTTTTTTCTCTTACTTTCCTGTTAGTCTTTTTCTCTCTCCCCTGGACTTTGTGCTGTTTCAGCTTTCAGAGCCACAAAAAGGTGACTATTCCCAGCAGAGCACAGCTCAGGTGCCTCCAGGGTTTGGAGTACCACAGAATTCCTCTATCTCCTTTCACGAGATTGCTCAGAAAGGTGAAAACTCCAGTGAAAATGGCATGTTAGCAAAAAGCATGCATTAAAAACCCCGTGGGGATGGCTGTAAAATGCTTCCCCTCACTAGAGCCACCTCCGACATGGAAACCTCACTTACTACTCTCCTAAGTATGAGCTTAGAAAATTGTAACGTCTCTCTGGTGACTTACACTTCTGAGAATCCCAAAGCACTTAGTAAATCACATTCTCCTGACTTACTTCAGCTGTGGCTGGGGTACAACCAGAGCTGGGGTGACAACCCTGGTCACTGGCAACCACGTAACGTCACATGCCCACATGAAAGAACAAGTCTGGACAAGAAAAGAAAAAGAACCCCACCCCATGGCTTCTGGTTTATGTTTTGTTTTGGTTTTTTAGGATGCAGAAAATAAATTGCTAATGTGAAGCTTAGATCTATTTGGGTGATCCTCAGGAAAAGCCATGGAGTCTTCAGCATCACCAGCAAGTCATCATTTTGTCTTGATCTTCTGGCCAAACACGAGGGATGCTGGCAAACAGCAGTCGCCAAGTGGAGTCATTCCCTGGGCTGCAGACACTTTAACCACTGCCTGGGCTGGGTCATTCTGACTGAGAGGTTCACAAAAACCCTGGAGTGAAGGCAGGAGGAGGTGACTGAGGGCAGGGAAGCCCTGGCTGCCCCTGCAGCTCCACGCAGCCTCCAAGCCCCGGCATTCGAGGGATGAGCGTGAGCTACTGCGTCACCTCCCAAAGATGACAAATTACCCACCTCACCCTCCTACTCCCTGCTCTCATCTTCTGCCAGCTCACATTTCAAGAGTCACTAGTGCAAAGGGCAGCTAATTATTCCAGGAATTCAAATTGGTTGCTTTTATGGGAAAGATCAAACAAAACCAAACCCCCAGCAATGCTGGCTGGGGTTGGCTGCCTCTGCGGCCAGCTGAGTGCTGGGAAGATGCTTTTTATCCTCCCAACAGCTCCTTATCTGGGCAGTAGCTAGACCACAGATGGAGAAGAGAAGAGGGAGAGGACGACGAGGATAGCAGGAGGCTGAGGGGAAGGAAAAGCCTAAAGGAGCTTGGTTGGGGTGTGAGAGGAGAAAGATGTCACTGAGGTCAACCAGCACCCTTAGCAGCAGCTCTGCCATCTCCAGACTTTGCTAGAGGCTTCATATTGTCTTAATTCTGTCTCCTGGGTCCACATGGGGTATGGCAGACTCGTGTTGGGCTCATTTCTCCCTACCCCAAAACTTCCTTGTTAACCAAACTCCCCATGCTTAGCACATGGACCCACACCACCTCTTTCTCTGCCCAGGATCACACAGTGTTTTTTCCCCTTCTACTGACTGTGTCTAAAGCAAAGCCAGCCCAGGGACAGGTGGCAATGATATTTCCCCAGAATCCAACATCTCCTGTCCCTACTGTGACCAGGTTCCCACCAGCACAGTTTTGCTTGAGGGTAACGTGGCTGTGATGAATGGCTGGATATATAATGTTATTTCTTGTTGCCTTGACAATACACCAGAGCTCAAAAGATCTACTATTGGAGTAGCACCAGCTGATGAAACCCTGCTGGAAACAAAGTAAGGCACTAGACTCACAAAACCAAGCTTTCACACGTGGGGTAGGATCATTAGGATAAGTGGGATTTTGCCCCCACACAGTTTACCCCAGAAGACTCTCCAGCCTCTCACACTACAGGCTGGATTTTCAAGTACTATACAGCAAGACCCTCCTCATTACACTGCTATTTTTTTTAATAGGGCTTGAAAGCATAAAAAGAATCCCATATGTTCAGAACATTCATGTTCTTTAACTAGAGCCTAGTGCAAAATCTGCTGAGTCTGAAGATGACCTGCAGCCAACTCCCACGGGCTCCAGGGCTGTAAAACCAGCAGGTTGTTGCTTACAGAGAGCTATCATTCATATTTTGCAGGCTGCTGTATCTTTTACATTGCTATTAATTCAAATCATGGCACATCTAATTTAGGAATTCCTTGGTGACCAATACATTTCAGTGCCAGGAGAACATTGTGCAGCAGGGAGAAACCAGTTCTAAATGGTTTCCTAAGCACAGTCCTTCAGGTGCTCTCTGGGGAACCCCACCATTTCCTAAAGTGACCCTTCCCTTGAACATTCTATGTAGCAGCTCCATGAATAAATCAGAAATGGGCTTTCTTACGACCAGAATTTCCCAGCCAGGATTGTCCCACAGTGCTGAGAGTCCTGTTTCTGAGAAGCATTGAGACATCTGCTCAAGGTCCCCCAGCACAAGGAACAACCAAGTGTCTTCAGACCTGCCAGATGCACTGAAAGTGGAACAGGCAGGTACTGCTCCAGCTCTTTCTAAATCCAGCTCTTTCTAAATCCACTTACTCAACTTCCTGCAGAAGGCAGAGAGGTTACACTATGGATGATGAAATATTTCCTTCAGTTTACCCTAAATAACAGGGAGTGATGTAACCATCAATCCCTTAGCTGAGCATCACCCCGTGTGGTGGAGATCAGGAATGAATCAATTCTTGATGGACCACTTGGGTCTTTAAAACCCCTCAGTAGAAATTTTGGCCTGTGCTACTTATTTCAGTTCCTTTTCATATTTGCCTTACACACTTCATCCTGCCAAGGTTCACAGTCAGAGCTGGGACACTTCCAGCTCATTTCATTGTCTTGTCTGAGGTGACATTTAAGCAGCAAGTGCTTCATGTTTAACTGGCACGATGTCAAGTCACTTACCTCTCATAGCCAATGCTGAGAGCTCCTTTAGTCAGAAAGCTGCTAAATGGCTCCTTCATGTAATTGCAATAATTGCCTAGGAGAAAAGAGAGAGGAGTGTGTCTTCCATTGAAGAAAATGTGCAAGTGTTAGCCTAGGCTGACCTTTTCCTGCTGCTTCCTTCTCCTGTGTGAATGAATGTTATTAGCATTAATTTCCCCGTCTCTGCTCCTTGTCCTGCCCTCCCTGATCACAGTTTGGTGTGGCATGGCCAGCAATTTGCATGGATTTTTTAAAAAGAAAGGGCAATTTCCACGGATATACTTTTCCTTAACTGCATAAACAGTATATTCTGCTGAAAATAAGGCTAAATGGAGCAACATATTCAGTCGTGCACGTAATTTTCTCCAAATGAATAGTCCTGGTTTTTTTGTAACGTTAAACACGAACTGAGGAAAAAATAAAGTGTGTGTTTCAATAAATCAGGAACTTCTAGCAATCACTCCATACATTATCATCTTTATCATCATCTGAAACAACTTCCTCTACCAGAAAAGTTGCCCAGAACGAGGACGGGAAGGGAAAGCTTCACCACAGCCAAACCCCAACTTGAGTTCAACCAGCAGCATCCAGGAATCAACTCCCCATCCCCTGGGAGCTGGGGCTTTCCTTTGCCCTTGAGATGCCTATAGTTGTTTATGCTTCTTCCCTTAATCCACATAAGCTGGAGGAGCTCCTGAGGTTCCCATGTATCAGGATAAACCTCCTGACTCCCTCAGCAGCAGAACAGAGAAATCCCTTGCATGAGGACCACCAGCTCCCTTCATCTTGGCTTTGCTGCAGCAGCTCCCAGCATGCTGGATGCAGAGTGAGCATGGGCTGCTCTTTTCTCCAGCCTCCCAGTTCCCATTTAAAGCCCTGAAACCCCACAGCTCATCCTCAGAGCTGCAGGGACACTGAAAGAGGCAGCCCAGGCAAAAGCTGTGGGAAGCTTTGAAGCTGACAGAGCTCTGGTTGGAGGTGTTTTGAACTGTACAGAGGAAGTGATAGAAAAAGAAAAGGCTTTTCTTCTGACAGCCAAGCTTAAGCCTGCCCTTACAGTATGTCAAGTGCAAACTTGGGACTTAAAGGAGGAGAAATAAAAGGGCTGGATTCAGTGGACAGCCAGGTTGGACTCCAGCTCAGCTGTCAGAGGAACAAAGCCTTTGAAAAAGAACAAACCAGTTCCTCAGTTCTTTCCCCCAGCAGCAGCCCCAACCATTGCAGCTTCAAAGGCTGAGCCCTGAGGAGAGAGCAGGGTCCCAGCACCCCAGCTCCTGTCTCAGCCTTTGCAAACTGAGCAGCCCTTTGCTTAGCACCCTGGGACCCCCATGGTGGTTTGGCTGCTGCCCCCCTGCATCCCCAGACCCTAAGCAAAGGAGGTTTCATTCCCCAGCCCTGCTTCCTGGGAAATGAGTAATTGCCACTGTCCCTTTGTACCTCCAACATCTGCTTCGATGCTTCCAGACACACCTTGGTGGTCCAGGGGTGACCCTGGGGTTCTGCTGCAGCTCCACAGGTAAGAGGTACATCCAACAAATGTGCATGGAGAGACAGTAAATGGAACAGGCAGAGCTGGAGGTTCAAGGGGAAAAAAAGAAAAAAAAAAGCCAAGCAGCTTATAATTACTTGGGCTGTATTTGTCTTTCCAAAGGGCATACATAACATTTTATGGGCTTCATTAAGATGAGATCCCTGGCTGTACTCAGGGGGGCTGTGTCAGTAGAGGAATCAGGCATGTGGAGGCACACGGCTGAGCTGTGGTGGTGCTTCCCGTGAGGATGCAGCACAGCACCAAGGGGAGGAAAGCCCCCAGGTATCTGTGTGTGCTCCTGCTGCTGCCCTCCTGGTGTTTTAATACTGGCCAAAGCAGCTAAATTAAAAGGAGAGCACTGAACCACTGTGTGCTGGTATGGTTTGGTCCAAATCCCCACAGGTGGAGCTTCTCCATGGTCACAGGATGGGATCAATGAGGCAGCAGAGAGGATGCTCTGGCCTGGTGAGCTGCAGAGCCAGCAGGTGCTGGTCCTACTGCCAAATGGACTGCTGAGGAATAGATTGGATGTTAGGAAAAAGTTCTTTACCATGAGGGTAGTGGAAAACTGTTAACAGGGAGATAGCTGAGATATCCCTGGAGATATTAAAGGTGAGGCTTGACGGGGCTCTGAGCAGCCTGGTCTAGTTGAGGATGTTCCTGCTTACTGCAGGGGGGTTGGACTAGATGACCTTTAGAGATCTCTTCCAACCCAAATTATTCCATGATTCTGTGAATAGCTGCTGCCTTTGGCACTGGGTTGCACACAGGCAGGAGCAAGTCTGGGGCTGGACTGCAGGATGCTACACACTGGATACAGAACATGCCCATCCCTGCACCCTGAGCCACAAACCTTACATGGTGTCTAGTCACAGCTGGGAGAAACTAATTCACAGTTTGACATTCTCTGAATAATAAAAAAAAAATAAAATTAATTCCAGGTATTTTCAAGATTGATGTATAATAAACTCAAACATTTATTACCGTTCTATTCCTGTATATCTGTAAAGTCCATGAATAATTCCAGCATGACATCAGCCTAACCTTTCAAGTATTTGTGTTTCACATTGCATCCTTACTGGGGATAAGGGATAACCATACTTGTCTGCAAAATGCCTTGGGTAAGGCAAGATCATCAGGAAAATGGCAAAAAGCAAGGTGCATGCTCCATGTTGCACTGACTTCCCTGTCACTTTTGCTCAGCTTACTACCAGAAAGCAGACTTATACTGCACTCCTGCCTTCAGATTCAATCTACTGCAGGAGGTGCACAGCTACTGAGGGGTTGTTCAGTTTTTTTAGATGTTTTCACTTACAATATGATACTAAAAAAAATACCCTTTCCTCTCTGCTAGCCCATTGGTAGCAGTGATTCCACCCAGTGACGCAGGGAAGAAGAGCTGTGTTCCCAGCATCTCCAGCCTGACAGAAGTTACACAAGTTAAGCAAGGCTGCTCCAAGCATCCATGGGACCACGTTTCTTTTGTCATAAAGCCAACCTCTGGCAAGTTCTCCCAGTATGAGCTCACAACTTTCCATAAACAGATTCCTGACGTAGCCCAGGACAACACCAAAGACCTTTACAAAGGTAGAACTAGCTTTGTTCTTCCATGCAGAAATGAAGATTTTCTATAAACTTTAATACTTTTTTATTATTATTATTTTATTTTATTTTGGATCAGAAATGATGGCCTTTTGGGCACAACCATCTCTCTCCAACACTAAATCTCATTATGGGTTGAAAAGACAGACAACAAGCACACAGCTGTAAGAGGAGGAAGTGCTAAAGTTATTGCTTTCCTTTCCAAAACATGAAATAAGGTCTTGAATAATGAGTTTTTCCCCTGTGTTGCTTGAGCCCTGTGGGGAGATTGCTACAGCTGATTCCTAGTTGTGCATTTAACAAGCTTACAAAAGTGAGGTCCCTTGGTCACGTAGCAGGTACAGGAGCCCCATGTGTCCTTTGTGCAAAGAGGATCAGAAGCATAAAAGCACAAGCACTGATCTTTGAGTTCATCAAGAACCCAGCCAGGAAAAGCCTGTGGAATAAATGCTGTAATCCTTCATCTCCTGGGGATGGAGCTGCTGTCTGACCCAGGGCACTGCTGGTTGAGAGGATAAACTTGGGGAAAATCTGGGCTGGGTTGCTCAGAGACTGCACACAGTCTGCCAAAGAAATGGTTTCTCTCTGAGTTGAACTGGTCATCCTCAAAGTCCCCCTAGGAGGAAATAATAACCACAAACTTTCTCTGCTTGACACCACAGGAGAGGCCACGTTACGAATGAGCTTTTCCCATTCATACTCAAGTTTCATCACATTAAGAAGAAAGAGGAGAAAGGCTGCAACAAGAGAGAGGCTGGCAAGAAAGAGCAGAGCAAATTAGCATTAGTCATTATAAACAGAATTATGGGAGATCCTTACAAAAATGACACAGGCAGCTCACTTAACATCCTGCGTCAGAACTGGTGATTCCATGTCTGGTATTCCAGGATAAGGAGCATTAACTATTAATGTATGCAAATATTAAAGAAAGCAGAGAAAAGATATTCCATGGGTAAGTGAACTCCTGGGCTGACAACACACCATCTAAACAGCTCTGAGTAGTATTAAGCATTTTTAAGCCACTTTATAAAACACCCCAAGACACAAAACCTCCTTCAGAAAGCTGTGATGGTCTCTATGACCAAACCAACAAACTTGGGAAATCTGTACAGGGTAGGACAGGGGGGTGAGAAGGGAGGGAATGGCTCCTTTGGACAAGGAGGGGTGGCTGTTGGTTTGGCTCTCAGGAAGCACCCAGTCCCTCCAGTGCCACTTCTGGGGACCCCCATTTCTAAGGATGGGGTTCTAAGGAACCCTGGAAGAACTCAAGCAGGGGTGGGAGCTGCATCTAGAATCAGCTCCTTTGGGGAGAGGATACCAGGGGGGGCCCTGGGCCAGGACCTCCTGGTGCACTGGAAGGAGACTCACAGGAGGTTCTGTAGCCAGGTGGCCAACACAGGCTCCTGCACTCCAACATGAGATAACATTTGACAAACCACAGCAAAATTAACATCACCATTCCCCAATTCCCTCATTTCATCTGTGCTGTCAGGATGTGGAGCAAAAGTGGATTTAAAATTTGCCTCTATTTGCACCTCCTTGCTTGCCAGGAACAGGATGGAGAGGTGACCTTGGAAAGGGCCAGGAGCTCCTAATGTTTGTAGTTTGCTGTTTGAATGTTTTTTCTTCCCTTCACAGCCTTGTGTCCATTACTCAGTCCATGTCTGAAATTGAAATTATGGGGGGAAAGGCATCAGTGCATTTACTTGGAGTCATTATCTGTCAAAGTGTTATGAGAGGGTTATATTGGGAGGGAAATTTAAAAACCATTCTTCTGACATGAGTCACAGGAATAAGCTATAAGAAGCCATGTCCAAGACACTATAGTTGACAAGAAATGTATAGCACCTCTATGACTTTTACCCTTTATAAAAGCCAAACCATAAACAACAGAAAGAAGGGAGAGAATGTAATTTCATTAGAGCAAACGTGACATAAATTAATAATAAATAATAGCTGTTATCTATAAAAATATGAAAAGCCATTTCCAAAATAATTTGCTCTAATCACAAATGAATTTTTGCAGCTCCTTTTCTATTTTGCACCTCTGTAATGAAGTCTGATAAATTTGAGGGACTACATGTTAAATAAAGAGATAGAAGGGTCTAATTTGCTGCTTCATTAAACCAGCTTATTTCTGGAACCTCTTGCATATTGCTCTGAATTTCCTGTCTCTGAAAGGTGGAGACAATGAGCTATCTGTCTCTAATGTAGTGTGGCACACAATTAGGGACTCAAAAGGATGTGAATTTTTTCTGTCAGAGATACATGCAGCGATTATTATTTTATTACCAAATACAGTCAGCATTACAGATTTCCAACAGCTACCATGACACCTGGCTTGCATGCTAAATTTGCACAAAGTGTTGCAAAAAAGAAGAAAAAAAAAGAAAAAAGTCAGATGGAGCTTATTTACAACACATTATTCCTTCTTATGTGAGCCTTACGTACGTCTGGTCTGGGTAAAAGTTCATGGAAGATTTGCAGTTGGGAAGGGTATAGAGATATATAGAAGAGAGGTATATAGAAGAGGGATATATAGAAGAGGGATATATAGAAGAGGGGCTGCCACTGGGATGCTTTTAACACAGGGATATAGCACAAGCTCAGCTTTATAATCTCTACTTGCAAATCAACAGAGCCTTCAGGAGCATCTCTGAACTCATCTCTAGTCAGCAAAGCACTTCCACACATGGATCTGAGACACTGGGGATGAAGTTTAATGTAATTAAAGAATTTCTGCCTTCAACTGAAACTTAGATGATTTTTTTTTTTAAACATGCATTAGTGCAAAAGTTCTGCAACCTCTAACTTGGCTTTGGCTTCAAAGGGACATGCAGTAGAGAGGTGGAAAGCAGTCCTGGAAACATAAACAGACTAAAAAAAAAAAAAAAAAAAAGGAAACTTTAACTGATAGAATAATGCAGATGTTTCCTTAGATGCAGCATGAGCTTGGGCTTTGCCTCCCCAGGGTAGCTATGTGAGGAATTTATGGAAAGCCCTCAATACATCTTCCTTAGGATACCAAGTCTGATTGAAATGCAAAGTACAGCAGACTTTCTCTTTCAATGACACTTAGAGAAAATCTTCCCAATGTCTGAAAGCCTCACCTGGGACAATAAAGCAGGAGCTTAAAAAAGATATGCAGATTTATTGGCAAGAAGATGACAGAGCAAATTGATGGGATGGAACCAAACCCAGCTCTGCCCTGCTGAAGGTACAGAACCCAAAATTGAAAGCAAATAGGAACTGTGGTCTCCTGTTCCTCCTGTTGATTCACTGGCACCTGGGCATCCTGCTGATGGAGAATCATCACCTCCACACACATGTCCACGGACCGTGTGCTGAAGGCCACCTAAGGCTCCTGCAGGTCACTAATGCCACATGCTGCCCTGGCAGCTGTCATTGCAGAGGGGAATGATCAGCAGAAAGGTTTTTGGTACAAAGAAAGGTGGCTCTGGCCTTGAAAATTAAATAACTGATCACTTTTTCATGAAGAACAGAGTTATCAGCCACTTGCAGGGTCCAAATCTCTGCCTCAGCCTAAAGGACATCATGAGCTGTGACACATTTTATAACTACAGGGTGCAAAAAGGAAAGCAAGAAACTACAAAAAATATTGAACCTGAGAACTGAAGCTCACAAGTCAGGACATTCAAAATCATGGTTCCCATAGCACCCATAACTCATCTCCCTGCACATACGTCCCATGTAGTGCTGTGTATGAGGTTATATTTATGTCTTGCCTTTTCTCTGCCAGGAGCAGAGTTATGGCTGCTGGGGGAACCATAAGTTTGATTTTCCTGACTCTTGTGCATTGAATCTTAAAGAAAGGAGAGAAAAAAATCCTGCTCATTTGGACAGCAGCAAATATGTTTCTCTGTTTACCTGGGTTGCCACTTTCTTTTCTGGTCCTCTGCCTGTTGAAAGCCAGTTAAAAGTGTGGCTTTTACACACACACACACAGAGAAGTAGTTGTTAAAAAGAAGAAAACTGAGTCTTCTTTGAAAAATACATCTTCTCATACAGTCCAGTCCATGTGGGACCTTGCTGAGGAGGCTGCATTAAAAACACAAAAGCCATCTAAATACATTTTCATTAGTCAAATGTTGCTTGCACTCAGCTTTTCAAGTAAACTCTCCACTTTTTTTGGGCTGACCTGCAACAATCTCTGCAGTACAGCTGTCTGGGACACCCTTTACACCATCAGTGCAAGGGGATCAAAACCTGCACAATATTTGGAAAAGCAGCAAGCCATGGGGCAAGCCAGAGCCTTTATTTCAGAACCATTTACCAGCACTTGTTGCATGTGACATTGAGAGGTGAGGAAGACTTCTCTTTCCTCTTCTCTCTGCAGCAGCTGTGAAGTGGCCTTTTTGCTGGAAATGGTATTGGGGAGATTGGCACATACTTTCAAAGAACTTTCTTCTTCTCTTTCCCTGCTCAAACATATTAAGTAATGCTCCTTGCACTACCTCAGATGTGTTCACAGCTCAGGGCTGTGTCTTTGCAAAGGTTTTGGGAGCCCATATGATGATAACACTTGGACTGAATCCTAAATCACTTCACCTCTTGGACTTCCCCAGTGCCACCCCAGCATTCCCAGTTACTCAGCTGACACCATCATGGGCAACATCAGCAGAAACAGCAATTTGTGTGCCCAGGGATTTGATTGCAGCTCACCACAATAAAAAGAGAAATAAGGAGCACTAGCAAAGGTTATAGGCAACATTCTAATGTTCAGCAGGAGCAGTGGTTCATTTTGTAAACCTCCTGATGCTTTTCATTCCCTTTGGCCATTTATTTGTTGAAGGAAGAAAAGAAAATTAACCTGAATGCTGCTACTGTGTCTCTACACTGTGATTCCTTCCTGTGGAAGCCCTCCTGATTGAAAAATGCTTTTGATTTCTTTTCCTGCAACACTTTGTTATTTTCATCTCCACTATGGGTATATTTCCAATGCTTTGAATGAACAAAGATGCAAGGAAATGTATTACATTGAGGAAAATCAGACAAATGGTAAATGTCTTCTCAAATAAGTTCTAATGGTTATTTCAAGGGCAGTTTAGGCCCATTCAAATTGCATATTCTCATTACCATTCTTAGCACCAGGCATAAGTCCTTCAATCTCAACGTAGTTTTGTTACCCTCTCTCCACAATTTTCAATTTCCTTACAACTATTCAGCTGATTTATTATTTCCCTCCTGTATTTTAAATGCATTGTAACCCCATACATTTGTTTCACTCTCTCAGCTTCAATATTCAAGGTCGTTAATACCCCCAAAATATCCTCTGCTTATACCACAACTTTAAATGCCTTCTGTCCTGCCCAGTGGCTTGATACATAATTACCGGTGGCCATATCATCTTGTTTTTATAGTTTTATGATTAAAGAGATAAAAATGAACTCAGTTGAATAAAATGTAAGAGGATACTTGCAATCTCTGTGGCAATGCTCCTGCTGCACAAGTGATGCAAAAGGAAACTTTCTCAGGGTGTTGCTTGAAAGTTATCTAAGATGAAACAAATTATATAGCATTACCATTAGGCCCTTCTGATTAAGGGCTCCCTAACATACACCAAATTTCAAATTGATTCTACCTGAGATGGTTCAAACTAATCTTAAAAATGGAAGTGTCCTTGTCGGCCATGTCCCCAGCTCCCACCTCTGTGGGTCACACTTGGTGGGACTCCATCCCCTTGGTCTTGTGCCCACCTCCCCATGCCAAGGCAACCCCACAGGTCTCTGCCACCCAAAAGACTCAATCTGGGGCTGTAAAATGCAAATCTGTGGTTCACCCAAACCTCCAAACCTGCCAGTGGAAGCAGGAGGCTCGTGTTGGGCCACTTGTCCCCAGCTGCGCTGCAGAAGTGGAGGCTGAGAGCCCCTGGGGCAGGCAGCATCCCTCCCTGTCACATGGAAACCAGTGCTACATCCCCCTTAGAACACCCTGCTTACCCTTAAAGCACAGGGTAGGTCCCTGGGGATGTACAATTTGTGTGGACACAGAATTCCCTGACAGGCTGAACAGGAGGTGGCTCTGGAGTTGCTGTGGCTGAGCACAGGGTCAGGGCTGGTGCCATTTGAGTGTCAGCAGTGCTCAGAGTGCAGACACACAGAGCTGCAGGGCTGGAAGGGACCTGGTGAGATGTGGCAGTGATGTCCTGCCCCAGCAGACCCTCCCTGACAGATGATTTTCAACCTCAAGTGCTCCTCCTGCCTCTCCAAGCCACCCATCCCACCTCCCCCCAACTCCCCCAAACCCAAGGATTTTCTGATTCCTCATCTGCAGCCTCCCCACCAGCTCCACAGCCAAGCCTGAGGAGCACCTGCTCCTCCACAGCAGCAATTTTGATTCAGGCAGATGGGGAAACAGCAATGCTGAATGCTTCAGTTGTGATTTTTTTTTTCTCTCTCTCTTTCTTAATAACCCAATTTGTGTGCTGAACAACATAACCAAAGTCTGAGTCCCCTAAATCATTGAAAATAGCAGTGCAAAGGCTATGGACAAAGGGCAGTAGATGAAGCCAACCAAGTTTGTGGCCAGAGAGCCCCAAGGGCTACCAGGACACCTCACTTCATACACATCCTTCTTGCCCCTTGGCACTGGGCATCAACCCAGTGAGGGAAAAAGAGGGGTCAGAGCCCCTCAGGAGCCATCCCTGGGGGGCTGAGGTCACCACCCCTTGCAAGCTGCAAGAGCTGAGAGCCTGGGATGTGCCAACCTCCTGTGGTGTGTTTGCTGACAGATGAACCCAGGAGCTCAGACAAGACAGGAAAGTATCTGCTTTCACTCCTACTAACCCAGACCCTCCCTTGGATCACAGGCTTAAAAAACAAGAGGTTTATACAAACATACAGCATGCTTTCGATTTAAAGCTACAGTTTCTTTTTCTCTTCTGAAAGTTGGAGGGATTTTTTCCCCCCCTGGAAATCCCAGCCCTGGACTTTGCCTGGCACAGGCATAGTGAGTCCTTGGGGCTGGCAAAGAGGCAAAATCATCACTGGGAGACTGGTGTCCAAATCCCCTGTCCTGGCTGGCAGTGCCTTGCATGGGTCTCAGATCCTGTGGCTTTGGGGTTTTTCTGGGCCAGCACAGCCTCTCCAAAGCTCAGTCTCATGTTCAGCTTGTGCAAACAAAAGAAAGGAAAGGCAAATCTCTGCCATTGCTCCCTGCTGGGCAGCAGGGCTGAGCTGCTGGGGGGGTGTTGGTTCACACCACTGCACTTGGAGCATCCCCAGGTTTGCTCACATGTGGGACCTGCTGTGTCATCCAGCTCCCTGCCACCCACAGCCACCCTCCTGTGGTCACCGTGGCCACCAGAATCACTAGCAGGTACTCTAATCATGACAGCTCCCACCCCAGATCTGTGGGAGCAGCCTGAATATGGAGCAAGCATGAAGTTTTCCCAGGAAGTTTTTTAGCTTCCTAGCCCTGAGCTGCCTTACCTCTGCTCTGGCAGGGTGCATGGGCTCCTTCTGGTACCCCCAGCAACACAGATGTTGCCCCTTCTCTCTGCTCCTCACTTTTTCAGTGCCCTCTTACATATTTTATCCAAGGAAAATTGCCTTTGCTTCACTTTTAGTGGAAGTTGCAGCAAAGCATCCACGTATGGATTTCATTTGTTCATCCAGCTCAGGCTGGCGTAAAAAGGAGATGCTGGGGTAAAAAGGAGATGCCTGCAACTGGCTCCACACATCAAGTACCTCAAATACTTCCATGGTTGAATTTTCCAGAAGAGGCTGAACCACCTTAAGTCACTTTATAACTGAGAGATGATTGTGACAGAGCCTCAGCTGCCCTGCCTCCCAAGAGCCTTCCACCCTTTGCCCTCCCCACCTGGGGCAGCTTTAACAGAGGAGCTTTAGTGAACTGGATATTAAGAGACCAAAAGCAAACAACCCCAAATCCTGCACCCAGACACATCACCCCCCAACAAAAGCACACCAAGTTGGTGCAAAGTTATTAACTGCTGTCAGAGCCAAAGAAGCCACTGGGTGCATTTGCTCTCCTTGGCACCACCCCTTGGAGCTGGAGCTGCTGTCCTCAGGGAGCTGCTAATTTAGCATTTGCTAACGAGGGCTGCAGACTCAGGCTGATGACATTCTCTATGTTATCAGCACCATTAAAACACTCATTAAAGAAGGGCTCCAGTTGCTCTCTGGCCTGTGGAGCTCAGCTGTCTTGCTGCTTGGGCTGGGCAGACTCCTGGAGGAGCATCCTTAAGAAAAATAACATCTGAGGATACATTTACAGCTACAGCAACTGCATATTAAGCACATTTTACTCCAACAAGTTCTGTGTCACAAGTTGTCTGTCCAGATTGGTGGGAAAAGAGTATGAAATATGCATGAAGTTATCAATGGCACCAAGATATCTACTTAATTATGTTGCTTGCAGGCTCGGAGTACCCAGTGCCAAGTGGCTCCTTAGCATAACCCCCACTGGATTCTGCCTTGGTGGCCCTGTTTTCTCCTGTGCCACTGACACCCCACTGCCCTTTTGGAGCAGCTCCATCTTCATTTAGCTTCTCTGCCACTGGAATCAGGAGACACTTTGTACAAATCACTGAAATTAACTTCTGACTCTTCCTCAGGCAGATGGGACCTGGTTAACCCTGCCTGCTTCTTAGGTTTGTTTAGTCATTCCTTAAAGGACTGTCACCAAAGGGCAGCACTCTGTGCTTCCTGGCTGCATCACGAATGGGACTTAGGCTCCTTTTGCAAAGGAATATGTTTCTTAGAAGGCATCTGAATTATGCCAGCCAAGCTGATTAGTAATTTGGATGGCAGCCTCGAGGTTGCCAGGTAGTGCTGCTCACAACCCCAAAATAGCACCTGCTTCCCAACTCATCCTGCCCTGATCCCACAGCAGTGTTTTGGAACAGTGATGGGACACGGGACCTGGCTGTGGTCCCCACCATGTCCCAGGAAGGACACAGAGCCCCACAGATAGGTTTTGCACAGCTCCCCGTGCTCCCAGAGAGCATCAGCCCACAGCTGGGCTTTGGCACACCAAAGATAGTGTCATGGTCCTCTGTGTCCCCATTCCAGCCACCAGCTGTTAGAGAGGAAGATGTGGGAGAGCTACAGCACCCTCACACCACATCTGGAAGCTGACAGGGGCTACAGCATCATCTTCCTAAAGCTTTCTGCACTGTGCTATTGACCCTAGGAGAGCCAGAAGCCCAAGTGGTGCAGGGTGGGATATTCTGGCATATTCCAGCTCAAATTCTGGACCAGGAGAATTTAAGAAGTTTCTCCAGACATTAACAATGTTGGAAGAGGGGGCTGGGACTGAAGTTGGTTGGTACTTAAAGGTCAGACCTAGCCCCATTACACCTCCAGTCCTGCCAGCCCCAGCACAGATGGGTTCCTCTCTCCAGACCAGGAGCAGCACCCTCTGCATGATGCCCTCACTCAGCTCTTGCTCCAGTTTGAGTTTGGAGCTAGAAAGGGGTCTGGTCATCCCCCTGGTTTTGGGTGCAAGAGTGGACCTAAATATGTGAACAGTCAAGAGATTTCCCTGAGACTTGCCAGCCAACCTACTAGACTTTTTCTGAAGCTGTGAGCAGACAGTGCTCTCAGTTTGCAGGGTTTTCCAGAAAGAAAAAAAAAAAAAAAAGAAAAAAGAAAAAAGAAATGTTCACAGTGCTTCCTCCCTGGAGGTTTGCTTTCAAGTTTCAGCTTCAAACAAGCCCAGATATCAAAGTTCATCTGGCTCCACCAGCACACACATTATTTTTCCTACAAACCATGCAGAGTGAAGGATTTCCCCGCAGCTTCCAGTGGTGCTCAGTCCCCCCTGCTCCCTGTCTGACCCCAGGTTCTGCAGAGCTCAATAGCAACAGAAATAAAACTACATCACAAGCAAGAGCCAAGCTGGTGTTCACTTGCATGTACATGAGTTTGGAGACATTTTCCTCATTTCTCTCAAGGTGTTTTATAAGATACCAGCAACACCGTGGGTCTTTGCTGAAGTGATAGCATCTTACTGGGATGACCATAACACAGCAACTGCAAAACTCACAGTCACAAAGCAATGCTTCCACCAGCCATTTGAAATGCTGCATCCTACTCCAGCCTTCCTTTCGGGAATAAATCTGCCAGTTTATTCAGATAACTCATTTTTCAAGGCAGGCTTAATCTGCTGTGCCTTGGCCTTTCTATTGCAAGTAATCTTTCCTTATCCCAAGCAAATGAGACCCTGATGCAACAAGGCACTTAAACACTTGCTTAAGTGTCATATAATTCAATGAGGGGCTTCAGTTCTTGCCGAGATGGAGTTACAATGCAGTAACCCCCCTGCTGCCATGGGGAGGGGACCACACGTGGCATGGTACCCCCTCCATGGGGTGTGTGATGTCTCTGGATCATGGTCTTCCTGACTTGGAGCAGAGCACACTGGCTTTCTGGAGAATTAAGGGAAGGATGTTTCCTACAACACAGCCTTCACACAACCACATTTATACAAACTCTGGAAAAAATCTGCCAAGCTGAAGGGAGCTTGGAGGCCCCGCTCCCCCTCTTGCTCCATGTTTGTTTGGGTTGAGTACTATTCCCATAGAAATAGCCACGGTTTGGATTTCATCCCCTCCCTAACCCAGCCTGACATCTCCTCTTATTTCTGCACTGATCCCTGAGTGTTGGTCCCCTTCCTGGACCAAGATCAGAATCACTGCCCACAAACTCCCAAACCCCACCACTCACTTTTCCGTAGCTCTAGGAACACGAGTGCCCTCCCTGTGCCAACCACCTCCTCTGCAAAAGGCAGGAGCCACAATCCTCCTCGTGCCAGTGCACAAATAAGGATGTGATTAAACCATACTGGGTGCTGAGAGGCAAACTCCTGCACTGTGATGTTCAAAAAGCCATAATAATGTGATGGTTATAAAGACAGACAGCTCAGGCAAAGATCGCCCAGAGCACAGAATGATTGTCAGGATGGGCAAAAATGTAGAAAATCATGTGAGTGTGTAAGCTGCCAAAGCCAATTAATCCAAAGAACATTTTGCAACCATTAGGCTTCTATTACTGTGCATGCATCATAATTACTACGGGTCTGCATGGATTTGATGGCAAATCTTTAATGATACCGAGTTGCTACTTGAACTTTAATTAATCTCTGTTTGTTTGTTGCAGCATCTAAAGTTGGAGAAACTGCCTTTTTTCTTTCTTTTTTAATTTTTTTTTTTTTTACTTTGTAATTTTAAGTGTTGCTGCACCCAAATCTTCCTAGAAACAAAGTCTGAAAGGGCTGCTCCAAAGTGAAGAGGGGTGCTCGGGTGTTGCCTTGTGTTACTTCACACTCTATTCATGCTCTTTATCTCAGAGCCTGAAAAGCAGCAGGAACATGGTGATCAAGGCAACTTCTGCTGATAAAAAGGTACAGAGAGCACTTTCTCTGGGCAGTTTTGATTGCATTGCCCACCCTCTAGGGTGAGATTGCAGCAAAATAAAGAAGTGGGCTAAAAGCCAAACATCATTTTCTCCCAGGCCAGCCTTAGCAGGAATCATAAAACATGACTGGTTGCAATGTTATTAATTATTATTTCAACTCTTTTAGCAGCATTATGGAGAGAGAGCATAAAGATCAGGTTCCAAGTTGAGTGGAGAGCTCTGAAGTGATCCCAAAGGCAAGGAGTGCTCCTGGGAGCACCTTTTTAAGTTATTGGTTATTTAAGCAATTTATAAGAATAGGGAGTTGAGCTGTGCTGGGAAGGACAGAGTGGCTCCCAGCTCCTCACCACGGAGTGAGCTTTCCTGGTTTGTCTACATCAAAGACTCAAAGCTGCACCTCCTACTCACTTGATCTTAATTCAGCTCAAAAAATAAAAAAAAAAATAAAAAAAATCTCCACTCATTTCTGGGTATGACTTAGACATGAACCACGACTCAATGGTCCTTTGATGAATAAGGAAACATAGGCTGGGAATCATCTGTGCCAGGAAGATTTGATCTGGGTTTTTTCGAAAGAGGTGAACACGTAGCAACACACGCACATCCCTGAAGCTATAAATAAATCAGGAGCTGCTTACAAGGGAACAGGAGCCCAAAGCCACTCCCTTGATTCAATCCATTGTCCCAGTGCATCTCTATAATTTCATCACCCTAAAAATAGCCAAGCAGCCAGCGTTCTCCATGCAAATGATGAGAAATTCAAGCAAAACACAGGGCATCACTAGGTGCTGCAGCAAAAGCAGGGGGAAGAAGCTGGACTCACCTCTTGCTTCCGAGCAGCAGCTGATGGAGGAGAGGGACCAGAGATGACACTCTCAGGGCAGGAGCCCAGGATGCCAAAACCTCTGTCTGACACTTGCCTTCTTTCCACAGCCCTTCAGCAGCCACAGCTTCCCCAGGAGAGGCTATAAAACCCCTCCAATAGGTCCTGTGAGACACATTAAATAGTTTAAGTGTCTACAGAGACTTCTCAGTCACTGCAATGTGCTGAAATGAATTAAATGGTTTGCAGCACCCTCTGAAGGGCTGTGAGCAGACAAATCCAAGTTTGGCATCCAGCATTACCCTGGACCTCTTTGAGGCTCTCTCAGACATGTGGCTGCTCTGTCCCACCCTTCTTGAAGGGAAGCACCCCCTGATTTCTCCCTCCTGATTTCTCCCTCCTGATTTCCTTCTGAGATGGGGAAACAATATTATAATATAAATAATTTATTACTTGAGGATTTTTTTTAGGTTCCTTCACTGGCAGTGTGTCTGGAGTCAGTGTCTGCTCATGGGCCTGGGCCATTTATCTCTCAAAACAGTGATAACCAATGCTTATCAAACCTTGATGAGTCCCATTCAAAAGAAGAAACCACAGGCCAGTGCAAAGGAAAGCGCATTTTCTCCTGTGTGTCTTCTTGAAGTGGGATGGCCAAGGTAGGGATGGCTCAGAACACAGAAATCAGGGTGCAGGAGAAGGTTTGCAAACCACCAAACCCTACCAAAGGGTGCAGACACAGGAGATTTCCAGGGACCCAGACATCTGAGCAGAGAGAAAAAAAAATGTATGCTTTCATAGCAGCTAGACCATGCTGAGGAGCTGGGTGAACTGAAGAGCTCTGTATACACACGGGGAGGAGAGATTAATTATTCAGAGGAGAAAATACACCACACACAAAGAATTTCTGAAAGAAAAATTCTTCTGGAGTGTTAACAGCACAGAACTGCAGCTAGGCCAGAAGAAAACAAGCTGGAGGGCATTTTGTGAAGGTGAGGAAATGAAAAGGCTGTTTGCCTGCATTTTACCTTGCACAGATGGAAAAGGAGTACATGGGCACATTGACACTCATCGCCTTTAATAAGTGTCCCAGGGCTAAATCCTCACTCACCATGCTGCAAATGTAGGGTCAAGCCTGCAACTCATCTGCTTCAATAATAGAAGAAGCCATTTATACAGAGTTGTGAAATATTTAGACTCAAAGTGTTTCATTTCACTTAGTTTAATGTCACTTAACACTTGGAAAACTTCTATAAATGAAATTACTAGAGATTCAGCTCCCTGCTGTGTCCAAATGTAGCTGGGAAAGAAATGTGTCCATTTTCTGGGCAACAAATGCTCAATTGCAGATTTTCTGGATAATCAAATCTTCCAACCTAGCTATTTAATTATTCAGCAGACTGGTGGAAGAATATGAAGCCACAGAAATCTCAAGCTATGTGCTGTGAACTCTGGAGTGAGTTATAACAAATGTTTGCTTTAAAAAGCCACCAACGAAGCTATCTAGAATCATAGAATCATAGAATCATAGAATCCTAGGGGTTGGAAGGGACCTCGAAAGATCATCTAGTCCAACCCCCCCTGCCAGAGCAGGGCCACCTAGAGTACATCACATAGGAACGTGTCCAGACGGGTTTTGAATGTCTCCAGTGAAGGAGACTCCACGACCCCCCTGGGCAGCCTGTTCCAGGGCTCTGTCACCCTTACAGTAAAAAATTCTTTCCAGATATTCAATTTGAACCTCCTATGCTCCAATTTACACCCATTACCCCTTGTCCTATCACTGGTCACCACTGAGAAGAGCCTAACTCCATCTCCCTGACACTCACCCCTTACATATTTGAAAACATTGATGAGGTCACCCCTCAGTCTCCTTTTCTCCAAACTAAAGAGACCCAGCTCCCTCAGCCTTTCCTCATAAGGGAGATGTTCCACCCCCTTAATCATCTTAGTAGCTCTGCGCTGGACTCTTTCAAGCACTTCCCTGTCCTTCTTGAACTGAGGGGCCCAGAACTGGACACAATACTCCAGGTGCGGCCTCACCAATGCAGAATAGAGGGGGAGGAGAACCTCTCTTGACCTACTAACCACACCCTTTCTAATGCACCCCAGGATGCCATTGGCCTTCTTGGCCACAAGGGCACATTGCTGGCTCATGGTCATCTTCTTGTCAACCAGGACCCAGAAGCTTGCATGTAGGAGAAAATGATCACAACAATATGAAAGGCAGTGCCATCTTTGTTCTCATCATTTCTCATATGGTCAAAAACATTTTCTTTCTCACAGCTATGTACAACAGGAGTATTCTTTACACCAGATTTTTCAACCAAGACCTTAATCCTCTAACTTAACTCCTTAACTCCAGCCATTCCAATGGGTACCCTTACAATCAGGAACCTCCAGATGGCTCCTCCAGGGACCTGCCTTAAAATTATGATGCTGAAAAATGTCCAAGTTGCACTGTTAGATGGATCCTCCAGTTCCTGGTCATCTTGCTCCATCCTCTCCTGCCCCAAACACCTTCAAGAAGGTCCTCATACCTTTTTCCACCTCTTCTTGGACCAATGGCAGAGGACAAAGCCAGCTTGCAGCTAGCCAGACCTGCTGCCAGGTTTGCCATACCCCTCAGTTGTCTTCTACCCCCCAGCCTAACCCAAGGGAGATGCCATCACCACATCCCCACCACCCTAGGTGATGGAGGAGTCACCTTGGGGGACACTTTGCCCTCTCAGGTGCAAAAGCTGAGCCCACACTTTGGATGCTTTTATAGGAAGAGTGATTTCATCTCTCTTGACAACTTGTCTTCTGTTGTGTAGGACTGTTGGAAAGGGAGAGAGCACTTGATGGCTACGGGAAGAAAAGAGTCACCACTCCATTGGGCCACCAACCTTGTTGCCACCACTGTCTTGTCAGAGGGAGTGAGGAAACTTGTGTCCCACAAAGAACTTGTGTTTTCTTGCAAAATGCTTTTTAAAATAAACCTCAGCTGGCCTCTTTCTGCAGTGATACTTTCCTCCAAAAGTTTCCAGTGGCTCGAATTTCACTCAGAGGCAGAGGCTGGGCTCCTCAAAGCTTGGAGGTTGAGATGTGGCCCTGGGAGTGGGTTCCTGGAAGCTGAACTCTCCATAAAAGACCCCTTGGGGACAGGCAGCAAAGGAAATACAAATCATTGCCCTAATGAGTGGACAAAGTTTTTCCTCTCTGTTTTCACTGCATTTCCAGTGGAATAATCTTGGTTTCTCCTGCCAAGCTTCTGCTATTGGTCTGGGCTCTCCCTACCATTGTCGTCATTCCAGCTAGCCCTTGTCTGCTCAGGAAATTCATGGCATGTATATTTTTGTGCATGGTGCTCTTGAGATGTCTGAAAAATGTTCCTGTGAACCAGGCACTGATGTATCACTCTCTGGAGAAGATAAATTTCTCTCTGCTTCCCGCATCCCTCTGCTAAGATACAGTGTGAATACAAATCTGTTTGGAAAGGTTGAATTAAAGCAATAATGTGCCTTTCTCTTCTTATATTTTACATAATGCAGCTAGTCCTGTTTCACGTTGGAAATAGAAGATATTGGGAGCTGAACAGACATTTGCCTTAGTTAGCTGAAGACATCTCATAATTGGCTGATGCTACCTTTGCCTTTAGGATTTTCTTCCTGATTTTCATAATTAAAATGGGAGAAAATATTTAATCTTCGGTGGTTACAGCTGATGATCAGTCAGTTGCTCTGCTCCTTCTTCCCCTAGCCCACTCCCCAGATTTCCTCAGGTGCTCTAAATCCTTCTTGCAGTGAAACCTCTGAACTGGATCACCTTGGACTAATCCTTCCCAGGATGTGGTGCTTGGGCCAAGCATTTCCCAGCCCTGCTGGGAGCTGGCTGCAGCCCAGCAACCCCCCAACCATTCCCTGAGGGTGGGAAGCAAATCTCCAAGTCCCTCCAGGATTTTCCAACCCTGCAGAAGGACAAAACAGAGCTGGTTTCTGCCCCCTGTGAAGGAGCTGTTTGCAGGATGCTGGGGTCAGGGGCAGAAGCCACCTCCCAAATGGCTGACGTGTCAGGAGATGGTCACCAAAAGCCACCCTGCCTGAAAGAGTGACAAGAGGAGAAGGCTGTGGCTGGGAATCCCATCCCTCTCACTGCAGCCCCACTTCCAGCACCAAGCTAAACCTCCCAGCTATTGAAACTAATGGAAAAAGTGATTTAACAGAGCTCTGGGGCCAGCCAAAAAATGATGAATGAAAATTGTTTCACAGTCAGCTAGCCAGAGGCCTGACTCTGCCTGTGTCCACAGCTCCATCCATCCTGAGAAGATGAATCCTCTGAGCCAGACAAATCTCCATGGTTTCAGCCACTCCTCTCCCTGTGCTGGCCCCACAATCCTGAGCACCAGGCACAGGGATTGGGCATCCCCCCCCCCACTTCTCATGCAAGCAGCAGATGGGCCACAGCCAACCCAGGAAAAGAAAAGCCAAACCAAGCCTCTTCCAAAAGCACTGCCAGAGAGATGGGTCTTTTGGTGCTGTTGAAGCACAGCCCAGCTGCTGCCATGCAAGAAAAAGGGGAGTAGGGGATTTATAATTAGGAATCCCTCCTTCCCACCAGCTCCGTGAGCCCAAGGTGGGAGCCAGCTCCTGAGAACAACAACAGGACAACAAACAAAGCAATGAAAAAAATGGTTTGAAAGAATGAACACATATTTGTGGAAATGAAAGCAATCCATGCCTCTAGTTCCCAGCCCTGCACTTTCAAGTCCTGGGGGTCCAAGGGACAGGCTGCTTCCAGGTAGGGAATTTCCCTGTTTTCTGCTGGTCAACTCAATTCCAAGCAACCTTCACCATCCCCTGCAAGTGCTGCAGTTGAAGCACACAAATTTTCTTGCTTTTGTAGCCCCTGAATCCTGCTGCCAGTCCTCATGGAGTCTGGCCATGGGAGGATCCCTGAGGAGCATCACTGAGGTCCCTCGATCCCTTAGCAAGCTGGGAAAGACTGGGAAACATTCCATCTTAGTTCTGAAAACAAGCAAAGGAGGCACAAATGTAGGAATATTGTCACTGAACAGTTTGCAAAGGAACTGAAAGTACAGGTCTGCTTTCAAGTTAAATTCACAATATTTTCCAAGGCATCAAACCCACAGGAAATGCTTCCATCAGCTTCTTGGCAACTCCCAAGTAAAATGCCAGTGATCTGGCAGCAAAGAACTGGCATCCAGCACATCCCAGGTTCCGAAGCTCACCAGTTTCAGCCCCTTCTTTATGGTTTGTTTCCTTAATTTCATTACTCATTACAGACATTACTCATGTCTGCAACCAAGATTTACCTTTACACTCATTTTGCACCCAAAACAACACTGCCCTTACTCCCACCTTTGACTGCAAAGCAGCTCAATGAAAAGCTGTCCATGGGGAGGTAACCAAGATCTTTAGAAAATCTGCCATACCTCCTTATAAAAGCACACGAAGGGGATGCTGATAAACACTGGGTATCAATTAATAGGAATTTTTTGTCCCATGTTCATGCAGTGCCTATGTTAGGTTGCTCCAAACAGAATGAGATCTTGGTGCTTGTTGGGCAGAGTTCTTGTCCTTCCATCCCCAGGCCCCATGACACACATGATGGAAACCAACATGGTGTTTATTTGATAATTAGCCTCATTATAGGCAAATTGGAAGCTCTTCAGGCTACTAAAATAAACAGACAGGAACCTGACAAGTTTGGACTGGTCAACAACACTGAGCTCTGATGCAGGTCTAGTTAAGAAAGAAAAAAATTCCAGCAGCAGCAACCATCCTGTGGTGAACATCTCCCCATGATATCCTGCTGACACAACTGTCCATGGAAATGAACTGGGCAATCCCAGCATGGAAATGAGCACAAAGGGAATTTTCACAATAAAATAACCAGATCCCAGCTGTCAAAAGCAAGTGGCTGATAGCAATACTGCCCCAGAGAAACTGGGAGAAACAGCAAAACACATCTAAGCCTTCCCTTGGGCTGGGAATTAACAGTACTTTGTAGGCTGTGCTCAAATACTTCCTACAGTACTTCATCTTACTCAGGCAATTTTCAATAAAGGTACATATTTTTAACATCCTACATATACATTAGACTCCTTTTGCAGATAATGACAAGAAAAACAAGGAGTTCCCTTAGTGATGATGCACCCACGTAATAGAGACAGCATCTCAGGAGCTGCAGGGGCAGGGGGAGAGGAAAAAGCACACAGTAAAACCCTGCAATTTGGCTGATGATATGTCCCTGGACAAACCCCTCATTTTGGCCACATTTAGGGAAAATTACCCTATAATGGCAGTAGATGAGACCTTTGGTTGATGAACAGGGAGTGAAGAGGAAAGGATTTGGCCTTGGAAATGCTTCTGCCTGCACGTTTTCCCTCTACAGTACTTGGTTCCTGCACGGCACATGGAAACCCTCCCTTCTCCCAACTCCTGGGTTGAAATACTGGTGTTGAATTTACAATTAAAAAGAGAGAAGAGAAGCAAAGTGAGCAGCAAAATATTTACATTGTTGTGAGTTGCCAGGCTGCAGGAAGTGTGAAGTCCCCAGGCTATTTTGGGGATAATTCGGCACCTTTCAACTGTCACATGAAATTTCATGGGGGATGATGCTTGGCATTGTTTATGTGACATTAGCTTCACCTTTTCATCCTACTGGGGACCATCAAATGCAAAACTGGATTAAATTTGGCAGATCACATTATATATGGGGAAGTGAGAAATATTGCTGTATCACAATTGATTTTCCCAAAGGCACCAACCAACCCCTGATACTTTGATACTGAGGTGATAAACAATTTCCTGCTGGCAATTTCCATATTCAGCAAACTGAGAAGTTTTTCTCAGGATGCAGATGAGATTTATTTAAAGCACTATTTTATTTGGCTTCTGATTAGATTGATTTGGATGGCTGCAAGGAGGACTTTTGTCTTGGGTGATGCTGAGTGGGCAGGAGCAGAGGTAAGTCCCTTCATGCAACATAGACTTTTTTGATCCAAACCAGATTTATTTGCTGGGTTTGTCATGGTTGGACAGGAGACCTGCCAGGTAAGAGCATGAGGAGGTTTATGCCATGCATGCTGCAATTATTTTACTTGGTTGTCAATATTTGGGCAGAGACTGAAATCTGCAGGTCTCCCCAAAGGTTTGAGCAAACCCCAGAGCCAAGTCTGATAGAGGAAAATTCCCCAAACTTCCCACCTGGGGAGATTGTACTGGGGTGAGGTCTGCAATCTCCTGACTTTTTATTTATTTTGACAGCAGAGTGGAAATGCAACAAGCACAGGTCCACTAATCTTGTAGTTAAACATAATAAGAGGATCAAAGCAATGCCCAGAATGTGAATAATTAATTTGATCACAGACCTAAAAAGGGAGATGTTGCCCCAGATATAATAAGGAGAGAAGGCTGGCACTGTCTTTAGTGGGACCTACATTTCCTACAAGCTACCAATACTGGCTGCTCCCTTTCCACCTTCACTGCGTGCTAGATACAGCTCAATTTCCTTACTGCCTTCTCCCAGACTTTTGAAGAAGGCTTGGTTGAGCTCAGCAGGTCACACATGGCAAAGAACAGAAGTTTTTCCTCCTTATCTCACAGGAGAAAACAGCCTCTGGTGATGGAAATGTCTCAGGTCCCCCCTGCTAGAGAGCACAGATCCACCTCCACCAGCCCCAGCTGCTTCCCCATCATTTTCCAGAGGTGTTCCCTCCTCCATTCTCTCTTTTCCTGGCTTGCTGCTCACCCAGGGTGACAAGGATTCTTATTCTGAGTCATCTTTACTGCTGCTGCTCCACTGCAGCCCCTCTGTGAGCACTGCTAACACATCAGCTTCCCATTTGCACACCACGTGGAAGCAGTTTAAAGGAAATTTTGGTCCCATGGAGAGAGCCAGCACTAGGTTGATGTGCCTCCCAAGCTCCAGTTTGATGAGTTATACCCAGCCTTTACACACAGAGAGGGATTTGGCTCTCCAAACACTATTGCAAGCCTTGTGATGTCTCTACATCAAAGCCTGCCCTTGCACTTTGACTGAATGTGCCTGCAGGCACTGGAGAGCAGGCTATGGGTTGATCACACTTGCACAGGTTTGCTGGACCTCTCCTATGGTCCTGCACACTGCCATTTTGTGGCATCTATTTTAAATTTCCTTCCTCAGGCTCCATTTTCAAGGTAGAAGATTCCTCCTTTATTTAACTCCTATCACTTGCTTCCTTCTGTCTCTCCCCAGCAGGCAAGGAACATCCCTGCCTGACATGAGTTAGGAATCTCTGCTGACATGAGTGCATCATTATATTTTTGGTGCTGTTCCCTCTCACTTAAACCTGCAGAAAGTTTGAGCTCCTGAAGTTAAGAAAAATCAGCCAAGAAAGTTTTAAAACTCCCTACAGGGAGACTTGTTCTGCTTATTTATGATAACTTGTGAACTGCTGCCCATCAATAAGGTCTTTCTAGCAGTGGCCTGCAAAGCAGGGACCTTTGAGGCTTAATGCACCAGCATAAAACCCCCCATTCATTTGTCCATCACCCACTGTGCACAACCCAGCAAGTACTGGAGAGATGGGAGATCTGTTCTGAATCAGCCCCGTGGGCTGTCGTGGCAGAGCAGAGCAATCAAGAACCAACCTACTCAGGTCATCAAGCCTCATAAACACAGCAAACTATGCTGACTATTTCCTTTAGCAAAAGGCATTTCTTGGTGCCTGGGTGTTTCGAGCACTTGGATAGGGATTTATATTTTAAAAAGTACAAAGCAACTGCCTGCCAAGCAGCAGAACTCTTCTCCACATCCCCGCTCAGATTTGAAGGATGCCACCTGTTTGTTCTCAGAAAAAAACTCAGGAGCAACAGAGCAGACCATGGGATGAAGCCTTTCCTACTGCCAGGGAGCTACAAAGGAGAAGAGAGCAGAGTCTGAGTCACTTAGAAGTTTCTCTTCCTCAAGGCTGTTACAGATATGATAAACTTTTTTTTTTTTTTTTCATTTGTGAGTATTGCCTAGAGTTTAATAAATGCTCATATCTATTATTAATCTGGAATATTAACTCCCAATCCTATAATAAGATGACTCAAGCATTTCAAGTCATCTCAGAGGCTTGCAAAATCCTTGGGAGTTACTAATTAAGACACACTGGAAAAATAGTTCAGTCAAATTCACAGTCAGGCTTCATCTTCCCTTTAGAAAGGACAGGCTACAAATTTATGCAACATAAAATAGCAGCTAATGATTTTGGAGCATAGTCAGGATGGCACATGCATCAAACAAATGGGAATAACAACATTAACAGTGCTTTGTGATAACAGACCAGTTAAATTCCTGTTTATAAAACCCATAGCCTGATACCCAAGGATCTGCAGCTGAGGTGTTGTGGCCCTGAGGGCCCAGCCCTGAAAATTCAGGGACACAAAAATTCAAGTGGAAGAAACCTCGTGCCATCCTCCCAGGTTGTGGCACCCAGGGAAGAGCCTTGGGAAGCACATCTTGAGTGCAAGAAACATCTGATGGGTCTGCAAGATGGGTTCACAATGAAGGAGATGTCTCTAGTGTGGTCTCCTTACAGCAAAGGGTTTCCCCTACAGCAGATAACAGATGCTCCTGTCTGGGATGAAGCAGCTCTGGTCAGGGCCAGGGCTTGGGCTGTGCTTAATGCTTGGCATCAGCAAACGTTAAAAATTAAATAAAGAAACCTATTAATGACCCATCTGGCACTTTGGGGCTTTATGCCATGATTTTTCTAAAGCTGGAGTATCCAGAGCTTTCCTCAGCAGTTACAGCAATCCCAGCCCACGTGATGGGATCCGGCCCTGCTTATTTCCACAAATGGGAGATGAGTTTTGTAAAGATAAAAGCTACATCTAGCAGGGCTCGGGTTCTGGTGCCCAGCCAATTTATAAAGCCTTATAAAGCCTTTTTTTTTTTTTTTCCTCTCTTCATGGCTGATCCAGTACTGGCATGGGATAAAACCAGCCAACCCCCTCCCCTAAGCCAACACAAATAATTTAATTCCCGGTCTGCCCATGGCTGCGTTTTAGCATTGTCTCACCAGACCTGGAGCTGAATGAGATCTGGACATCCATTATTATAGCTCTGCAACACCACATCCTGGCTTCTCATCTCCAGCATTGGCGTAAATCAGGTCCTCAAGGACCAGAAATCCCTTGGGGGAAGTGTTTCAAGTGTCCCACATCAAACACTGCTGGGAAGCGTGTCAGGATTTATATCGTGTTTCCTGTTGCTTGCAGCCTTCCCATGCCAATGATTTATTCATTTATTTATTTCACCCTTTGCATAGGGTTTGTAATGAGAAGGGCAAGCAAGAGGCAACCATTCCCTGGCTACGTGTACTCTGGGTTTTTGGGAGCACCACTATGCGAAGGATGGTTCCCCTTGCCCCCAGGAGCACCCAGGTAAGCACTAACATCACTCCACAGGATAAAACAGAAGATGGAAAAAGGTGAAGCAAGGAAGAGGCTCCCAGTGAGAGTAGAACCCCAGGGCTGGGCAGAGGTGAAAGGATAAGGGTGATTCCAAGAAGGGAAAAGGGAAGGGAAAGCACCACGATTCTCTCTGTGATGAAATTCAGGAATTTCCTGGGGTTTTCCTAGTGGGCTGATGAGAATTATTAAGACATGAAGGAAGTCTTGCAATACTCCTGTCCCCTGGACTCTTTGTTAGTCAAGTGCAGCAAGAAGAAATTAGTGTGGTAGACACACCATTTCATCTTATTTACACCAAAAAGACATCAAGCTGTTTTCTCATGACTGCAGCTGAAACAGCCCCTACTGGGCCCAGTTTTTGTTCAGAAAACATCTCTGGAAGAGCCATGGCCCAAAAAAAAACCTAGCAGGGTGGTGTTGGACACTTCTCTCTGTATCTCTTGCCTCCCTGTGGGGTTGCAGCCTCTGGTCCAGCCTTGGAGCTGCAGAATGCTCCATCATCCCCACCATCCCTGGCCAGAACGTGCTCAGAGGGCTGATATGTTCACTTGGCCCCAAGTGCTGTGTGTGCACTGCAGGGAGCTGGAGAAGCTGAGAGCACGTCTAGAAGTTGTCCTGGGTAGAGGTTTTAACAAGAGCTGGGGCTCCGTTTGGGCTGAAGACTCAGCTCACAACAGCTGCCAATAATTCTGGCAGAAGAGGAGGGTATAAAACATCTGCAAGAGATTTGTGGGTGTCTCAGAGCTCTGAGTGCCTGGTGCTGGGTTCCCCCTCAGATGGAGGTGTGCAGCACACAGTGAATGCTCAGCAGAACCTGAGCTGCAAAGTGCCCCAGGCACTGGCTCCTCAACATCCACATGGTTGCCATAATTCACTGATAGACTTCCTGACACTGTTCATATAACCTCTAATTTTTTGCAGATGATGGGAAGCTTCTCTCTGTATCCAGAAGGATTGAGGGGTGTCAGGCAGCTCAGCAAAGCTCCCCAGCACAGCAGAGGAGATTTATGCAGCTCTAACCTCCTGCATCCCTTCTGGAAGGATGCCAGGCAGAGTCTTGTGCTTGCAATAACCCTCATGCTGGCTGCTTACAAAACAAAGAGCAAAACAGCCCAGTGCTTCTCACAGTTACAGTTTTAAATTAAATTCCTTGGGCAAGACCTGAGTCATCTCAGTCTTCATTTGTCTTGTATTAATTTTAACTCTGTTCTATGATTTTCATAACTAAAAGTTAAAGCTCTCCTCTTCAGCTTCCAGCAGGTGACCTGCTTTGTTCTGGCAACTTTTCTCTGTGCTCTCCCCCTGGTTCCCCAGCCCAGAATGAACCAGATGAACCTTCCCAGGTTTCACACAGATGAAGCAGGAGTGGGCATGGGCTTGGGGTCAGATCCAGACTGAGCAGAGTGTCTGGGTCTGGAGCAGAGCCAGGAGCAAAGGTTATTGCTATGGTAGTAGCAAGACAGAATAAAAATGGGCTGCACTTAATACTGAAAATTTTTTGTGCTAATACTGAGGATGAATGTATAAAACTTGGCCAAGTCAAGGGGTCTTTGCCTGAAATTAAGAATTCAAGAGCCTCACACACTCGATTAAGAATTCACCAAGGCAACTTCTAGAAGCATCGCCGAGATATTGCTGTGCCAGTGCTCAATTAGCATTGTTATTGTCGTGGTGCAATAATCTTCTTCATTAGCTTTCTTTTTAAAATTCAAATGGGGAGATGAGGTGTATTAGATAATGCACATACTCAGGCGAGGAACAAATACCTTGCTGTAGGCAGAACATGGATCAGAAAGCACCTTTTGAGCAGATGGGCTGATGGACACAGCCCCTCTGCTGTAACCAATTACTTCATCATTAATAAGAAAAACCAAGTGACACGTGCCAGTGGTGCACAAAGGGGACCTGTGAGTTCAGCCAGGGATGCTCCAGCTGGAGCACCAAACCCTTCCCTTTGCTGCAGAAACCAAGCAGCAACACTTTTACCTATTTTGCTGGGTGTCCCCAGCAGCACAGCACTCCCATAGTACCCAACCTCTCACATCCTCAATCAGCCCTCCCTGGCAACATTACCAAGGCTTTCAATTGATTGAAGCTTTCAAAGACTCCTTTCATCCAGTGACTGGCAGGCTAGGAAAGCCTGGAGCTTTTCCTCTCCCTCCAGAAGGTCTGAAAAAGGGAAGTAATGAGCACAGAAAAAAGAAAAAAAAAATGTCCTTCCATGCTACTCAGCACACTGCTCATGCCAGGTGGATTGAAGCAATATAAGGTCCAGAACAGTCTCTAATGATATCTCCCAAACCTGGAGGATGCTGAGCAGCAGCTTCCCACAACCTTCCCCACGCTGTACTTGACCCCAGTGCCAGCCACAGCAGGGAAACTCCATCTCATGCAGCAACCACCTCTGTCTGCTCTGAATTAAGCACACTTTCTAACAAGCAGAATTAAGTCATCATGGACAAAATTCAAATTTTCAATCAACACCACCAGTTCTGGGCCTGGAGCCTTTCAGTGCTGAAATCTGTGGGCAGAAGCCTGACACTGACAACAGGCTGATGGATGAAGATCTTGAAGCTTGTCCCCACTCCCAGGGTAGCAATAAATCAGCCAAGGAGGAAAACCCCAAACCCCTGAGTGCTTTAAAAGTCAATAGTAAAATTTAAAATCAATGGGAAGGCTGGCAGGGAGGCAGGGCAGGGGCTGGCAGGCAGGAGGGACGTGAGGCTGTTGTTCAGCTGGGGTAAGCTGCCAGCAGGCTGGAGCCTGTAAGCCAATTTTCCTTAATAATCCCACTAATATGGAATGACACTGGTTGTAATCCTTCAGTGATTACAGCGTGGACCAATGCCTCAGCATCTCTAGGAGGATTTAAGGGACAGTGCAGCATCCAGAGAGCCCTTGCCAGACTTTTCCTCCCAACTGGAAGGGAAGGGAATAGAGAGGCAGAGAATGCTGCTCTGTGTTCATCCATATTTCTGTCTGGAGGTAAAAAAAAAAAAAAGAGAGAGAGAGAGAGAAGCTTGAACTTTCTGAGTTCAGAGTTTCAGACCTCAAAACCAGAGAAGCAGCCAAAAGGGAATCTGCACAATAGGACAGCAGGGGCAGAAAACATGGCACAGCATGGGGGAGAAGGATTGGAATGAAAGCAGCCCAGGAAATCAGGGACCACCCCTGGGGGATTGATAAATAGCAAAGAGAAAGGAGACAATATGTCCAGGCAGGCTGGTTTTAAAACAGAGAGCTTGAAGTCTGCTTGCACAAAGTGGCCCCAGGAAAGGAGCCAGTGGTGAGCACAAGTTAGCCAAAAATCCTTGATCTGTCCCTGTCTCCCTGGGGACACAGGATCATAGAATGCATTGGGTTGGAAGGGATCTTTAAAGGCCATCTAGTCCAAACCCCTGCAGGGAGCAGGAACATCCAACTGGATCAGGTTGATCAGAGCCCCATCCAACCTGATCTTGAATGTTTCCAGGCATGGGACATCTACCACCTCTCCAGGCAGCCTGGGCCAGAAGTTCACCACTTTAATGTAAAAATTTTCTTCATATATCTAGTCTGAATCTCCCCTTTTAGTTTAAAGCCATTACCCCTCTTCCTATCACTACAGGCTCTTCCAAAGAGTCTGTCCCCATCCTTCTTTAGGCCATTATAAGATCTCCCTGAAGCCTTCACTTTTCCAGGCTGGACAAACCCAAAGACCAAGAGCATCTTAAAGGACCATTTCAGGATCTCTTGTCCACACTGTGGAGTTTCCCTCACCACCAGAAGTCCCACATCTTTCCCTGAAGATGACCTTCATATAACGTCACTCCTGCCCTTAGAGAGAGATCCACATCCTGATGTGCAAGGAGATGCCAGGCAAAACCCCACCTGATCTGTAAATTGCTGCTCAGTGTTTAAATGACTGCAAATTCACTGCAAGTGTCACTTGTACAATATTTCCAGTGACTGTCACCAGACTGGGAAACGAGAGACTGAAGCACAGTTAGGAGGCTTCATAGGCCAGCAAATCACTGGGGGGAGTGTTGCTAAATTATCAGCTGTATAATAAGAACAGCTGGAACAACTCCAAGAGCTGGGGACAGAGACAAAATTGTTGGAAAGATTGATTCAACATCATCACCAGCAACCTTGTGTAAGCAGTGCAGGCCAGGAGGCCTGAAGAACAGCTGGCCAGAATGGGCTCACTGAATTATTGTAACAAAATCAGATCAAAATCACAGAGGAAATGATTGCAGCCCCTTATGGGAAAACAAGAGGCTTCCCATGCTGGAACAGCTGGAGGACTCAGAGAGACCATTCTCTCCCCATAGTAATTGCTAAATTAGTCAAATTCAGCCAGTGAAGATCTTTAATTATGAGCAGATGGAAGTTTGGGGTTTAACTCTCTGCTTTGCATGAGCAGATGCAAAGTAACTGGTAATCCCTCTGGTTCAGGGGAGAAGAGATCTGAACAGCAGAGAGGTAGAAGCCCAGACTGGGTTTGGTCAGAAAAGACCTTTAAAGATCATCTATTTCCATCCCCCCTCCATAGGCAGGGACACCTCCCACCAACCCAGGTTGCTCCAAGCCCCATCCAACCTTGCCTTGAACACTTCCAGGGATAGGGAAGCCACAGCTTCTCTGGAAAACCTGGGCCAGGGGCTCAGCATCTTCACCAAGCCCCTGGGCAGTGGGGTACCAGCCACAGCTGGGAGCTGCCCAAAGCTCAAGGCAACCCCAGGAAGGACAAAGACAAGGCAGATGCTTTACATTACCACCAATAAAAGCACCTTCATTGCTTATCCCAGATGAAATGCCTCAAAACTCTTCCCCAGCAATATTTCCCCTTTTCACTCCAGGGGGCTATTCCTGTAGGTGACACCAGTCCCAGCTGGATGACACCACTTGCCAAAAATGCTGGCATGCCAGGGTAGTCCTCTGAAGACAGAACAACAAAAAAAGGGTGGCTGTGTGCTCACTTCCATCTTTCCTAAGATTCAAGAGTGAGAAAAAATGCCTTCGACTTCAAACACAAGGCAGAGGGTAGCACAGAGCTGTCTCTGCTGACCATGGGCACACAAAACTGCACCCCTGGAAATGTCAAAATAATCAAGCTGATGGTTCTCCAAAACCTATGACCTAGTCCTAAAGTAGTGTTCTTCCACAAGGCAACAGCCTTATAGATTAAAATTAGAGCAAAAAGCAAATATGAAAGAAAAATATTCCTACTCCCAAATAATTAGAGGGTGTTGAATCACAAGGGTTTGCCTTTACACCACAACTTGCTTTTTAGGAGCCTTGTCACTGTTCTGATCTTTTCTGAAAATTCCCATGCACTTGGCACAAGATGCCTCTTGGGGTGGAGGAGTTTTTTCCATGGTTGTCTGGTGCTTCTGAAGCACCCAAGGCTGCAGGAGAAGCCACCTGACAGCCTGGGAGGTAACCTAAAACAAACCCAAAGATGCCTTTCTGCTGGCAAATGAGCACTTCTCCTCCTGGAAACCACTTGGAATTTCTTCCCTTTCAGGAAAGGAACGTGTGCCTGGCAATACTGAAGCATTTCATCTCATATGACCTCATTCTCCATATTCTTCAGGTTGTGAGCTGTCCCTTGCCATTCAGCATTTGGCCTAATATAGACACCCCCTCCCCATCCCCATCACTCTGGGATGAATCACAAGTCATGTTTGCAATAGTGAACCCACATGCCAACCTACAGCTGGAGAGATGACTCTTCTCAGTAGCCTGAAATCTGCAGCTCCCTTTGTCATGATGAGCATTTACAGGTTGTTTTTCCTATCTCTGAACAAAGAACCTCTGAAAAAGCCTCAGTGCTCAGAAATTCCTTCTTGTTCCTGCTCAGTGTTGGCAATTTCCATGAACTTTGCTTATCCTCCTGTTCTATTAACAAGGAAACCAGGAGTGACTGAGCAATAACAGCTTCATCAGTTTGTTGCCACAGGACTGGAATCAACTCAGAAAATCATCTGTAAAGAAAACAGGGCAAAGCAAACTAAAAATGCAGCAAACATGGCTTGAATCTTTTTTTGCCCACCTGAGCAGAAGCACAAACACTACAGACCAACATCCTAAAGACTGACACCCTACAGACCAAAACTTTCCCTACAGACCAACACCCTACAGGCCAACACCCTCCCTACAGATGAACACCCTACAGACCAACACCCTCCCTACAGGCCAACACCCTACAGGCCAACACCCTCCCTACAGACCAATACCCTACTGACCAACACCCTACAGGCCAACACCCTCCCTACAGACCAACACCCTACAGACCAACATCCTCCCTACAGACCAACACTCTACAGACCAACACCCTACAGACGAACACCCTCCCTACAGACCAACACTCTATAGACCAACACCCTACAGTCCCAACACCTTCCCTACAGATCAATACCCTACAGACCAACACCCTACAGGCCAACACCCTCCCTACAGACCAACACCCTCCCTACAGACCAACACCCTCCCTACAGACCAATACCCTACAGACCAACACCCTACAGGCCAACACCCTCCCTACAGACCAACACTCTACAGGCCAACGCCCTTCCATGGCCATGTGTTTTCACAGTTCCAAGACTTTAGCTGAAGGAAAACCCCACTTGAAGCTAAAATGAAACTTTCTCATCCTTTGGACCACTCCAGGGAAAGGGCAGCTCAAACTGGGGAGTCAGTAAATTCCCAAATGACTTTGAACAGCACCCAGGGGAGATGAGAAGCATCCCAGGCACCAGGAACTGAGGACACAGTGACCACACTTCACTTAATAACCACATTTTCTTTAATGGAATTGTGATTGTCTCAAGCTAAAAACCCACGTTACCTTGGGGAGAGCATCTATGAGCTCTGACATCTGTGATACCCTGGGAGGACTGAAACAAGCAGTCACTCACAGACCACTAATTCTAAACCTCCCTAAAACCACAGGTTGATGTTTGCAAAGGAAAGAGGGGGGGGAACAGCAGAGATGCAGTGATTCAGCCTCTGGTCCCCTCTGTTGCTTAAGCAGTTGTAAAAGCAGTGGGAAAAGCCTCTCACTGCTCATTTCTTTCCCCCAACTGAGTGAGAAAGGGAAATGATTTGAGGCCAGAGATTTCTCTTCTGCACTTCCACAGGGCACCCATGGTCCTGTTTCTGCCCCCTCTGCTAAAGGAGTTTGGATAAATGGATGTCTGAAAATACAAACCCAGTGCAACACTGGCACAGAACCAACAGAACAAGAAGCAACACAGAGCAGAAAGCTCTGGGGAACCCTTCACTCCCACTAGAACAACAGGATCTTGTTAGCCTGGAAGAATTGGCACATTTCAGATCTTTAGCCAACAACTCTGCATTTTTTTGTTGACTAAAACAAATGAGAAGCCCCCAGCAGCAAAGAGAAATACAGGAATCTATTCAGCAGAATAGAAATGTAGAAATACAGGAATCTATCATCAAAGATGCTCATGGCCCACTGGAACAGACTGCAAGTCATCCCTATCCTAGCCCTCTGGGTATCATCTCCAGCCACATCAGGGATCTTTGGAGGAAAAATATATTTATGTATTTAGGAGCACTGCAAAGTGGACCTAGAAAGCCCCAAAGTGGCTGCTGCACCTCTGGAAAGCCTGAGGGCTGGGGGTCACTTGGGTGGCACAAGGGAAAATAAAATTAAAATTTAAAAAATATTTTAAAAACTAAAAATTAAACCAGCATTTATCCAGTAGTTCAGAGCCAGAGGCCATCCCTACCCTCCTGCTCCTTCATCCTCAGGGATACCCAAAGAGCAGACCTAGTTTTACCAGGATTTTATACACCAAGAAAACACAAAAAGGAGTCAAATCTAAACCCCCCTAACCTGTTTCACTGGACACACACACACACCAAGTGCTTCAGATGAGGGAGCTGCAGACATTATGCAAATTTCTTGGCAAGATTTTCTTTTTTAAATTACCCCAAATATATTTTGTGTGCACGTATTGTGTTCTTGCTATTCTTTCTGCCTTTTGAGTATTCCCCTAGAATGCTTTTAAACAATGAATTTTGCACCTTCCCTCCCCAAAGATGATGTTCTTTTATCCCTGAAAACATTTAAGTGGGATTTTTGACTTTGATTCTTTGTTCGTGTTGTTAAGCCGATCAAGCTCTAGTACTTTGGAGAAAAAGAGAAGAGAAACAATGTTGTTTTGTCTGCTAACATGATTGATAGACAAGTTTCAATTATTGTATCTTTAACTGACTGGGAAGCACTTAAAAAAGAGACAGGCTGCTGAAAGATGGGTTATTTCCCAACTCAGTTCCCACAGAAAAAATATACAAGGATGCTCTCTGGTGGTAGCTGTGAGGCAGGGCTCTGCTCTGGCCACTTTATTTTGTGGGCTGTGATAGTGGGAAACCTTGCTATTAAAATAGTAATTTTTCATTATTATTATTCACTAATTGGCTTGAATTGCTCTGCTTTAAAAAAACAGCACCTCAGGAGGTGCTTTCTTAGTCGTCTTTGAGCATTCCCAGTGCACAGGTAGACTTGGAGGATGGCTTTTGAAAACTTCTGAAGTTTTAAAGATGGCTTTTTAAAACTTCTAAAGTTTTAAAGCTTTACCTAGGGCCCTGCCAAGATGAGTTCTGCTCCCAGCAGAGTTTTGGGGCTGGGCAGCACCTCTGCGCCCAGGATCTACCCCCAAAGCCCTTCTCCTGGGAGTCACTCCTCTCTCCACACCTGCATAACCATCAGTCTTGGGTTTTGCACTGATTTACTCCCAGCCATGCTGATGCTTCAGTTTCCATCTCCCTAATTCAGCTTCTTCTCCAGCTGTTTTCCCTCTCCCCCAGGGTTTCCACCCACAATGAAACTCCACACCCAGAACACCCCATTGCAAAGCCCTCCACAACTGGGGCCAGATTTAAATCTTGTCCTTGCCCAGTCTCAACCAAATATCAAACTTCAGCCACTCAAACTCCTAGTCCTTTAAAACACTAATGAGCTTTCTACTAAATCACATTTCAGCAAATAGAGCCAGAACAAAGACTTTTTGTGTCCTGCCTTGCTACAATGATGGATTTTGGACCACTGGCCAGCTCATGGGGTTGGACACATCTCTTCCCTAACTCTAAATATGAATGTGGTTTTCATTTTACAAGGACTGCACTACAGTTTATGGCACATCAGTGTTACAAAAGGATTTTTCATTAATCCATTGCAAGCCCCCAAATCACACTTAGACCTGAATAAGACACTAGGCACACCTCACCAGTCCCAGCACCCTTTCCTTGGCCAAGCACTGGAGTGGTTTCTGTCACTTTGATTCCCCTGCTTAAGATGCTGAAACAAATCAAATTCATGCCTGGATATGGAGATCAGTGGTGGGAATGAAAATGATGTTTAGAGGGACTGTCAGATTCCCACAGCTGAGGTTTACTCTGCCAGCAGAGCCCAACAACACAAGCACAAACCCCAGTTCATTGACAGGGATTAAGTTTTGCCTGGGTACAGACACACTTTCAGTGATGATTTTCCTGAATATCCTCCACATCAGCCAATTTGCTTCTCTGCCCCATGACCAAGTGAGGATCCCTTCTGCACACAAAGGTCCCTGGGGATATGGGGCTACCTTAGAGCCACTTAAAAGCAGATCAGCAAGACCCTGCCCTGGAGTGTCCCCAAGTAATAACAATGCTTTAGGTCAAAATTGATGTTTGCCAAACCTCTTCCCTTCCCCTCACCATCTTTAACAGCTGACTCCTTCATCCCAGGACAGGTATTTGGTGCCTCCACTAAAGCAGAATTGCAGGAGCTCCAGGCTTGGCCTGTCCTGCCCATGCAGGCAAGCTTCCCAGCAGCAGGCATGAGAGACAGAAAGCATCTTAATCATCCACCCTGCTGCAAATACATTCACAGAGCTTTAATTGATTAACAGGCAGTCCTCGCCAGCAAATGAGCTGTTGACTCCAGGGAGCTCTTGCTTGCTTGTTTTTAAACAGAGCAAAGTAGGGGGAAATGGAAGGAATAAGCAGGGAAAGCTCTGGGGACCACCAGGAGGGGAGGGCTGGGGGGAGGCAGGCAGTGCTGCTCCACGTGCTGACCTTATTACTGCAGGGAAATGGGGGTCAAGTGGTAGCAGAGCAAAACACCATGGGGAACAGGGAGGGATTAAACTACTTCAACACCTCAACTGAAAGCTCACCTTCAAGCCAAGGGAGCCAGCATACACATCCAGGTCTCCCACTGCTCTAGGAGTTGCACTTGAATAACCCTCTGGAAAAACAAATCCCACTTCAGTACAAAGCCAGTGGTGCTCAAGGCTGCTTCTAGAAAGCAGGTTTAATCTGAAAACTTTGGGGATAAGAAAAAAGGCCACTAGATACAATCACTGCCTGGTTTTGCAAGTCAGATGGTGCAGGAATACCATACTTGCTGTATTTGCTTGCAATCTTGATCTCCAGTTTACAACAGAAGATGAGGAGAAGTTGCCCATCTGAGTATCATCAGGCACAGAAGCTTATTTACTCCATACAACCCAAAAGGGAGATGCAAGATGCTGCAGCACTGGGAATCTGGGGCAGTATCCAATAGTAGGAAGCCTCACATCAGATTCCAAAATGCTGTGAACTTCAGCCAAACCAAATTACCCTGATTGCCAAAGAGATCATTTCCCACTTTCAGTGGAACAGCCCACCTGCCCTTAACACTGAGCTGAGCACACTAATAGAGATGTCTTTCCCAGGGCTGTCACGGCCTCCCACCTGCTCTTTGATGACTTTACACACGTGTGACAGGTAGTAATGTCACTGACAGCCTCTTCCTGGCACCCAGTTTTTATTCATACCAACCCCCTGGCTGTCTGCACCCTTAAAGGGAAAGCACTGTGCTGGCTGCTGGGCTGGAGCTGTTTTCCCCCTCCCTTCTCACCAGTGGTTATCTCTGCTGAGAGACTGGGCTGGATGTTGGCTGCTGCTCCATCATGCCAGTCTATACATCAGCTGCAAAAGCTCAACCCCAGATCATGACAGGGCAGGATCATAACAAGCTGGCAGCAGAAGAAATATAGGCTGTGTCAAATCCCTTTCAAAAGCGCCGATGTCTCCTGGCAGAGGATGTATCAGATCTTAAACTGATATTACACTCCCTCTGAGCCAAAAGGGCAGAGAAGAGCAATCCCAAAGGGGAAAACAACATCCCCAACCTTTGCCTGTGTGCTCCCTCGCTAAGCTGATTTCAGCTCAGATTCTCTTGCAGTATTAATGCTGGGGGACAGACTTTGTCCCCCTTGTGCTGACATTTTATCTCCCTGCAAAGCCTCTGTCTGGGCTGGGGTGGGACCCTCACATTCACAGCTTCCCCCCCCCCCCTTCCCAGGCTTTTGAGTTAGAGCCATGCCAAAGAAGTGATGACAAATAGATTTCTGAGAAGGAAAACTAACCCTGCAAAGGCTGGAGGCTTGAGGGAGCAGAGTATTCCCTCCCCATTAGAGAAGTTTTCCCTCTAATGCTTTTGCTCCTGTTCAAGAGGCAAACTATTGGGGACTCTATTAAAATGGGTGTTGTCTATATTGCTGTTTCAAAAGACTAATAATAGAAGTTATTAGAGAGGCTTAAGTGAGCACTAAGAAGAGTTCAGGAAGAGAAATGGAGAAGCAGAATGAAAAAAGGCAGCAGTCTTGTAGTGAGAGAAGCTACAGCATTTTACTATGGATAATTAGCTGTAAAAACACATGATGCAAAATAGGAATGCTTTGGAAAAAAATTAAAATGCCAATATCCCAGTTGGAGCTATTGCCTGGGGTGATGCCAGTAAGGTGCCCAGGGTGGGAAGGAGCAGGAGGAGCAGAGCTGGATGAGTGCAATGAGATGGTGCACAGGGCTCTACCCACAGGGACCTTCGGAGGGAGGGAACATTCTCCTGCTTAGAGAGAGGAAAAGCCTCAGGGAAGAGATGTTAAAAGTCTCCAGGTCCATAAAAGGCTTCTTCAGAAAGGGAGAGTGCTCATTTTGCCTCCTGCTGGGTAGTAGGTAAGGCTTAAACTGCAGCAGAGGAGATATATTTTAAGACATTTGGAGGGGGGGAGGGAGAAAATTAAAAAAAAACAACCTCACTGATTTTCAAAAGCTGATTGAATTCTCCCCTTCCTGAGAAGGCAGCATAATGCACAGGGGAGAGCTGGAACCACTAAAACCTTTCCATTTTGGGTTAGCTCTGCTTTCCCCCTGCCTCAGGCTGGCCAGCAAAAGGCAGCAGGGTTGGTGGCAGCGGCAAACCCAAGCCCTGGGCCCCCTTTCAGTGAGATAATTAAAGGAGTGTTTAGATGTCAAAACAGTCCTGCTGGCTACTGCCCCAGCCTCTGGGGAAATGAAGTCATCCCTTTTGCTTCCCATCAGCTTCCCCCCCAACCTTGAGACCTGGGAGGTGAAACTCTCCCATCACCAGCCCCGTGAGCCCCAAGGAGGTGGTGCTTTGGGTTTGCTATTTTTGGGGGGTGAAGTTTGACTCTCCCTGCCTGCAGACAGAGCCTGGAATTAATGAAATACTGCCAAGTGCCATTTGTGTTTTAGAAGGCATGATGATGTTAATTAGTGTTCAAATTAAGCTGTAAGATAGAAGTGGGTATATTAATGGACCACTAATAAATGTCTTGAGTATGCTGAGAGATGTGGGTCTGAGAGAAGAGTGATTTTAATCACCAGGAGTATACCAGTGATGGCCCACGGACTCTTATTGCTCTTCCAGCACTCTGGAATGCTGCATTTTCCCATTAAAGCCCCCATTAGCCTCGAGCCCACTAAAAATCTCCCAGTGAAGGCACTTTCTGCCCATTCCTGTTCTACATATGATCCAATTAACACCATTACAGGGACTCCAGCCCAGCTCCAAACACCCGCCCCAGCTCAGGTAGATTTGGGTGGTGGGTATGGGGAGGTGGTTGTGGTACCACGGGGGTATCCACCACATCACTGTGAACACCAGCATCACAGCTCAGAGCTGAAAGGGCCTGAACATCTCTGCACACATGGGGAGCACATGGAGAACCCAGCACCAAGCTGGGTGTGATGGATGACGTGACGGCCTCGGTTACAATAATTGTATTTTTCATTTCCACCCAGACGAATTACTTCTCCAAAAAGCCATTTGGGCTTAATGTCATTTGTCTGCAGTACGGTGCTAATCAACTGCAAAGATGGTTTTTGTGCTGAGATTGATTGACTCCATGTAAATAGGTGGAACCTTTAATTAAAACACAAGCACAGGCGCAGCGTCTCGGCGCGCTGACAGCACATGGCACAGACCACTTAAGGGGCTGATTCTATTTTAATCTACCCTGGCATAAATCAGGAGAAAGACCCAGTTTGGCAAAGCACTTAGCACATGTTTAAGTCCATCATATTCAGCAAAGTATTCAAGCATGAGCCAAAGGCAAAGGATATCACAGAGAAATGATGGTGCCTGCTGAAAGGATTGTATGTGACAAGGGGGTTCACTTACTGGGTTTCTCCCCATCAGAAAATATAATAGGTTTATTGCTTTGGAGGAAAGCTGACAGGGTTCATAAACCCTTGTTGGGTGGTGGTTAACCCATCAAAGAGGGTCATGATAAAAACTTGAAGGAGAGTAAGCAGCAAGAAGAAATCAGCTGGCTGGCTGGTATGGTTTGCACAAGAAGGTGTTTCCAGGCTTGGCACCACAAGCTGGGTGCTTGCCTGCACCCATTTTGGCCACTTTGCTGCTGCTGGTGTTGAGACAAGAATCAAAATGGCTTTTGACAACTGAAATTGTAAGAACTACTGAATTTCTTCCCAAAGTTTCTATAATTGCTCGGTGGTTGTTTTGTTTGAGAATTATTGGGTTGGTTTCTGTGTTCTTGCATGCCACAAACAGTTGGAGCAGCACAATACACCAGGACAGGTCAGCAGATAACACTGTGTCAGAACATTTCATCTCCATGTCATGTTTTGCCCATTTCCTCTTGATTATTGTATTTTTAAAATCCATTAGCAGCAGCTGCAGCTCAATACCAATTAAATACCGTGGTGTTTTCTGGAGTCAAGTGCTTCTCCTTTGCTTCATGGTGAAGCAATTTGACACTTTGAATAAAATAAGCATTAATTATAGCAATTAATGGAGCAAACCTGGAAAGCTGAGACTGACAAAAGCACACTATTCTGGACTAAGCAGATGAAAGTACTCTTAGAGAAGATACCATCAGAGTGGGTTGTTACTATGGTTGCTGTAAAAATCCTACAGGGAGCAGAAGGCTTCAGTTTACTTTAAAACCAACTTTTCTGGACAGTTTAAGAAGTTGTCTGTCACGTGGAAGGGGATTGGGATGGATCACATTTGGAAAGACCACCTCATGTGTTGTTAGCTTTCACAAAGCTTTCAGATATATGTTTGCCAGAAGCCCCCCAGCTCTATTAACTACAACTAACTTATTTAGCAGGAAATTTTAGTCATTAATGTATTTAGCTATATTCCTCAATGATCCCCTAATGCCTTACAGCTGATACTTTGCTGCTTCTCTGTGCAGGTTCTTAAGGAATTGGTTTTTTTCTGTCTCTTGCTTCTGACTGAGGACCAGGTTCTGATGCCATTGCCAAGTGAACACATCCCTGCCCAGGTACTTGCACAGTCCCTGCTGTCCCTTCTGCAAAGCCTTGGTCTTCTACAGCTTCTGCTGAGCTTTAATCTTGTTGCAGACCTGACTTTGACTGAGGGTAATAGGAATGTCACCAAAAAACCCACCATCATCCAGCCAGGCTCATTGCCTTTAGCATCATTATCATCACCTTTTATGAACGAGGAGCAATTTGCTGGCTATGACCTAGAAATTGAAGCACCAGTGATAACACTCAGCAAAAGCTCTGGGCTCCTTTTGGGTGACCAATGGGCAGCCACAGCAAAGCCAGCTCCCAGGAAAGCTCTTTTTTCCTAATGAGATTTGACAAGCAGAGTTTACCCACTGGCAGGAAATTATAGCAGACAGATTTTCCTCGTGAAAACAGAGAAACCTCACGTGCAGATCAGATGTCACAGCCCATCCTCTGCCTTTTGGTGAGTGTCCCTGGCGTGTGGTGGCTTTCTGGAGCACACAGTTCCTGGGGCATGAGGAGCATTACAGGGGAGAAGGGAAGATAGAGCCCTTCTCTCAACCCTCCTGATTTGAGTCTTACTCAAAGCTATTTCTTTATTTAAAGTTTTCTGTGAAAAAGCTGGAGATCCTGAGCAAAGCATCCCAGGATGAGGTCCTGCTCCCGTGGCAGCCTGAGAGCAAGAAATAATCCAACTGCTGCAAAAGTGACATTGCAAAGGTGCAGAAGCACTTAATGAGCTTATTCCTCAGACCCTTAATCAACACTATCTTTTTTTTTTTGATGAAAACAGGCCACCTGAACATCAAAGTTCAGGGCTCTCCTACAAAAGGATTGGATTAACAACAAAATACCAAGCCCAGCTTTACTGCAGACCACAGCCCAAAGGCATTTTTGGGGAGGTTGTTTATGTTCAAGCAAATCTTCAGTAACGTCACTCAAACTGATTTAAGCCTGGGATAGTTCTCTGGGGGTCACTTGCTTCAAAAGGTTGTGGGGCATTTTGCAAATCACCAGTCCCTGTCACAGCCTTGTGACTTCCACCCCTCTTGTTATTAAAAGCAGAAAAATTTCCACCTCTGCATCACCAAAAGCATCTTGTATTGAAAGCACCAGGGCTGGGGGCTGTTGGAGGCAAGGAATTGTCCCCAAGGAACAGGGACAAGAGGTCTTGAACTTGGACACTCCTTGGCATAGCAGCACCCAAAAAAAAACCCAACAAACCTTCATCACCCAAAAGCAAATCTTTTTGCTGTTAGGATTGGTACTTGGGGCAGAGATAAGCACACAGCAAGAAGCAAAAAAACTCAGGGGCTCTGTTACAGAGGAGGGTATCAGCAGTCTGCCATCCTCTCTTGTGACAAAGCTGCTGACAATCAGATCTGAAATGTCTGAGAGTCTCTTTGAAACTTAAATTGCTTATTTCTGAGTTAAATTGCAATTTATGATGAAGCTAAATTTAAAAAGCCTTCAATGGAAAGGAAAATTAAGATTGAAAGTGAGGAAAAGATTTTGGGTTGAGTCAAATGAAACACTTGATTTGATACAAAACTTTTTTCTTCTTTTTCTCAGATAAAAAAATACCTGTTTTGATTTCATCAAGTGAATCCTCTTTTGTTCTACATTTATCAAGGACATCCAAACTTAAAGTCCCTGTATTTGTTCAGCTTTCCCAGGTAGAGGCCAGAAATAGCATGGACCCAGCCAGGAGGATGCACAACCCCAACCCCAGGGTCCAAACCCTTCCAAAAGACAGCACCCTGACTGATTACAGCTTAAAAGCTGCTTCAAAGCCTCTAAACCTGAGTGTTTCCACCCTAACTGAGACTTGTAATTCAGTGCTGAGCCACCTCAGCCTGGAAAAGCTCCTGAATCCACATGGAGGTCCCTTTCCAAACACTCAGTGTTCTGAGGAACTTCACCTCGGTGGAATCCTCTGCCTTGGGTGAGAGAAGGTCTGGGTGGGGATTGAGGTCCTCCCAGTTGCCCAGTTTACCTGATGGGAGGCAGGAGGTAAATAGAAAGAAGCTCTTGCCCCCACACCTCACCTCCCTTCCAGCTCCAGCTTCAGATGCACTCTCACCCCCCAGCTCCATCAGTTTCCACTCTCAGCTCAGAGATGTTCAGGTCCACCCAAGAGGTGGCTGCATTTCATTTCCCAGCAAATTGCCTGTGAAACCACCATAAACTGCTGTGCTTTGGAGGGAAGGGTATAAAACATGATTACATGGAACCTTCCTGAGAATTCCACAGCAGCCAGGTCTGCTGCAGAGGTGTTCACAGGGAGGGTGATGGGTCCCATCAGACACCACCTTCCACCAGCACAGCTCCATCAGCTCCCAGCACCCTCCATCTCCCTGCACAGCTCCATCTCCCACATGGGGCCACAAGCTAGAAAGTGCAGCGGAGGTTGATACCTCCAGGTACAGCAAGAAGCATCCTCAGAACAGCAGCATCCTTCATACCCCAGTATTATCTCCACATGCCTTGTCATTTCTCCTTGCACAGGGAGGTGAAGGGATCTGCTGTGTGGGAAATGAGCCTCCCAAAATGTGGTTACCATGGAAATGAAGAAGGGTTTCTCAGCCCAGCCCTGCCAAAACATTGATTTGCCTCCCAGTTTTTCACAGTCCACTTATTAATAACTGCAACCAAGCCACAAAGCTGGAGGGATGCTGAGGCAAAACTAATAACAAGCTGGGCTTGGAAAGAACCACCAGGAATCATGGCACTGCTGGAGAAGTCACTGATGCACAGGATGTGCCCCTGAATTCCCCAAATGCTTCAGCTTCTGTTTTGCACACAGACATGAGGATAACAAAGCCTCAAGCAGATTTGTTCAGTGAAATCCCAGCTCACAACCCTAAACAGGCTGCAGTTTGTCCCTGTTCTCTCAAGGTCCAGAGAAAACCAAGGTAAAAGGGAGTTGCTAAAAAAGCCTCCAGGGTTGGTCTCTCCACTTGACCTTAAACTCACATCCTTCTCCATCCTTGGGTACCAGCATCCTCTCACCTCAGGAAGAGTGTGAAGAAAAGCTCACAGCTGAGTCCTCTCCAGCTTGTAGCCCAGCAGGGTCCACATCAGCTCTTTAGACCACATCTCCTGGGCTAGATGCAGACACAGTTGTTGTTTATAAACGACCCATTTCAGGAATTAGGGAGGAAAGAGAGAAAACACCCCTAAGTAGGAAGATGGTGGAGGATGCTTGTTGAGGAGAGGCACCTGTGAGAGGATCCCAGACACACCAAGCTCTGCACAGCACCAGCTCCAGCCCATCACCACATCAGCATCTCATCCTGCACCATGCTCCATGTCTCCTTTATGCAGCTCAGAACAAGCCTCTTTAAGACACCTTTAGGTTTCACAGGGAGCAGACCCAGCATCAGGAACATGCAGCTAATGACAAACAGCTTCTGACAGATGCTCAGCTCTGGAAAGTCTGTGCAGCACCTGTGTAGCATCACTAATCCAGGTAGGAGCAGCTTGAGAGATGCAGGTATTGTAGAGGCCATGTATTGCATAGAAATTAATTTCACTTTTAAGAACAAGCCACTGCTGCAATCTGCTTTTTCCTAATTAAATTGAAGTGCCATGTGATGGGAACATGGACCAGATCCAGTCCAGAGCACTCAGGCTTCTAAATATCCTCAGAGATCTGGGCTCTGGTCCATGATCCCTGCTTGGAAATGGATTGAATCTGAACACTTCTCCTCACACTGCTGGATCATTTGGGATATGGGACAAAGCATTTCCTGAGGAAGTGAACAGCACAGGTGCTGATGTGCTCCTTATTTCCTACTCCCCTTCTCTCATGGAATGCTGGCAGGGAAGGGGCAGCAACCCAGAGCAGCCCTGTCAGTGGGAATTAGTAAATCCCAGCCACCTATGTGACACATTAGGACCAGAGGGATTTTATTTTTTTTTAAGAGAATCACTCTTGTGTATGCTGACCACCAGGATTTAGTAAAATAGAGCCCTGAATAATAATCTAAAAAATAAATAAAATATAAAGAATGCAGACTCTCTTTGAAAAGGATGTATTGGGGGGGAAATGAAATAAAGCAAGTATTTTCTTTTGCAAGTAGTATGTCCTGCCCAGGTGAGAAGAACAAATTGACTGCCCTGTACTGATGGTAATTGGGGGTGTTTTTTCCTACCCCCAGGTTACACACTGCTCACCATTCACTTTGGGACACACTGCAGCAATCTGGGCAGCCAGTCTACCATTAATACGAGTATCTGGGAGTGCTGTGCCTCATCAAAACTGTCTAGGACATATCTGAGCACATGGGAGCTGAGAACTGAAGATGCTTACACAGAAATACACAGATGGGGATCAGCACAGGATGGAAACACTTCCAAATAGATGTGAAGCTTCCAGCAAAACTTTGCCTTCCTGATCCTTCACTCCTTGGAAGAGCTTGGAAAAGTCTTTGGGGCAATCTGGATGATAGCACCCTCAGGAGAGGGGTGCAATGAAAGCACAAAGTCCTATTTTCCATCAGAAGCAAGCTGTTGGGGTTTTGCAAAACTTTTTTCCCCGAAGCACAAGCACTGCCTGGCACAGGTGGGGTTGCAGCACACCCCAGAGCTATTATTTCTTGGCTGGCAAAAGCCATCCTGCTCAGCTGCATTTCCAATAGCCCTGTCCCCAGAAATCACTGCCTGTAAATCACACCCCCATGTCTGCCCTGCTCACATGCTCAACATGACTGGGGCTTTCCCCCAAAATAAAAGAGGTGCAAACACAACCAGGTGGGAGAGGACACCCCCCCTCCCCCCAGTCCCTAAGTCCCATTCTCCTCTACAAAATCCTGGGGGTGAGTGAGTGGCTGAGCTGTAAGCAGAGGTAAATGAATCCTTCAGGGAATGGAGCCAACAACAGCCAGCTCCAAGGGGCTGGAAAGCAGCCCAGGGAAGGGTGGCAGATCCTTTTCTCCCTCCAAGCACACACACACACATGCTCTTGCAGCCCAGGAGAAAGTTTAATTTGCTGCAACTGTTTCAACAAATCCCCAGCCCTGGTGATGCTGTTCCAGCCCAAAGAGGCCCAGTGGGAAACAGCCCCAAGTAGAAAACTGGAGCCCCCGGGCTTTTGTCAGGCAGAAGGGATGGTCCAGGCACCTGGGCTCTGTCAGAAGAAGCAGAGGAAGCCTCCAAAAAAACCACCAACCCACCCCAAAGCACTCACAAAGTGTGTTTTGCCAAAGCACTCTCTTAATTTAGGAGCTGGAGGAGAGAAAGGAGATGCAAAAACTCCACTTAAAGTCCTGGAGAACGTTGGGGTTAATGAAGAGCTGATGCTGAAAGTACTTTTAGTCCAAAGAATGAGGTTTGCATAAGGAGGAAGAGGTGCTTTTTGGCACAGTCATCCCCTCCAACAACAGGATTCCTGCTCAGTTTCATTTCTTTCCATCACCATCACTCATGTGATGAGCAGAGACATCCCCACCATCCACAGAGAAGCAGATTTTGACTGGCAGGACCCTAGAGCTGCTCTCTTCCCCTCTCCTCCTCCAGCCACGGGACCATTTTACCCACCCAAAGCCCCTAAGCCAAAGCCAGGTTTCTCCTGCTGATGTTTTCCATCTGTTTCCTGCCTGACCCATGAAGCTCCTCAATTTGTATCTCCACAAATGACAATTCTCCCTCCCTCAGGCACCAGGCTCTGCCTGGACATGGGGTTAATTCTCACCAGGTTACTCTGCTGCCAGTTCTGCAGTTGTCTGGACTGATTTAAATCCTGCTTTCTGCCTTACTGAAACTAAGCTACTGGTTTCTGCCCAGCCAGGGGAAGGTGTTTGTGCAGGGATGAAAGGGGTGAGGATGTGACAGGGAGCAGGTGCTGGAAGGGGTGAGGGTTATCCTTAAAAAAAAAGTCAGGGAGAATCAGTGTCACAGAATTAAACACTGTCTGTAATTTTTCAGTGCCAGATCCTGCTCCTGGATAGAGGCAGGACCTGGAACACTGGCAGTGGGATTGAGAGGGCTGTGCTAAAGCTGTAAGGATGATACATCCCTGGCTGGAGCTTGGACCAGATCTGGCTCCAACCACAAGCACAGGAGACTCCTGCAGAGACCAAAACTTGCTGGAGGGAAATTAATGCAAATCCTTGGGCAGGCAAAGAGGACTGGGATCACACTGGTGGGGAAAGCTCAGCCTGCCAGCAGCTCCAGGCTGTGGGGAGCTGGCAGGCAGTGGCCAGGAATTGCAGAGGGAATCAGTCTGAGCTGGAGGAAGACACAAATGGAGAAATCACCAGGGAAAAGGTAAGAAGTGATGGCCCAGGGAGGGAGCAGAAGTAGAAAGGGGGGCTGGTCACCTCAGAAACCTGCTGGCTGTACATTGGTTTAACATCCAGCTTGCACAGACATGTGAGAAGGGGAGGGAATCATCAGCTTGCTGGTGATTTCCATCTCATTGAGACCTTGGTTAGCAAAGATCTGCTCTTTGATCTGGTCAGGCCACACTGGCTCATTATGCCAGACCAACAGCAGAAGCATTGGGATCAGCTTGGGATCCCTCCTTTTTTCCAGCTCCAGCACCAGAGAACAAAGATAACAGAAGACTAGGGGAAAAAATGGGGATTTCTTCCTCCTTTCTTGTCACCCAGAACCTGCTGTACCACATCTTCAGCTAGCGGGGTCATTGAACTGGGACTTCTTGAAGGAGCCACAGAAGACTTCAGCATCCCCATCATCCATCCCTCTCCCTGCATCACATCCTCACCAGGGCTGATTCAGCCACACACAGTGAATAACACTGGGAACTGCTGCAAGCTAAAAATAAACCCCTGGGTTTGTTTTTTTGTTGTTGTTGCTCTCAGGGGGGTATTTTAAAGCTGCTTCCTTCCCCCTACAGTTTGCCATCCAGCCCTTCACACATTCCCACTGGTGCTGGGGATGGCACCAGCTTTAGGGGCACCACAAGGAGAGGATGGGGACTGCTCATCACCACCACTGAAAGCAAGGGTCAGGCTTTAGAGACCTGCCAGAGATTCAGTTTAAGCACTGGCTGCTTCAGTTCAGGGCAAGCCTTGGTGCACACCTTGCTTACAGTGTGGTGACAGCCAGCAGAGTGCAGACCAGGAGCAGCAGGGCCAGGGGGTGATGGGTCCTCTCAAACCCCAGCCGGGTGCCAGGGATGTGCATCAACACCTGGTCTATTTGTTTCTGTATTTTCCTTCTCTTTCAGCTGGCAAGGCAGCCACCTCAATAGGGAGCAGCTTCAGCCAAGAAAAATAAGCATTACCTTCCATTCCCAGGCTTGTTTATCATTATCATGATGCTCTGCTCTGACTGGGAGGCTGCATTATGCATCACGCTGCCTACTTTCAAATAATAAGCTACATGTGTAAATAGGCTCTGCTATTTCGAGTTGAATAGCTAACAAATGAGCAAACAAAAACTCCACAGCCCACCAGGCTCTTGTTTAACTGACGCAATGGATGCCTTTCTGCATCTTGAAGGTGATCCATCCATCATGCTCACAGCTCCAGCAGCTCCTGCATCACTGTCGGAATTCCAGCCCTGGCTGCAGCCACCGCACGCGGCGCCGAGGGCCAGGCTGGCACTGCCACCCCTCCTGCTTCTCTCAGCCCTAAAAATGATGCATCACTGGCTCCTGCTACATCATCATCATTACTGTGGAGGCTGGAGATGGCCTGGGATGCGTGAGGTCCATCTCCTGACACCAGGGAGGGAGTCGCCAGGATGTTTAAGCCGAGCAGAGGTCCCACGGGACACCCTGGCTCCAGGTTAGAGCATTGCAGAATTCACATAATAAACCCTGAAGAATTTCTGAGCACTCTCCTGCTGCACAGCTTCCCTGCTTTACTGAATCCCCTGCAAAGGGTGTGTCCTTCCTCACAGGTTTACCTTTTATTTATTCAATTATTCCTTAATTTTTCTGCCACGGTCTGTATTATTATCTCTCGCAAGAAGAGTTATTTAAGAACCTTTGGAGTATAATGGGCTTGGCATTACAGGAAAATAAAGCAGCTCTCCAGGAAACTCGTGCTGATTTCAGCCTTCCCATTTATGCTGTGATGCATCACACTGTGCTCTAATATCTCACTAATCTGCAGCTCAATCTGCTGTTAAACAGGCTCATGATGCAGAAGCTGCTCGCTAAGGTTGCTTGATACTCATCTCTTGATTGAATCATTTGCTTCTTGTGATTTGCTAATGTGCCAAAGAGCCAGAAGCCCTTTTTCTTCCAGAAAAGTTAATTGGATCAGCATCCTGCACTGGGAGGTGGTACCCAGCTCCCACCCAGACCTCCACGGAGCCAGCAGCAATGCAGAGGGGCCACCCAGCAGAATGGGGACATGGCAGGGGACAGATCACCCAGGTTACCAAACAGAACACATCAATCTCTCACAGGGGCCTGGAGTGGAGATGCAAATTGTGCTTTTCCAAAGTGGCACAGCCCAGCCCTGGAGTGATGTCCCCCCCAGCCTGGTGGCATCACAGCTAGCTGGCCACCAACAAACCTTGCTTTCATCAGACAGTCCCTGTGATTCATTTACCCCTTCAGACTTCCACCTTTCTCACTTCTGAGAGCTAATGGTTCCCAGCAGCCCTTCTGACACATCCCACCCAGCTATTCACAGGCACAACTACTTCTTCCTAGCCTGTAAATTGAGACCTTGCTTCAGCAGCACTTGGGTTTAGCTATTTTTTAATGCTCCAGCGTGCAACACACCATTTGCTATCTCCCTCAATAATTAAGTGGTTAGTGCCATTGTCAAAGAAGCACTTAATGACATTTCTATGAGGTTTCCAACCAACTGTGGCCCCAAGCAAGGCCGTTCCAAGCACCAGGGCTGCATCTCTGTGATTATCAGGCTGTAAATAAGGCCCCAGAATATATGGTTTATTGTGGTGATAACACACACTTTGTAGGTTACATAAATTGGAGCAATCCTGCTGACAGGGGAAAAATAGTGGTGTGTGATGGTTTCCCCTGGTTGCTAGGAAATAGAGTTAGTGCTTGGATCCTTCCATGCCTGGGTGCACCCTGGTGACAGATGATAGATTCAGCACATGTGTGGAGCCCAGCCCCTTAGCAAACCCTGACTGAGGGGAAAGGAGCAACCCCCTGACAGCAAGATCTATTTAACAGAAATATATGCATTTTTCATTAAGGGAATTACATTTGTTTGCCCCAGGCATTTAGGCAAATAAAAGCCAAGAATAAAGTTAGATCTAAAGAGACAGGTGGTCAGGCAAGCCCAGCACAGCTACACAGATGCACAAGATGATCTGTCTGAAGGATTTTAACACCTGCCCAAAGCTCTAATCTGAATGAGCTGGGATTTTTTCAAAAGGGGTCTTTCAGACTTGTGCAAGGTCCACTCAGCCCAGAGGGCCAGACCCAAGCTCTGCCCCATGGGCTGGGTACAGCTCTACAGGTCATAGAATCATAGAATTGGCTGGGTTGGAAGGGACCTCTAAGATCATCAAGTCCAACCCTTGATCCACTCCCGCTGCAGTTCCCAGCCCATGGCACTGAGTGCCACATCCAGGCTCTTTTGAAATATCTCCAGATATGGAGAATCCACTACTTCCCTGGGCAGCCCATTCCAATGCCTGATCACTCTCTCCATAAAGAAATTCTTTCTGATGTCCAACCTAAACCTCCCCTGGCACAACTTGAGACCCTGCCCTCTTGTCTTGCTGAGAGTTGCCTGGGAAAAGAGCCCAACCCCCCCCTGGCTCCAACCTCCTTTCAGGGAGTTGGAGAGAGTGATGAGGTCTCCCCTGAGCCTCCTCTTCTCCAGCCTGAACACCCCCAGCTCCCTCAGCCTCTCCTCATAGGATCTGTGCTTGAGTCCCTTCACGAGCCCAGTTGCCTCTTTTGGACCTGCTCCAGCACCTCAATCTCCTTCCTGAGCTGAGGGGCCCAGAACTGGACACAGGACTCGAGGTGTGGCCTCACCAGGGCTGAGTACAGGGTCCCTTCCTTCCCCTTCCCTCCTCACAGGAGAGTTAAGTTCTCTCACATCAAGCAGCTCTGCCTGGTTCCTGCTTCTGCAAATGTTTGCTAAAGCAAATTGTAATTTGTTCTATTGGTCTCAGGCACCAATTTGCTAGAAACAGCATGGCTCTTGGTCAAGGCACACAGCAAGTGGTCAGAGAGCTGAAACATTTTGTGGAGGGGGGTGTGTGGCCTGTATCCATCTGATTTTTTCAATCTGCCTATATACAAATACATAAAAACACACAGACAGACACTATCAGGTTGGGTAATCTACCACCCTTCCCCAGGGCAGGTGCAGCTCTCCCAACCCATCCCCACATGTGCCTTGAATCTGCTCTTAACTGCAGCAAAGATGAATTATAAAGACAATGTTAAACCATACAGCTTAATATAAAAAAAAACCCAAAAAAACCCAACAACTGGCATGATTACTGCTATGCCCTGCCTGCAGGCAGGGTATTTCATACCCAGCCAAGGGATTTGATCTGTTTTCTTGTGGTGGTGTTAGTGCTTTTATTCTGGTGTTGCCCCATCAGGACAGCACCATGCCAGCTCTGCAGGCTCAGTGCTGGCCAGCATGAGCCTGATTTGCTTTTTTTAGAGTCCTTAAATTCTCTTAAGAATTGTTCCTAGAGTGAACTGGTCTCTCTGTGCTGCTCTCACCCCAGCAAACTGGAAATCCTCTGCCAAATGCAGCAAAGCAAGTTCAGAGGAAGCAAAACAGGGTTAGGAGGGCTGCTTGCTTCCTGGAATTAACTCTTTGGCACAGCCCTGTGGCCTTTTCTTTAAGAGATTCCTAAGGATTTTTTAGAGTGCAAGGTTTTTATGGTGCAAGAGTCCTTCCTTTTGGGTAAGCCCCAGGCTGGGCACAGCACCATGCACAAGATGCAGTGCCCAAAGGCTGAGTTTGGGCTGGGGTGAAGTCAGAGGACAATTCACCACTTTCTGCCCCAGCTCCAAGAGGTTTCTCTACCTCACCACAACTCCCAGCAGCATCTCCTGAGCTCCTCAGTGAGGAGCAAGGGTCCCAGCAGGACTCTGCCCTGTGCCACCCAGGGCTGTCACAAGCTGGGGACAGGAGGGAAGCTCACTTCTCTAGCCTGTTAAAAAAATGTCATTTCATCCCAGCAACACAAAACACTTCCCTAAGCCTTTAAAAGGTCTGCTAGTCCTCAGTTTGCCCTTAAATTGTGAAATTCTGCAGAAGAAGGAAGGGAGCTTTGCCTATCAAGTGCCTCCATGCTCAATAAGGTTATTAAGGCTCATTAGGCTGCATGGGGAAAAAATTCTCCCCAGGCTCTGGCACAGTGGAGCTCAGGGCTTTTGTCTCTTAATCCAAGACTTCTGCTCCCCCCCACATGATCCCCACCCCTCAGTGCCTCAGATTTGTCCCAGCTTCTCAGCAGAGACAGCCAGCACTTTGCTTCCACATCAACAGAAAGCCCCCAGAACCAACCTGGACTTAGTGCTTCTTGTTGTTTTGCTCCCTGGCTGGAAGTCTAAAGCACCTTGGGGTCTAGGAGCTGATAGAGAGATTTTCATTTTATAGTTTCTAAATCAGAAATCCTCCTGTTTACACAGAAAGCAAAGTGCTGCTGCATCCAGGTGTGCAACAATCCAGCAGCCTCAACCTCTGGAGCAAAGCAACGTCACCTCCTTGAACACAAAATGATGGGAGGGTCGACTCACATCCTGCAGCAGGACAGGAGGATGAGACAGATATCCAGGTTTCTGGCCTCTCTCCATCTCCCATCACAAGCAGATGAGAAAAGGAACGTGCTTAAATAGCTGAGGGCTCAAAGCAAGCGTGAAGTCAGACATTATCATTTCCCCAGGACACACTATTAAAGAAGAAAACCTTTGCCAATGTTATGTTTTATAATGCAATGATTTTCATAACAGCCCAAGATGGTTCATCACCATGTGCTGCTCTGGCATGGGATCAGCTTTCCCTTAAACCATCCAAACAAGCTGCAAGAGGTGGGGGAGAAAACAGCCACAGGATCTGGTTGGGTTTTCAAGCAATCCTTGCAGAAACCTCAGTTCAGCTCAGCTCCCACCTTGCTCCAGAGTGAAACTCAACCACAGCATCCCAATTTCTGCCTCAGGCAACTTCACCTCAGCCCAGCACATCACCCACGGTGCCCTGGGCTCCATAGCAAGCCTGGGACCCCCAAATTGATAATATTTGATTTTCAGGAAGAAGCTTGTCCACAGCAGCTCAACTCCATTTATAAGCATCACCCTGTTTAAAAAAAAAAAAAAAAAAACAAAAACAAACAAACAAACAACCTGATTAAATAACCTAGCATTACCTGAAAAACTTTCATTCACTTAAGAAGGAAAAGAAGGGCTCAAAAAACAAAAACAAAACAAAAACAAACAAACAAAAAAAAAAACACCACAAAAAAAAAAAAAAAAAAAAAAAAAAAAAAAAAAAAAAAAAAAAGAGAGAGAGAAGAGAGAGAATTTTCCCCTCTATTGTTTTTTAACTTCAGCTCATTCCAGTGCTGTGATTAACAGAAAACTGTTGCTGTGACACTGATGGATGAGAGGGTAAGGTGTGCAAGACAGGTGAGAGCAGGGAGAAGGTTGTGTCCCTGAAGCAAACCCTTCTGCAGCTCTGCCTGGAGCCATGCCAGGAGGGAGTTGGTCCCCACACACTCCTCCCCTGCTTCTGTATCAGGGTGATGCTCTGGGAGGTGGGAAAGGGAAACCAGCTGTGAGATTTTCTGGAATGAAAACCTCTTGCTCCTTGCCATGGTTCAGGGACATTTTGAACCCAGATAAGCTCCTGGATCTTCCCAATTTTGTTCCAGCAAGGAAGGGTAAGGTGGGAGCCAGCACCTGGAGGGATAAAGCCCCAGGGGAAACATCCTCAGGAGCAAGGCTAAGAGGTTAAAAGAGCAAAGTCTCCACCTTCTCACCCCCCAAGCTTCCCTTTCCAAGGACTGTTATCCAGCACTGTTTGGCACAGCCTCATGGAGGCTTTGGAGCAATGGGAAGACAACATTCCCCCAGGGAACCAGGAGCTTTAACTTGGGTAGCACAGCAAGCATGCAAATGCAGGATCTTGAGGGAATAAGAGAGATAAGTTATGTCATTTCATCACTGTTCTTGGACCAAAGACAAAAAAAAAAAAAGCCAGAGAAAACAAAACAGATCACCCCTTGGGAAGCATAAAGAGGAAACTAAAAATATGACAAATAGTCTGGATCATTATTGTCTGAAGATGAAATACTGCAGCCCATGTTATATATCTAGATTCCTATTGTCACGAAGGATAAAAACCTTGGCACGAAGTAAGTAAAGGAGAAAAATTAAATTTCTGCCATACCACAAACTAAAAATACTGGTAAAGAGCCATCTACTAAAAACACAAGCCAGGAAATCCAGCCCTGCAGGACAGGAGGAGGAGAGCAGCTGGTTTTCTTGCCAACAGCAGGCAAAGGGCTAAGCAAAGGTGTCATTTATCATGTTAACTTGACCATCAGGAGAAGCTAAGGGAATTACAAGATCAGAAAATAACTGCAAAGCGTGTAAGGATAATAATAAACCCAGGGGAAATAATACGTGCAAATAAATGCTCTGGAGATTGGACTGAAACTCCTTCTGCTTTTATAATCAAGCAGTCAGAGTAACTGGGGAACCCACTGCAACTCCTGCAAGGTGGGACACTGTGGCTTGCCTGTGATTTACCCATGAAAAATACTCCCAGAGGAATCTGAGGATAAAGTAGAAAAGCAGAAAGATGGGTAATATTAAAATGAAATTCAGGCAAGGCAGAAAGCTGGGATCCCTCATGCAGTTTTAAAGGCAGGACAGAATAACAAGAACAGCAGCTGAGAGGGATGAGAACGGCCTCTTGGAGGGGTGCTTGGCACCAGGCATGAAATCTTCAATTTCAGATATTGGGGAGGAACCTATACATCAGCACTTTGTGACAAGATTCTGCTGCCTCTCTGGCTTTCCCAGAAAATAGGGGTCATGGAGCCAGCCTCTGGTCAGAGCTGGGGAATTTTTCCTCATTTTCTTCCTGACTTTACTAAGTCATCTTGTAGCAAAGCCCCTCTTGGTATAACTGTTTTGGGTTTTTTTTAACTCTTTAAACTGCTGGGGTTTTAACACTTGAAATGCCAAAATGGGAATGGGAAAGTCATGAATTAATGGGGGGGTTCAGTTCTTTTGACTTCAAACCTTTTCCTGCTCCTTCCCATCCTCACTTCAGGGGGAAGCAAGTGGGCAGGATGCTTGGGGGAACCTGGCTGCTCCCCTGCTCCATCCGGCCCCAGAGCAGAGGTTTCACCTGGCATTCCTGAGAGATCTGCTGAACAGCCAGGAAAATGTAACCTCTTCAAACCTGAGATTTTAGCATCATTGAAAGATCAAATAGACTCAACAGTGGCAAAATACCTTGTGAAGCAAAGTGAAAAGCACAGAGGTTTGGTGCTGAGCGTGAGGGTTTGGAGCACATCATGAAACACCTGTTCAGGGTGATTTGGATTTTTTTTCCTTAATTTCAACATCTCCAGGCAAATGATTCCCCCCTACCCAACCTGTGATACAAAGAGTTTGGTTTGAAGCTCCAATTTGCCCAACCCATGGGGCTTTACCACATCTCTGAGAGCAGAAATCAGACACGAGGCACAACCAGGCAACCAAACCACCTGGGATAGAGCATCCATAGCACAAGTGCTCCTGCTGTCCCCCTGCCATGGAAAATCTCTGGATTGGGTGCAGACACACAGCCAGGGATGCTCAGACAACCCAAAGCCATGAGGAGCAAGCTCAGCTGCTTACCCTGGTTTAAAGGAATAATTTCATACAATCCCCTTTTTCTCCCCATTCTGGTGTTTTGGAGCTCCTGCTTTGCCTGGCCCACGAGTTTCAGAAATTTATAGCTAAATAACCATGAAACCTGAACATCCCCAGGCACTGTGGGTGCTGCAATGATAACACCCGTGGGAGACGGGGATGCTCAGAATTTATTTCCCTTACATAGGGAATTCCAGCCTGGAATGTTTTCCCCTCTCCAGTTTGGCTGCTGGAATGGGAACAGCTCATGGCCCATGGTACAGACAAGGTACAACCTGCTGCTCCATCCTGCATAAAACTTCCCCTTCTGTCTGTTAAGGAAAATATCCCCAAGCTACACAATGACTTAAATAAGACACCTTTGTCTCAGGGAGTACCAACACACATTGGATAAGCCCTGAAGTAAAGGTTTCCAGAACAGTTTGGTTGAAAGGACTGAAGGGGAAGAAAAACAACAAAGAAAAAGAGATTACAAGCTCCTGCTTTCATCCTGTTTCTCCTGCACATTTCAAGCATTTCACCTCTGAATTCTGGGTTTTAGGAAGACACAGGTACTACACCAAGCCCCTTCAAAGGCTCCAGAGGGCCAAATTTTACCTGGTAAGTCTAAAAATAAATACTAAAATAAATACTATTACTAAAAATAAATACAGCCCCAGTTGTTTGCATTGAATCTAATACCTGGATAAATCCCTATAGAATACCAAAGGGAAAAAAGGCAACTCAAGACATGTAAAAAGTTATCTAATATAAACCATTCCCTCTTTATCCCTTCATTTCCCAGAAAAAACACAGCCACTATTCACACTGCAGAGCTTTTCAGATGAGGTACATCCTGCTACATCCCTCCTTCAGTGGAAAAACATGGACCTGCAATTTTCACAGGGGTTCATTTCCAACACTACAGCCCCATCCTGTCTTGGAAGTAATTTCTTTTTTTAATCATGCCTATAAAATAGAAACTTGCTCCTTACATAATTAAAAAGGCCATAATCAATAGATATCTATTTCTGCTCAGTGACCTCACTTTGTTTACGAAGGAAAATTTCCAGAGGGTTCCAAAGACAAAAAAAACCCCTAAAAAAACCCCAAACCCAACCATACCCACCCCCCCTTACCCTCAAATTATTCCCAGACTTCTCCAGCCTGAATGTATTTATTTGCAATAATGATTGTGGCTTTATGCGAGCAGATGGGCAGTCCCTGAGAGGATGATTTGTTTCCCCTCTTTTCTTACTTCATGATGTATTTTATGATTTCAGCAGGTCAGTGGCTGCCATGTGTTTCTTTCTAAGCTGCGAGTGCTTTTCCTTTGCCTCATTCTTGGCAGGCTCTGTATTTACCAAAGAGATCAGACACGGACAGATGATGGCAGAGATCCAGGCTCCTTGAGAGTTCAGCACTTGGATGTTGGCAGCAAATGAAGATATATGGATTGCTGGTGTTGCTTCAAACTTACAGGGGCTTTTTCCCTCATTATATTTCAGTTTATAGATGCACATATATGTGTGTGTGTGCTCACACATGTGTTTTAAAATTCCCTTTGTAATACCCTCACCCAGATAGAATACAGATGAGCTGTTATACAAAGAACAATAGATGTCAACTAGATTACTACCCTCTCCTTTTTTTTTCTTTTCTTTTTTTTTTTTTTTTTCTTTTCTTTTTTTTTCCCCCCCTTCTTTTTTTTTTTATGGGCTGGTTTGTTATAAATCCTCCATGCCCATTAACCTCTGAACTGCACTGATGATATCTCTTCCGAGCTAAATTGCCTGTATTTCCAGACATTTGTTTGTTCACTTAGAGGTCTGTTGGCAGCAGGAGGGGGAGCACAGTCCATGGCTGAATGGGACTCGTGGATTATAAATGAAAATTCTTTCTCTCCTTGTAAGATGATGCCTTGAGACCTGCAGCAACTGGACGGCTCGAGTTTATGTGCTCACAGGTGGAGGCCAACAGTAGAAAGTTAATCACATCAGTACCAAAAATACCCCAACAGCACAGTGGGAATACTGGATCCTTCCCCAAAGCTGTGTCCTCCAGCAAAACCTCTGTGCCAACACATGAGGTCACCTGCTGTCACCAGCAGCAAGGGGCCCTGCAGAGCCAGGGACAGCAAAGCAGCCCCTGAAAAAGACCAAAAACTAGGATAAAGTCCTCTCCTAGGGACACTGTCAGACACAGGGCTGGCCCCAGGCAACCAGTGATGGGAATACAGCAACTCAGGTCTCTTCTCCCAGAACTTTTGCTCTTGTTCTCAGCCAGGAGCATCCGTCACCCACCATCCCTCCCTCCATCATGCAAAGCTCACTGCAAGGATGGAGCAGAGAGATTCCCTGCCCCTGGCCAGGTCCCAGCCTCTGCCAGGCTCCTGGGGCATCTCTGCTGCCCACACCATGCCAGGTGAAGTCAAACCTCTAATCACACCCCAGCCCTTTGCTTCTGCCAGGAGGAATTGTGCCTGGGGAGCTGCAGGGTTGGGTGGTTGTTTTCTAAGAAAAGAATAAAAGAAAATGTGCAATAGGAGAACTGAGAAGCAACATTAGATGTAAATTGTGCTTTTCCTTCCCTCTAGCACAGTGCTGAGCCACAGGCTTGGTGCTCCTTCTGAGAAGCTCTGCACAGGGTTAGGCCACCAAACAGCTGAAGATAAAACCCCTGGAGCTGTCAATAGCTCCCAAACACCACCCAACAGGAGCTACCATGCAGTTTCTTCGTAAACATGGCCTCAGCACTTCCAGGAGGCATCTCAGCTCATTGCAAACATGCTGAACAGCATTTCCAGGATCCTGACTTGAAAATAAAATCTTGGAAGCAGCAAGCATGCTGGCATTTCCAAGGCAGGCCTCCTGCCTTCCTTGCTGTGATATATATTTAAACTTATGGTTCCAAAATAACATTTTACTTCCATACATCATTACACCCACTTAAGCCCCACTTCCATCTGATCTGTTTTGGAACCAATTCCCCAGTCTTTCCTGCTTGCCTTGGCTCTGGCTTCCCAAACTCTGCAGGTGGTGGGACCAGGAGCTGCTCCTCCTGATGCTCCTGCACCCACCTCCCCTCCCACCCCAGCCCCAGGCTTTGCATTGGGGACATCTTCCACAAGCTGCTGACAGCTTATGGAAACCATCTTCAATTCTCTCCCACCTCCTGGCTTGCTCTTTTTGCTCTTTTCCCTGGCAACGGGTCTAAAAAACAATAAAAAAATAAAAAACAATCTTTCCAGGTGAGCTACTCATGAATACATCAGGAACTGTGCTGCCCAATGTTTGTCACACCCTGCTCTGACTCCTCTCAGGGGCTTCCCAGTTAATTTTCATGTCCCAGTTGCAGCTGAGAGCTCCTCTGACCAGTGCTCAAAAGCCAAGAGCTATGATGAAGGGCACGAGGTCCACACACCCCATGAATGTATGTCCAACAGCAAACCTGATTTCCTGGGCAGCTCAAGCAGCAACTTGCACACCTTGCCAGGCAGGAATTAAACAAGTTGGGCTTTTTGCACAGCAGAGGGTAGGAAGCCATGAAAATCCTTGGGTTTTCAGATCATTCATGTTTTTCCCGCTCTCCCAGTAACAACTCCTGATTTCCATGGCAACCCTCTCATCCTTCAGTACGTGGCACTTTCTGCTTGTTCCCACATATCAGGGTGACCAAGCTCCCCAAACAGCCATCAGAAAGCTCCCAACACAAACACTTCACCACCCCCATCCTGCTGTCCTGGCAGTGCATCTGGAGGTTCCCCTGGGACACAAGGGAGTCACCAGGACACACAGCTCAGTTCCCCTTCCAAGAATGCATTTTAAACTTGGCCATGCTTTCTATTTTAATCCCACCCAGGTATTTTTGGAAACGCTTACTAAACCATTAACACATTTATAGGAAAGGAAAGATGGTGATTAGAATGTCTTCTCCCCCCTCAAGCCCCTATCATTTCTTTTTGTGTCCATTTTTTGGCTGGCACACTGCAGAACGTGGTCACAGCCATGCACACAACTCCAGTGGGTGTGAATTCCTTCACAGCACAGACTTCAGTTACCTCTGCCTCACTTTTCCCTCCATTCCTGTACACACTATTTCATGAGCACTCCTGTGTTGGTAACAAGACAAACATCACAAGCTTTTTTTTTTTTTTCTTTTTTAACAGGTCTGTGTTATTGGTTTATTAAGACAGACAGTTGGTTTTCCTGATCCAGCTCTTATGTGTCTCCTTTCTACACCTCTTGAGATGTTTTCATAAGTAAGAATTGTTTCCAATGCAAAGCAGCAGCAATTAGTACATTTATTTATTTGACTGTAGTTCACACCCCAGCACTTGCACTCGCTGATGGCCAAGGCACAGAATAAATAAACAAGGACCACTTGAACTATCTTAAATTTCTCCCATATGATGGGCCAGGAGAAAAAGCAAGGCTGTTGTGAGACCACATGAGATGGCACATGGAAAAATGCAGCCAACAGGGCTGCAAATTAGGATTGGAGAGTGATGCTACCAAAGCACAGCAGCTCTGGGGAGATAACCCAGCTCCAGCAGAGACTCTTTCCTGGGTAGAAAGTGCTCCTGGCTTCACTTCTAGCTGCATTTTTTTTCTTCACTGCCTTCAAATCTCCTTTAAACTTCCTAGCATTCGGAGTGGAGATGGTCCCCATGGAAGGGGGACTGGATCAGGGGATGGCATGGACTGAGGTTCTGCCCCAAACAAGAGCATCAGAGTTTCTTTAAGTCAAGACAACTCTGAGCAGATCTCAATCCCATGCTGGCTTGGCCAAGGGAGACAGATTTATGACCTGTGAATTTAGCAGAATGAAGTTAAGCAGCTTTCAGGTGGGGTTTTGACCTTCTTTTGATTTTTCTGGACACTTAAAATTTTCCCAGCAGAGGCACAGGCCACCAGATACTGGATTCCCTACAACAGGCTTGCTCCACTTAGCTGCCTTTCTTCAGCCTCTTTAAAGTAGTCCCAAGTTCCCTGGGAGGAAGCAGGTCACAGATTTTAAAGGAAGGACCAGATTTGCAAGCCTAGTGATTCAGGTCAAGTCTTTTCAAGCTGCAGGGAGCAGCCCCAGGTCATGATGGACGTGGGGCTGGGATAGCCTCACACTTCTGCTTCCACAGCAAAAGCTCAGCTTTTCTTAGACTTCCCATTCTTTAACTGACAGGGCTGCCAGCAGAATATTTGCTGAAGAAGAAGAATTCTCGTGTAACTTGGTTAGTCAGGTGTTCATTCAGTGAAGGAGTCATGGACAGTGTGATAATAGATTTTTCAGTCTAAAACTGAAAAATGCCCAAAAATCAAGCCCACTGACTCCTCAATCAGGGTTGAGGTAGAAGATCACCTCTAAGAAAACAGTATCTATTCACACCTCTGCATTTGAGCACTTGCCTGAGATATGAGGACACTCCAGTACTTATGCTTAGCATAGCAAATAAAACCCCTGAAGTGCAAATCACATCACCCACCTAAACCACTGAGCTGGCAAAAGTATAACAAAAAGAAGGAGCTGATTGAAAAGAGGGAAATGCAACCAGGTGCACCCAGCCAAATTCCATGTTCAGCCCTAAGGCACATGGCCAGATACCAATGTGGACAGGTACTGGTGGGCTCTTGATCTTCTTTTTCAGTCCAGTGCAGCCAGATGGGTCAGTCACCCCCTTGTCCCCAGGAGGGGACAGGACCCCAGCTGCAGACCTGCAGGTGATTGCCAGGAGACACATCACCCTCAAATGCCTCCCAGATGCTTGTGCAAAAGAAAACCCTAACCCTTATGCTGAGGTTCCACCAGAATAATCCCTTTCAGTCCTGAGACAGCCTTCTTGCATCCAGTTTTCTCCTTGAATTTGACAGACATCAACAAGATAGTGGGCAGAGGTGTTTCCATCTAAAGCCTACTTTGTTTTCTTCCAAATAACAGCCAACTCATTTTGTAAAGAGCAGCTCTCAGCTCTCCCCATTGGGTTCTGGCCCTGGAGGACTCCTACCTGCATCTTTTGAAAGCTGTTCCTATGTTATTGAGTACTATTTATACTTCCCAGCTTCCTTGAGAGCTGTTCCTTGACACCAGGTGAAGTCTCACCTGGGCTGGTGATCAAGGAAGGACCATTTCAGAAGCTGAACTTAAGGAAGATCTACAAAGCTAAGGATTTCTTCAGGTTGGAGGGGTTAAGAGCACAGCCAATGCACAGTAGATCAACTCTTTTTACAGGAGAGTCAGTAAGGTGGCCAAGAAATGCCACTGCAGGCTCAGCTGACAAACCCTTGTCACAGCACATTTCTAAGAAAGGAGTCACTGAGGTTTACCCTGGCGTTAAAAAAAACGTGGCAAGAAGGGTCTGCATACACACGTAGGGGGTCCAGAGCATGGGAAAGAATGTGATGAGGTGAAGAACAAAGACAGAGGCTGGAATTTCGAGGTGGAAGTCCTCAGCATGTTCCCACCAGCTACGGGTGGGCACCACCTGAGCGAGCGAAAACACGAACGTGCGGCGATGCAAGGTCTGCAGGCATGAGCTGTTTTCTCCAAGATTCACTTTGGTATCTGCTCTATGTTAACATTATTTTACTTAAAATGAACATTTTGGAGATATCTAAAAAGGTAAGTGGCTGAACCCAAGGAAGAGACACTGGTAAGCAGAAATGGAGCCACTTGATGAGATGGGTAAAGCCAGTCCCATCACCGAGATGAGCGCCAGATCTCATGGACATTGTGTTCTTAGAACTCTGTTTTCTTAACTAGGATAAAGAGGATGAAAACTTCCAGTCTGCTTCAGCTAAAAACTGTGAAACTGAAGTGTTGGAGCTTGGAGACAAGAGTCCTTTGTGTTTATGGCAGGAGCACAGGGCAGGTGAGTTGTTCACTGCTGTTAAAAAGATTTTTGTCAACTCAGCCTGGCTGGGAAAAGGTCATGAGCTGGCACACTCAGCCCTTGCCCACCTGTGATTCTGTGACCTCAATGTTCTGCAATATCCAAGTTTAGTATAAAACCCTATTAAAAAAAAAAAAATAAAGCCCAAAGCCTAAATTAGTACCTACACCATTCAGACTCACCTAATGCTCAATACCAATAATGTGAAGATGAATGAACAAGACTCAGGTACAGGAGAAAACAGCTTCAAAGGCTGAGTGGTGGGATGTACACAAACACCTAATAAATATGAGAAAAAAACCCATTAGAGCAAGAGGATTCAACCTGACCTTGAGGCCAAGGAAGCCACTCTGAGGCAAAGGGGATGTGAAAGCAGGCAAGGAGTTTCCTGAGGGCCAGCACCCATCTGGAGGTGCTTGGCCAGATTGCACACTGCTGGGCCCTTAAAAAAGGGAGGGTGACTCCAAGGACTGATCATCCATGTTGGCTTCATGGCTTGGGGACACTGTGCAGCACACGGGGGAGGTGGGCAGCTGGGGTGCAGGGGGCTTGTGGAGCACCAGGTCTTTGTAGCCCCTCTGAACCCCCAACCCAAAGACCACCATATGCATCAGGTCTTGCAACCTGTGTTGTGCAGGAGCTTAAACCCTTAATTGGACCTTTAAAAACTCAATTTTATGAGCACATGTAGAGCCAGTATCTGCCAGCAGACACTGAGCAGCTCTTGCATACTCCCCTACTGTCAATCCTTAAATTTCCTCAGCCTGAGCCACAGGACACAGATGGCAGTCCCAGAGTTCTCTCTTGCAGTGGCACAGGGATCTCACATACATGTTCTAGCTCAGCTTTTCCTCTCATTTCTTTAAGAGACTTCATTCCTTCGGTGCTTGGATTCCAGGATTTTAATGGCTTTAGCTCTGGTTCCCCTTTTCCTGCTCTGCATCTAATACCTCAGCCCATAAATCTCTGCATGCACACAGCCCAAAACCAGATAAGGAAAACTGAACAGCCAGAAAACATATGCTGGAAAGAGCCAACATAAAACCCACCCAATACAAGGATTATAACCAATGGGAGAAGAGGTAGATAAAGGGTTGCTGTCCAAGTTTAAGTAAGTCTCAGAAGAGGTGTTCTGTGATGGCTTAATTAAGCAACAGTAGATCATAATAAGCAACGTACCATGCTGATGAGAGAAAAGCTTCAGAAGAGTGGGTGAATACAGGACAAGTTAAATTTGGGGTGTATTTTGCAAATGTGGTGCTGTACTAATGGCTGCAGGCTCCCCCCTTCTCCTCATCTCCCACACAACTCCCTGATGCATTTTTGGAAGGGGTCTGATGGATCCCCCTCCTTTAAGGAGGATGGAAATATCCATTCCCATGCCATCAGCCATCCTCTGGTGCAGTATGCATGCAAAACCTCCCATGGCATCACCTTCTGCCTCTGTGCATTGATAGCCACAATTAACATTAATAACTATTTCACTCCATAGATTTAGTTCTTTTCCTCTGGGTAATTACAACCCTTCCTCCTTTCCCCAACACTCATTTCAAATCCTCGTGGGTAATGTGCAGCCAGCTGATTTTACATTTATCTGGGTTCTGTTTGTTTGACACGTTTCAAGAAACTCTGCTGAAAAACACTACAAAGCCAAAACCTCCTGCTTGTTAATAACATTCATATCACCTCCTTCGTTGCTTCTTTAACATGCTGCTTTTATTTGGTCTAATTGCAGCTCTCAGCATGATTAATCACAACATTTTTGTGGGGAACTGGGGAATTTGATATCCCTGTCCTCATATGGATCTGATCACGTTCATGCTGAGAGTCCAGGCACATTTCCTGCAATCTTGATGTAAAAGCTTAGTGTCAAATGATCCTCCTTGTCCAGTGCACACAAGTTACTGGTGCTGCTTTATTCACCTGGGTCCCAAACTGGGGACAGATGATGCATTTCTGTCCTGGGAGATGGTGCTTTCCTCCTGCAAAGATCTATCTGGATGTATCCTGAATTTGGCCTCTGGACTTTGACCATTTACCGGATAAAAGGTTGATGAAGATGCTGAAAATTATACCAAGGAAGACCCCTACCCTAAGGTGCCAGCTCTCTTCGGAGACTGCAGAGTTCCAGGCACAATGGAAAGTAAGCTCAGAATTAATCTATATATTTTTTACATGCAGAAAGAGAAGCATCAAAGAAGTCTCTTCAAAAGCAAGTTTGATTCTTGCAATAGTTACAGCTCTTTTTTTTTTTTTTTAATAATTTTCATTTAATTTTGTAGTTCTACTGCCAAAAAGCTATTGAATCAACAATCTTGGAATATCACCTTTTTCTTACAGAAGGTAGTGTCAAAGCTCCCACGAATCTTAAAGAAACATGAAAAGCATCAGTGTACATTCCTGAAGGATCATCTGGAGGTCACACATTAATGTTTGAAGATATCACAGCCTTGCTTCCCATTGCACTGGTAGGAGCAGCATGACCCCAGTTTGCTTCTCCAGTTCAGGCTGAACCTTTTCCCAGGTAAATGATACAGCAGGATCTTCACCACCTTCCAAGCCCCACTCTAGCCCTACCCACACCAGCTGGAGAAAGAACCCGGGTTGTTTCCCAGGAGTGGATTTTCCCCCCCAGTCTGTCAGCCTGGATTAAAACCACATGGACACCAACAACTTTCTCCTACCCAGTACTCTCCCAGGCTGCACATTCTCCACATCATTTGCTTTACAAAGCTCTTTAATTAAATGCTAAAAGCCCACTGATTATCACCTACTCAGAAAATACCATTTGAAATCAGGGAATTAACTCCAGGCTCCTATTTTGTAGACCAAGATTTTAATCTTTTTTCCTAATGATCTCCTACAAGTGCTATTCCCCTTTTGGTGCTTCACCAGATGTTACCACTTCTCCACTGAAAGGCTGAGAAAGCAAAGAGCTAAAATTCAGGATCGCTTGGGAAGGAGCAGAAGATCAAACCTGGTTGGGTACCTCATGATGCTGAGCCCCAAAAGGCTGGGGCAGCACCCATAGGAATCTGGGATGCCGCCCTTACCACCAGAGCCCTCAGGACACTGCTGTGGCACCCAGGGGAGCACAGCCAGGCACAAAAAATCTACATTTAATGCCAGTCCCAGCACTGAAGAGATGGGTGCAGGTGCAAGCACCTTCCTGGGCCAGCATGCATGAAGCTGGGTGCCCATAACCCATCCTGTGACAGCTGAGAGGGTGACACCTGCACAGCTGGTGACAAGTGTGCAATAATGGGATGTGACACTCCTCAAATCCACCTCCTAGAATGCCTGGTTGTTTACTGAGAATTTCCTCACAGGGGCACATCTGCAAATCTTTGTAGCCCTGACAACAAGCTGTGCAGGAAACACTGCCTCTGGGTTTAAGGTATTAAGGTGCCCCTGAACCAAACTGGGAATCCAGGCTCTGAAAAGCCTTGCAGAGCACAGGGCAGCCTCACCAAAGCCAACACCTCACAATCTCTCACCTCAGCTACCCAGCTCCCAAAGTCCCCCCACCAATGCTTGTGCAAAATTGGGCTGTAAAAAACATCCCTGAAAAAGCATCACTGCTCAAAAAAATCACATAACATTGTTTGCTCTTTTGAAGTCTTTAAGGCAAAGAGGCTTTCCTCCTCCACACGTTTAAAGAAAAACACCCAGGTAACCAATGATAATCTCAAATAATGTTAAAATGCTTTTACACAGGTGTGTGTCACCACTTTCTCCACAAGTCCCCTGCCAAGCACAGGGGATGGCATGAGCTGTGTGTCTGCTGTTGACCCAAGGCAATCAGAAGGGGTTAAAGGAGGTTTTTGCATTCCTACAGAGCAGCAGTAGCAGTTCTGTGCCTGCAGCATCCCATGCACACAGCACACTGCTCACCACTTCTCCCAGCACATCACCCATCAGAGTGAAGGGAGTAAATCAGCCAAGGAGAAGAATTCTTTCCCTGCTGGATCTTATGCCATGCACTGTCAGAAAACCTATCAAAGCACATGCTTCAGCAGCCCATTTGGGCTTTTCATGTTGCTTAACATAGACTTCTACGGAGCATCTTCAGCTCAGGCACTGCTAACTTGAAAGCCCAGCATGAGCATTAAGCACAGAGAGCTCTGAAACCCATTTGTGTCACAGCAGAGCTCAGACCAGTGCAGGCTTCCCTCAAGCTGGAGCAAGTCACTTGTCAACTCCAAAGGCTTCCTTCCTCTTGCCAGGAGCTGGAAAACCTGGATAGGTACCCAATAGGAGCCCTTGGCTCCTGCTACACACCATACACCTCTTTTTGTTGATTTTCCTCCCTCTCATCACTCAGCCAAGCTCGTTTTTAGGTGAGTTGTACCTGGAAAGGAGCACAGAGGTGGCAAGGGGAGGCACAGACCTTCCAGCACACTGATGGCAAACTTGGGAAGAGGTGAATTATATGTACACTGCTCTTACCCTGTCCAAACCATGTCCTCCTCAAGAGGCACCAGGAACCACCCTTCCCTGGATAAACACTAGGGCCAAGGTAGATAGAGATTACTGAGAGGATATCCTCACAGCTGACAGCACAGACAGTACACCAAATTTAGCCTCCTTTCCTTCAGCTCAGCATAAAAAAGAACCCAAACAAAACAAAACACCCCACACATCCATCCTCCCCAGCAGCATCCAGCCCACAGGGCTTCTGGTGGTGGATTTGGGATGAAACAGCACATGAACAGCATCCATATTTCCCATAGATAGAGCTGTGACCCTCATCCAGGCTGCTCCTGGCATTGGCCAAGGATGCCTGCAAGCAGAAAGGATGCTGAGCAAGGGGCAAACTGAGAGAGGAGCAGAAAACACCTGACCTGCTCAGATTCTTGGGGTTTTGTGACATACAGGAATGCAGGTTGTGCTGTCTCCATGCAGAAAGTCAAGAAGAAACTCCCAAGGCAAAAGTAACACTCAATCCAAACCCTTCTAATTTTCAGACCCTCACCAAGCAGCAAAACCACAGAATTTTACACCAGTTTGCCCCAGCATTTTAGCTGGAACCTCATGGGAGCTCGTGCTGTTTGCTATGTCCTGGTGGACATTCAGCCCATCCCTGCCTCACCTCCTGCTTCTTCTCTTCCTAAGGACTCCAAAGGAAGCTGCATCTTCTCAGGTGATGAGCACATCAAGTTGTCACCTCTCTCCAGGCTTCTACCTCTTGTCAGGAGTCCATTTTCTAAAAAAACAAGAAAGAAAAGAAAAAAAAAGAAGAGAGAGAGAATCAGCAAACTACATTCTGGTTGTTCTCCATTCTCCTTAAATATTAACTAGACATTGACAGACTGGAGTACTTGCTGCAGGAAACCTGCTGCAATTGGGGATAACTGGGACATTACAAAAGGGCAATGAATCAACTCAACTGCAGAGGCTTCAAGTCCTTTTGCTAGGCAGAAGTGAAATATGCTCCCTTGCAACAAAGTGACAATTTCAGTATTTTTTCCAGTTATCTCCAGAACATTTATTAGAGTAGGAGGTTTTATTTATGGACTTTGAAACTTTGCTGTTTCCCAGTGATGAGGGTATTAGCTACTGGATGTTCCTTTTGTTCTCCTGGACATTTGCATTTATTTATTTTGATTCATTGCTGTACAGGTACCAGCCTCCAAGTACTTCCAGTTTAAAATGCACTCACAACAGACACATCTTGGATATTTTAAATATCTTTTCTCTAGCAGCCTGCTTGGAGCCAGAATGTCTCCATTCCCATGGGATACCCAAGCATCCTAGGGTCAAAACACAGGCCAGCTAACACTAAACTTTCAAAACCACTCCTCCAACCCTATGCAAGCACACTTGGCACATTTATGGGAAAGTCAGAGCTTGTTAGAAGTGATTTTTTTTAATATAAGGCTTCATAGAGAGTGCTTGTTTCTGCAGTGCCTTACACAAGGATGTTATTCACCCCCCAGATCAGTCCAGTCTGCCCAAATCTGACCTTGCTAGCAGGGAAATTTCACCTGTTTGTCTGCCTCTGCCCCTTGGCAAGGTTAAAATGCTGCCTGGGGGATGTGATTCACCTCTAAATGATGTGAATTTTAGACCAAAAGCAGATTTATTATTTTTTTTCTTTTGCCTATACCCTCTAATTTCCATGCAAGTTTTAGATTCAATGATCTAACACTGGTGCAAGCCCAAACCAAGCTGCAGGCTGAGATTCTGAACAGGACCACAGAGCCTGAGCAAACAGAGAGCCCACTGTGCTTCTGCCAGGAACAAAACAAACACAAAGCAAGTTTCCAATGGAAAGAAACCAGGCAGGAAGAGCATCTCCACCCCAAAATGCTGTGGTTTAGCTTTTGCTGTGTAGGATAACTCTGAGCATCTGCAGCTTTCCTCTGGACAGGGGTGATGGGTGCACGTGCACCCCTATGTCTTAAATCCAGGCTTTCTTAGGTGCCATGTGCATCACACCTCCTCTCATGTGCATTTTTTAATTCTAAATGGATATTTCTAATGTCCCAATTAGAAAAAAATGTAAAGGCCAAAAATCTGATGTGGAATTTGGAAGTTTTGGTGGGATCTGGCTGTCAGGAAAGGGGCACAGCAGGAAAGCACACCTGGAGACAGCAACAGGAGGGCATCCTCACACTAGCAGCTCAGAGTCATATTATCTACCAAGAATGTCACCTGCAAAACCACTAATAAAGAACATCAGGCTATTCCCCAGGGGGGGAATTAGAGCTAATCACTGAAGGATGCTTTTCCTGCCTGGTTCATACTGTGAGCACAGGCAGAAGCTGCTCACTGGAAGTTTGAAGTTTATCACTGTGTTGGTCTCTGAACAGAACCTGCAGCTGCTTTAATTTCTGTGTTAATGAGAGTGAGCATCACCCCACTGGATGAGGAGCCAGAGGTGCCACCAGGACTCTGGTCACAAGGAACTAACTGAGCAATGGGGAAAAGAGTTGAGTGGGACAGCAGAACCACGTTAAACCTCAGCACTCAGGAACCAACATCCTGCTCCACAGATAAAACACATCTCCTGCTTTTCAGGATGTCCCTGGGAGCTCTCCCTATCTCTGGGAGCCCACTGGGCACACAGCAGGGCACCCACTCCCAATAAAATCATCCTTAGCTGTGATGATACAGGCTCTGCCTCTCTTGACTCCAAATTCTGCTTTTGAAGACAGCAAGGAAAGAAAACATGACGATACAATCCTGGCTGCTACTCCACAGCCATCCTTTTTTCCCCCCAGCTTATCTCATTTTGCATATGTTAAGAACTACAGGCAAAACATCTCTGGAAGCAGACATGAGGACATGCTGCATCCCCTCCAAATCCCCAGCCAGCACAGGCAGTTTTTGTTCAGTCAGCAGCAAGTTTTCAATCTGTGCAAAACCTAAAGCAAGGGAAGGGGGGGCTTGGGACCACATCCAGCACTAAGTATCTGGAGGATCTGCTGAGAAGCTTTAGCTCTGTCCTGGCTGCTGATGGCTTTGGGATGGGTGCATCACCAAAGTCCAGTTCAGGGAAACACTGCTGGTTCTTCAGCATCTCGTGAGCAGGAACCTCACTGCCACCTTTCTGATGAAACCAGAGAACAGGCATAAAGGCTTTCACTTGGAAAAGAAGGGAAAAAAATCCCCCAATACAAACTGACAGGACGTGATTTTTAATCTGTTTAACAGAGAAGGAGCTTTTACAACAAGGTAATATGGCTTTAGACAAGAGAGCTGGGCACAGAAGGATGGCATTGAGGTTGTTGGAGATGCAGGTGGTGAAGGAAAGTATCTGGAAGGGAGCTGTTCCCCACATACCACCTTCCTCCAATCATTTTCACATTAGCCTATCCCTAAGTGCATATAATTTTCACATCAAAGAAGTTTTTTTTTAATTTAAAAAAAATTAAAACAACAAAAAAACCCTAGGATTGAAGTAGATAATTTCTTTGCTGAAGTCTTTCAAGCAGCTCTTCTCTATGGCATGACAGAAAAGTACAGAGGAGACAAGCATTTAGAAGTCTCTTCCACGGGATTCAGATTAATCCTTAAGCATAGGATTTTTAAAAGTTTCTTTGAAACTCTGACAGAAAGTGTAAAGAAAGCCCCAGGAGCACCAACCTCCCAGCAATGTGTATACTTTGCCCCTTTGCTTAAGGTCTGAAGTAATCAGCATTTAGGAGACTGTGGTGAGGAGGGAAAACTGAAGATGAATCTGAGACCAAACTGTCTCCCATCAACCAACCCTTCTGGGCCAGATGCACAGAGCATCTCTCAGCCTTTGTACTGCTCATCCTTCACTCTGCTTTTTAAAAAGCCCTTTTATCCCTCTAGGTCTGGACAAGAGCAGGGTGAACAAGTGCCAGAAATTTCTCCTCAGTCCTAACCAGGTCCTTGAAGGGGGATGTGTACCCCCCAGCTCTTAAAGCAGCTCCTGGTGCTGGGCTTTAGTGCTTCCTTCAAGCAATTGCAGGAGCCAGGCTCAGGCAGGAACTCTCCTTTAATGAGATTTTATTAAAAGACTCTATTACAAATAGCCACTTAAGCAAGTGAACCTTTGGAGCCTTTAGTCCATGATGTCAGGACTGTGGCTGGGTGGTTCCTGGGAGTATTAAACGTGATGCTAATACAGGGCTGTTCGATATGACAGCCATAAAACTGCCTTCAGCATATCAGGCAGGAGGCCAGGGAGGCTTTTTGTTGCCTATCAGGACTTGGCTAAAGGTCTCCTGCAACAAGGCAGCAGGAAGCAAGGAGCTAGGCAGGGATTCAGCTCTCCCACACAAGGCTGGAAACTCCCCCGAGGCTGGAAAAACCCACAGAGCAAAGGCAAAGCAGCAAATCTTTGCATCCATACCCAGGTCTCCTTTCCTTGATGAAATTATCCAGCCCTGTGCCCAGCTCCAGCTGGGGCAATGAGCTCCCTAAAGCAGCATTCCCCCCAAAGTTATACACCACAACACCTCTCCCTTCCTCATCCCAATAATTCCTGTGGAATACCCCCCATGAACCCTGAGCCCAGCAGGTTTTTTGGCACATCCAGTGGGACCATTTACAGGAGTCTGACCTTTGGGTTTGCCTTCCCTTGCTCCTGGGAGCCTGGCTGCCTTCCTGCCCTCCCTGCACACCCGTTCCTGTGTGTCAATATCACACGTGTCAGCCTGCCCACAGCTTTACAAATCACACCCAGGACACACCAGGAATGCAAACCTTGTTTGCCAAGGGTGACTGATAAGAAAACTAACAGGGAAACTGGTTCGACCCATCTGTCAACCGGGGAACGATAAGCAGAGGGCAGAGCACCCCACATTCGTCACCTTACAACCTGCGGCTTTCTACCAATAGGTGGCACCAGCAATTTTTGGATGTGCTACAAGATGGTACTCGGGTCCCTTTCATAGGATCATAGAATCAGCTGGGTTGGAAGGGACCTCAGAGATACCAAGTCCAACCCTTGATCCACTCCCGCTGCAGTTCCCAGCCCATGGCACTCAGTGCCACATCCAGGCTCTTTTTAAATATCTCCAGACACGGAGAATCCACTACTTCCCTGGGCAGCCCATTCCAATGTCTGAGCACCCTCTCCAGAAAGAAATTCTTTCTCATCTCCAACCTAAACCTCCCCTGGCACAACTTGAGACCCTGCCCTCTTGTCTTGCTGAGAGTTGCCTGGGAAAAGAGCCCAACCCCCCCCGGCTCCAACCTCCTTTCAGGGAGTTGTAGAGAGTGATGAGGTCTCCCCTGAGCCTCCTCTTCTCCAGGCTGAACACCCCCAGCTCCTTCAGCCTCTCCTCATAGGATCTGTGCTCGAGTCCCTTCACCAGCCCAGTTGCCTCCTTTGGACCTGCTCTCCAGCCCACCAGAGATGGATGGACCATCCATTTGCCATGGCAGCCTCCAGCTCCTCTCTTTCTTTTTGTCTGAGTTAGGGAAAGGTCAAAATTCCTGCTGTCTGCTTGTCCCTTCCCCAAGCAAACTTATTGTCAGGAGGAAATCTGTTCTGAGCAAGTCCTGCAGGAAACTGAGTCTGGAAGGTGGATGCAAAGAGGTGAGAAAAGGTTCTTTGAAACTGAAGCCCAGACTAAGCCTCCACAGAAAGCAAAGAGCAAGTGCACAATTTAACCCAGCAAAACACAAAGTTTCTTCTAACTGAGCCTGGCCATCCATTAAAAACCCTAAGTTACAAACCAATACAGTTTAAATACATGTGGAATGAGCATGTTACCTTGACTGGAGCATCCTACAGGAGAAAACCTCAAACCACACACGTGCTGAGACCCAGATGCTTGATCCTCACACACACAAAAAAAAAAATAAAGGAGAAGTGACCCCAAGCAGGTCAAACCAAGCTCAGAGCCATCACAGCTCCACTAGGAAACCCTCCTGCTGCCGAGGCAAGGATGGAAAGAAGAAAACTCTTATCAACTGTCCCACACCCACTACAGGTGTCCTGCATCTAAGGGCTTCAGCTTACAACTCCACCAGCTGAATTCAGCCCATATAAATTATTAAAGAGTCTGCAGACATTACACAGTTCATGTAGTTAATGATTATAGTTCAGCGTCTAGGTCAGATATAATTAGATGTTACATTAAAATAGCTTCACAGAGCCATTTATTCTGATTTAATTACTTAAAATGATAGTATAATGAGCAGTGCTTTCAAAGAAAAAAGAAATCTTTTAATGAGCTCATTTTAAGTTAATATAAGGCAAATTAATCATTTAACAAAATGCAGTAAAAAGACAAGTTCATATTTTTAAATATGTTGTGCCTGTGTCAAGGAGGTTAGTTTACTGCCATGCTAGGATAGATACACAGGTGGCTCTCAAAACACCACCAAACACTGTACATCTGGAACATCTTTAAACCATGTTTTCTTCCTTCCCCAGATGTACCTGCTATGCCAAAGCCCTTTGAAATATAACCTGAGCAGCAAATTTACGACCATCAATCTGTGTCTTTATTCCAGGGTGGGAGAGAGCAACAGCCTGCAAAGCAGTTTCCTGGAGTAGGTGAGCTCCAGATGAAGGGTTAATCATGGGCTGGTTCATCAATCATTTATTTGCTGGCTCAGAAAATGAGCTTTCACTTGTTTGTTTGCTCAAGAAGTGATAAGCCCATTCCCTCGCTAGCTCGCCTGTTTTCTTCCCTTTGCATTGTTTCAGAGATTTCAATCCTTTCCAATTTTTGTAATCAGTCATTTTGGTCTTTTAGCAGGAGCATTTTTCAAGCAAGCAGCAATTATTGGAGTGAAAGCAAGCAGCTCTCTGCAGGGGAGGCAGCAGGCTCTGGTTCTCAACCCTGCCAGAAACTGCATCCCTCCTCTCACCAGCAGCAGCCAAGCAGAGGTGTTCTCTTCAGAGCCAAAGCCAGAGCCAGAGCCACCCCATCCCTGCTGCACAACATCTATATCGTGTTAAAAAGCATCTATAGTGTGTTAAAAAGCAAGCCAAGACCCCCAAGTGGCCACCACAACCCACCCTCTCCTCTCCTCACCTGAAACAGCAGCCTCACTAAGCCAGAAATAAAAAGCCCAGAAGTACTTGTGGGGAGTCCTACTCTCAACCCTCATTTTTTTTTTCCTCTGCAGAAAGGCTAAAACAAAACTTCTCTCCCTAAATTATTTGCAAACATTTCCACAGCATCCCCTGCAAAATGAGCAGCTCTCCCAGCTCAGGCATCACCTGGATACCTCGGTGAGGGAGGAGATGCTGAGTGTAAAGCAGCGACTGCACTGCTCCCCCCGGGGGACATAAATAATTTCAGGCTACACGTTTCTATCTTAACACATCATCTCTGCTCCCAATTAGGTAAAGCCAATGGCTTTCAGCTGCAGTGCTTCCTCAGCAGCAGATGCAGAAGCAGGAGTTTGGTGCTATGACAACACGGTGGGTGCCATCCATCTCACCAGAGGCACAGGCAGCCTTTGGGTGCACCCACCTGCCTCCCTCCCACCCCTTCCCTCCCAATTACTGGGGTTTAGGTCTGGGGGATTGCTCTCCCATGCCTTATTTTTTTTAATTGTTTCCTTTTTTTTCCTATTTTTTTTCTTTTTTTTTTCTTTTTCTTTTTTCTTTTGCTTTTTTCTTTCACACTCCTGCCCAGGGAGCTTCACAAAAGCAAAGCCACCCTGCCCATTTACCCACAGAAGTTCAGCAGCAGCAGACCAAAACAGAACACATGCAGCTGAATGCTGCCTCAAACACTGCTCTTGCTGCTGCCTCCCCTTCTCTTGTCCTAAACCTGAATTTCAAAGAAAAATGCAGCATCTCCGAGCCACAAGACCCCAGTGCAAGGCTCGTGTCACACAGCCATTAATAAAGCTTTCCAGACAAATCTGACTAGAGAGATAATAGGCTTAAACAATTAGGGAAAAAAAAAAAAAAAGAAAAAAACCCCACACATTTCCTGCTATGGAGTCTTTTTCTCGTCCTATTCTCTGTAATTATTTTCTAAATGTAGATCATTTCATATGATGCAGGCAGCAGTGTTCCACAGCTAATCAGGCCATATGTTTTCAGATTTCGAAAAGAAAACTAATTAAAAAGAAATGAAAAATGAAGAAGAAGAAGGGGGAAAAAACAAAAAAGAGAAGGTTTGTAAGGAGGACTGGTAGGTTTGGGTTGGAGAGGAGCGGTGAAGGAATCTTTCAGGAATGTATACATTCACTCAGCTCTGGGTTTTGTTTTCAGAATTGTTTCTGGCAGAAACCTGAAGAAAAATATGAACCAGATGTACAAGGAAATAGTTTCTTCATCAGAGAGAGAAGAATAGCTCTCTGTCTGCCAAGAGATTTTTAGCCTTTTACATTTTACCAAGGTGATGGTAAAAATCCCCTTCAGGGATAGTTTCTCTGAGGGACAGACACAGGGACAGCACCTCTGGCCATGGGGGTGTCCGAGGAGAGTGACAGCTCATGGGAATTTAACATGCCATGAGTTTAGTACTGAGCCCTTTTCTAAAGGATTTAGGGACAGATTTGGTGAGGAGAGCCCCATGGGGACCCTCACACCACAGGGATGGGTCTGCTGGGGACAGAGGAGGTGGCTTGGCCGGGGACTACAGTGAGGTCTCCCCTGCCTTGGGCAGCAGGGAGGGAAGGATGGGTTGGAAAAGCTCATCTGAGGGCAGCCCCTGGGATTGGGGGAAGAGCCCAGGAGCACCCTGTCCACTCTTCTGCGGGGAATCAAAGTTACAGACTGCTTTGTTTTGGAAAGGACCTTAAAGATCATCCAGTTCCATGGACACCTCCCACCAGTCCAGGTTGCTCCAAGCCCCGTCCAACCTTCAACACTGCCAGGGATGGGGCAGCCACACTGGGAAACTCACAGAAAATGATTTCTTCCTAATATCCAATCTAATAACTTTTTACTTGGTTTCTCTTTTGTTAGCCCCTCTTTTTAATGTGCCACAGGAAGCAAATCTCCAAGGAGAGGAAACTTCTTTCTTCTCTGCTCTGGGATTGCCAGTGCTGTCCATCCCAGGGTGATGGCATTTCCCCCAGCCCTGGAAAAATCCTGCAGGGTGAATTACCCCATCTCCACCTCCCTGGACATCCACTCTGAGGGGGTACAAGCACAAAGATCGTCTCTGCTGACAGACAGAGCTTTGCTGGAGGGCAGGAGAAAGTACCCAGAGACCCAGAGAGTCAGGAGCAAGAGATCGAGCAGTGGGGAGAAGAAAAATGAAAAATGAAATCAAAATTACACCAAAATACTGACTTCTGAGGAGCTTAAACACAGGCAGGAGAGCAGCACCTCTGCACCTTGTCCAGGGCTCTGGAAGAAAGGGGCCACAGAGGTGACCCTCCTGGGAGCATCCATGGTCCCACACTGTCACCCATGGGTGCTGCAGGGCCACCCCATTCTTCCCTTCAAACCCAGGGAATCACCAGGGCCAGCAGCCAGGCCTGGCCTGAGAGGGGACCTGAAGTGAAAGCTAAATAAGGCAGGAAAAGGGCAAGAGAGAGCCACCAGGCCACTTTAATCTCATTAAATACACCTCCAGGCTTCAATAGCCACACCTGCTCATTAGTAAAGTTGCCAAGAGGAGTTGTTTGCTCACCCTTAACCTCACTCCAACCTTCCCACACCAGGAATGGCTTTCTCAGGGATTTCTGGTTCTCTGCTTTGGGCAGCTCAGAAACCTCTCTGATCCCTCCTGGGGGTTGGGTGTGAAAAGGGGAAAAAAAGGAAAAAAAAATAGTCATAAGCACTGATGACATTTTTATCTATCGAAACCAATGTGTTTTGAGGGGACCACATCAGCTCTGATGAACAGGCTGGGAATCTCCCAGTGGCAAGCCAGGCATCTTCCATAGACGCTTGTTGTTCAGACTGGATGGATGTCTGTCTCTCAACACTTTTTAATTCCCCCAAAAAAATTTTCCCAAGGTTTTGTAACTCAAAGTAAAGAAACCCAAGGTCTCACTATAGTAGTAGGGGATCTTTGTTTTCAGGCCAGCTCTACTTAAAAACAAACAAATGGTGCAATTCTGGGGTTGGCTCGCCAAGTTGGCTTAGTCCTCATAAGTCCTGGCACTAGCTAATAAAGAAAAGCAAAAAAGTTCAATTTTCTGCACTCAAAAAAGACAGTTACATCGTTTGAGAGCCAGCAGCATGAGCTCCCCAGGTCCATCACAGCTCCCCCGAAGTTTAAAAATGCTCAGTTGTACTTCAGAAAGTGTCTAAAGCAGCTGAGATTTCACATGGGACACTCAGAGAAGAGGAATTTAGCAGCATATGTTTCGTGGTGATTGGCAAATTATCAGGTCATTGCTCCAACTTCCACAAACATCATCAGTCAACAGCAATAAAAACCACAGGTTTGGGTCTCAGGAGCCTTCAAACTATTTTCCAGAGTTCAAACTCATGACAAGATGCTCCCTACAACACTACAGGAGCACTGAGCTGCTTCATTAGAACAACCCAGATGCAGTTTAGTTTTTAGGTTGACCAGAACAACAAATACCACCAGATTTTTTTCAAGAGTCACTCAAATTTTTTGCTCACTTTGCATTTTAAATGCAATTTTTCTATTTTCTCAGTAAGTAGCCCTGAAGAATCACGTTTCTTCCTAGAGTGGCACCATTATAGATGGCCATTCTTCAGCTTACTTGGGATTTGTCTCATTCAATGCCTCAGCACTAGGAGAAACTCCAGCATACACATTTCTTTCAGCTCCTCCATCTGATAGAGGAGCCAGCATACATACAGGGGGGATAATACCTCCAACCTTAGCATTTCCCTGACAACGATATCAAGAAAAATACTCCAGGGGCTTTGTTAATAGAGAGGAACTTCAAACATCCTTTATTCTCGGATTTAAGCAGGCTGTAATCCTATAGGGTTGATTTTTCTCTTGCTGGTGAGAACAGATACAAACGTGTTGTTTCCTCAGACACTCATGACTGCTACTGATGCTTTTTTTTTTTTCCCCCCTTGCTTGAAAACCTTAAAGATCTTCAGAACGTTTTCCCATTTATTTCTCCCTCGGCTTCAGGAAATTCTACTGCCCATGCTGGAGGTGATGGGGCACAATCCTGCCCTGTGTCCCCATGGGGCTTTGCTCTCTCCAGGGCTGAGCATCACTGCCAAGGGGATGGAGGGATGAGGGGCTCTGACTGAGCATGGCAATTCCCTGCTCCTGATGGCTGCTAGGAAATTACCACTCAGCCAGAGAGGAAAATAACATCTTATTTACTGTCTCTCCTGGGATTTGTCTGAGGTCTGAATGTGCTGGCTCACAGGCTGCAGAGAGGTGCTGAAATGCAAAACCCAGCTGCCAGCATCAGGCTGCACAGCTCACCCCCACTTTCCCAGAGCCCTGACACTGATACCTCCACCAGTACCCACAGCATCAGTGGTACCCACACCAGCATCCTCTGTCCCTCCCAGCTGTCCCCAAGGTGGGCTGGCAGAGGATGGGTCCCTCCTGCCCCAGCCAAAGCAGGCAGATGGAGGCATTTTGCTGCCAGCAGCTGGTGACTGTCCCTCTACAGGCATGGAATTGGCTTGGCAAACACCTCAAACACCTTTGGAGAGTAGAGGCAGGTTGGCCAGGGCCAGGCAAGGTGCCTCCACACCCCTGCCCTGAAAGAACCAGGAATTTTTTAAAAAGAAATTTCACTTCCCTGCTGAAAACATCTGGTCTGCTTGGCACCTCTGCTGCAGCAAGTGAAGCAGAGTGCCTTGCTGATGGGCACGGTGCCACCACGACAGATGGGGATGAGCACAGGCAGCCAAGAGACCTTGTATCAGCATCGAGTGTGTTTGCTAAGGGCAGGATTCACAGCCAGAAATGTCAAAATGGCTGAGTTTCTGTGCCTATAGATCCCAGGAAGGAGAGGCTGAGCTGAACCTGCTCTGGGCAGGATTAACTTGGGGATGGGGGAGGGGGGGAAAAAAAAAATTCTGTGGCCACGGAGCATGAGTTTCTGGTAGCATGGAGCTAGATTAACTTCTGGCTAAGAGGTTCCTTCTGTCTCATCCTGCTTCCAGGCAAAAGAGTCCACAAACTGTCCTGGAGCTGGCAAGACACCAGGAAGGAAAGAAAGCAATAATCCTCCAGCCAGGAGGGACACGGGCAGCAGAGTTATCTGTGCAAAACTGGGCTGAAAGACCTGATCTGGTGTATCCTGAGGTCAGCTCAGCTGGCATGGGGAGGTGCCAGCTCCTCTCTGCTGGCACACCCTGGCAGCCCTGGGGGACAAGGACTGCCTTCATTTTCCATCAGGGAGAGGGCAAAGGGCTAATTGCTCTGATTAGCGTTGCCCTCATTTCGCAGCCATTTCAGGGACTGGGCAGAGCACTGAGCCTGGCAAGGAAGGAGAAGGGGGGGGGAGGAGCAGATGTACAGCAGGAGAGGCACAGCTTGGGTTGCCCAGCCCTGCCCAATGTCACCCCGGGTGGCCTGTGTCCTTGGGGTGGCCACCAGGATGTGGCACCAGTGACAAGCATCCTCCATCCCCTGCCACCCTGGGCTTTGCCCTTTTCCTGGGGGCATCTTGCCAGCATCCATGACCCATCCTCCAGCAGGCTTAGGTGGGAGAAGAGAGCAGTGTGGGGATGAAGGAAGAGCCAAGCTGCTGATGCCACACACCCTGCAGAGCACAGCCTGCCCTCCTCCTTGTCTGGGCCAGCTGGAATGAGCCCTCTCTGACAAGTGATTGACTCAGCCATTATATTCCTGGGTGATCAGAGAAACAAACACACTCCGTATAAAACTCTGGGCTTTCTAATCCCAAAGGATGCTTCCTGTGGGAAAACTTAGTGGCTTGCTCAGAGCAGGAGGGAGCAGCATGGGATGAGCTATTCAGAGAGGCTGGGGAGAAATTAGGAGCAGGGCAGAGAGGATTTTTTTTTTTTTCTCCCTGCTGCATTGTTGTAGCCTGCCTCACTCTTTCTTCAGCTGGCAATTAAAAAATATAATAATACAAACACACACCCTGAGTGAGAGAGGAAAGACAATTGGCAGGAGCCAGCACGTCTGCACTTGTTTTAACTTTTTATATTTATTAAAATGCTCTGGAAGCCTCTTGCATTCCAGCAGACTTTGGAAAAGCACTGAAATAAGCTACATCCTGGAAAATGTTCAATTTCCAGCAGCTCTGGACAAACACATCTGCTGAAGGGACAAGCAAGGGTGGGCACAGGAGTGTTATCTGTCCTCAATACCATCCATGAAATGTCCAGAATCTCCTGGCTGATCCCTACTTGCAGAGGCAGGACTCAGCCTCAGCCTGGCTGGGCAAGTTGCATCTTCCCTGGTGCAAGAAGCTCTTCCAAAACCAAACCCCAGAGCCTGTCCTGGGGCAGGAGAGCTCAGGAAGGCACAGCAGTGCCTGGAAAGAGGGCACTTGGAAGAGCTGGGCTGCATCCAGACCCCCTGGAGTCAGTAGGATACTTTGCACATCTGGTCAAAGCCAAAACCATTACTGAAGCTGATGGGAATCTCTCTTCTGGGTTTTATGGGAGGTCTTGGTCCCAGACAAACTGATTCACTAAACCTAAAGCAGGCTCAGTACCTCTTCCTATTGCTGCTCTCTGTCAGCCCTCTGAAAACACTTCAGCCTCCACTGCCTTGACATCCTCTGGCTTTACAGCCATAGTTTGGTTGAATATGAAAGGAAAAAAAAAAAAAAAAAAAAAAAAAAAAAAGATCTTACTTAGATCTGTAGGAGGTTAAAACTCCAGGTTCTGAGCTTGCAGTGAGAAGGAGGAGTTAGGGTTTCTTGCATTTGTCTTCCTAATTGCTAAGACTCAGCTGTATCTGCAAGGGAGACAGACACAGTTTAAATTCTGGGTTCCCAGGACCACAAGGAGCACCCCATTACCAGAGCACCCCACTTCCAGCCAGGGGCCAGCACCCACCTAACAGCCCCTAAATCGATCCAGGACCCACAGAGCATCCACCACCTCCAGTATCTCCGACCACTTGATGCTCCAGCATCCCATCCTCCCTACCCAGGGACAGGATGCTCCCTTTGTGCCCCAGGAGCCTAAAACCTCCAAACCCTGGTCTTGTTTTTCCCTCCAGCCGCTTGGAAGCCACTGGATGTTGCAGGCAGGAGCATGGATTGCTGCCAGGCAGAGAGAGCAGAGCCAAGGCTGGCACTGGCACCCGAGGAGGTGGCTTTGGTCCCTGCCTGCAGCCGTGTCAGGGGCAAGGGGGGGCTGCCCCTGGATGTGCAAACATTTCTGTTCAATTCTGCTGGATGGGACTGGCAGGCAGGGAAGGGCACACGAGGAGATCAGCTTTAGATCAAAGCAAGGCAAAGATGGGAAACACACTGTGAAAATTCCACATACAGCCTCCCCCCACCAAAAATAAATAACTAAGTAAGTAAATAAATAAATAAAGCTACTTAGGAAGAAATCCAGAGTGGACCCAAGGGAAAGAGTGAAGGCACAAGTGAGAAAAAGGAAATGAAGCAGCAGGGAGTCAGTGAGGCAGCTGAGAAGGAAAGAATGGAGTTGGGAAGGGGTGTGTGCACATAGTGCATAAGGAAGAAGTATTTCTGTACAGCAACAAAGTAGAATTATCCATACCTGAGCAATACAGTTACTGGAGACCTTCTGATTTAATACAGTCACACTAAAAAAAAAATGCATCAGCTATCTAGAGACTGATTCTACAAGTAGCTGGCAGCAGACATGGCCAAGAGCAAACAAGAGCCCAGCTGTAGGTACAAAGGGAAATGCACCTCTAGGATTGGGGGGAAAAAATGCAGTCCTGGGGGTCCAGGTAACTGAATTCCCTAAATACACACAGCTGGGTTTAAACATCCTGCAGCTCCAGCTGAATCCCAAAGAATGCCATGAATATCTCTAAAGTGTCACAAAAATACAGCAAGGAGGTACCCACAAACTGTGTCCTAGACAGAGATCCTGGATACTCCCACAACTACCTGCAGCTCTGGAGTTTCCAGACTTTGGAGATTCACCTCTTACAATTTGGGATTTTTACAGCTTCTGGGAAAAAAAGAAAAAAAAAAACCACAAAGAAGAGAACTGTTTTTGTGGGAGGAATGAACAAGGGGAATAAGAAGGCACAAAACCAAAGGCGTTTCTCAGAATACCTTCTTTACATCTTTTTCTTTTTTTCCCCAAGATGCAGTGAAAATGGTGAACCAAAAACCCAGGACATATTCCCAAACAACATCAAACCATGGTGTTCATGGACCCAGCAAGTTACAAGCATCCAGCAAAGAATTTATTGTTTATTACCAGAATAGACTGACCTAAACAAGAGAGACCTGGAAGTGGCTATTATCCCTCCAGCTCTGTGGAGTAGGAATCTAACTCAGCTTCTTCCCTCTGATACTAATAATTAGAAAGACTTCTGAAGCCTGATGGGGAGATTAGGTTGTTTACAGTTTTGCCTTTATCAAATAAATTAAGGTCTATCTGAATCCAGCCAAAATTTCCCAGGAGGGGCTTTTCTCCTACTGCACAGGTTCTCTGTGCTGTCTGCCCCTTAGACTGAGGCAGAAAATGGCTTTAATAGGATAAACAGTGGGAAACACAGTGAATTAACCCAAGAAAAAAGATCAATATCTCTATAAGAGCATCCAAAGCCTGTACCAAAGCTATGCCTGCAAATGAGGGAGACTGGAGAATCATTCCCATGTCTTCAATGGGACCTCACCACAGATGGATTAAAAAACATCTGCTAATGGACTTTTAGAGCTGGAAAGAGGGAGTGGTGGCAACTGCATTGCCTCTTTTAATTTTTTCTCCCAGTTCTGGAGTTTTGTACTGCTGGTTTTTTTTCCCCTAAATGGCCGAATATCAGACTTGGATAATACAGGCCCTAGGCAAGCTTTGACAGCTAATGCCATTTGAAGGGCTCTCAAAAAGGGTGCTTCTGGAAAAGCTCTTTCTCCAGCTAGCCTCTCCTCCAATTTAGTACTTTACATCTGAAATTTTGAAGCCAATTTTCTTTTTTTCTGAAGCTTTAATGAAAGGAGCAAATGATTTATAATGGCTGTCGTTACGCTGGAAAGAGGCAAGCAAAGCTCTTAGGACTTTTGCCCTGGACCTCGTGTCACTGTTTTGCACAGCAACAGAGACATGCTCACATTTTGCACTCCACTGGCCCATTTATTCCACCCAAATCAACTCAAAACCTTATTACAGGAAAGCTTTTCAGCATGGAGACTGGGGGGGCACCGTGGAGAGCAGGTTTCACACAGCTCCAGGTGGTCTCCAAAGATCAAGTCCATGATGGACCCAAAGGTGGTCCTTGAGAGCAGACACCCATCAGTCCCCATCCCATCAGGCTTTGCCTTCTCAACAGAGACTTGCTGCAGTTCTGCCTCATTCCTTGACATAGGACACTTCATCTGGAAGCCAAGCACAGTCCTGCTCCCTCCTACAAACCCAGGTGGTGGTAGCAGAGTAAGTGCCTTTGCAGCTCTGGACCCCAGGCTGTCCTAAGAGACTCATTTAATCCACTGTCAGCTTCTAAAAGAAATTTATTTGAAGAAGGGAGCAGATGGGAGGAGGAGGATTCCCATTGCTTGGTGTGGGGAAGCTGCAAATGCTCCACGTTTTCCCAGCTGCAGACCCTGAGCCTCAGGAGGTGTAAGGTACAAACATTTAGGTACCATGCAAAGATGGATTATTGTTTTTTAAGTAGTTCTGTCTGAGCCCTGTCTGGGTCCTGAGAGGGGTACCCAGGACTTGAGCATCCATTTCTCTCTCTGCTATCACACACAGCAGCCTGAGACCCCTAGGAAAAAAGTAAGACAGTAAAGGAACTTGAAACACCAACATTTTAAGCTTCTGACCATAATGAGAATCGGTTTTATAAGCTGAGAACTGACAGGATGGTGAATTCAGGTCGACTTAAGTATATAGATGGAAAAAAAAAACCTGCAGTAACTTAGGAGAGGGGTCTGAGAGTGGAGAGGCAAGGAGGTGGGAAACGACTTATTGCTTTGCAATAAAGCTTTAAAGAAAAGAGAAAGGGGTGGGGGGAGAAGGAAAGAAAAGAGCAGCAGGAGGCCTGCTAACAAAGCAGATTCTGCCCAAATTGCCAACCAGAGGCCCACAAAGCAGTGGGGGGGCTCACAATGGGAGAAAAAAAACCTCCAGCAACCCCGAGGATATTGTGAGAGCTGGAGAAAGACTTTTGCAAAGTGGGAACAGGCTGCCCTACTGCTGGGGTGCTTTATTCCTTTCCACAGCTTTACAAATCACTATCTGGAAGATATTTTGCAAAGGTCTCCCCTTGCCCAGTGGGTTGAGCTGCTACTGTCCCTGGCAGCCTGTGTGGAGCTTTGCATCCCATTCTCCTTGGGAAGAACTTTGGGGTTTTCCCTTCAAAACGGGCGATACCAAAAAAAACTCCAGGGCAGAGACAGTGTCATGTCTAAACACCACATCCACTTCAGGAACAAGGCTTTGGCTGAGGCAATGAGCAAAAGCATGTTGAAAAACCCCACCAGTTGCTCAGTTCAAGCCAGCAGGTTGCTTCAAAGCCCCCCCTGAATAACCCATCACCTCCTTTGGCCGCGTGCTGCCCGCAAGCGCATCGCTCCAACACATCTAATACTTTACAAGTGCCTAAAAAAAAAAAACAACCAACACATAACTTGTCAGGTTGTCGAGCAGCCCCTCAATTTATGTCTAGACAAGCAGGTCAAAAGGGGCAGCAAAAAGCTGAACTGTGAATTCCCATTTCTTGCTGGCTGCTGAAAATCACCGCAACCCGCGACACCGAGCGCTTCGGCGCTGTCGGAAGCTGCATCGCCCACAAAAGAGCTCCAGGCAGGACCAACCTCCAGGGGAATGCAGCTGGGGGACACTTTGAAGTCCTCTCCATTCTTCTCTTTCAAGGAGCAATTTATAGAGGAGCTGGCTTCTGAGAGATTGATGGACAAAAGGCCTGGAGCAGCTATGTATAGCCGGGGGGGGGGTGCAGAAGGCTGGATCCATCAAGGTCAGTGGCAAAACTCCTTCAGTCCCACTCTGTGCTTTCCTGGAGGCACTTTCACATGCAAACCTTGTGTAGCAGGGAGGACTTGGGCTCCTCCTTCAACACATGCACCACGGGGACCCACTAAACAAGGCTCTTCAAATAACCTGGGCTCAGGGTCCACAGACACCCGTGCACCCACAGATGCACCCATTTTTTCCCAAGGAATTTGAAATTTTGCAGGGTTGCAGGAAAATGTGGCACATATCATGAAAGGAACAGAAATTATCCTAGCCTTGGGGCAGCAGTGCCTTGCCTGCATGCCAAGGAGCTCTGTAGGTTTTATGTTTTAGTTTTACTTTGGTGATCAATAAAACATTTGGTACTTAATGGGTCTTTGCCAACTTCCAGGTCCAAGAGAGAGCACACCTCCTGGAAAACAGCAATATTCTCCATTCTTGGTTGCTCAGGGCTTTGTAGAAGCTACTGTATGCACATGGCACATCAACCTCATGTTTTATGTCATTGACACAAGACATCAAGACATCAAGCTGTCCATGTGAAGCTAAGCCAGGTGTTTAAATGACATGCTGCCTAATTACAGGGCAGAGATATCTCAGCCCAAGCTGGCACAGCTGGATGGTGCCTGTCACCCAGCCCATGCTGAGTGAGGGCTGAGCAACAAAACCCCCAAGTTAGCAGGGACTTTTGTTGGAAAAGTACCTGTCTGCAAAGCTACTGCCTGCTCTTCTTTCCTGACCATATGGTTTCCAGCTCTGCTTCCCAGTGCAAGCATCCATCAGCCCCACACTTATCTGCATCCTGGCTTGTGCTGACTTGGCATTTTTAAGATGTCAGTGGAAGGCACATCACACACATGTGCTTTAACATCATATATCAGAAGCTCAAGGTCTGCAAATACGTTCCTTCCTTCCCTCCCTCCCCTGCACTTTTTATGCATTTTACCAAGTAAGCAGTTTTGCACTTAAATTTTCCTTGACAAATGCTTCTATTTGAGCTGATCTTAATACTCAGGAGAGATGAGAGTCAGACAGCCCAGGAGAGAGAGAAATTTTCTATTTCCAGAGGAGACACAGAGCATTCTCCCCCAGCATCCATGCTCCCCTGATGCCCCTGGGCAGGGAGCAGTTTTCCCTCCCTGTCCCACCAAGCCTGTGCCCAGGGAGGAGATGTTATCCCTCCTTGTTATCCCTGCTCCTGCTGAGCAGAAACCTCAAGCTCAGTTTTTACAGACCACTGGAGATGGGGAAAGTGGGTCCAGCTCCCAACCAGAGGAAAGGAGGGCAGGGGGAGGCAAGAAGGCACCAAAGAAGAAAACCATCAGATTTTAAAGACAAGGAAGGGAGCCCTGGAGTCCTGACACTGAGCCATGCAGAGGTCCTTTCAGCCCTTATCAACTCAATGCTCTGACCCCTCTCTCCAAACCCTACACCCCTTGGTACCCCAGGAGCAGCCAAGCTGTGCCCATGGACAGCAAAACCCCTTCCAGTTGGCTTAAGAGGCTGGAGAGGTTTAGAAAATTAATTTACAGGCACTGTAAACTTTCTTAGCACTTCTTTGTAGGGCTAAATCAAATCAGAGGGCTGGATAACATTCCCAGGCTGTGGTTTTTCAGGCAGAGCCTCGTCAAACATGCAGCCTGTAAATGGAAAGGTCTGGGCTCAGAGTCTTGCTAGCTCTGGAATAAAGCACACTCCATCCAGGTTTGAATTCAAATTGTTTTTTTTTTTATGTACCACCAGAGATTTTTGCCCTGTTGTTACAGTGCAAAAGGATTTGTAATGGAATGGAGTTTTAATCTATTATTGATTATTGCATTATTAAAAAAATAAAAATAAAATTAAGCCAGTCTCTTTGAAGGACAAGGTAATATATTTTAAGAAGTTCTTAAGTTTCATAGCAACTCTTAAAAAAGTCTTTATTGCTGTTCCCTTTCCCCCATACAAATCTTATTGCCAGAGACAAAGTTTTACTCTTATGCTGGTTAATATCTCATTGTTTTATTCTATAACTGTCCAGATCAGTCCTCATGATCAGGATGTCCCCAGTACCAGCTACTTTTTCTCCTTTTGTCACCTGCTGGAACTCCCTGCCCCTTGCTTATGCCTGGGACCACAGTTTTCTTCTCCTCAAGTCAACTCGAATTTCAGTTACCTTCTGGGTTCCCTTTATCCCAGTTTCCAGTAAAAAAAAGAAAAATACATATATATATGTATGTATACACATAAAAATAACTCTGAACTTCGTTTAGAAACCACCTGATTAACCATTCTTGTTTGGAGATATTTAAAATTCTCTGGGGCAAGGGCTTTACATCCCACACCTGATGTGCTTGTCGTGCTTTAGAACAGCAAAATGATGAACACAAGAGGTTGGAATCCCAAAGCAAACCAACTCTGCTGCAGTTTTGTAGAGAGGTAGAGGGATGGAAAGAAGAACTGAGACAGCATCTGCCCACAGGTACCTGCAGAAGGGAGTCTGAGTGCTGGAAGGAGGGAACATCTCTGCTCAGAGGGGATCAGGGGCTTCCCAAAATGGGAATTTGCCGTGGGCATGGAAAGGGTCTGGTCCATAACATGAGGCTGAGCAGGGTCACAGATGCTTAGCTCAGTGCTGCAACCACCAGCTCAGCTTTCCCCTCCCAGGCTGGGTGTCAATGGCTTCTTATGGAAAGCATTTTTACAAGCAACCCAATACTAAATTGAGGGGGTTTTGGTGAAATGTGCACATTAGGGTTCACATCATACAAAATACACAGGATATGCAACACAATTGAGTTAACAATGCTGAAACCTTACCTTTCAGCATCCTTAATATTTTGTTCTTTTAACTGCAAATCTAAGGCTACTTAAAATCTACACACTACTTTACCAGAGGGTTTTTTTGCATCTTGTACAACTGGGCTGGTAGTCCCTGGGTGGATCAGTCACCAGAATGATTACTAATATCCAGAAGAAAATGACCACCTCATCTTCTCTTTTAACCAGCCCCAACTTCACCTCCCATCCATCAGAAGTCATCCCATTCATCCAGTGAGATTACCAACCCCAGCTACACTCATTAAGCTCTTTACTTAGATAAATAAGGAAGATAGAACTTCAGTTTTAACAGGCTTCAAATAAGTTCTGGTAGTTCTGTACACTTTGAAGCATAAGTAATTTCCATTTTAAAATCACAGAAACTGGAGCTCAACAACTCTTACTCATCAGCAGTTATGACCACCAACCCAGCAGGAATAACCCCAAAGCATCTTTTAAAAAAAATAAAAATAAAAATCAGTAGGTGCTCACCTGGGCAAAGGCAGATCCTGGCACAAAGACCACAGTCTTAGATGACCCCAAATTTCTGGCACAGATCAAGGTGGACATCATTGGTAATTTAAGGACCCCCTCTTGGGCCTTGGAGAACTTATATTTAGAGCAAAATGAGGTGGGGAAAGAAGACAAACTGAGTGAAGAGAGCAGCTGTTTGCAAGCATGCAAGTGGTAAGGTAATCAGAGGTGCAAGGTTTAAAATGAACCACACCTTGGAATCATCAGTCAGCTCCTTGTTAACATTTGCTTCAAGCATTCTGTTAATTGGCCCATGAATGGTTGCTTTTTAATCTTTTTTTTTAAGTTTTTCTCAATTCTAACATCTTAAATATTTCCCTTCCTACTGAGCCATCTCGGTGTAGACAGACTGAAAGCTTTCCTAAATGAGAATAATTTCTCTCTTTTTCTTCTGCTGCATGGAGATATTCTGGTTCTCATTGCTCCTTGTCCAGGAGTGAATAATCACAGGACCACTGCTGGGAGTTTTAGACATGGATTTAGGAAATTCATACTTGTTGGGACACTGCTATATAAGCATGGATACATGAAATAGGGAAGGATTTCTTCTGGATCATGGATCCATGTTTGTCAGTGAATTTCTTTAGGATTTGACCATTTGCCTGTGACAAATTCCTGCAGATGGAAGAAAGCCCTGCAAAGAAGTCCTGAAACTGGGCAGTCCAGGAAACAAGGATATCATGGACTACTTGGAAAGTGTCACTCAGACCCTGATCATTCTTTCCTTGGTGTCAGCTCAGCACCAGAAGGCAACACAAAGTTCCAGGCTCTGTAATTCAACCACTTTCCCTCTTTTTGGAATGGCTTCCTGGTAGTACCAGGTACATCAGACCACTCAGAGCTGAGCTACCACCCTGCCAGCTTCACTTGAGCTTCATTTCCCAAAATCAGATCCTTCCATTGACTTCAGTCAACCTGGGATAGTGGGAGAGAGAAAAGCCTTCATCCAGCCAAACCTCACCAAAGCCACCAAGCATTGGCTGGGAAGGAAAGCCCAGGTCAGCAGATCCACCCCAGTTTCTGGGAGACCAACCTTATAAATTTGTGCACATCAAGGAGAGATAACATCTTGGCCCCTTCCTGAGACAGATTGAAGGTTGGCCTTGGGCCCAGGGATTTTGCAGTTCACCTCTGTTCCCTGCAAAGCAGTGCCCTGAAACACATTCCCTCCTTAGATATTTCCATTTTCCTTTTACTCCCACATCAGGTACAACCCCTCTGCAAGGAATTCATCCCCCCCTCTGCTTCCTACCATCCCTCCTCTTTCCTGCACTGCTCGGAGCCCTGGGTAAAGCTCTTTTCCATGCTAAATATGCATCCAACCACTGTTAATGAGCTTTGGCCAGCTCACAAGGAGTTTTGACAGGCCTGTTGAACCAGTGCCAAGCAGAGATGAATGTTTGGCTTGGACCAGCACAATGCTCTGTTTGTCTCATTGTTGCAGTGGAAGTGTTAGCAAACTAATGTGACAGGATGGAGACTCACAGAGCTGAAAAATGACTGAAAATATAATTCCATGTCAGCAGTGACTCCTGAAGGATTATTTGTCTCCCGTGACTTTCAGGCAACTTTTCTTTATGGGCTCAATATAAAGACAGGTCTGTGTGCTCAGGGAAAGTGATCAATTAGTTTGAAACCTAGATGTAAAGGAGCTGCACTCTGCTCTCACTTCCCAAGATTTACCTTTAAATCAACCAGGCGCTCCACCACAATTATTTTTTTTCCCCAAAAAACCCCCACTGTGGATTTGGCTCCTTGTACAGCCCTGTAAGAGCCTGAGCTCTGCTCTGCTCCCTGATGGGCTCCAGCAAAGGATGTAGCTGGGACCCTCTGAGCCTGCATGAGGAGGAACTGCTGGACAAAAGCAAAGGATGGTACCAGCACTTGGGGAGCAGTGAGGGACCATTCACCATGGGCCAGGAGGGAATTAAACAGAATATAAGAAGCAAAGAATGACCCTTGACTTGTGTCTTCTCACTTTCTGGCACTCTGCTCTGGCAAGAGACCTGTGGAGCTGCAGACCATCAAACCCATCATGTTTAACATGTTTGAGATGTAGCTCCTTTTGCTTTCTTCTGGGGTCTTTTTGCTTGTTTGTTGGTTTGGGATCTGATCTTCATTCTTGTCTCTGCAGAATCAGTTTTCCCATGACATCAGATAAAGGGCTTTATCTTTAAAAAAGCAGAGTCATAATCAGTTTCATGTTGTTCTTTCCCAAGAGGAAGGCAGAGTCACCAGGAATCCATTTAAACTTCTCTCCTGATGTTTGCGCTCCCCAGACAGGGAGGAGTGGGCTTCCCAGAAAGCCTGAGTGCTGGGCTTGCTTGTTTATTTGCAGGCTGGTCTTTTAGTTAGAGAACAGACACCAGGGGTCTGTTGACCAACATTCAAACACCTGCCCAGCTTCAGATGTCCAGCAGCTTCACCCACTTACAAGAAACACTTTGCTTTTGGTATACAAGAAACTGAATTTTTCTTTGTGCTGGCATTAGAAATATTTACAGAATTGCTGCTTTAAAGACAGAGTCCCAGTTACCCACTTGGAAGAATTTTTCTCATCCTTTGGGCTATCAGGTTTTGATTTCTAATAGGGCAATCTGAGATTTTTTTTTTTTTTTGAAGGTATTTAGACCTCTAGATGTGAAGGTATTAATTCAGTGAGGCTGACAAAAGGTACCCAGCTCCTATTGAATGTCAGGAGGAGCTAAGAATGTCACTTAGGCTTCTGCAAATCCTGCTAAATGCTCATCTATCGCTTTCAGGTCTTACAAATCTTTGTAAATCTGGACCATGACTGTAAATTATATTGTTTATGAGCAATAAAGGTGGAGACCACCCCCAGAATTACAAACTGCTTGTGTACCCACTTACCTGTAGCTTCAGTGTAAGTTTTACAGATTGGTGGGTCTTTTTCTTGATTTTTATAGCTAACATTGCACTGATAAATACAGCTGTTTAGCCAAAGTTAACGTACTGGAGGCAGAGAAGAGATAAACCATGAACATTTACTTGCATTCCTGGTCCAGTCATAGATATACTAAAGCTCATTATAAAAATCACATAAAATAATCTCTGTAATTTAAGGCTGGCTTTACAAATGCTTTTAATTATATCCATATTTTCAATTGCTTGTGTGCTAGAAAGAGGTGAGCTGGTGCTAAAGACACCCAGTTTGTTGAGGTTTCATCCAGCTCTTCAAATCACAAAGATTTTTCCAACCCACGAGTCTTCCTATCTTGTCAGAGGCTTTCTCTAATGCCCTTGACAGTTTACTAGCAAGAGAAATACAGTATAAGTATACATTTCACTCTGAGAATCATGGCTAGGATCCTTGTCTGAAGCTCTCAAATGAAGTGACAGGGTCAGCAGGTTGTCATTTGGGGACCTGCATGGGCAGATGCTATCGCTTGAAGCTCTTTGAGGATGCTGACTTGGTGTCTGCCTGGATCTGTTATATCCCCACCAGAAAGGACTACAAACTTGGAAAGAAGATTTCATTAAAAGCCTTGTTTCCATTTTGTAAACCTCTGGTCCACTTCTGTGTTGCTTTTCTATGTTGTCCTAATGAAAACTGGGTCCCAGGAGCCACATATTGCTGCTGAAAGCCAGGGCTTTGGTAAGCAGAGTCAAAAGAAAAAAAAATGAATCTTGCATAAAAGAAGATAGTGATGGAAAAATTTAACAACACTGATTGTTAAGGCTTCCTTCCCTTTTTTCAAAATGAAACACTTTTTAAATCAACCCTTTTTTTCACTTGGAGCTTTGTGTCTAGTTTTTTTCACCTGGTTCCAATCTAGACCCTCTTGTCACGCAATCCAAGAGCGAGAGCATCCAGCAAGGGAACGGGGGAGCCAGCACAGCAAAACTTCTGCTTTTGGATTCCTGACCAAATCCTGTCATTTATTCCAAGGGAGCACAGAATAAATATGATTCGATACACAACATAAACCCTCCAAGGCCTGGGGAGGTGGTAGCAAAAGGCTTTCCCTCTGGACTTGTGGTTTGGTGGCTGGAAGGCACCAAAAAACTCTTTCTCCCTGCTGATGGTTTAATGGCTTTCGACCAAAGAAGATGTCAAGAGGGTCCAGTCCTTCCTGAAGAAATGGCCCCTTCAGAAAAAAAAACAGCAAAATATCACTGAAACACAAGACTGGGAAGGCTCAGGAGGGGTGAATAACCCACCAGCACCTCTGCACCTGGAGCATCAAGGAACTTGTTGAATGATGATCCAGTAAGGAGTGTAGCACAAGTTATGGCAAAGAGCAAGCCAACCAACCCTCCATGGAGCAAAACCCACCCCAGAAATCAAACATCTATCAATGGGACAAAGCTCAGCCCCTTCCTCTGGACCAGGGGAAATCTGAATGCACGGAGGGAAGGAGTAAAGTTTAGGTAAACCATGTCCCTCTCTCCCTCCAAGTCACTTTAAATCCCAGCACTTGAGAGGCTCTGTGGTCCTCTCTTCCAGCTTATCAGACTTTGTCTTGAAACAATTTAGGCCTTGGACAGATTTGTTAAACAGTGCAGTATGAAGATCAAGGAATAAAGATGAGGAAAGATGAAATTAGATTAACCCTGTAGATAGCTTTCCAGTGTAACTAATGCCAAATAGCCAGAGGGCAACATGTCAACAATTTAATAGGGCACAACATAAAATTATGTTTTCAAAACAAGCACTTCATTGGATGCTTCCCCCTTGAATCAGATAAAGTGTATCACTAGAGAGAGATTTGCTTTGATCTGTTCTGCAGCAGAAGGTCAAGGGTGTCTAAAGCAGCTACTCAGAGCTTGTGAGTAACAGAATCAAATGCCTCAGCTCACTCCAGACATCCATCCCTGAGTTCTCAGCATCCTCCAGATGTCAGGCTGGCCCCTGGGGTGGGGAGCTGAGCCCCTGCCCTTGGCTGGCAGCTGAGCTGGGTGCTGGCTCTGAGCCCGGGATGCTCCTGCCAGCCCCAGGAGCAGCCTTTGATGCCCGCAGAGGTTGGCATCACTGTCACCTTTGAGTGGCAGCTCAGGGACTTCAGTGCCTGGCAGAGAGAACAAGCCCAGCTCACCTATACACTCCCATCAGTTTAAATTAAATAGCAGGGAGGTGGATGCACCTGCCACGAGGTCTCCCGGGGCTGAGGAGGGAGCTGAAAGTCAGGATTTCTGCAGCAGCCTTTGTGCAGAAAGTATCTTGATTTCTAGGAAGCCAAGGCAGCACCTTCATAAAGGATTAGCCCTGCACAAATGAATTCAGAGCAGTTGTAGGCATAACCAGATATTTAGGAAACCTGCTGGTTGTGAGGAGGATTTCTGCCCAAAGCCATTTTCCACCCTTGCTAAAATAACAAGCCCAAACCCTGCCCTGCCTTTGCCTGCTGCTTGCAGACACAGCAGCTGCCGGGCTGCACAGAGGATTTCACACAAAGCACCTCCAGAAGGTCCAGCCACAGAAGGTGGGAGAATCAGAAAATAATTTGGCTTAGAAGAGCCTTTTAAAGGCCATGTTGTCCTCTCCCCCTGCAGTCAGCAGGGACACCTTCAATTACATCAGGTTGCTCAGAGCCCCGTCCTACCTGACCTTGAATGTTCCCAGGGATGAGGCATCAGTCACCTCTCTTGGCAACCTGTGCCAGTGTTTCACCACCCATTTTGTAAAAGATTTCTGGGAAGATTCCATCCCCCAGCCTGGAAGACAATAGCACCAGGCTCATTTATGATAGGGATTCTGTGGAGTAGTCCCAGTGCTCTCCCAAATACAGATTTTTAGAGCAAGTTGAGGTTAAGAGCTCTGTCAGAAGCCCTGTAACCTCAGCCACCACATTGCCAGGGCTGCAGCAGCTGCCAGAGCTGCACAGGGCCTTGGGGACAGCCCTAGGATAAGGATAATACCAGGACCCATTTGTCATTGGGATGTCACCCCATAGCACGTGGCACACACGGGGTAACTGCTGTGCTGGTGTTGGATGGGAAAGGGCAGCTGACACAGGCTTCCTCTGCTCATTTCCCTGGGGATCAGAAGGGAATTGTAACCTTATCTCATTACTAAGTTTTGGGAGATATTTGCTAGGGTTTTTTTGTTTCATTTTGTTTTCTTTAAAGCTTTCACACCCCTGAAGGGGGAAGCAGGCACCATGCAGCACCAGCTCAGCCAGGGTTTTCTTCTCATGCAGTTTTCATTTACCTTGGACATGAGGACTTCACCACTTCATTTTGGCATTCCAAGCCCTGCCTGGGATGAGCCTTCTCTCACCTGTGATGCTCCTCTGTGACAGGTTTTGCATCTGCTATCCAGCTCAGGTTCCCAGGCTGTCACATCTCAATTAGCTCCAAACCTTTGGCAGGGAAGAGTGTGACAAAGGGCCACGGGGTCTCCACAGCTTTGTAGCTTTAGCATGAAAAGGTAAAATACATCTACAGCCCCCAGCTGTGTGGGGGGCTGCCCCTTCCCTGCAGGGCACCATCCCCAGGCCAAGGGATGCAGTGGATACCACAGAGATCCCCAGGGTGAAGGCAGAGACCTCTCCTCTTCCCCACAACTGGAACAAAAAGGTGATTCCAGAGAGGCAACAGCTCAGCAGAGACCTGCCCAAACCACATCTAACAGCAGCCTTTAATTGCAGCCCTGTTAATGAGATGCTGAAGACAGGCAGGTCTAAACCTTGCTCCACCACAAGTTTTAGTGGTTTCTGCAGAGCTGCCTGACAAAAGAGCCTCTGCCCTGGAGAGCAGTGTTTAAAAGAAAAGAAAATACCAGGAGGACCTATAAATTCTCCACCTCCCACTGCTGGAGCAGCCCCAGTTGCTCGTCCAGCAGCAACTTGTTCCAGCTCTCAGTTCATCCCATTTGTAGCCCAATCCCTCAGGGGTTGCTGCACTCCTCCCTGCCTCCTTCTCCATCACCAGGAATGGGGCTGACCACTAATTACTAGGGCTTGTAATCAGTGAGAGGCTTGGCTTCTGCACCCAGCAAGCTCCAACTCCTGACATCTCAGTGGCACCACATCTGTGCTGGTGGTGGCTGGAGCTGATAAAGCAGCTCAGCAAGTGCTGTCAAAGCTGAAATCTGGACAAAAAGAGAACTGAAAGTTGGTGAAAACGTGAACACTTTCTCCTCTTGGTCTCATAGCTGGATACAACTACAGGTTATGGATGCTGAGGAGCACGTGAATTTTTGCTGGGGGGTCTGTGCTGTGCAGAGAACACCTTTGGGTTGGAAAGGTGGAAGTTGGGTGGCCCATCATGCCAAGGTGGCCACAGATTTGTCTTGGTAGCCCAAGGGAGGAACTGTCACCATTTCAGCAAGAGCCCATGGTTGGGCAGGCTGCAGGGGGTCTGAAGCACCAGGCTGAGCCTGCTTTCTGCAGAGGTGCCACATTTTGCATCCCATGTCCTGACACACACCAGACAGGACCAAGCCAATGCCTATGGCCATACCAAGCCCTCAAGGTCTCATCCTTTGCCATCCCACCCTAAGCATCACTGTGAGCAGCCAGGGGGGGCTTTTTTCCTCCCACAAAGCAGTCGAGGAGAAGATGGAGGGGAAAATTCCACCTCGTGTTTCCTGCCAGACTAACATTTTACCTGGAAAACTGTGGTGGGAGGCTTTTAAATGACTTGTAGGTGGATCTGGTTCTAGAAACAGTTCTGTTTTCCAACAAGGCTGTGCTGTTTGAAGGAGCTGGGTGTAACAGCAGACAAGGAAAGGGTTAACTGCAGCCCTGGGTTTGTGCTGGCTTTCCCCAGCCTGCTGAAAGGTGGGGATTGAGGGGCTGCAGTCACAAACTTATCATTAAAGCAAATGCCCATTTCATCCTTTCCAAGGGTGGGTTTTCTTTAAAGCTTTCATCCTGGCAGAGATGTTTGAGGAGCTAAAAATAGGCAGCAAAGTCACGTGCAAACCTCCGGATGTGAGAAATCACATAAAAGATAGGAGTGTGAGTCCCTGTTTCCTTGGAAATAATAGTAGTAGTAATTCCTGAACACCAGGTTGTAACAGTGAGACCTGAAACCTGCCCCTTGCTCTCCAGAAGCCAGGGCAGGGTAAAAACCCAGGTGCCAAGGGAATAAAGTGCCCCAGAGCAGGGCACAGTGTGAGGAAAGCTCTGCCTGGCAGAACTCCAGGGAAGCAGCCGGTGCCAGAGGTTTCCACATGTGAAGGATCAGCCCCAGAACTGCTCCGTGGAAAGGATGGGAGAGCTTGGGGAGAGGGGGTGGATGACACAAAGCTCCCCGAGACCTCCAGTGAAATTTTGCCAGGTGAAATTTTGCTGGGAGGTTTCAGGTTGGGGTGAGCCCCAAGGAAATCTCATTCAGAGCACCCTGGACCTTTGGGTCTGGGTTCAGATTGAAATACCAGTGGTGCTGGGGGGGAGGGGTGGCTCCAAGCCTAGGGCTCAGGCACTTCTGGGGGAGATTTAAGATCTGGAGCCAGGTCTGTGGCACAAACCCCTCATCCCTGGTGGGGGTCAATGAGCTCAGTGGCAGCAGTAAAGGGCTCTCACCCATTCACAGGGAAACGACTTACACTGAAATTTTAACATCCCCAGCCTGAGCACTTGAGGGAATGGAACACACTTTAACTCCAGCAGGTCCCAGGGGACCTGGAGGTTGCTGAGCATCATTAAGAGCTGCTGGAGCTGTCATCCAAGGTATAGCAGTGGCACTACAGCAAGCCACAGCCCCACATCCTGCATCCATCCCTGCATCATGCTCCATTTTCCACTTCTGCATCGCCATCTTGAGACCTCCTAGAGATCCTTTCTAAATGAGCTTATCAGCATTTGATTTATTTCTAAAAGACTTCCTGCTTTTTTCTCAATAGATTTTGCATGGGAAGAATGCTGAGGACCAAGGTTGAGATCCCAAAGCCAAAAGCACACCCGGTTATTAAAAGCCAGAGTTAAGGTTTCACAACCCCTCCTGCCAAGGAAAAGCTTTGTACTAAAAGACACCAGGAGTCAAACTTTCCAGTATAACAGTTCCCAGCACCAAGGGTGCTATTTGGCACCACTGTTAGTCACCTATAGACACCAGAGCAGACAGAGCTAACAACCTCTCACTGCTCTGTTTGCAGAAGATTCTGCTGGCAGGGAAAAGCTGCCAAATTTTTCAAATTTTTGAGCTGGAAATTCTGTTCCCCTGGGCTAGAGAAATATTACCCTTCTCTCCAACTCCTCATCTCCTTTCCTATTGCTGCCATCACAATACTTGCATTTCCCCACCCCCACTTACCAGAAAACAAGGATGAAAGCAAGAGGAGCAGAGGAGGGGCTGGCAGTGTGCAGGGTGATGGGTTGCACATGAGGCCCCACATCCACACGAGCGTGGAACCATAATTCCCAACTTTCTTCTGGGATGCACGAGCCCAGACACCCTCACCTATACCCTGGGTTATTCCTCTGGACATTCAGCCTCATCCTGGGCAGGCTGGCAGACAGGATGCTGCAGAGCCCTCTTGCACCTGAATTTCATACTCAGGCTCATGACCAGGACCTCAGAATCTGTCAGGAGCATGGATTTTACTGAAATAACCATCATGTCCCATGCTCTGGCAGACCACCACAGCTTGTCCATCACTCCATTTGCCAGATGCCTACATGAGGTTTTGTTCTGGATGGCCAGAAACCAAATTAGGCTGCATCCAAAGAGACAGCACAACGTTGCTAGGCAATTATGTCTGGCTGAAAGGAGCTGACAGTCCCAGTGAGTTACTGATCTGTGCAGGATGCAGTGATAAGGTTATCTAATTCTGCATATGTGACTTGTACACATTTGTGTTAAATGTGACTCCAGCCTCTTAGGTCACGAGGCCTTTGGCTCAGCTTTGAAGCTGATAGAGCTCAGGAGTGGTGTGGGACAGGGCTGCTGGCAGAGCCATCATTGAGCAGCATCCACAAGGAGGAACGAATTATGGGACAAAAGAGGGAAATGCTCAGTTTCAGAGAGACTCCAAAATCAGCTCCCACTCCTAAGCTGAAAAAATGAACCTCCACCTTTGATGTAACATGAATTGCTTTTCTGGCAGGGAAAGTGTCTTTTTTCTCCCCCTGAGGCAATGTTATTTGAAGAAAATCTTTATCCTGCCTAACTGCAGATGCTCCTGGGAGCTGAGCCACCGTGATGCCTTCCCCCAATAGCACAGACCTCACTGCCTGCACCAGTGCTGCACCTCAAGGAAGAATGGCAGGACAGTCCCTGTCCCTCTCCCCATCCCCTGCACTGCTCCAGGCACTGGGAGATGCTACAGGTTAATTAGCACTTCCTCATTAGGGCTGGTGCCAGAGGCCTTTATGGGGAACAGCAGGGATGTGACAGCAGCTGCAGGAGCAGTCAGGGCTGGATGGGGAGAAGGCAGGAGAGGATGGAGAAGGGAGGAGGATTCCAGCTGGGATTTGGGGAACACTCCTTTGAATTCTACCTTTTGCTGATAAAATGAGACTATCTGAAAAACAGAACTTTGAGGCTTTGACAAACGTGTTCACTTTAGATCAGCTGTAAGGACTGCAAAAAAATTTCACCCTTGAGCCCAGCTGGCAGCAGACCCAGACACCAAACAGAAGTAAGGAGGTTGTTAAGGCAGGGAGGGGGGTAAAGGACATCAAAACAAACTCCCTGGCAAGCTGGGGTGCAGTGAGCAGGTGCTTACCTGCTGCCGTACAAAGTGTCCAGGTTTCAGTGGCAGTGATGGCATTTTAGAATCATAGATCAGCTGGGTTGGAAGGGACCTCTAAGATCATCAAATCTAACCCTTGGTCCACTCCCCCCTGTGGTTCCCAGCCCATGGCACTCAGTGCCACATCCAGGCTCTTTGGAAAGATCTCCAGACACGGAGAATCCACTACTTCCCTGGGCAGCCCATTCCAATGCCTGATCACCCTCTCCAGAAAGAAATTCTTTCTAATATCCAACCTAAACCTCCCCTGGCACAACTTGAGACCCTGCCCTCTTGTCTTGCTGAGAGTTGCCTGGGAAAAGAGCCCAACCCCCCCCTGGCTCCAACCTCCTTTCAGGGAGTTGTAGAGAGTGATGAGGTCTCCCCTGAGCCTCCTCTTCTCCAGCCTCAACACCCCCAGCTCCCTCAGCCTCTCCTCATAGGGACTGTGCTCGAGTCCCTTCACCAGCCCAGTTGCCTCCTTTGGACCTGCTCCAGGACCTCAATCTCCTTCCTAAACTGAGGGGCCCAGAACTGGACACAGGACTCGAGGTGTGGCCTCACCAGGGCTGAGCACAGGGGCAGAATCACTTCCCTGGACCTGCTGGCCATACTGTTCCTGATCCAGGCCAGGATGCCATTGGCCTTCTTGGCCACCTGGGCACACTGCTGGCTCATGTTCAGCTTCCTGGCAATCCAGACTCCCAGGTCCCTTTCTGCCACTCTGTCCCCAGCCTGGAGCTCCCCATGGGGTTGTTGTGGCCAAAGTGCAGGACCCGGCGCTTGGCCTTGTTGAACCTCATCCCGTTGGAATCAGCCCAACTCTCCAGTCTGTCCAGGTCCCTCTGCAGAGCCCTCCTGCCTTCCAGCTGATCCACACTGCCCCCCACCTTAGTGTCACCTGCAAATTTGTTGATGATGGACTCAATCCCTGCTGGGTGCCACCCCCTTATCAGCTGACGAGTGGCCTCACCTGAGACCACCAGCAGAAGGTTGTGCAGCTCTTCACAGCTCTTTATATCCCGGTTGTGCAATTCCCCCAGGGTCTCTGGAGATGTTGCTCCAACAGGTTCCTCCTGGGCAGGGCTGGGACAGGCAAACAGCTGGTGGTGGCCTCGTCACCTCAGCCTTAGCTCTGAATCCGTGCACCAACAACTGTGGCAAAGACAAATCAGAGTCCTAATTCCTCACGTCTACATGTGTGTATTTTTAAAAACACACCTCCTTTCATCTGAGCTTTTTTTTTGCGTGGAGAATGTTCAACCCCCCCCCCCCCGCCCAGGAGGAGAGGATGCAGGGGAGCGCCTTAAAATCCAGAGCAGCTTTCTTTGCCAAGACACCCTAAGAAGAAGCTCTTGAGCACCCCACCAGCAGCACAAACGTGCACCCCAGTGTCCGGGGGGGTTGGGCAGCACCCTGCTTTCTGCTCCAGCCCTCAAACAGAGGCCCCCAAGTGCTGAGGAAGCAGGAACGTGGCTGCTGCCTCCCTCCTTGCAGGATCTTGGCTTAGAGCAGCAATTGGCGCGGAGTCATCCTTATCAGCGAGCACATTAATCTTAATTAACGGATCGACAGCAACAGTTCCTCCCTGCAGCTCCCCTGAGCATTCGCAGCCTTTGCTGTCGCCGCTCCAGCAGCAGCAGCGGTCCCAGTCCCAGTCCCGGTCCCGGTCCCGCTGCGGGGAACGGAGCCAAATCCCGCACGGAACCGGAGCGGCTCCGCTGGTTCCAGCCCTCTGGCAGGTCTGCTGGACCCAGCTAGGAGTTCCGAAGTGTGTCCTGTGTTCCTGTGTCCTGTGTCGTGTGTCGTCGCCCCCCTTCCCTTAGCTAGGACCAGGAGCATCCTCTCCATCCCAGCCCCTGAGGTTCTGGGTTTGGCTGTGATGTCCCACCCCCCCGTGCCCCACCTCCATCATCCAGGTGCAGACCTGGAGAGGAAAGGTTTCCCTCTTGCCCATTTGCATGATTCTAGAAAGGATGATTTTTAATTTTTTATCTATTTTTATTTTTTTAAGGGAAAAATCACCACACAAACCAAAGCAGATGATCTATGTAGACACAATTAGATGGCTCTAAATCAAACTCAAAAAGCAGAGCCCTTTTCACCTTCTGCTCCCAGCTGCTGTCAGGGCTGGAAATTGGTGCTGACCATCCCAGAACTGATTCCCACCCATGGGCTGCTCAGCTCTTCATGCACAAATAGAGCCAGCAAGCAAGGCTGAGTCCAAAGGAGTGAAGGCTCTGACTGGTGCATGTGAGTAAAGAGAAGCAATGAAAGGGCTGAGGGTCCAACACGGGAGAAAAGTAACAGCCCTGGCTGCTGTGGTGTGAATTTAGGGCACAGTCATTCCTGGAAGGTAATTAAAGGGCACAGAGACAGCATCCATCATCACTCATCGAAGGACTGCCCAGGTCAGATGTAAAGCCAGTTGGCAGAACTCGGAGAAGAAAATCTTTTTTGTTGTCTAGAAATAACTCAAAAAAAAAAAAAAAAAAAAAAAAAAAAAAAAAAAAAAAAACAAAAAAAACAAACAAACAAAAACCACCCCAAAAAACCTGATTCCCTTGTCCAGGTCAGCAAATCCCATTGGCTCTGCCTCAGGTGAAGCCACACACCCCACAGCTGAAGGGAGCAGTAATGCAGCACCTTTCCCAGGGGAACTGGAAAAATTACCCTCATTTTTACCCCAGCTGCCCAGGGTCACACATGCTGCAGCCACCTCAGAGGTCCAAAACCATGAGAGTGCAGCAATCAGCACACTGGAGCTTTTTTCAGTAATGAAAACATCCCCAGGATGCCCCTCCACACCCCTCAGCCCCCTCCCTGTGGCTATCCCTGCACTGAGCCCCTGTGTGCAGCAGCTGCTGGGATTCAGGATGCATCGAGGGGACCCTGGAGGGGCTCATTTTGCCTCCTTGGTTCTTGGCACGGTGCTAAAGCCACATGTCAGGAGTCTGAAGGACACCTCATGTCACGGGGGTTGGGCAGGGCTGTGGGGAACAGCAGTTCCCTTGGAGGGTAACACAAACCTTGCCATATTCCTTTCAACTCCTCATTATTCCCCTTTTCCTCCTGGCAGCCCAAGGCAGGGCTGAGAAAGCAGAGCCAGAAGAGCACTGGAGGAGTCACTTCATGGCAAGTTACTTCAGTTCAGCACTCAGAAGGCAGCCAGAAGGTAAAACCAGGGGCTGGGGGCTCCAGATCTGCAATGGGATCCCTGTGGGTTAGGGAAGGATGAGCCAGGAGTGCTAAACTGGAGGCTCAGACCTAAGATTAAGTTACAGCATCTTAAGGAGTTGGCACAAATAAGCCTGGTGCAAACCAGCAGTGACAGGCAGGGATGTGCTCCTGCATCCTAGTGCCAGGCTGGGAGCCCAGCCCTGTCTCCCTTCTGCACCCAAGTCCTTGGATAAAGAAGGCTTTTTAGTTCACCTTATGCCTTTAGTTCACCTTATTGCTTCACTAAATAAGCACTCATTACCCTTTTAAGACTACTTTGCAACCAAACAGGAATTTCATTTTCTGAAAGCCATAATGTTACATCACAACTGAAGCTCCAAGTATTTTAAAAACACAAACCTGGAGTTCAGCTCCTCAGTTTGCCCAGATGCTACCAGAGTCCAGAAGTTCCTTTCAGAGTATGCTCAAGATCTGCAGAAGTCAGAGCATCACAGGGCAAAGAGGACACCTCCAGGCAGGGATTTCTGAAAGCACTGACCTAAGTGTTTTTTCCAGCACAGGGGGGAAAAAAAAAAAAACCCTAAACATTTTTGCTGAAATACCAAGGCTTTAAAAATTAGCTGCTGCTCATGTGCAGTAGCTCTTGTTATTAAAAACATCATAAAAGTTTTACTAGGCTGACTTAGGGGGCACATAAAGAACCTAGCTTGTCTTGACAGACCATAAAGGAACTTTTATGACCTTTTGGGTCAATGATTTGCAAAGAAGGATTTATGCCACTATCCAGGGCTGGGATGCACTGCTGCAGGAGCAGCACGTTGAAATGGTGTGCAAGCCTGAGAGGTGGTCCTGCTCCCATCTGGTAAACAATGTGTATATCCAGCATGAGTACATGTGTCAGCATACCTGCTTGCTATATAGATTGTGGTAACTCAGAAGCACACAGGATTTAAGTGCTGAGTGGATTTAACTGATCAATCTTTATTATTTTGGGGTCACGTGAAGAGATTTAGGAATAAAAAAAAAAAAAATGCACAAAACAAAACCTTACCCATTCAGTTCTCCTTCAGGGCTAAGACTTTGGAAACCCAGGCTGAATCCCTGGTGTTGCAATTGCTTTATCTTCTTTTGCAAGATGTCAGGAAACCATCAGCTCCAGTGGTCCAAGGTTCAGCCTCATCACACGCCTGGAGTAACTCGAGGAAGAGGAGGACCTGACTCAGTGAAATCAGATCAGCTTGGGATGATGTTGCCAGGGCTGTTCAGGACAGATGAAATGGTGCAAAGGAAAGGCCTTGTGTCAGCTTCAGGGCTTGTTTACCTCTATAAAGCACCAGAATCCACGGACACACACAAGGGCAGAGCACTGAGCCTGCAAGCAACGTGCAAGAGGAAGCCAAATATGATGAGTATCTCCAGCCTTAGGACTGCTGAGAGGGGCCCAGACCCCTCCATGTGTGACCAAACCTGCCCTGAAGAAGGGACCAAACCACCCCTTCTGGGGCAGCATAGTTATTGCTCTCCACAGATAGCACAACCCAGGTCACCCCACTCCCCTCCAGCTGACCCCCAGCCCAGGCTCAGCTGCCCAAATTCATTGTGGATGTTGGAACTATCCCCAGGGCTGGCCAGCAGCTGGGACAGTAACCCAAGCACCCAAGGGTGTGCTCAGGTGGTGGCAGTCATCCCCAGCACAGCTTAGGATGGGGTAGGATGATGCTCAGCATCCCCTAGGGAGTGTTCTCCAGAGCCCAGGGGAGGGAGGTGGCAGCTCAGAAAGATCAAACACTTCAAATACTTCTCTGCTGAGCACCAGGGAAGTCTTTTAACTGCTGAAGGGCTCTGGCAGCCCTCACTGCAGGAGGTGCTGGGCCCTGGAGCAGCAACTGGAGGGTCTGCAGGGGGGAGGAGCTCACCCGGGCATCTGTGGAGATGCTCATACAGGTTGAACGTGAAAAACTGGCTGGGAACCTTCAGGCAGCCCTGAGTGCACAGCACCCATCATCCTCCTCCACCTGCTTGCCCCTTCCCCACGGTCAGCATCACCCAAGTGGCTGCACCCTGCAGGCTTCCCTCCTGGCAGCCCTTTTCCTTCAGCCCTCACTAGCCAGATGGATGGAAGCAGATTTGCTGCACACGTGGCAACCAAATGAAGTGGTTTCTTTGGCAACAATAATGAAAGCTTGGGGAAAAAAAAAATTTCCTTTCCATCTCCTGTGACTTCAGCAGCCCAGGTAACACAGAGAGGGAGGCAGAGAATCTGCAAGCATCTGATTTGAATTACTGCCTCTGATAGGAATCAGACATGCACTCCAGCATGTCTGCTGCACATTTATTTATTTATTTGGGGGCTGATTGATTTAAGGACTCCCTATTGCCCAAGCAGCAGCATGGCACAATAATTCACTTGATCTCTGATTTATATTTCATGTTTGAGTGAAGCAGGATGCTTCTGCCCAGCACAGGACTGAGCTGTATGTGCCAATACCCAGCTCAGCAGCTTGGGAGAACCTGAGAATCTACAGAACTAAAAGCTGAGGCTGCAGATGGGATCAGGCACAAGATAAAAACCTTGTTCAGCACCCAAACCTGCAAGGCCAGGTTCACAAAGTCAAACAGGGACTCACAGAAAAGCTCTGAGAGCGCAAGGACTCAGGCATCCCCTCTGACACCAACACTTCTGGCCATGGTTTTCTCTGTGACCCTAAGCCGACCATCCTGGGAGCTCTGGCTGTGGTGGGTGAGGTAATTGCACCTAATTAAGTCCCTCTGGGCTTCTGCCTTCCAGATGGGGAAAGGATCAAAGTGCTCCCCACTGTACTGCCAAAGCAAGTGGGGCCCAAGGAGGGGTGAGACAAGAATGGTCTTTTGGGATGGAAGCTTTCCCCCTGCAGCTCCTCAGAGACATTCCTAGGTCTCTGGGGCTCCAAGGAGAGAGGCAGGAAACCCCATGGGAGAAGGGGCTGGCAGGGACACCCCATGTCCCATCACAGAGTGCTGGGGGCTGCAGGCACCTCCAGGTGCTTTGCATCCCTACTGGTGATGTTAAAAATAGATATCAGCTATTTCAAACCTCTCCCTTTCCTTTTTACAGAAACTGTTACTTAGAGCAGAGTCAAGATCTGCTATCCTCTGCCCTGCTTCCCACTTGGAAATACACTCTAGAATTTAAGGAGGATAAAAATAGTGGCATTCAACGGGGATAGGAGCGAGCTCTTCAGCAGGTTCTGTAATCACAGAGCCCACACCCTCAGCCACTGTGAATAGCACTGCCAGCTGATCTCCTTCAAAGTATTGTTGAATGAGGTCTCAGCCTCATAATTTAAGAGGATGAAGTCCTTTCTTAAGGTTGTGAAGATCTGGGCTTTCCAGTTCTGCTATTTTTATATTCACTTCTCCTGGACAGCCTAATTAGACCAGGGGGCAGGGGCTGCTCCCTCCTCCCCCCATTATCTGGGGCCCTTTCTCCCCCCAAAAGGAGATTTTATTTGTGCTGCATGAAAGATTTATCAACGGCCTTTATAGCCCTCCCTGCACTAAATCATGCTCCTAATGGCCAGCCTGAGGCAAGAGCACCACTGTTTATTTTATTATTTCTTTAAAGCCATTGAATAGTGTGGTTCCAGGCACACAGAGCCAGGAGGCTGAGCTCTGCCTCCCCCTCCTCCCCAGGCACCACAGTTTGAAGGCTCCTAAGCATCATGACTTGCACTGGCCAAAAATCACAAGACACAGCCTGTGAAAGCCTCACCAAGAGCATCTCAAGGTCCAAATGCTCGTGAGAGATGGCTGGAGCAGAGAGGCAGCCTCCCCTGCTCACCATCTCCTTCAAGGGGGGGTTAATTCAGACCCATGTCCCAGCCTCCCAAGCCACTGTCCCTCCAGGAACAGATGCCCTCTGTGTGCCAGTGACTTTGCTGTCACCCAAAAGCAGGGGTTAAAGTAAAATGTCCCCACTATTGCCCCTAGTCCGGATGTTAAGAGTATTGTCATTACTGCAGGGTAAAGGTGAAGGAAAAAAAAAACCAAACCCAGACCACATAAATTCAGTGATATTTGAGATCTGTTCCACCATCCCTGCTTTCAGGAACACCCTTCTGCCAAACCCAACTTGCAGGAGAACCCATTAAGCACCACAAGACTCATCCTACCACTACAAATAAACTTGGGAAAACATCTCTGGTTGTTCAGCAGGAGAAGAAGCTGCATCGTGGAGATGTAGCTCCCAGCCATGTGTAAAACACAACACTCAAAACATCAGCAAGCAGCTCCAGTGGCTCATGATAAGAGGGATGGTGGTCTGGTTTCTTCTTTTTTCAGTCAGATCAGGGGATCTACGAGCTGCATGTCCTACTCCTTCCAGCTCCTCAGCCAGTGTAGGATTTGGGATGGAAAGGGGCCACTCACCTGCAGAACTCCAGATGGAAACCTTTTCTCCATTAGAGAAGATACTGATTTCTGGGTGAAGGCTGAATGAAAGTCTTGGTGACTCTCCTGCTCCTCTGTGCTTTAATCCATCCTAAAAAACCATACCCAAGCATGGAAAACTCCTCCGATCAATTCCAGGCCAAAACCTCCTAGGCAACATGAATCAGCCCCGACAGCACAGCTTGAGGAGGAACAAAAATCAGCTTTATTCCTTCCCATTCTTCTTACCTGGGCAGGCACGTGCTGTTCCTGCAGCATGCCAGCTTCCTCCTGCTCACAGGGATATTTCATGCTCAAATTCACCTCCCCAACTTGTATTTTTTCCAGCATTTGAGAGCATCTGAGAGCAGCTTAAACACTTCAGACCTCCTCCATCCAGCTCCAGGAGCTGTGGGCCAATTAATACTCCCTAAAAGCTTTTGATGTGCTCTTTCCAAGTGTGGAATTTCATGGTCTTTCAGTGAATGGTATCAGAGCTCCAGGCTTTGAACACCTTGGCATCACCTGCTGGCAGGAGGATTGCCAAAGCAGGGCAGGCAGAGCAACAAGGGGAGATACTCACCCCATAACATCCTAGGAGTTACTACTGTGCAGTTTTAAGTCCTTCCCAGAATCGTTTTGGAGAGGAGGTGATGTGCATGCTGGAACAGACTCTCCAGTGTCAAGTTGGAAGAGCTTTGAGGATTCCTAATGCTGGAAAAAAAAGTTGGAAAAAATTAGAAATGTTAGAAAGTCATGAAAATTTCAGGATCCTGAGAATAATAAATAAGTCACTGTGGAGAGCAATTTCTCTCTTTTATTTTTGGGTATGAGGTTTTCTCTTTTTTTTTTTTTTTTATATGGAGACATAGAGAACAAAGAAGTGTTTGTTTCTTGATTCCTCATCTAGGAAGCACAACGGGCTCGTGCCTTCCTGCAGAGCCAAGGCTGCCAGATCATTTACAGCTCTGCACAGAACTAACCCCATTTGAGGAGCAACAGGGGACTTCAGGCAAATACTGCAAGACTTGCAGTGCAACAAGACCTGCAAAAAAATCCCCTCTTTCTACCTTCAATATTAATACCAAGAGAAGACCAGAGTTAGCTATGGGGTGTTCTTCACTGCTCCAGGCTCCCATGCTGAGCCATAGGACTCATTCCTGACTTCAGGAATTTCTGAAGTCTTTTGATGCTATTGGAGGTTTGTGCATTCTGCTTTCTTTGAGGAGACACCTAAACCAGCACTGAGAAAACCCTGCAGAAGTTTCTGTTGCCTTCCTATTAGGCAGCTCCAGCTGGGATCAGCCTGAGCCTCAACACTGCTGGGAAAAGGCTCCATCCAAATACCAACCCTCAGCATTGCCAAGGGCAGGCTGGGTGGGCTCCAGAGCTGCTCTGGGAATTCCCTGGCTCCATCCAAGGCTCCAGCAGGGGATGAGAGAGGTGGATGCTGATGGAGATGCAGTCAGTCACACCCCAGGCAGCTGTGGCTGGTGGCAGATGGAGCTCAGGGCCTGCAAAATCTTCAAGGCCAGGACTCTTTCTCTCCTCACTCATCCCACATGCCAAGCAAATGCTCTTCAGGTCTGTAGAACAACCACTGCCTTTCCTGTTTCTTCTTATTCTTGGCACAAAGAACTTTGAATTGTTTCCAGCCAAGGTTAAAAGCATTGCAGACTCTGTTTGCACAGTCAGTTTGGGTTGTTTTTTTTTTTTTTAAAACGATCTCCAGCTGTATCACCCCTTCCCCCCAATATGGAAAAATATCAAAACGGCCTTTTAGTAGCTGTCCTCAAATTCCTGAGGAAAAATTCAAGAGATTTAAGGTCTTTTTCTCCCCCCTTTGCATTTTACCTGTTGCTTGATTTTCAAATTCCAACTTAATATTTATCCCAACAGGTACATCCTGTCACCCATCTCAGGTGGGGGACAAAAATAAGAAATAGAAAGACCAAAATAATTTGTATCACCTTGTTTACTAGGCTGAGGATCAAAATACTGCTTACAAACTACCCGTATTTTTATGCTGCAAAAATATGATTAGGCTCTCAATTAAATTTTATTAATTTGACTCGTGGGAGTTTGCTGGCACAAGGCAGCTGAAGGAACTCCCAAGGGGTCTTGCTAAAATCCTCTGCATTAAACCCCACCATTCCTCCAGCTACAGAAAGGAGAAAAAAGCTTCTTTGGAAGTACCAGAACCCAAATTCTGCAGACATCCACCAAAAACCTCCTGTGTGTCTTTAGTCCCTGGAAACAAACTGGATTAACTCACTGGACTGAAGCTTTCCCTCTGCATCCCCATGTGCTTGCAGAAGTGGGGTGCTTGTGGGCAAGACATCCAGGCTGGCAAACCAACTTCTTCACCGGGCTGGTGAAGGGACTCCAGCACAGATCCTATGAGGAGAGGCTGAGGGAGCTGGGGGTGTTGAGGCTGGAGAAGGAGGCTCAGGGGAGACCTCATCACTCTCTACAACTCCCTGAAAGGAGGTTGGAGCCAGCGGGGGGTTGGGCTCTTTTCCCAGGCAACTCTCAGCAAGACAAGAGGGCAGGGTCGCAAGTTGTGCCAGGGGAGGTTTAGGTTGGATATTAGAAAGAATTTCTTTACGGAGAGGGTGATCAGACATTGGAATGGGCTGCCCAGGGAAGGAGTGGATTCTCCGTGTCTGGAGATATTTAAAAAGAGACTGGATGTGGCACTCAGTGCCATGGTCTAGCAACCGCAACGGTGGTTCAAGGGTTGGACTTGATGATCTCTGAGGTCCCTTCCAACCCAGCCAATTCTATGATTCTGAACCCTGCCACCTCCCAAAAAAGAGGGCTTTCAGATTGAATTAAATTTTACTATTTTATTTGTGAAAAAACTACAAGCAGAATTCATAAATAGACATTTCTATTTAAAGCAGGAAAATGATAAAGTGGCTTCTAATAACAGTCGTGCACATGCCAGTAACAGGAATATATTAACATCTTTTATTTGCTAGACAAAGAGCAGTGTCCAATATAAATTTCCCGAAAACATTTAAGACCTGTGAATTTCTGACCAGTTCACAAAACCACCATTGACACTTTAGCATGAAGATTAAAACAAACCTAACAGGACTGTCAGCTCTAAAGACTTTACAGAGCGGAAAAACTTTCCAAAGCGTTATACAAGCTGTCTTTCTGGGCAAATGAAAAATATAGCTCGTATAATACATTAACATAAAAATCCACAAGATAAGATTATGTTTTGACATACTTAAACAAGCATTCTATATTTGTCTCCAACAAACAAAGCTAAGGAAATAATGTAACCATCTTTACACAGTAAATTAAGGTTACAAGTCATACACAAGAACAGAACTGCTTGCGCATTAAAAACTGTTCAGCTCCATTGTCATACTCTAAATGTTGGCTCTTAAAACCATTCGGTTACATACAAGCAAAGGTTATTATATAGTCAGCAATTAATAAATTTTCAATAATTTAAGTTTATGGTAGAGCTTAAAAAAGTAGACTGAGAATGATCTTGGTAAGGCAGGTGAAAACATCTCAGTGGAAAAAGGAAAAAAAACAAACAAACACAAACCTGACGGAAGCTGCTGCCGAATTTTTAGATCTGTCCAATTTGGAAACAAGCAAAGTGTTCCAATTAAAAAATAAATAGCCTGGCTGTGTAAAACGCTGTCGTTTTTCCTTTGCAAAACTACCTCAAACTGAGCAAGTCAGGCAAGCTGTGTCGGTGTCTGTGTGTGTGTGTCTGTGTAAGAGTCGAAACTTTGCAAACGTTAACACTGTGCTTTACTTACCTGCTTTCTGTGCCACTGAACACCACGAATCTGCTCCTTCCCCTACAGCAGTGTTTTGCTTGGTTTGGTTTTTAAACACCCTCCCCAACCACAGCAGGATCACCCCGAGGGCATTGAGCCCGGGGAATCCCACCCATGGGGATACCAACTGGAGAAACTCAAGTGTAAAAGCAATCGCTAGCCTGGAGTCACAACACAACAGCTACGTGAGGCTGGGGGAGGTTCAGCACTGAGCTAGCAATTCCTAGTGAATGCAGAATTAACAGGTCATTTGTTCCAAAGAAATTTTGGTTTTTTTCCCCACTTCTTTATAGCAAGCTACTTCATCGAGGAGGCACGCCCAAAGAGACAAGATGTTACTGACTTCACCAGTAGCCATGAGTAGCTGGTTATGGCATTAAAGCTTTTTCAACTGACCATTTTCACTTTTTTTTTTTTTTTTCTTTTTTTGCACAAATTCCCAGATTCAGCCAAGAAGGTGAGCATGTGGTTTGACTTGAAGCACCAGAATTAGCCCCAGAGAGGGCAGAGGGACTCACCCCACACTCGCTCACACTCTTCACTGGATCACGGCCGAGATGCATGCAAGCCTAATTGATAATGGATCATTTATAAAGCAGTGCAAAATATACAAGTTCAGGGGCATCTTCAAAAAATCTCTCTTAAAAAATTATTCCAATACATTTCAGTAAAATAAATAAATATGGCTGACCAGTTTACCCTCCCTGAGACCCTTAAAGGAATAGTAAAAACTGGAAAAGGAATGTCTTTGCAATATCCCACTAATGTTAAAATGTGGACTGAGAAATTCATAGTATTTAAAACTATGTATAATAAATTGTCTTGATGCTCATAGGAAGCATCTGGTTTCCTTTGGTTCTTTAAGAAATACTTTAAAAATGCTTAAAAAGGTAAACACAGCCTATACTGTGAATATAAGCAGAATTAAGTCAGGGTGCCCATCTTAACATCTTCAGAATAAAACCACTGCTGCAAAGGCACTGCCACTGCACACACTTTCAAGCAGGGGCTGTAACAGATCCCTCACTCACACATTTCTGTCACCAGTGTGAAAGGAACCTACATCTGCTACTCAAAACCACAAAAGAAATCTTAAAATCAGTTGCCTCCACAAAGAGAAATTCCTCTTGCTAAGCAAGTAATTCACAATAGAATAAGCTGGCATAAAGTTGTCAAAATGTGGCCCTCTTTCATCATGCCCAAAAGTCATGCATCTGATGTCAAATGAAGCCACAGCCTCTGCATCTGAAATTACTGCAAAGCACCCTAGGGCCACAAAATAAAGATGGAAAGCCAAAGAGGTTTGGGGTTGTGTTGTTGGGTTTTTGTTTTTTTTTTATTTTTTTAAAAAAAAGTTTGCTTCACCTCTTCAGCCTAGTGTTTTAGCAGGATAATGCATGGAAGGTAAACTGTAAAGCAACACTAACAGGCCAGGAAAAGAAATTACAGTCTCAATAGCTTTAGAATAAGAATGAAGGTCATGAGCTGGTCATGAGCATGAGCCACACACGTTGCTCACTTGCCAGCACAAAAGCTTTTTCCCTACTTTTGCTTCCACAGCAGGACACCCAGAAGCATCCAAACACTGACAAGGCCAATGTCATCACTGGACGAGATGCTGTTCAGAAAACCACCCTTGGAATATGGATGGATTTCAAGGAGAAGAACCACCCCAACAACAGGGATGGGCCAGAGGGGAGGGGGCTGCCAAGGACTGACCCATCCTCCAGCAGCTGGGACAAGCACCAGCTCACTGCCTCAACCCACCCTGCCTCCCAGCTGCCTTCCAACCCAAAGCAAAGCACTCCAGTTCTGAAGTTACCTCCATCACTGACCCAGGGGGATGAAATTCATGAAATCTACCACCAACACCCGTGGGATTGGCCACACAGGGCAATGCTCAGATGAACAAAACACACAAATCCACGGCACGCTGACATCAGGCTGGTGGGGAATGCTTGCACCCCAGCCAGGCACCCACTTCCACAGCACCAATCCAAGTCACCCTCGTGAAAACACAAGCTACCTGGAGCAATCTCTTCTCCTTTCAAGATCTCAAGCTATAAATATCAAAACCGTGTGTCCAGTCTGTTCTAGCCATTGCTTAAGGAAGAAATGGGGAAGGAACAATAGAGAGAACGGGTCCCATCCAGGTTCAAACCTTCAGGAATACTTTTCACCTAAGACCAGTTCCATTTCAGTTTCAGTACTTTCACAGAAGGGGACTGTCCCAGATCTTGAACTGTTCAATTATTATTTTTTTTTTTTCACTTCACAGTGTTTCAAGCACCAGCGTTTCCATGTATTGGTTTCAAATAACCCTTTATATATATTTATTTATATATATATTTATATATAATTTATATCAAAACTGATAGTACACAGTATAACTGGAAGAAGAACTGAACTTAAAAAGGATATGTTGAAAGAGGATGGAGTTTGTGAATGCAATAAATAAAGCCCCCTTCCCTCCCCACCCGCTCCCTACCCCAAAACAAAAAGTTGTAATGTTCATGGAAAATTGTGCACAGCAGATATTATAAAAAAGTAGATTCAGGAGCACATCCAATTATAAATGATTGTTAGGAAAATCATATAAAACAATGGAATACATAAAAGTGTCAAGAGTAATCGTTAGGGTGAGAAATTCCTTGGTGGCCAGATGCCCACGGCAAGCAGAAATTATCCTGGTTGCATCAGTTAGAGGTCGATGTCCCAAGAAAAGTGTGTGTTCAAGCACAGAAGAGGCTCTCCAGGATTTGAACAGCATGGGCAGGTGGAGTGTTTGAATTTCATACCCTGATTTCATAGTTTCCACAACTCCATGTGCAATTTTCAGAAAGATTCATCGTTGACTGCCGACATGTCCCCCTTCGGCGTGGAGGAGCGGGATGAGCCCTTGTCTGTGCTCTCAGAGCCCGAGCTGCTCTGATTCTGTTGTTCTGATCCTGCACTGGAGGTCACTGTAGAAGATGATGTGGAAGAGGAACGAGTCTTTTCTTTAAAGTCTGTGATAATTACTGTGACATTTCCCACTGTGACTGCCAGCTGCTGCGCGGTACTTCTGTCCACATTTTTCAGTCTGGGTCTAGAATAAATGAGAAAACGTTTATATTTTTTAAAAAAAAGGTGAAAAATAAATGAGAAAGGGACAGTTTATTAGGAAAAGAATCTGAGAACACTCAGTGTGACTTGTCCTCCCCTCACAGTTTATTAGAAAAAGCATCTGAGAACACTCAGTGTGACTTATCCTCCCCTCATCTGCACAGCTGGCAGCGAGGGAAATTTGGGCACCAGTGAGTGCTGCACAGCAGAGGACAAAGGTTTGACCTTCTGCTCCCTGCGACAGCCCAAGCAGCAAAAGCTGCAGCAGCACTCTCAGCCCCAGAGGAAAAAAAAAACCTGTCTTGCAGAGCTCTGCAAAGGGTGCTCTGCTGTAGATTTATCCCTAATCCAACCCTGCCAGAAAGGAGGACACTCCAACAGAGCCAAGCGGCCAGGAGCCAGGCAGAGTGAAGGATCTCCTCCCCAAGGGGCAGATGAAAGGGTTCTCTTATCTAAATTCACCATCTCATCATGTGCCCCGATGTTATGAGACAAGGCTGTGACTCTGCAATACAAAACCACATGAAAGCATTTGACCACAGCTCTTTCATTCCCATATTGGAACTCTGCAGCTGCAAACAACACAGGCACCGGGACAACTCGGCTGCTCTTTCAACTGCTTTGAGCTTATACAAATCAGATGCCAAGTCAGCCAATGTATAAAATTGTTCAAATTGTTCCCTCTGGAACTGAGGCTATTGTAAATAAAATCCAGAATGTATAATGGTATTTTCTTGTGGATAATTCTTTTGGTTAGGGGAGGAGAAAAAAGGAAAAAAAAAAAAAATCACCAGAAAAGAACACACTGGTATTTATAGTTCAGGATTATCTCAGTAATTTGCATGCTGTGCTATCATTCAATTAGTAATGTAGCTAATAAGGGTCTAGACTCTAGGAAGCTAACATTCACACACATTTCAGGGTCTGGTTCAATGCTCTGATACAACAAACCTTGGACACTCCTCCTGCTAGCAGCAAATTCCAAGTCAGCTGCAGAGACTGCTGCAATTTACAGCTTTTGCTCCTAATTAAGGGTCAGGTTTAAGCAGCAGAATATTCCCAATGGGGAAATTAAAGAGGAGAGTCTTTATACATCAGTGAAAAGTAGCTTGCTGAGAACTGCCTTGATTCCAAGGGATGGGAGGGAAGGTTAGTTTACTTTGGGATCAAGCTCCAGCTTTTAAACCCATCTGCCTTTCCTCCTCCTCGTCTGCAGAACACAAGGTAAATGCAGCCAAAACCAAAAATAAAAAAAAATGAGGAAATTTAGCCATGCATACTCAATGGCTTGCAGTGGTTAAGTCAACAAAGGGAAAGTTCTTAAATAGTAGTTATCCAAGGGGTATTCCAGAACTGGGTGGAATAGAAAAGAAACCCAAAAACTTTTAAGAACAGGTGGTACAAGCTTAAAATAGAACAATGGCATTCCTGCAAATTTCCTTAACCAAAAATGAAGCTACTGCATCGAAAATAGTATGTTAATTTCTAACCTAGGAGGTCGTTTCAATTTTTAACTCTGGTTAAATCATTTCTGAGAGAAAACAGATTTAAAATACTGCTGTGGTGGGTCACCAGTCAGTAAAAACCTTTTTTAAACAGCCTTGTCATTTAGTGACCAGGCTTGTCAAAGCCTCAGCTGTGCTCAGTGGATTCCCACAGCAGACACACACCCACGCCTGTGCTGTGTACGTACGTGCTTGCAGGAGTTGGCAAATCCAACACGTAACCACGGGCTAGATGAAATGATGTCACCTTGTTTGTGGCTAAGAAGCCAGGCCAGCTAGCTCAGCAAGTTTTGGGGTTTCTGTCAGCTTTCAGTGAGTGTCTCAGCAGATGCAGGCTGCCCCCAAAGCATCAGCAGCAAACGTTCCCGGAAGCGTCGTGCGTGTGCGTATTTTCCTCCCTAAGCCCCAAGTTCCTCTAGGAAACCCTGTTCTTCCTGTAATTTGCCTGGGTCATTTGTTTTCTCTTGTACTCAGAAAACAAGCAAAAAAATACTGGCCCAGCTACCAGAACAGACTTTTACTGACCCCACCTTTCTACAGGGTTGAACATGTGCTCCTGCTATTGCCCGTCAAAAGGCAGCTCTGAGAGTCATACTTAGAAAAAAAAACAACCAAAGGTTCATCTGGTTTAAGCTCCAGCTACCAGCAGATTTTGGGATAAGCACCAAGCACCTGAATGGAACTGCCCATCCATCTTTAAATGCCATGAGGAAGTAACATGGAAGGACTGGGGGGGAAGCAGAGTTGGGGTGGAGGATTCCTCAGTCCCGCTCACAAACATATTCCCAATGCCCATTTTAGAACTGAGCCCTCCAAGCAATTCTGCAGGAGGTTTTCAGGGTCTCCTCCGTGCAAAGAGCTGATGAAGCACAGATGGAAACCTCCAGACAATCTCTTCAGCACATGCATAGAATTTTTGCTTCCTACAGAAAGCAAAGGGATTATCCCACTCATGTTATTTTGCAAAATTAAACACCCTGATGCTTCATGTCTGTAGGTAGAAAGGCTTAGGGCCAAATGAGAAATGTGTTTCAAAACAATCAAAGTGCACAAGAAGGCATGGAATAAAATAACTTTTATCAGAAACAGGCATTGTATTCAGGAAGCTCAGAAAGTATTTCTTAAAAAGACAACTTACAAAAAAAGACTCAAGAAATCTGAGCAGAAAAAAAAATCTGAACAGGTAACTTGTGACTTTGTGAAAATCAGATGCTTTAAAAAGACTCTCGACAATACTCCTGAGGGCAGTGAATTGCAACACAAGTTCCACTAAACTAAACACTTAAAAAGACACTTTAAGAACCAAAGAAGATGATGCCTCCCTTAAAAATATCCAGCTAGACCTGATACTATTAAGGATTAATTAGGAATTACAAAAGCTTGCAACAGAACTAAGACTACAGCAGACAGAGTGACTCCTTCAAGGAGTAAAAACAATGATTTGATGTCATCTATCAATTTAATGTTACAAGTTCAATAATACAAAAAGTGTTACTTGCTGAAGTTTTGATTTAAGAAATAAAAGCACAAGCTTAAAGAAAACCAGCAGGGAATATGAGTACAGGCAAGACTAGGAATAAACCTCCCTCCATGGACAGCTACTCATTTGAAACTTAGACAAATATGAAACCAATCATTTGTGCTTTTTGTTGACAGCAAGATTCTAGCAAATCTGTTAATGCAGCCTTTTAATTCCCATATACTTGGAAAACTACCTTGACGATTACAGTGACTGAATTACAGATAAGGAAGTAAAAATGTAACCTTTGTTACTGCTATCAAGTGATGATAAGAATTTGATAAAAACCACTTCAACTGCTGGTTAATATTTTTCCCTTGCTGTGTTTCACAGCCAAAAGCATTACTGCCCTATTGACAATAGGATTAATTTAGAAAAGAAACAAAAATTGTGTGGCCAAGAGAACAAATGCACCCTCCCCAGCTGAGTGAGTGCTTGTACATGGCTTGTGGCCACTGATGGTCTTGCCATACTAATGCTGGCAGACCCTGTAGGTTAGACAGCATTCTGGCTCTGTCTATTAAAAAAAAATAAATGTGTTGACTATTTAACACACTTCTCCAACAGAGCTCTAACTTTAGTGTGAAGTTACCTTGAAGTGTGATTCGGGTCGCTGGTCTTTGTTGTAGTATTCCCAGACTGTATACTGTTTGCTTCACTAGGAGGGTCTTTCACAATATCTGACTTTGGTCTGTAGGAATTGAAGGGAAGAGAGAGAGTATGATGTTAATTAAACTGCACATTTAATCAGTGCTACTGAAGTCACCCCACATTTAACTGTGGATCCTGCAAACTTACTTAGTCTTCTTGTTAGTGTTCTTCTTTGTAACACTTGGACTAATTTCCTTCTCTTTGTCAGGCTTTTCTTTGTCTTGTTTTTCCACTTTCTCCTTTTTCTCCTTCTTAGGTGGTGGTGGGGTTGCATATTGCTGGGCAACTTGTTGTGCCACCAACTGAGAGTTTATTCTAGGTTTTCTATAATGACAATAAAGAAAGAAAGAAAAAAAAAAAGAGATCTATAGTTAATTTTACACAGTAAAAATTACTTCACCAAAAGCACTATGAAGATTTGTTTCAGCAACCAGGGAAGAACAGTCCATTTATTAACACCCAAATGGATGTACTTATTTAATGTAAAATACTCCTGCTGCTACCAAAAAAGAAATATTACAACTAAGAAATACCCCAAAATGCTGTTTCATCAGTTTTTAGCCTCATCTAGCATTCTTAAGTATAATGCACCCTTTCTTCCATTCATGTAATGAAAACACAGCCAACTTTGGGGAGACAATAGTGAGAAAGCAGCTTTCAAGAAGCTGCCAGCCATGCAGTATGACTACACTCAAAAGAGAAGGAACAGAGTGATAAAACCAAGTTTCCTGATAAACATCCGTCTCCTTCCTATCTTTCCATTGAATTTTTCAAATGAGCTGCTGGTTCCCTGAAGGAGCAAACCTTGCACAAGCACCAGAGAACAAAACAAGGTAACTGAGATGACTTTGTCCTGAGGGCTGGGACCCAAGCTCAGTGGCAGGAGCAGAGGACAAGTGGGCAATTCAGGCATCCACAGGGAATGGCTGTGCCAGCCTCTGACACATCATCTTCACACAATTGTCTGCAGTCCCCAGTAGTGCACACAGGCAAGCTGTCTTTCAGAGAATTTAAAAAAAAAAAAATCCCCCACCCAAACCAATTCAGCTTTGCACGTATCCAGAACCTTAGTAACTGGTCCCCACAGATCTTGAAGAATTTGTACCTTCTGTCTCTCCTGCATTCCTCATGTCCTCTCAGCTTAACAACTCAAAACCTCTCCCTCCTGACCTGGCATGTCACAGGGCAGTTTATAGTCTGAAATGCTCTGACTGCTGGTGATTGATTAATGCCTTCATCACACCACAAAGATCTATGCTCCCTGGGTCCACACAGCTTGGGGACAGCAGAGGAAAACCAGCTTATCAGCTCCATTAGTTATCCATTGGATACTAATAGCAACAGTTGCTCCTGCTTGTCCATAGCCATTATATCGGTCATTAATTCAAGTTTTCTGCATACATAAGACTACAAAAAATAGCTAGTGAAAGGAATACACAAGTATCATTCGGTATACAACTGGAACACAGAAACCTGAGGGTTTCTCAGAGCTCTGTACTTGCATCAGGTTTTGTGCAAACCCACAAAAAAACCCCAACCAAACAAAAAACCCCAAACACAACCCCCCTCCCCACAAATTGCTCACATATAACATTTGCATTTAGAGATGACACAGATAATGGAACACCCAGAGAAGTTCTAGTCCCTGTTACAGGAAAACCCAAGTATCTAATAAAACTCTGTTGGCAGTAGTGTTGTCTAATGGTACCAAGATGTTCTTAATGAAGCCAGAAATACCCAAATATTTCATTTCACTATGACAGCTTATTATAAAGTCTATGCAAGAGGCTACAATCAAGCCACTGACCTGCCTCAACACCATGGCATTAGTTTTTCATCCAACATAGAAACTGCTTTTATGCTACAATCTGCACACACTTCTGAGTGAACACAGATGATCTGGTCTTCAGCTTTAAGTAACTATGATGCTGAAACTTTCTGCAGATGAGATCAAGCAGCTACCTGTTCCACAGAACAGTGAGGATATTCAACACCCTTGCATTTAAAGTCCCGTAAACAGCAATTTCTGTCTGGTATGACTGAGAACGTGAAGAACACTGAAGAAAAAGTGTTTTGGTAACATGGAGAAGATTTTCAGATTGATGTAACCACACTAAAAGCTGATAACAGCATCTTGTGTCAAGCAACCTGCTAAGTGCCCACTGAAAAAAAAAAGGGGGGGGAAGGAAAAAAAAAAAAAGCATCAAGAAATCTTCAAAGAGAGGGCAGATACCATCTCTCTGCATGATTATACATGATTAACCTCACTGCTTGAAGCTGCCATTCTGCCCAGACTTAGTTATTTGCTGTTTGCACAACCAGCTAAGTCAGAAACCCGAGCCATTCATAGGAAATCCCAACTCAAGGATCTGAGAGCACCTTTGAAGTTTTTACTCTGCAGAGCTCTGGTTATTTCCAGGCACAGTATCCAACCTCTGGCTGCTACTGAGCTGCCACTCCTCTTGCAGGAAGGTGCTTCATCTTGGATGAAGATACAAATTTTTAAATGGAAATCTCAACTCAACTGAAATATTAAAACAACAAAAATAATGACATAAATAAGTCACACTGCATTTCCTTCTGCTGCAATGCAAAAAGGACCAGCCTTAAAGTGCTCCCATGGAGACACTTCACCCTGTGCTCCTCTACTCCTTATCTGTGCCTGTGACAGCACAATTTATTAGGTTTTTAACATTTTCTGGCCAGTCACTGAAAACCATCATGACTTCTCCAAAATTCTTATTTGCATATTCCTTCTTACACGCCAGGAGGGCTCCCTGGTAAGGGCAAACCCAAACCTGAGCATGAAGAGAAGGCAGCAGGGCACATGGGGAATTTCTTCTGCCCCACCAAGGGAGTAAAATATTGTCAAACCCAAGCATGTTTCAAGATCTGTTGTACTACTAGAAGAGATTTATTTAAAATAATGCAAATAACCCAATAGCTTTTCCAACTCCTAATTCGGCGTTTTCACTCCCACTAGCAGCAAGCTTAAAAAAGTTAAAAAGCAGGTAAATTCAACAACTGGCATGCTAATAGTGATGATAATAGGAGTAATAAAATCCTTCAAATAAGGCCCACACTGCTACTAGAGCCAGGACACACTGGTTACACACCCTTCACACAAAAAGCCAAGCAAAGAGAGTAGAGCACCACAGATTCAACCACAGCAAACCATAACCATAGTAACCACAACTGACTACAGCAGCTGCAAGATCCAAAACTTGCTCCAAGCCTCCCTGCCGACCAAAAACACACTTAAAGCACTTTCCCTTAAAGCCTTGAGAGCAAACCCAGAGCAGTGATACCCAGGGAATTCCCCCACTCCACACATAACCCTTACAACTGGGCTCAGGAGTCAAGCAGTAAAACCACATCCAGCATGTGGTAGTTACACGGACCCAGATTTCAACAGGGATACAGGAGGATAAGCAGCACCGTATTTTTCATGTGGCCCTAATTTCTCTGTTTAGGTTTTCTTTTGGTTCAGCTGCCTCAGGAAAAGGGACCCAGCTCCTGCAGACACTGTGGGGAGGAGGCAGGAGCTGGCTACATCCTCACGGCAACGCACCGAGACCTGGAGGGACTCCAGCAATCCCCTGAAATGTGGAGTTAATTATGATGGCTCTGACTTTCCCACAGCTATGTTATCAGAAGAATGAAAGTGGCATCAAGTGGGATTTCAGAGTCAAAAGCTTCATGTAACGTGAAGTACTGAGGATTTGGGTAATTTCATGCTGTTCTGGCTTTGATGCAAGAGGAGATATCAGCAGACCTCTGCCTGGCTCACCATGTCTTGGAGAAAATGCATTTCATGCACTGCAGTGTGAAGCAGATGATTATTTTAATAATCCTACTCATGTTAATATACCTTTGCTCAAAGAAAAACTAGAAAACAAGACTTGAAATATTTACCTCTGTTAGTGCCAAAACAATAATACCATCAGCATGCTCCTGAGCAATACTGTAAAGCAAGGTTTAGAAACTAATCCATGAACATGCATTAAAAAAATGGCAATTCCTTAAAAGAACCACCAATGCTTTGGGGAAATTAAGGCATAAAGATGACAGGGTGAGCACTCGTTCTTGCATGTGTATTTCCCAGCTCATTTGTGATGACCACCATGGTCCTTTTTAGGAATAAGAAAAAGGATGAATGGATAAATTATCCTGAGTGTACAACTGCACAGAAGTACGGATGCTGTACACACCTATCTGAGAAGTTCTCCTTCTAATGCAAGGCCACAAGTCAATGATAGAACCAGTAAAAGACTGGTTACAAACAGCAAGAAACATGTGATTGAGCAATATTTTGTTGAAAGTACAGAATTTTCCTTTAACACTGACATGCTAATGCTGTGTTTTTATTTAGAAGATAGATGTTTAACAAACATCCACTTCTGGGCTGCAGGTTTTGCTATTTCACAGCATCACAAGCAGGACACTTATCTTTCAACTGAAAAAAAAAACAACAGCATTTGCTACTAACCTTGCACAGAAGGGCACAGCAATGTCTTTGGAAGCATTTGGGGAAAAAAACAGGGAAGAAAAGAACAGCCTCATACAGACCAAAAAACCTTGTTTGCCACAAAATAAACTAATGCCATTTAAAGTCTATGGCCACTTCCAGAAAACCTCCAAACTGTTCCAAATTCTCCTTGACCATCCATCCTACTGTCTCCCATCTCCTTGGAAGAGCCAAGAATAGGGAAGAGAGAGATAAAGGAGCCTCAGCTCTGTAATAACTATTCCTGGTCACAAAAACAAACCTTGAGCTGCTCAGATTTCAGACAAAGAGTATTTTAAACTTTGTTCATCCACTGTTTATAGCATTCAGGTGATTTCTCACAGTTTAACTTTAAAGAGTTTAAAATTATTAGCATTAATTAATAGTTGGTGGTCTTACAAAGCTGCCAGCTCCCCTGCCTTTTAGGGTGAAAACCTGCTGCTTCTTGACTTTTTTTCCACCCCTTTTTTAATCAAATTAAGAATGGGAAAGTTATTAAATAAAATGCAAGCTACCACCTCCTTTACCCAACTTGACAGGCACCACTGTTTGCTGGGAAGTGGCTCGTTGACTCTGTGCCACTACAGGGGAGCTATGTCCTCTCTGAATGATGCCTGCAAATGGAATACTCAATTCTTACTTGTTAAGGAGCCTTAGCATTGCTTATGTTTAGTTATTAGGGCATTTTTACAAACCAAAGCAGATAAATCAAAGAGCTGTATTCCCATTTTACCACACAGACTGTGCAGCCCACTTTTCTGATTTACTCTGTTTAGTAAAAATACACCAAGTATTGAAAATCCAGTGCTAACCAAGTTCCAGAATTGATCTATGAAACTATTTCAGTATGAGTGCTCAACAGCATAGTGTAATAGGTTTCTCAATACTTTCACAGCTTTCTTTTTTTAAAATATACGTTGTTTCATGTAATCTCATTGCAAAATAAACTAAAGCCAGGGCTGCAAGATGTTACAGATGAGTCTCATCAGAATTTTGCCATGCTGAAACTCTGTGTAGTCACCTAAGTTCTCAAAACACACATTCTAATACAGTACAGAGCTGAAAACTGCAAGGGACATTTCTTATAACTGGTCGCATAGGCACCACTGCAAATCCAAACATGAAAGTAAATTGGGATTATTAATCTCCTACCAAATGAAATAAAAACTATCTTAGATGGTGCTTCTTGCAGACTGGATTTAAGATCTGCTGGGCTGCCAGCAAGAAAGGAGCCTGGAGCCAGCTAATAATGCAATTTGGGAATTTGTTTGATATTCTTCAGTGGAGAAACACCATTGTTTACATTTTCACAAGTATACAGAACCTGCTCAAAACTTTTTTTTTTTTCCCCCAAGGGAAACTGAGAAACCATAAACAAGGCTTTCTGGTTAAAAAGTCCTGAGCCAGGGATTAATCATAAATTATGGGTCTTCCCCACCCAATCTCACAGACTCTGCTTAACTTAATGCTCTGGGTCTTTGTGTTCTTTTCCACAGACCCTTATAAAATAATTAAGAGATGACTAACACTGTACAGTGCACATGTTTGGGACTACAGCTTTATTCCAATGTGCCTCTTGGTTCATGATACTAAGTCGTGCATGACAGCAGCAAACAGAAAAATGAAGAGCCATCCCTCCAAAATCTCCTGCAAAACAGCACTTCTCAAGAGCAGCAACTCTCTCCTTTTTGCAGCTATTTATTTTGAAATCACAAAAAGCAAAAGGAAGAGCAAAACACAAGTTATTCTTCATGCTTCTTTGATAAGGGAGCATGGAGGGAAAATAGCAGTGATGGTGAATAACAGTACTGAGTCTCAGTTATTGGAAGAGAGCTTGAGGTTTACTTAACCACTAAGACCATAAAATTTAACTTACTGCTTTTTCCAGGAAGCAAACCAGAAGTAATGGTGAAGTTTTGGAAGAAGTACTCCTGTGTTTCTGCTTTCAGAGTAAGAGCCTGCCTGGGAGCACAGACACTGGCTGTGTCTCACCCATCCTCTCATCTGTAGCACCTGGGCTGCACCAGGAGATAATTTCCTATCTAATCTGCAGCACCTAAGGAGCCAACAAAAGCCCTGAGGCTGCTCAGCAGATACTCACCCTGTAGTTGTTTTCTCTACCTTGCCCAAATCCCTGACAAGAGAGCTGCTCCAACAGCAGCTACTCCCAGCCAGTCCCCCTGGAGCTCCATAGATATATAAAAATAAGATATATAAATATATATATACACACACACAATAGGAAGGCAGTGCTGAGGAGCTGGGTACACTGCTGATGTTGCACCTGCATTCATCTGCTGGAATGATTTCCAATCAGAACACCCCTGAAACACTTGGATTGGATAAGGTCTCAAGTAGTTTCTTCTGCTGCCATTCAAAAATAAAGTATGTTTCCTTAAATGAGGAGTTCAACACACTTGTAAATAAATGCAAAATGAGTTAATAATTAGCCAAACACCAAGCTTACCACATTTTAAGCACGTTTTGTCCTGCTTGATGGGGAAGCAGATCTAAATGATCACAACTTCATTATGCTTACAGATGTTATAAGGCTGCTTCTGATTCACAACTATGTATAAAATCTAAGACAGAAGTATAAAGCCAGAATTACAGTTTTTCACATGCTTTCTTGCTCCACTGTTTTAAATAAAACATCATTTTCTAAGATTTTTAATGGCCCATTTAAAAAAAATAATCAGAAATCAAAGAGCACAATACATCTCTTCTGCTTAAAACAGCATCTGTAATATGTAACAGAATGAAACAGCATCAATTTCCCATTGCAACATCACCCTAAATTCCAGTTGAATAAGAACAACTTCACAACTGCCCTTCTTGCTCTTCTTGTAAGCATTTGCTTACCACCAGTGGTATTTAGGTCCACAGCAGAGCATTCAGAAAAAAACACTGCCTTGTATTCATCTGCAGGGAACAAGTTCTGCAGCAGCAGAAAAATTGTGCTAATAAATATATATACAAAACCTACAATCAGGCAGTTATGAAATGTGATGCAACCCTAAACATAAAGATGACACCACGCCTGAACTTGAGAAGATAGCCTGGAAATTACTAAATCATTTTCCCTAGGTATGTGAATTTCTTTGGTCACCAATCATTTTAGTCATAAGTTGCAGGTGCTGTACAAGCTTCATTTCTTGAAACTGACTGCAATCACCCTCATCATGCTATTGACCCATTTGCTGATCCACTCAGAGCTTCAGGTTAATCTGTCACTGAAAATTCAAATCAGTACCTCAGCAGGCTGCACACTGAAATGGGGAAATTTCTTGTGCAGTTGTTCTCATCTCCAGACACACCTTACTGCAAAATATCAAATGTCCCATGAATTACAAGGACTTGCAAAAGTGTTATGGGAAATTTGCTGATCTCAGCACAAAATTTGCCTGCTACTAGCACCAGAATGATGATAAAACCAAGGCTGTTTCACTTGCTTGTCAAAAATAAGCTGCTCTCACCAGCAAAAATTTGAGAACAGTTCATAAAGCTGGCAGCACCCAAGATGTGCATAATAAAACACTCAGATTTACAACAAAACCAATTACTTGAATACTTCTTCCTATTTGACTGGTTATTAAGCCATGTATAATCCTGAGGAAAGTGAGCAGGCTCCAAACTTCCTGTTGAGTTACAAGGTGCAGTTGGCAGCAAGAGAGGATAAATGAGTCTGATGAAAATTTAACATGTAGATCCCTCAAAGCAACTGCTCATGGTTATTTTATTAGAAATTAAAATAATGGAAGTAATAGTTTTAGCAACTCTAACTAAAGCTAAAAATGAGGAATACCAGACTTAGTATTATAAAAGTGCTTTAACACTGCTGTTCATACACATATATTCCCATTTAAGAAACACCATCCAGCTTGACATGTCCCATCCTGGAACATCCAGGTGTTGGGATACTTTAGGTTCACACTTTAAAAATCACAGCAGGAGAGAGATCAAACTTGGAAAACAAGCCAGAAAAAGGGAGAGGTGCTGAGATGAAACAGTGAGCTCCCTCCCAAAAAGGAAACACATTTCCATCATCCATAATTTTTATTAGCAAGTGGAAGCTGAATTTTCAGGAGAGGTGAATTTCTATGACCCTGGAGACTGAAATTTTAAAAGTTGAGTCCAAGTTCTAAAATTGGCCCTAATGCAGAGAGATCAAGAGTAATTTTTTTGCATTTGCTGTTACCCTTTCAAATATTATCCTGACCAATACCAACAGGGCTGAAATATCCTACAGACACGTGAGTGATGGTCACTAGTAACAACTGTGTCAAGGGTTGGACTCGATGATCTCTGAGGTCCCTTCCAACCCAGCCAATTCTATGATTCTATGATAAGGGATTTTCAGTCACTTAAGCATAATGCTGAAATTCCCATAATACTATTTGAGAAATGCAGATAACCTGAACACCTAACCTGCAGATAGAGGCACACCAGCTCTCCTTAAAAACAACCAACAAATTTCCTCTGAGTAACTCTTTTGCAGAGTCTCCTGGCAATGCAGGGGGGGGGCTGCTTTATCTGAGTAAAATTTCACCATACTTATGACACAGAAACATTGTACACTTAAAAGGACTTAACTATCACTTACCAACCAGGCTAGGCTCCCACAGAAGCAAAACCAGAAACCAGCATTTCTACAACACTTGTATAGCCTCAACAGGCCCTAAATCTCTAGGGATGACAGAAAAAAAAAAAAAAGGCAGCAGCCAATTGAGCAAGGCAGTAATTTTAATTCAGCTACAGACACTGCAGGCTTTACCTAAATGGGAGAAACAGAGGTTTTTCCAGCAAGTAAAAAAAGGTGTCAATGATAGGATTTCCATTCATATGGAAGTAACATTTCAGGAGTCCAACGTTGCTTTGCAGACAAAGCTTCAGCCTGCAGCAGCTATGTCATTTAAGGGATGTCAGGGATGCTGCAAGGTGGCTTGGATGGAATTGGTACCCCACCTACTCCTTCATACCTCTGTCCAGCACAATCTGAGGTGAAACAGGCACTGTCAACAGTTTAGAAGGAGACCAAAGTGTTCAATAAATCAGTTTGCTTTGCTAAATGTGACAAGAAATGAAAGACACAGGCAGGCAGACGTGTTTTCAAAAGGCCATGTGCTCAGAGGAGCTCTTCTTCCCCACTGTCTTCTCCGAAGACAATCTGATAAATCAACACAGAAATATAAGTGACATTTCAGGGTGATCAGCTCCATCCAGGTGACATTAACAGAGCAATCCTGCATGTGCTGTTACCCAGGGGATTGGGCAGGCACTGAGCTACCACTGATGGTTGGGGGAACAAAACAGCCTGAGAGCACAGAAACTTTTGTTCTCAGAATTATTACTCCTGGGCATGAGGAATTGACCCAGATGGTTTCAAAGTTTGCCAGGAAGCAGTATTATCATATTTAACTGTGAAGCTTCCTCCCTCCAACAAGAAAGCCTTAGAAGACATCAGGATGCTGCTGGTTCTCTACTTGGAGTACCAATGAGTTATTTACACGTGCTATCTTACATTACAAAAAAGTCAGGAATAATTAATTAAAATAACACAACCATTTCTGAGCCCTTTGCAAGCCAACTTCTGATCTGCAGATAACAATTACTCATCCAGACAAAGCTGTCATTTTTGAAGAAAATTCTCAAATAAGGTAAACTTGAACCCAAAATACTCCTTGTAGCCTTGACTGCTACCACTGTTATCATCCTGATGGCCACTGCTGTGCAGTTTTGCACACACTTGCTTGTGTGGGTTGCATTTCTCTATACACATGCAGAAACAAAACTCTGAATTGCCACCATTCTGGTACTAGCCCCAAGGAGGGAAAGCAAGCAAATTCAGTTTAAAGATACATTTTTTTTATAATTCTTAAAAATAATCATGCTGCTCTATCCTGCAGAGATGGTTAGTCTCACTGAAAACTACCAGATCCACTGTGAACCTGTGCCAGCTGCAAATCACTCCAACCACCCTGGCACCATCATTTAAAGTCATTTTCCATTTAAAGAGCCTCACATCAGTGCCAGCACAGCCTTTCATTACCCATCCCACTTAATACCCACAATCTCTCCACAGCTCACTCGCTCGGTCTCCACTGACCAAGCAGCACACGGAGACTGATGTGTGGATTATTGGGATTCCTAATGCTTTTCCTCCCCGCTGGCTGAGCTCTTGGCAGCCTGCCTGGCCCACAACACGTGTGGCTTTGTCAGCCTAATGCACTATGTCATCTGGAGAGGCTCAGGATGAAGCAGGACCCAAAGGCATCTGCATAGCAACGACCAACAGCTCCCAAAACTTCCGGCTCCTACACACTCCAGCACTGGCAGAGAAATCTGGTAGACAAGTGAGTGGCTGGATGATGGACACTGCTTGCTTTCCAAGAGGCAAAAAAATGAAAGGAAAAGGCAACAAGGTTCAGCACAACCCTTTAACTGAAGGCTGGGAAGTCACAGAATCATTCGGGTTGGAAAGGACCTCTGAGATCAAGATCCTTGATCCACTACCCCCGTGGTTCCCAGCCCATGGCACTCAGTGCCACATTCAGTCTCTTCTTGAAAACCTCCAAGGATGGAGAATCCACCCCCTCCATGGGCAGCCCATTCCAATGCCTGATCACCCTCTCTCTTCCCAATATCCAACCTAACCCTCCCCTGGAAGAGCTTAAGCCCATGGCCTCCTGTCTGACTGGGAGCAGAGCCTGACCCCTCCCCCGGCTCCAACCTCCTTTCAGGGAGTTGTAGAGAGTGATGAGGTCTCCCCTGAGCCTCCTCCAGAGTGAACACCCCCAGCTCCCTCAGTCCTTCCTCACAGGAATTCTGCTGGATCCCTTCACAGCCTCCTTGCTCTTCTCTGGACCTGCTCCAGCACCTCAATCTCCTTCCTGAGCTGAGAGGCCCAGAACTGGACACAGGACTCAAGGTGAGCACAGGGGAAGAATCCTTTCCCTGGAGCTGCTGGCCATACTGTTCCTGATCCAGGCCAGGATGCCATTGGCCTTCTTGGCCACCTGGGCACACTGCTGCCTCATGTTCAGCTTCTTGTCCATCCAGACTCCCAGGTCCCTTTCTGCCACTCTGTGCCCAGCCTGGAGCTCCCCATGAGGTTGTTGTGTTGAACCTCATCCCATCGGAATCAGCCCAAATACAGGGCTTTCCCGTACAAAACATCCTCTTCACTTGCATGTTGTCTTGCAATGACTCAAAACCTGCAGACCAACACTCTGGATTTGAGTAACCCACCTCCTGTTAACTCAACAATGATGGTGAAAATTCAGAGAGACGCCTTCAAAAAATGAGTTGTGGCCAAGTCAGTCGTCACTCACCAGGTTAGGAGGTTGCTGTTAAACTGTACCCATGCCTGGCATTCAGTCAGGGCAGAAAGAAATGAGGTTTGGGCATTTTTTTTTATAGATAAGATACACTGAAATATTGTCAAGTGTGAAGCAATACACCAGCCCTGTAAACCCCGCTGTAATTTCATACAGGGTGAATGTACAGAAATTAAATGCCACACAACGTGCAAAAATCATAAATGTAAATTTAACATCATACCTAGATTAAAAACACGTAACAAAAGTGAAACTGGTTTGTAGATGAATGAAATACAGAAGCTGGCAGTGATTATACTTGGAAATGGAAGAATACGCAAATTACAGCTGAAGTTTCACTTCCCCCAGACAGCAAAACACAACCCATGGCACGTCCTCTACAACCTCCTCAGACACCACACTGTCCATACACACCCAGATCTTCTCCTTTCTATCTGATGGCAGATTACAGAAGTTTTGTGAATTATCATCATCTGAGCACAGAAAGATAAAGATTACCAACACCAGAAGTAAACGCAGGGATTTTTAGATAACTTATGATAAACCTATTTTGCTGCTCCAAATACTACTGATTATTTTCTAATTGCAAAACACAGTAACAGAACAACTAGAGAAAAGTCTGACTGTGGTGGGTTTGGTTTAAGTGTATCCTCCATCTCTCACCATCACAGCACTCCAGTCTCAGGTGTACTTATCAAGACATCCCCTGGTTAAGTTTATTCCCATTTAACTGTGGGGAAATTGTGACAAACAGCAACCTGCTTGCTTGAGGACTACTACAGCAGAAGAAAATTAATTTTGAGCCCTACAAAATATACATCTGGAGATATACATCTACCAGCTTAGAGAATTCCTTGCTTATAGAGACGTGCAAAAATTACTCTCCAAGATTCTACTATTTTATGCTGCTTCCTTCTCTAATTTTTTTCTGGATTTGTGTAGCCAAATCCAAGCTAAAGCAAGCTAAAAACATGACCTTGTTTTTACTCAAATGCATGGCAGTAAACAGCAGGGACTGAGTTGAAGAACCACCTCCTAAGGAGCTCATGCCCTCACTCTGCACCAAAACTGAGGAGTCAAACAGCAAAAGCTTTCAGGGTTGGCATAACTTTGTGAGCAATTACACAGATCCCAAAGGAAAAACCAGAAAATACTTGATCATCATCATCTCTTTCAATATTCTCTGGGACTACTTGCAGCAGCAGCAAGTGCCAGGATTCCAGCCATTGCAAAGCTTCCCTCTTCATTCTGCACTCTCCATATAAGAGAGCTCTGCCCTGGTTCTTTCCACCAGTTCTTCAAACCCACCTCTTCCCCCTCACCAGATCTCAGTGCAGCCACAAAATCAGCTGAGTTGACACTGGTGCAGCAGCAGCAGCTCCATTCCTCATGTCAAAAAGCTGCAAGGGAGGTTGTGAGTGCTTAAGCCCCAGCACAAGTATTTGCATCCTGACCCAGAACCCCAGAAGTCTATTTAACATCTTTAAAGACTGAGCAGCAACTTAGAAAAACAAGAAAATTTTTACTTCTGCTAAAAAACTTGGGGATAAGCAAGGTAGGAAAGCTTGGGGCAACTTTTTATGCTTTGGTAAGGCAAATGCTCAGGTTTCAAGCAAGCTTTCTCAGAATAAACTGAAAGGAATCAAATAAGACAGAAAAATGCATGGAGATTATCATTCTGGCACAAAAACAAAAGCAGAAAAGCTTTTAAGTGCCTGCTTTTAACAAAAGAAGGTCTAACTTTGAAACAGCTGCTTCACAGACTCAAGGCCACACCCCGAGGCAGGGGCTAGGTTTGGTTTTGTTTCTGTTTATTTCACAGTTTTCCTGTTTATTCAGCTTCTTTCCTCTCTCAGTGGCAGCCAGGGCAGCGCAGAGCAAGAGGCTTCATCCAAAACCAACAAGCTTCATGCTGCTCTTCAAAACTCAGGTAGCTACATCCTTCTGAACTTGGAAGAAGCTTCAAGTCTCTTCTAAAGGTTAATCCTCTCAGAGCTTGCTTGGAAAAAAAAAAATTAAAAAGTGGGTTTTTTTCCCCCAAGTGTCATATTGAGGCCAAAGGAGGTTGTTAAGTTAAAGAGGAATAAGCCAAGAAGTTGCAGCGTCTAAGATCAATGTAGTTTAAATGCTGCTGACAGAACTGGTCAGAAATCACTAGCATGAGTTGGAAGAGAAGTCTCTGCTCCTTCCCTGGAGGTTGCAGGTATTTCCTGGAGGTGCTGGTACAGTCACCAAAGGCTTGCAAAGCATAAGACTCCTGGTGGCGTTTCAGATGTTCCATCCTATGCCAAATATCACAACCAGGTCCTCACACCTGTAGTACCAGTGGTAGCAACAGCCAGAGTACAGGTGACAGACACACCAGCAGGCTGAGCACACCCAACACTCTCTGCAGGCTGTGTCCACACTCATGGTTGTTTTATACAGCAAAATAAAGCTGTAATCATCACATGGGGCAAAAAAAGCAGCGAGGACTTGATGGACAGGGATGCAGCCCAGGCTGAAATGGGAATCACACTGACAGGACATAAGGATCCTGTAAAGCTCCACCTTCAGCATCATCAAGAATTGTTCTACAGCCAGGTGTGCACTGGTTGTGTGGACACACCTTCAGCCTGAACAGCCCTCTTCCATCAACCCCTGCACCAACAGTCTCCCTCATCCTCTTTAGAAAGGTCTTTACAGGAGCTGCTAAAACACAAGTTTCACCAAAACAGCCAGGTTCCCAAAGTATCTGATAAAAAGAGGCCAGTCACCAAAAGAAAGTGTTTCTCAGAAAAATGGATTTTTAAATTAAACAGATGTTGTCTCTTAAAGGCTACCATTTCGATGACTGACACGCAGTGACATAAAATATCTCATAATAAGCTTATAAAAAGAACCCTAAATCATCAAGTCTAATGGAGCTGGTCCATCAACGAGCAGTGGCCAAAGCATGCCCACACACAGAGCCTTTCACAAATTATTTCTTCACTGCCTCAGAAACAAATAAAACTCCCACAGCAGCATCACAGGCACACTCATCTGCCACTTTTGTAAGACAGAGAATTTTGTTGCTGGAATCTTTCATATTTCTTCTTTTGTATTAGCAAGAACTTTGGGTCATTTATTCCCCTCTGGTCCATTCACAGAATAAAATCATTCATGTAACACAGAGCCTAAGGGTTGGTTTTCTTTCTTGCTTTTTTTTTTTTTTTTCTTTTAAGACTTTCACAGACCAGTGAAGTAAGTTCTTTGCAAGTTCTTTGTGCAGTTAAACTTTTTCAATCTATATGCACACACCCTCCATACTGTACCCAGCCACACAAATGCCTTGCCTTGCTTACAATGCTCAGCTATGAGCAAACCTTTGGATGCTGACATGTCTGTAACTGCATTTTACAGCAAACAGCAGTACTAGGGTCATGATGGTTTGCTGGTTTAAGTCCAACAATTTCTATAGGAAGATATAAGCTCAGTCTAAACCAACCCCATATAGTTAAAAAACCTGAGACTTGCAAGCCTGCTTTCAGGGCAACCATGCCCAACTTCTAATAACTTCACTAATCATGGCAATCACAGCATCCCTTGAATGTTTTTCACCTGGAAAAGATACTTTTACATCAGCTGGATTTATCTTCCCCCTTTTCACAACTGTTTGGAGCAGCCCACCCACTGGACAGGTCTCAGTGGGTAGGGATCATCCCTGATGCCTGGGGACAGAGGTGATGGGAGAAGGCTGGCAGGCAAACACCCCTGGAAAAGCAAGAGGCAGTGAAAAAACCCATGAATAAATAACACCTGCCTACCCACTGAAGTACACTAATTATCCAGGATAATTGAATGACTGCTTTCATGTACTCAGGGAACTGCAGATAAGAGGTATGGGTCTCCTCATACCTCGGATGCAGAGTTTAAAGCTCTCTCAGTTGGCAGCTAAGCACAGAAAAAAAGTCACTGGCTGTGACAATTAATAGATTCATTTTAAGTCTCTTTTGTTCAAGTGATTCAGACATACTACACACAGAACAACCCTGTCTCAACCCAACAGATACATTCAAGGCACACAGCTAAAAACTGACTGTGCTGTGTTTTGAGGTGGTAGAAGAACAGGGGCCTGCCTGCACCTAGAGGGTTATCCTACAACACCAGGAACACCCCTGCTTTTAGAAAACCTGATTTTCAGGGAAAGTCAAAACCAAGACCATACACCAGGCTGCTGAGGAAAAGGAGAGATGTCTGCAAAATGAGTGATTTCAGGACATGCACAGACATGTGAGAAAGGACCCAGAACTTAAGAGTAAGCAGTAAAACCTTAAGTGAGATGTTGGAAAGTAAGGTATGGGTAGATTTCACCTAAGATGTTATTAGAAATATTCCAGGAAAAGCATATTTCAGTTTAATAGACCTCTGTTGATTTTATCCACGACACAGTCTGTCCACTCAATCACCATTTCACAGAATTGGATTCATGGCAGGAATTAAATTTCTTTATGGAAACAGGGGTGATTCTTTGTTGGAGCTGTGCTCAGTTCTGCCTTACCTCTGTTATAAACAGAATACAACCTGCATTAAAACCTTTCTCCATTAAACCATCTCAGTTGCAAGGTTTATTTTATGCCACTTGCTGCCTGAATTAAAAAAAAAAAAAAAAAGGAATTACACTTTTCTCTATAATACGCTTTACACAGTGGCTGAAAAGAGACTGCTTGCATAACAAACATTATGCAATTTCCCAAATAAATAATAATACCCTTGCAGGGGGGAGATTACAAAGTCCCCAAGATTTTCAAAGCTGCAGATTTGGCTTCAAAAGCAAAGACCCTGTAAAAACCACATGCCAGCCCAAATCTTCCTGATCATGACTGACACTACTGCATCTGCACCCACAGATCCCATAAGGAGCAGTGCCCCACTGTGTGTTAACAAAGGACAATCTGTAAAAATACACAATTTACCAGCACAGTGCCATCTCTCAAGAATGTAGAGACGTTGACACCAGCTTTAAAAAGAAAATCAAGAATGGATGCAGCTGTCCTTATAAAGCTATGGTTTGGCTTGAATAGTTTCTTCTAGTCTGAAGACGGTGTTATTAAATCATTTTTTTTATAAAAATAATAAAACCTCCCCAAAATACAATTTTAACTTCATTAACCATCTTCAGCCTGGAGAACTTTGCCAGTACAAATACAGCAGTAAAGCATCCCAGGTGGAAAACTTATGCTAAAGAAGAAAGCCAATCAAAATACCATGCAATCCAGTGATGTACAAAACAAGGAAACAGCCCTCACACTGTAAAAAAAAAAAAAAAGAAAAAATGTATTTCAAGTAAAAAATGGTTCAAGTTATTCATAGGGACCCAACACAGATGTAAAAAAATTCCAAGTGGCAGTACAGAGAAAAATGAAGTAGGAAATCTGGTAAACAGATCTCAATGTCCACCAGTCCTCTACCTTCCAATTTCAACAAATTGCTTCCACAGGCCTGAAAAAATTTTGCTTCTCCTTGATTTTTTTTGTTGCTTTTGTGATTTGGCCTTTCCTCTCCACTGGAATTTCTCTAATCCCCACTCAGCCCCCAGCACTCTCCAGCTCTCAACACCCAACACTTGATACTGACCCTGTTCTGGGAAAGTCCACATGCACCAAGCCCTGCACCAGCTGGGAATCCCAATTTCCCACTCCCTGCACAACTGCAGCCTTGTATTTGCATTGGAAATAGGCTGAAAATGAAAAAGAAGTAAAAGAAGCCCATATACAAATTATTTTTCATTGAAAGTTGAAGAGGTTCTTTGCAAGTTTCAGCTCTGGAACAGTCCTGGGAGATTGGACTCGATGATCTCCGAGGTCCCTTCCAACCCAGCCAATTCTATGATTTTCACCAACAACTTCAACTGGATACAATAAAAAAAGAGGCATCAAATTCTTGCAAAGGAAACATCCATCCTGTCAGAAATTACAGCCACAAGCTTACACCTCACAACTGAGCTCATCAGCCATGTTTCAAACAAACTGCATTTATCTCCTTAAAACTTCGGACTTTTTCTTCATTATCCAAAGTCAATGGCAGTGAATACTGACCTGACATGCAGGGAAGCAATGTGGATGCAAACTGGAGGGCAGGCAGTCTCACATCTACTTGGCAGCAGTATCATATTTTAGTATAAAGTTGCTCTTTTGAGATGTGAGAATTACTTTGTAGTTAATCATCAATCGATAGGTCTGATAAGGTACTTTTTTAGAAACAAAGTTACGTACCAGCATAATTCTTCCTTTTTCAACTAGGAGAAAGAAGTATTTTTCATATGCTGGAGTTAGGTGTGTAAGGGTTTAGGACAACTGAAGCATCCACTCAACCCAGGGAATAATAATTACATTACTATTTTATCAAACTTGTCCAGAATTACAGAAACGCCCCAAAATTTTGGTCATCATCTCTGTGTGCTTAAGATATTCACAGAAATTCATACAAACATCCTGAAAGCATCAGCCCCCCTAGACTTCCACCTCCAAGATGGGAGGTCTCAGGCACACTGCCTGAAACACACAGCTTTTCCAGACAGGTTCCAGCTTGTCCCAAAACAGCAACTACTTTGGAAATTTCAGTAACTATTTCACCTTCCTTAAAACCCCACATGGTGAAGAGCTGAGAGTTCCACCAGTACTGTGTAACAGAAATGTATTGCACAATTTCCCCCAAATTTCTGTTCAAAAACCCAACAGCAAAAATGCCTATTTTTCTCCCAAGCTATTTCATGAAGCATCATTACACAGTAACTGAAGACTTCTGCAAGCAGAGAAGGAAAGAATAACTCCCTACAAACCTAAGCTGAGCAGGATTCTCAGTGTGACCCCGTCCTAATGCTAAAGTCATAAAAGAAAGAGGTTGGGGGGAAGGGGAAAGGTGTAGCTAGATGCTCCCATCTATCCTGTGATGGAATCAACAGCAACAAACCTGCCTTTACCAGACTGGTCCCAGGAAGAAACTCATCATCCTTCAAATGCAGGGTGGTGCCCAGGTGATGCAGGGGCTGTATTTCTCCCTGAGTTACATTCAGTTTGCTAAGCTTGTTGATGACTTCATCTAACTATTAATTATACCACCATTCAGCATGCTTCTGACTGCAATGATTCAAACTGCTTCCAGGAGCTCACTAATCCACAGCACAACCCTCTTGACAGCAAGTGACAGATTCAGAGTATTCAGTTCTAGCTGAAAGGAAGAAAAAAAAAAAATCCAACCCAGCAGATATCTGTCTGCTGATAAAACAGCCAATATTCCTGCTGCCCTGACTCACAGGCTGCTGACAGGACTCCCAGCCATGTGTTAATGCACTAAGCAGCTCCCTCAGCCCAACCAACAGCACATCAGCAGCAGCCCAGACCTACAGAGTGCTAAAACACAGAAGGTGGGTGAAATGAAGCTGCTGGGGTCAGCATCTTGGGGGGCTGGTTTTCCACCCTTCTGGCTGCAAAGTGAGACCCCAGCCAGATGCCTGCTCCTGTGCTTCAAGAGGTGATCCCCCGAAATCCCAACATCCACCTACTCAGGCAGTGTCAAGCTGTGCACAGCCAAGGGAGATGACTTCCCAAAGACCACCTTGGAATTTTAAGAGAAACAGAAAATTGGGTCTCTTTTGGGTCTTTGTTATCAGAGGGACTGAAAGGTTTCAATTTCAGACCCTCCTCATGCTCTGCCTTCACCTTTCCCATCCACTCTGCAAGCATGAACCTTCCTAGCACATTCCTGCACCATTCTGCATGCATTATTGATCCCTCTGGATAAGCCATGCAGTGGAATAATTACTTAATTATTGTAATGGCATTTTGCAATGGCTGCACTCTGTTCCTCTAATTGATTTTCATGGGATCACTTTTGGTGCATGTTTTGGGCACAAGAGAATATTTTCCTGCAGAATAAAAAACTAAGTTTGACATTAACTTTAAGCTTTTGAGCTGGATTTCAGAAGTCCATTTTTAAGACACATCCATATCTTTTTAATGAACACAATATTACTCAAATTTTGCTATCTCTGCTCTCAACCACTGAAGATGGTTTTTTTTTCATAACTCTTAATGAAATATAAAAATAGTTAACTATTTGTAAGTGCTAGTCACAAAGTTTTTCCTTCCGATATGATGTTGTTTTCCCTGTAAGACTCCTCCTTTTAAGGCCTCAGTCAGTGTAATTACCAAACATCTGAAAGGTGAGAGATCTGCAACATTTTTATTCACAAACTAAAAGCTAAGGTCAAACCATATTTGAACATCTTGCTTGCAACACTACATAAAATTTTACCAAGATAAATGTTCAGCTTAGAACTTGGAGAATTCCTACAATAAAACACTGAATAAAATCAGTCTTTTCCATTGACTCAATGTGATTTAAGCTACACCACAGAGCAGCCCAATTAAATAATTATTTATGTCTCCCTACCCCCAGGATAGTCTTCAGGCTATGCATGATTCAAGATGTAACAGTTTTGTGAAGCAATGAATAGAATTTCAAAAGAATACAATAGTCCCAGAAGTTCAAAACTGGTAAGAAAACTTATTCTGCCTCAAGCCAGAAATTCTTCCAGGAGGACCCTTACTTTATAAGCTGTTAAGAATAATACTCCAAACTAGAGCAGGCAGAATAAGCATCACACCACTGATAATCAACCCATCTTACCTACTAGTAATGTCCCAACTCGATGAGAAATAGCATGGACACAGCTCCATGGAGAAGGAACATCAACTTCTTGATCCAAGTGAGCACATAGGTAGCAGTAACAGATTCGTACAGCAACATTAAAACCAAGAATTTTAGCCAGTTGGCAGAAAAAGACTGAACTTCAGACAGATGAAACACATTGAGAACTACAGCCCTACAAAAATTGCAGGGTGTGTTGGACTCCCTGGGTATTTTGTTTCTTTCTGCTTACAAACAAGACAATGTTTGGTCACCATCTGGGACACTTACTTTAAAAATGAAAAACAGATCTGAAGTTTTATCAGTCTCAGCCTCTGTTCAAACTTTAGAGGTTTCAGGACAACTGGGAACAACAAGCAGTCTGAGGAGACCTCCACTTATGCTGACTGAGCTCTCCCCCTGAATCTCATTTAGGGCTTTATACATCTCATTTGTCAGTTCTTTTTTATCTATTAAAAAAAATCTCCCTGGAAAAAAACTAGACCTGGAGCAAAGCAAGATCACAAAAGATAACTGTGTTAAGTTCCACGTCAACTTATTCCCTTTCTTCTCGACGCATCCACCTCTGAGGCCTGATCCAGCCCTTCCAGCTGATAACGAAGTGCTGCACTGATTTCTGCAGCCTCTGGACACAATTCAGAAAAATCAATGCAAAGAGCAAAAGGTCACATTCTCCATGAGCATCAACTACCTGTAGAATCAAGATAGAATTGCAAATGCTAGCACACTCAGAAATAAACCAACCAGCTACTATTGAACTAATTTCAGCATCCATATTCCCACATCCATGACTGAGTAAACCTGTTCGTATGCCTTTAAGAAAAAACAAAACAAAACACACTCATGCTTGTGACAGGCTTTTAAAAACAAGTTAAGTGCAGTACACAGTTGTACAATTTCATTGCTTTGAATTCACAGTGCCAGTGGGAAAGACTGTCTGGCTTACAAGACCAGAAAGAAAGAAAAAAAAAAAAAAGGCAAGAAGGGAAAAGCTAAAGAGATGGAAAGAAAACTGAATTTCTGCTACGTGTTATCCCTCACCCTACCTGCACATTAGGAAGAACCCCTGAGAACTGGCATGGAACTTATTAATGACCTTTTTTCTTGGCTTGCTTGACATGCTGGACAAACACCCCTGCAGAGCACAAGCCATGAGACTGTCCTCACATTTTCAATCTTTATAAATGCACACACTGCACATGGAGGTGTTATCTCCCACGTTTTACAGAAGGATGCAGCATGCATGATGTCCTACCTCCTGTTTGTGGCTGATTTTTGCATCACTCCATTAATTTGTAATTGGAAAAAAAGTCATCCTCATCATCCAAACAGGGAAGCTTTTGTTTATTAGAAAATATCATTACTGCTCTTTGAATGCTGGTTGAATATTCTCTATAAAAACCAGAGAATCTCAGGGCAGCAGCATAAATTCCCAGCACACCCTTGCACATTCCCAGCCAATGCAACCCAGAAGCCTTAATGAGCCCTTCACGGATCTAAACTGAATGCAAATGCCTGGTCCCTGCTTGTCGAGGTGCTGTGAAGCTGTCGCTGTCAATAAACCATTTAATGAACCTCAAAATTTCACAGTTTGAGGTCTGGTATTACAGACTGTCCCTGTGGACAGCCCCAACATCCCACGGATGCTAATAACACTTGTCTCAGATGCACGAGATCTTTTTGACCTCAGAAGTTAAGCAACTTACAACTAACTTGAGTCACATCCGGCAATAAGTACTTTTAATTAATGACTCTTAATTTCTGCCAGAGCACAGTATTCCCACACCCATGATCAAGCATGCTCCTTATTCTGCTAACCTACATGTAAAATTGTGCAACTCAAACAAACCCCTGCCTTTAGTACCCATGCAGCACACAGCTGGGCCAGTCCTTTGGTGCTTTAGGAGCAAAGATATCACTGCACACAGCAGGGAAACAACTTGTATAAAGTCAACCCACCACTCAATTCCAGCAGCTGTATCATCATTTGTTTTCTTGCTCTCATTTTAAAATTATTATCTATACAGGGCAGAGAAAGGAAGATAAAGATTGGGGGGGGTTTAAGTCTGAATTCATGAGCAGCTTTGGAGAAGACATTTCAGGGTTTTGGTGTGTTTTCCAAAAATTAACATAACTTCCTATAATCCATATGTTGTAGGGGCTTCTTATTCCATTTGCTTCACTAACAGTTAAACCTACACACAGGAGTTGCCAAACTGACCAGAGGCACAGTGAGTTAATAGAGAGGAGAAAAAAAAATGTTCTCCCTGACAAGCAGCACCCCAGCTGCCACCCCCCTATTCATATCACCAGCAGGTACACAGAGACACCCACCAACCACCCAGAGTAATCCTTTTCTGCCAACACTGATAGTTTTATTGTGTGCCAAGTGGGAATTCACCATCCCCAGACACCAAGATGCTGCCTGGGCAAGGTTTGCAGCCCTGTATCCATCACAGGAGTGCTCCTGCCCACTCAGGAGAAAGCCCACACTCATTCTTAATGGGACCACCTCCACGGAGAGGGAAGAGCCCCAAAAGGAGCAAAGCAGCCATGAAGGAATAGCCACTTGAAGGTTAATTTGTCCTCCCTGGACAAAGTCAGATGATGCCTGCCATCTGGAGCACACCAAGTGATCTTTAAGTGATCCATCACCCAGACACTATGAGAGGAACTTCTACATCCCACCAGCTTCACTTTCAACACTTCTCCTCTGATTAGGACACACCATCCTTCAAATCCCACGCTGGCACTGGGCAGCTGGAAGTCTTCCCTACACAAATCAAACTCCCTTGTGGGTAAAACCAATACAAACACACGTTTTCCCCCCAAATAATCCACAATTTTTAGGACAAGCAGTTTTAGGCGACAGGGGTTTACAAACTGCCAACACCACACTGAACTGGAAACATTACCTAGAGATTATTAAATATTTTTGTTAAATTAATCCACACATAACTGCTGGAGATAACAGACGAAAATGGTTTTTGTTCTCTGTAAGGCACCTGAAATATCAGCAACAGCAGCAAACAGGCACCAACCAGAGCTCCCTCAGTGTGCTGGCATTGAGGAAAACCTCCCCTTCTGCTGCTAATGATGTGCTCTGCCCTGGATCCCCAGGAGACAAATGACTGCACTGGCTGATTGACTCCATCACAGGGCCATCGTCCATCAATGTATTGCCTCTCTTCCTGAAATCTCATCTCAGGAGGAGAAAGTGCTCAGAACCACTTCTGAAAACACAGTGAAAGCACTTTCAGAATAAGAGCTCCAAGATATATAATTAGAGCTGAACGTTTCAGCAGAAACACACATTTCCAGCATCCTGAAAATATATATGCATGCCTCGTCCAACAAGGACAAGGAAGATTTAGATCCTTCTGCTCATCCAGATGATTTTTTTTTAAGACAGGAATTAAATACCTACCAGAAACATAAATTTATTGATCAAATTAATAACACAGTGACTACCATCATATGGATTAAATGGCAACTTGAGGATATTTTGCTAGCTTATTTGATAAAGGGTGAAGAATTCCAGCCTCTTTCACAGAGGCTCAAATCATACCAACACCATATTATCCGCACTGACACCTGCAAGAAAATACAAATCTTCCCATTTATTTATTTAGTACATAGATAATGAAAATCTGAAAAGGTAATAACTCTACTCAATTAAGAACTGCCCCCATAAATCAAAAAATACTGCACATTTGGGAGCAGGGCACAGGTGGTAACCTGTGTTCAACACTCCTTGGGCAGCATTCTGGTCAACTTTACATCATTGAAGCTACTGAATTCTCCCAGTTCCACAGCCTCCATCCACCTCCCTGATTTGACCGGGTTAAGTTGCACATGAATTACTCATAGTTCCACCTGTACAAAAATAATTTAGTTCAGGAACAGTATTGCAGATTATAATCAGTCTCACGTCTGTCAGCTCAACAATATAAATCTAAAGAAGGCAGCTTCATCTCAGGCAAGATATTCTGTTTCACTTAGTACCTCTGCATGTTACACACAATCCATCATAACTCTGAAATCCCAAAGAACAATCTGCTTGAGAAAACACGTCTAAACATTTATTCCTTGTTTACCCCTAAACAGAATCCAAAACTGACTTGTTTTGCTTCCATTTTATTTCAAGACAACCAATCTGATGAGATCCTCAAACCTAAGTTTCTAGAACTCCTGAACATATTCCTATGCAAGTTGTAAATATAGTTTCTGGAAGCTTGCACCTTCATATAGCAACTGACATAAAGCATGCACAGTTCTGACTTAAATATGGAACATTTCAGCTCTCCACAAATTGCCATAAAATGTATGCTTCAAAATGTTTTTCTGTCACAAGGTTAAAATCAGTTTGACTATTACAAGACTTCTGCTTCTGCAGTAAAGAACATAATTACAAATTTTAAGTGTTTTTCTCCTTACAGCACAGGGGTTACCCTACAATCCCAGGCACACGTCTCAAATGAGACCACATATGGCTCACAATCAGCTCTCCTGGTTTCATAATCCATACTGTAGATCCCTACAACCTCTTTTGCTTATGCATTTCCAGTATTACTTCACAAGAAGATTGGCCACAGGTGTTTCAGAAACACTGTATTTAAGTACTAAAATTCTATCAAAACAGTGCCCAGTTTTAGCCAGTTAGCTTTATTTTTTCTAGGAAGGAACAGAGATCCACCTGACTCTGAAGATACTGAGCTACCGAGCAGTCAGACAAAACCCACTCAGTCAGCAAGGAGCAGTGATGCTTTCCCCTCTCATTTATACTAAAGCCAGTCAGAATTAAATCTTTCCAATGTTTAACAGGCAGAGGATTTGTTGATGTACCAATTAGCACTCTGCTACAAAGAACACACACCTCATTAATAGCTGGGTTATGGGAAGAGACACTTTAAGGATTTAGTTGTACCTCCAGACATACCAAAAAATGGGAAAGAAGCTTTGGCTGATGTAAAGAAAATCTGTCAGAAAGAGACAATCAGTGTATTTAGCATGTGTCAGCTGTAAAAGGAACTTATATAAATGTAATGGAGGCATTTCCACGTTGTTTCTGCCATATCATGTAATCCAGGGCAACTGCTAAGGGCAGCAGGGAGAGGTTACTCTCTATTCACGGGCTGCTTTTTTTGCTGTGACCTCAACAAACACGAAGTGGCAATAAAGATCATTTGCCCTGACCTGCCTGAAATATGCACACTTGAAATAAATACTCACAAACCCTTTTGTAAGACCCTTTCCCTCTGGAAAGGCCCAAAGTTCTCCTTTTACCTGCTGAAGAAGGAGGTGAGTGCAAAGGGAGACGGAACGTTCAGCTGCGAGACAGCCACTGAGTTTGTGTGAATCTTATTTCAGGTCAGAGCTACACACAACAAAACTTCAGCAACACCTTGTGAGTGACCTACATTGTGAGACTGGAACCCACTAACCTACAGAACCACCCGAAATCCCACAAAATAGGTCAATGGGTTTCTCTGTAAGAAGAATTACGTCGACAAGGAGAGACGCGATGAAGGACACACAGAGTGCATCCTCTGCATGCTGCGAGCTGTTATCCTGTCCTGCTGTTATCCTGCCCTGCTGCCATGCTCCTGGACACCAGGAGGGCTCCCCAGAAGTGCCATGAACTTCTGTGGTTCTCAAGGGACCCTGGAAGGACTCATCTGCTCCTTCAAGCTCAAGGGAGCAGGAGGAAAAGGAGCAGGAGGAAAAGGAGCAGGAGGAAAAGGAGCAGGAGGAAAAGGAGCAGGAGGAAAAGGAGCAGGAGGAAAAGGAGCACAGCATGGAATGGTGAGCCTACCAACAGCAAAACCATGGAATTCACACTGTCAGTGCCAAGCAGGTCTCACAGCAGCCAAAGTACAAGTGACACCTAACTCACCATCAGCCTGGAGTTGCAGCAGGGTTATCCAGGCTGTAGGACAGAAAGCTGGATGTGGCCAAAATAATCCACCCTGTCCACATCACATTACCTGCCAACCTTCATCTCTCACTGGTCTTGGGTTTGTGTTGTTTTCAGGGACCTGAAGAGCCCCACAGGACTACAAGTTGGTGGGGACACTAATGCTCAGCACAGGCCAGCAAGCCAAGATCCCATAGGAGGATCCCACGATCCACAGTGGCCGCAGGGATCCATGCTTCACATCCACCACCTCCCTGCTCTCAGCTATTAAGCCAGCACACTTTTTAATTCCTAGCTGCACACTTTTTAATTCCGAGTTCATACACTGCTCTGTTTGCTGGAGGAACCCACACCAGGGTGCAAACACACACACCAGCCATGCAGCAGCCTCTCTACAGCCAGCTGATGGGAACATGAAACAACCAGGGCAGTTAAGAAAGGCACCCAGAGAAGGTTGCTTGACATTCCTCTGCCTACCAGTTCCCCGAGAGCCAGGGCCATTATCCCAGTGGATGCAAGGTCTGTTTACAGCAAGAGAACAAAGATGCATGCCCTCTCCTCCTACACACACAGACATGCTTTGATTTAGATTCCCATCTCCCAAAAAAAGCAGCGTATGGAGGGAGGGAAAAAATTAATAATATCCATATTGCATATTATCTGTGGTAGATAAACATGCTCATTTTTGCAGCTTATCAATCAGATCTTTACACAGTCTCCAACAGAAATCAGAGATGGACCTTTAAACCTTACTATCCACAATCACTTAACCCACATAGTTAATTCACATGGCCACTGAAACACACCTTACCCACACTAAGAATTTTACTATGTTATTTATCATAAAGACTTCCCCCTCCCTCCCATTAAAAAAAAAGAAAAAAAGCACTCCAAAGGGTATAGCTATCATTCCTTAACAGGATCTTATCCAAATGGTAGAAGCAGAGGGAGCCACAGCAGCCACCACAGTACCCACAGTGTTTTTCACCTACAGCATCTCAGGCACCCAAATCTGGCAACCACAGCACAGGGGGATTGCCAAGGAGCTGCACATCAATACTGAAGATCCTTCCTGCTGACAGTGATTTCCCAGAGGTGCTGAGACACTAGAGAAATCCTGGGGTGATGGTAATGAGATCATTAATACAAGAGCCAAACACCAGCAAAGAGCAAATCAGGACACAACTCTAATTTCTCTCAAACAGCTCAAGTAGGAGACACAGATCTTACGCCAGTTGCACCAGGATGACAGATAATAGCTGAGCTGAAGCTGAACAGCTTCATCTGCTCAGATGAAATCTCTCAGACTAACTCTCTGCTAGTTAAAAAAAATAAGTGTGGCATGAATCTGTACCAGGAGGCAATTCATAATGGATCCATACCTCAAAGCCATGTGGCTGAGGCACCTGGGGCCTAGCAATAGGAGTAATGAATTTAAACTTTGTGTATTGCCAAACCACAGCTCCAGAATCCAGGGCCTGCCATGAACCACCAGCATTGTCTGCAAAATGCCAGGTCTGCAAAAGGCTCCTCCTGTCCTTAGATCCCATGCCCCAAGGGGTTTGCCAGGCCTAGGAAAAGTTCTCATCTATAAATTCAGAAAGTAACAGCTAATTCCTTTACAAGGCATGAGACAACAGAGGTCTGAAGAATTCATTACATGTGGGCAAACATTTTGCAGACAGGTTTAGTGCACTCAAGTACTCACAAGTACCTAGGCAGAGTTACTGTTCTCATCACCCATTTCCAACAAAGTAGTTCCTGAGGGAACAACACATCCTCAGGATCTTGATGGTCCTGTGGAACACCTGCGTGACTCCAGGCTGGTCCTGACCACGCTCCGCTCCACTCCACCTCATCCACCTCATGCTATTTAACTTCAGCAATTATAGGAAAAATAGGGATGATTTAACCATGCATAAATGGTCAATTAGCAAAATAAATATTTCAGCTTAAAGGCACTAATATTCCCCCCCCCCAAAAAAAAGCTTTTTCCAGGTAAGTCACATACTCCATTTTTATAGAAAATAACCCACCTATGATGCTAAATAAAACCCACCTTGATGCAGGTGAAAGGTATTTCACTTGAAAGCATAGAATGAAACCACCTTGCTTCTAACCTACACACCCAAGCAAGCATTTTTAGAAGAACAGTCTGCAAATAGATGGCAAATAAGCAGCACATGTATTAGTTGTATGGAGGTCAGGATCATGAGCCTGACTCCTCATTCCAAGAATAATAGGACTGTCTGGTGTCTATTCTGGCCAGCCAAGCTTGGATGCTGAACAAGAAAATACTTCTCAACATTGACATGGACAGTAGTTTGTGTCCTTCAAGGTGCTAATTTAGATCCTGCCAACATGGAAGAAGTGTTTTCTGGAAAAGTGATGGGGAACAAAGGGCAGTATGTATGCAAGATACCTGTTCCATAGAAAAGAAACTTCATTTTAAAATTATGATGAGTGGTTTTACTTGACCTTCCCTCAAAAGAATGTCAGGAGAGTGAAACATTGCTGACCTACACTCCTTGAGCCCTCCACAACGTTGAAATCACTTGATACAATCTCCAGACCAGGCATTTTGGCTATATAGGTGTTACCAACAAATATAACAGAAATACTTATTAAGTGCATGCCTTGTAGAGAACATACACACTACAAATTACTAATTTTGTATTATAAAGTCCCACTGTTCTGTTAATTTGCACGTCAGGGCACCCAGCTGTTGCTCTTGCACCTTTCACTGATTTTTTTTTAGTGCATTTCTCTGTAATCAAGGTACATTCATGATAGAGAGGGCGAAGTTCAGACAAGGAAAGCACTCAGGCTAAAGTCAGAGAAAAATTACCATCAGAGAAGCTGCATGCACCACTTGCCCATTTATTCAAAAGGAAAGGTTGAGAAAATAATCACTATTTCTGTGAAATCAGAGGAAGGGAAGGAATATTCTCCTACACAATGATGTCTGAAAGCAATCCCAAGCACTCTGCCTGGCTGTGCCTGGGAGGAGGGAGGAAGCTACAAGAGGTGTACAAGAACATAACAAATACAAACCAGAAAAGAATGAAAAGGGAAAGAGGAGCAAAAATACCATTAATAAAAACAAATGGAAGCAGGGAACCACCATCTACCCTCAAACTGGAACACACAGCTCCCTGTAACAGGAAATACAAGGCCAAATTCTTCCTGCAGAGTCCTAGGAAATCCAAAGTAAACTTTCCTTCCACCTTTGAAGAAGGAATTGATATTGGAAGGGAACACGTGTGTGTGGAGCAAACTTCCCAGCACAAGTTTTAATTCAGGTTTTTTCCTGCATTCCAGAAGCTGGTGTGTGGCTATGCTGGAGCAAACCACCAGAAGAGCTGCAGGATGCAAGTGGAAGTGGTGGCCAACACCAGGGCCCTGCACTGTTACACCAACACCAAAACCTCCAGAAAAGGGAGGAAATAAAAATAAAAAAAAGCATCGTACACCCCTACACCCCAGCAAATACATTACCATTGCTCACTCCCAAGCTAGCAAATTAAATCATCATCCTGTCCAAGTGAATTTTGTGTTGAACAGAGGTTTTATCTTTGCCATAGCTGCCAGGGAAGGAAAACAGTGGAAAAAACTCAAAACCCTTGCCTAAATAAAAGGTAATAAAGTTTGGCCATAAAACAGTAAGAATGAAGTTGAAGACAAGGAGTTAGTGACACACTGTAACAAATCCAGCATTGAAGTACAGGTTTAATGTAATCTTTGCACAACAACTCCCAATTCTCTTGAGATGGATTTGACCTCATTTTTATTTAAAAGTGCAACTGAAATATTTATAAACAGCCCCTTGAAGAAGTATTCAGGTGCAATTTAACTGTTTAGCACCTACAGTGATATTGACTTGGCAGGTCAACTCAAGCTCACCATCTTTTAAGCTCCTTTTACAAGATCCTAGGAAAAGGGGATAGCTGGATCTGACAAAGTAAAACTCCTAACTGCTGCCAGCCACCCCTCCCACACACCAAGAGAGTACACAGAGTCTGAAAAAATAGACACACAGTAAGAATTAGCTGAAGCTCTCAAATCAGAGAATATTTATCAGCCAAAGTAAATTCTACAGCAAGTAACTGGCTTCATCAGTCAAATGGCAGGGGGCAGAAAGTAGGTCATACCAGATCTTAATAAAAAAACCTGGGCATACTGTAATTGCACACACTAATTTGATGAAAGCCAGTTGCTTTACATCTACAATGTTTGTCTTTCACTACTTTGTTGAGCTTTTAAAAAGGCGACTTTGATATATTTCCGATAAGTGTTACCCAAGTAAACCTTAACAAACCAAGGCAGCTTTAAATGTGGAGAAGTGTCATCGACTTGTCAAACTGCAACTTAAAAGTCAAGCTCATCCAACACCTTATATTTCAAGTAATAAATTATCCATCAGAACTCGTTAAGGATCTTTGCATCAGTTATGTATTTTAAAAATTCTGAAGAATTTCCCCAGCACTGACTCGTACTTTAACACTCAAAGCAACACCACCACCAAGAACTCTGACCTCCCAGCTCTTCCCAGCTCACTCACAACCTTCAGTCACTCATGCTTTCAGTTATACTTATTCAAAAATTATATAAATATGCAAGCAGACATGATGGTCCATTGAATATTTTAAATACTTTTGCAAATTCTACAAACAAAAGCAATTTTAAAAGCAGCAAAAATGAATAGGAAGCTGATGAATTAAATGAATTAAAATTAGAAGCCATTCAGAAGGGTCCATTAAAAGCTAAACAGAAGTACAATGTTCTAAACCCGAGGATCACATCTGCAAGTAAGGCTACAGCTCTTAACCTGAATTCATCAACTGCTTTCCCTCTGAATGGCCCTTTAAAAGACAAAACATCCTACTGCCTCAATAAACAGTTTGAAAATTATCATTTTTTTAAATTAAAAAAAAAAAAAGTAAGAGCATGCAAGAGAAAGCTGGTGCTCTCAAAATGAATGTCAGTATGCTGGCCAAATAAATGATAGAATTTGATACATGAGACAACATACATGGGCTCCTGCATCTCCTTGATGCTCTCTTGCCAACAACCATGCACTGGAGCAGCACAGTTAAAGCCCAGGCAACTGCAGGGTCACCATGCTTCACCTGAGCCAAGGGGGAAGCCAAGGAAAAAATGACAGAAAACACAGAAATCCACAGGTTTATGCACATGACAAACGAAAACTGAACAGAATGAGAAGAATCAGCTCCAGGTGCCTGGAGAAGGTTATCATCCCAAAAGCTCAGAATTATCCAGTGCTGTAATTACACTGTTTAAACCTGAACACCTCAGTATGTTTGGTAAATAGTGTGGAGATCCTTGTAAGGGACACGCATCACCAGACACACAGTGAAGCACTACAGCACTGTTGCTCTGACTCAGTTTCAATGGCCCAAAAGCTGGCTCCCCATTAAAAATGTAGGCACTTCACATTGTCTAAGTGTGAACAATAACCAACTGAACACAGTTTCACCTCCTTTGTCAATCAAGTCAAGACAGCCAACTCATGCAAACCACCGCCTGATGAGAGCATCTTCACTCAAAGGAGGAAAATTATGCCTTTCACAATGGGTATCTTACAGATTGCTTCCTTGGCAGAGCAAAGCAACGGGAACTCGGAATTTTTAAGGCACAATATGAGCAAAATCAGAAGTCAATAAGGTAGCACAGATCAGAAGAAAGAAAAATCAGAGGACCTCATGCCTGTTTTAGCACCAACTGGTATTTCCAGGACAAACCTCCTCAACCCACTAACTGGCAGAGTTTAAGTGTCTGGGTTGTTTTTTGGGTTGGTTTTTTTTTTTAATTAAATTAACTATGCCAGCTGCCATCTCATAAAGACGTCCACAGCTACTCTGCACAAGACCTGACAGTTCAAGCTTACAGAAATCCGCACCATTCCCACACAGAGCACAAAGCCAATTCCTTTCAGATGACAACCAAGCCAAAAGATCAACATCTCAGGGAGGGAGTTGTTCTCGTGGCATCTTTAGTTTCAGCTGTTTGCTCTCTCACTCCCTAACCCTCAGTAATTTCTACTCCTAATAGAAAACACAGGTAAATCTCCACTCAAACCACAAAAAAGGCATCTGCCCCAAACCACAGTCAGAACATTTCTGGCTGGCTGCAAATCTCCAAGAGGTCCTCCATACACCAGTGACAAAAAAGCACAGCACAACAAAAAGATTCAGGTCGCTGCCACATCCACAGAACATGTCTTCCAATTAAACGCTTGAAAGAGAATTTTTAAGTTCCACAAGCTTTTGAATGGGGACAGAAGGGAGGAAGAGGAGGTCGAATCCAGCCAACACCCGGGCAACAGGGAAAAATAAAATAAATAATAAAAAAATCAACAAGTCAACGCAACCCGGCGTGGAGCGAGAGCCCCGTGGAGAGCTGCGGACGTACCTGGTGGAGGTGCCTTTCCTGACATCGCAGATGCTGCATTTGAAGGCTTCGGCGCTGTTCCTAAAGGTGCAGACGCTACAATCCCAAAAGCCTTCGTCGGCTGCAGGTTTGGCTTGCCTCTTCGGCCTTGAGGAGGGAGAAGGGGAAGCGCGTGTGGTGCGTACGTGTGTGTTTGGGGAGGAGGAGAGAGGCGGCGGAGGAGGAGGAGGGAGAGGAGGAGAGAAAGAAAACACACACATGAGAAACCATGTTACAGTGCCCCGAATCCCAGCCCCTTGCTCCCACCGCCCCTTTTCCCCCCCGCACCCGGGAACAGCCGACAAACACCTACCCGGGCCGGCTCCCGGAGAGGTGCGGTGGGGATCCGCGCTCCGCCCCCGCGCCGCGGGAGGGCCCAGCCGGGCCGGGCCGAGCCCAACCGGGCCGGGCCGGCCACCTCCCCCGGCACCCCCCGAACCGCGGCGGGGGCCGCCTCCCTCCCTCTCGGAGAAGAGGGTGGGAGGGTGGGTGGGAGAGTTTGAAGGCTGGGAGGCGCGTTCCCTCCTCCACCTTGTTAAACCTCCCTTTGTCTGGGAGCAGCGAGTGCGCGGAGCGGGAGTGCAAGCGAGCGGAGCCGCCATGGTTGCTCTCACACCAGACCAGCCCTGGCACCGGCGGCAGGCAGGGAGACACCGGCACTCCTCCTCCTCCTGCTGCCCTTCCACGCTCCCTCCATCTTAGCAGCCTCCTTCTCTCTATCTCTCTCTCTCTCTCCCTCCCTCCCGGCCCGCAGCCCCCACCCCCCCCGCCCCGGCCCCCCGCGTACCTGCCGGGGCGGTCGCGGGCACACCGCCCCCCTCCCCGCGGGTTCCCTCCATCTTAGGAGCCCCTCTCCGCCGCGGCCCCCCCGTTCCCCCGCGGCTGAGCACACGCACGCAACTACCAGCCAGGGGCCTACCCACCGCCATCCCCTCCCGCCGCGCCAGCGCCGAGCCGGGCCGGGCCCTCGGCCGCCGGCGGGGCAGGAGTAAGGGCAGGCAGGGGCGGCCCCCAACACGCTCCCTCCATCTTAGGTTCCTCTCCCAGCCCGCCCCCGCGCCCCCCGTGCCCTCGCTCACCTGGTCGGGCTCTTCTTGTCGCCCATGACCATGGATCGGGGCCGCCCCTGCCCTGCGCACAAAGAAAGAGGCGAGGGGGAGGGGAGGGGGACGGGGCTGCCTCCGTCCAGCAGGCTCCGGCTGCTCCTCACCCCCGCGCCGCCGCTCCTGCCGCTGCCAGGCTCCGCTCCAGACTACCAGCGCAGCGCAGCGCAGCCCGGCGCCCTCCCTCCTCCTCCTCTTCTCTCCCTCCCCGCGCCGCTCCGGCGGGCGGAGCTCGTCGCCGCGCCGCGGCCAATGGGGGCGGCCCCGCCGATAGCCCCGCCGGGGAGGAGAGCGGAGAGGAGAGCGGGGAGTGCCCCCCGCGCCGCGCTGCTCCCCCGCCGGGTCCCACCCCTGCCCCGCACCAGCCCCCCTTGCCTTCCCCCCCCCCCCCGCCTCCCGAGCCCGGCCCGCAGCTCCTTCGGGGCCGCCTCCCTCTCCTCAGCGCGGCGGGCGCTGCGCCCCGCACCGGGACCCCGGCGCGGCGGGAGGGCGGGCTCCTCTCCGGCGGCGGTGGCGGGTGGCCCCTTCCTTTCCCGTCCCTTCCCCCTCAGAGGGCTCGTCGCCTGCCCAGAGGCGTCCCCTCCGCGGCCTGCCGCGGGCGGGAGCCCGTCAGGGGAGAGCGGTGCCGTGGGGCCCGTCCTGCCCGCGGGAAGGGAGCGGGAGGGGCCGCAGGTACCGGCGGAGCCGGGGGATGCGTAGGCCCGATCCGTGAGGGAACGGCGACCAGAACCGGCCTCGCCTCGCCCCTTCCTTGGGGCGGTTGCTCTGGAAGTTGGGTTGGGCAGCCGGCAGCAAACTCCGGCTCCGTGCCCCGTCCTTAGGCACGGGCTCCCCGTGCCTTTCGCGAATGCTTCGGCTGCCGTCTGTCACCGGCTGCCGCTTTGGGTCAGGTCACCAGCCAAAGGCATCCCCACCGCGCTGCTGTATTCCTCGGAAATGTTCCCACCTATCCCTCGGTGATCCATCAACACCAAAAGCTGGAAAAAAACTTCCAACCTGGCAAAAAGAAAAAAGTGGCGTTTCCCCCCTTCCTCCCCTAAAAAAAAAGCATATCAGCCCTGCACCGAGCTTGGTCCTTCTCCCCCTTGCATCTTAGAGGTGATGGAAACCTTGAAGCTGGCATGGAGGGCGGGATGAGCCGAGGACAAGCCATCTTTGCTGAGCCACTTGTCACACAGGGCTGGCAGCAGTGTGAGGAGATAAGGGCAATGAACAGCTTGGGAAGGGAAGGGGTAATGAGGGGCAAATAAATAAAGACAGAAGTTGGTTCATCCCCTCCCAGCCACACGGGTGCAAACCTGACATCTTTTCATCGTGCTTTCCCAGTTTCTCAGTGGTGAGGAAGCCATGCGAGTGGATCCCACCAGGGAAGAGCAAAATTCCATCCCCAGGCAAGAAACGGCAGGAACAGGAGGGATGAATGCAGGGTGATGGACGGGGCTGTGAGTTGGAGCAGGGCTGCAGGGCCAGGGTGAAGGCAGTCTGAACAAAGTTAACCTGTGGCTGAATACAAGAAAAAAAAAATGAAGAAAATTGATACTTAAAAGCAAAGAAGTGAAAGTGGGTTAAGGTGAGATACACTCCTACCATGACAGGAGGAAAACATCACCGTGCTCTGTGCTTTAAAGCCTTTAGTGATCAGGAGTCACTCAGAAGCCACTGAGCTTTCTCCCCCTCCACCAGTGCCCATTTTAACACTCAAATCATGCTGACAGAGCCACCACTCTGCCTTTAATAGCTGCATGTAATCCACTTACCCTACCCAGCCCCCCAGAGGTAATTTAACCCTTGCTGGCACCACTGCCAACCCCTTTCCCTGCCATTTGTACAGACAAAAGGCTTCCAGTGACTTTTTTTTTCTATGCCACACAAGTTCCCGAACAATACGGCGAGAAGCAGACATACTCTAAGGGCAGTGTTAAGGTTGAGCAATTATCACACGTAGGAAGTGTCATTTTCCCATTGCATCTGCTGTTTTCCAAACATTTTTGCTCTTTTGGATGACGGCAGTAACGTTTGCTTTGGGAATCTGTGTGGGAACAGTAACTCAGCACTGCTCATGGGGTCTGCTAAGCCCAGAGTCCTGGTGTGCAATCACTGCCTGAGTTTTATGGCAACTATGTTTTGGGGGGGCAACAAGTGCACTGTGTTTGGGGACAAGGTCAGTGGAGAACCTGAGAAGGAGCACAGAAAGGACCAAAATTTTGGCTCTGAAGGAGATCCAGGCACAGCCTGACTCTTGTTTTCTGCCACAGCTGCTTCCCTTGGCTCCTTGCTACCACATTAAACAAAGCACCAGGCACAGAGAAAGTTATTGTGGAAACACCAAGGAGCAACAGCCCAGTTTTAGAAAGCAATTTATGTCCTCAAAAAAAGTTTCAGGGTTGCTGTTTTATTTTAATAGAAAAAGTTGTTTTCTTTCCAAAAACCTACTACATCCTTTATTATCCATTCCCCTGGAAACTTTTCCTCCTCGTCAAATAAGGCTTTCAACATCACGTTAAAAGCTTGGCAACCCAAGCCTAGCATGACTTCATTCAATCATGTTCATGCAACAGAAGGTGATCATTCCCAGGTTGTGATCATTCCCAGAGCTTTTGGGATGTTGCATTCCCTCTTGACCCCTCCAGCCACTGATGCACCAAGACAGGAACCATTGGCAGGGCTGAAGATACAGCCAAACTAAATGAAAGCTACTTTGGTAGGGTGTTTCTTTCACAGCACAGTGTCAGCAAGTTATCCTGTTTGTCTCAAATTCATCAAGGTGGCATGGAAAGTGCACCCCACTGAGCATTTGGGGACTTTTAATGGAGTTTGGGCTCTTATGTGCTCAAGAGGAAGCCACGGGCAGGGCACTTTTCCTCATTAGCTCCAGCAATCTGGAACTGAGAAGTGAAAAAAAAAAAAAAAGAGTGAATTTCTAGGCTCACACCTGAACATATCTTCACACCAAACTCATTCCAGCTGAACGTTTTAAACTCCATGGTGCTTGTTCAGTTGGTGGCAAATCTACCTGAAGAAATTTCTACCCTTGCCTCCATAAGATGCCACTTTCTCAGCAGTGCCAGCTGCGTGCAGCTCCTTATTTGAGAACACTCTCAAGTGCAACAGGGTCCTGTTAACCTACTTCTTTCCACCTCTCCTGGTCCCCCACCATGTGCATTTTTAACAACAAAAACTTTGTAAAAAAACCACAGCACTGGGGCAAGCAAGCTCACAGCAGCTGGGAGAACAGGGTGTGATGGCTGTGACTCTGATCTTAATGGTTTTTTTCCAAACTAAATGAGCCTGTGAACCTCCCAGACTAACCTGGCTGCCACTGTTCACACAGGGAACTCATTCCCAGCAAAGACTGGGCTGCAATCAGCACATCCTTTGTGTCAGGTACGGAGATGTTGGGATGAGACAGATCATGGTTACCTCTCTGCACCAGCTCAGCATCCCCATCCCTCTCTCCTGAACCATCCCACACCCCAGCAGTGCTGCAGCTGCTCCTGCTTCTTGGTTTCAACCCCAAAACCAGGTAATAGTCCACACCTCTGGTCCATACCCTCCATGGAGCAGCTGGCCAGGGATTCTGGGAGGAACATCCCAAGCTGAGCCTCTCCAGTCAGGTGAGACCACCAAAACCTGGTGTGATGAGAGCAGAGAGATGTTTCCCTGCACCTGGACCATCAGGATAAACAGATTTTAAAATAAACCAGGATGCTACGAGTGCAGCCAAAGTCAGTATTTGTGCATAGGATTCAATGCCAAACATAAACAAGAACTTGAGCTGCTTGGCCCCGTTGGTCCCTGTGGTAAATACACATTTTTGTAATTTTGCATTGGATGTGCATAACTTCTGAGAAGTGACTACGTCCTGAACTGCCTGAGGTCTAGCCACTGGTAAATTACTTTTCTGTGGATTTAATAAGGAATTTGTTGCACAGGATTTGGAATCAGGCTCAGGACACAGGTCCCACTATTAATTTAACCAGAGCTGAAAGGATGAGAAGTGATACTGGTGTCTCTGGGGCAGGGAAGTTGTGTATCACCACACGATTAGCACCTTTTAGGAGAAGTGGGTGGAAAGGGAAATTAGCAATTGAGGGTAGAAATGGTGAACCAGCTACCCCAGAGCACATTAACAGCCAGCATTCATTTCACTCTGTCCTGTTGAAGGGGAGCTGAATGTGTTTGGCCTCCTCTGAGAAGACATCAAGGGATGGAAGAAAAAGAAGCTGTGTGAAAGCCAGCAGACTTCACACAAAGCAGAGTAATGTTTGCCCTACCATGAGAGCATCCTTGGCAAGGGAAGCAGGAGCCTATGCTCAGAAGCCTGGAAGTCTTCACCACAAAATAAATACCAAACCAGAAAGCATGCAATGGGCTGAAGCTGGTGGCCAGCTCACCACACCCTCTCTTGCTTTCAAAGCATTAAATGCTGTCATCTTCAGGTGCCAAGGCCAGCAAGAAGTCAGGAGGAAACTCCCCTTTCAGTCTCACTTAGCACTTGACAGCATCCTTAAAAGCCTGGCTCAGGTTGAGTTTGTAGGCTTTTGGGGAAAAGGGTTCTGCTAGAGACTGTGTAAATGCTGACCTGGCTGATGGATGGCCCTGGTGAGAGGTCTAGACCTAGAGAGGTCTTTACACACTCCAGCAAAACATCCTGAATTATCAAGCATCTCAGATTCATGCAGGGACACTAAGAGACTTCACTGATAATTGTGGGGGATCCATGAATTTGGATTGATGTTCAGATGGGACATTTTTAGCTGAACAGGTATAGCAAAGTAGGCAAGGGATGAAGTGAGGGCCACAGAGCTGGAGAAAGAGCATCAGAAGAGCTGCTCAAGACAGCAGCCTTGGGATGAACATTTCTTGGTATTTTCTGTAGTGACCCCAGTAGAAAAAGGAGAGACTGTGCTAATAAATAGAAGATGAGAAGCAGAATGTTGCATCCAAGGAAGAGAATGACTGAGAGAGAGCAAAATGGAAATGGGGTGAAATATCCAGTGTTACTGACTTTGGCAGCTGGTGGCTCATAAAACTTTCTGACTTAGCTCCTGAAAAGGCCAGTGTCAAGCAGAGGACATCAGAAGGACTAAGAAACAGAGACAGGGAAAAGTAGAATAGCACTATGCAATACACAGGCAAGATCTTTTTGGAACTACCATTCTCCAGACAGTTCTTCAGTTGAAGAAAAAAAATGTTTTAAGCTGGGACAAGCAAGGAGAAGAGCTTCTAAGATGATTAGAGGAGTGGAAAGCCTGTTTTATCAGAGGAGTCTTTACAAACTCAACTTGCTCAGCCTAGGGAAAAAAAAAAAAGCTGTGAGGGGGATATGAACACTCAAAAAAATACACCAGAGAAGGAGGCAGCACATCAGAGCAATGAAAGAGATAAGAGGCAGCAAAAAAGAGCACAACTGATCCGTGCTGGACACATGGGCTGGAAACTAGAACTCTGTTTCTAACCTTCAGGGGAGCAGGGAACAGAAACAGCCTCAGAATGGGAGGAGCAAAGGCAGTAAATGTAAAGATGGACCTTGGTCACTTGGAGAGGGACTCCCAGAGCAGAGCAGCCCACACAGCCCCTCCTGCCCCTGCCATCCCACTGAGGTCAGACCCTGCTGCTGTCAGCAGAGTCCTGGCTCTCCCTCCTCACCCACCCACACCAAATAATCTCATCTGACTTGCTTCCTGCCAACAGATCTCAGTAGACTCTCTCTCTCTCGGGAAGAGAAGAGGCACAGAGAGAAGAAAACCCTTCATCCAGCTTTTGTTCCTAGCAATGGATTTCTCATGCACCCAGGGATTTCCAATTTGCATCTACATTTGCTACGCATGTTTTTTCCTCCCAGAAAACTTCAAACTTCCTCTATTCAGCAAAGGAAGGGTATTTTAAAAGTGGGGGGATTTTTTTTTTCCTATCTTTTTCATTGTGATCTATTTATAGATCTATTTTTATAGTCTTTGGGCCCTTTGGAAAATAGTTTTAGGACTGTATTAGTAAGCGATCAAACGCCGACTATCAGGAACTTCAAACAGCAAGCCTAAAACTTTCTATCAGAAACAGCCTGCAGAAGAACAACGTAATAGAAAAAGGATCTGAAAGATGAGGAGCAATATGCAAGCAACAGCCAGTGCCAAGAATCTCCAGGGTCTGCAAACCCTTAAAATGCCAGAGAGACAGGAGTACAAAACAGCCCAATAAGGTAGAGAGGCATAAAAACTCTGTGTGCAACAGCATTAAATAAAAAACTCAGCTGAGGGGGAAAAAAAGCCAACAAAAAGTAGAGGTCCTAGCTAAGCATCCTGCATGCTGTATTCTACAGATAGCAAAGGCTGCACAATTTAAATCTGTAATCCCTTCCCAAGCAAAGAGGCTTTTGCAATAGCACAATCTGGATGTCACCAGCATATGAATAGGCATCTTGGGACTGCTCTGGAGAGCAGAGGTCAAAGTTTAGTGATGTATGTAGTTGTCTCCGTTGTGGCTCTTATTGATTATTATCCACAGAAACAAGCAACATCTCCAAAACTGTCCCCCCCCTTCCCCTTTGTGCTAGCAGCAAGAAAAAAGCACCTCAATCTTCTAGCCCCGTGCAGTTTGTAGGACCTTGAAGCCTGGGATGAGGAAAGATGCAAAGTTCCTGAACAGACTGAAGAAACACAACGAGTAGAAAATGGTAACTAGAGCTGTGTAACATCTGCATAGCAATCGTGCATGGCAGCACAGTGCCAAACAATTATATGTAATAAAATACAGAAATAAATTTAAGATAGTATGGCTGGGGGGCAAAAGGGGAGGAAGGAAAACCAAAATCCAACATTGAAATTCAAGCACCTCGGTACATTTTGTGTCATGGAAGGGACAGTACAGATAGAGCCAAATCACACTTGTTTAACCACAGGGATTCCAGGAAAGCATCTTAAATATTGCAGGGAAGTTGTCATATCTGTGAGACAAAACAATGGTGATACACTGGTATCCTGACAGCACAGGCACAGTTCTGTTGTGGCCACTTCAACGGGAGAGCAAAAATAGAATAAGCACCAGAAGGACTGGACTGAAAGCACCAATGCTATTTTTTCCTCTTCTAGCCGGCACTGCCAGCAGGCAGGGTCCTGAGACCAGAGCCATGTCAGGGAGGGCATTGGGAACCCCTCTGGGGGAAGAGTTAACTGATAAGGAAGGAAGGGGAAGGATGATTATCAGATCTCCTCAAACTTTTGGAGTTTGCAAGGCAGAGCCAGAGAAAGCACTCTTGAGACTTTGGTACTTCCACTTCTGGATGCTGCTAGAAAGTGGGAAAATAAAATTAAAGAAAAATAACCAACCTTGTCTACAGTATTTCAGAATCTCAGAAGAAATCCCATCTAGGTGTAGAGTTAGGAAACATCTCAGGTGGCAGGAAGGTCTGCACACCTGAAAGAGAACAAAAGCATGTGAGTATAAAGCAAAGTACAGACTGTGTCCTCAGCACTGAGCCCAGGTCAGCAGTAATGCCATTTACACCACTGGAACTGGAACAACATGATCCCAGATCCTGCCAGGGATGTTACTCGAGGCACAGAACAACAACCTTGCTGCACACTCAGTTTTCTTACAGGTACAGCACGTTTTGCTTGCTCTGGGCAACCTGAGGTGCTGTGCCCTGGCATTAGGATCAGCAGCATCTGGTGGGAGTGAAGCCACCCAGGATTCACCAAAACAACAGAAAAACCTCTTGGCTTGTAGAGTACAGCTGAATTCCCTTACTCCTGTAACAGATGTCAGAAAAAACATGCATGGCTGCAGTTCTGTGCTTGACTCACAGCTTTCACACTTTGGCAGAGCTGGCCCAGTGTTTCTGAACCCAGTTTTGGAAGGTGTTGCTTTTTCAAAAGAAATAATATCTAGAAAAAAAAAAAAACAACCCAAAGCCTTAAACACTTAATAGTAAACTCCTTCAAAAGAAAACTTGCTTCAAGCCAAAAAGCATTTGCCAAGTTTCAGCTAAGCGGGAATTTTCATGATGCTGTAATAAACACCTCAATATGGAGGTTTCAAAATGAGATTGCTGAGACAACTTTGCTCCAAGCAGTTCAAAAATATATATAATATATGACTTTTTTTTAAAGGAAAAGCAAACTACCCCCAGGGAGACATTTTATGGTGCTTCAGTGATGTATATATATATATAAATACATATCTTAAAAAAAAAATCCCAAACCAAAACACGAAGAAAGCAAAATGAAAAACCATGGATTCATCTGTTGCCACCATCCCAGTCATGCAAGAGGTCACAGGCAGGAGCAGAACTCTCTCCCCAGAACCAGATCACAGGTCTGGGTGCTATTGCAGCAGATTAACCCAGAAGCAATAGGAGAAGGAAGCATTTCCAGGAGGGAGAAGTAACCCACTGCAGAAATGCTCTTGCAGAACCTACCTGCCCATTTTATCTTCTCTGGGCTCCAGCCAGGGTTCCCGTGGACACTGCACCACACAGTGCTAATTTCTGAGCCCAAGGTTTCCTTCCCTGAGTACCAGGAGTGTCCAGTGGCTCCAGCAAGGCTCTCCTGATAGTGATAGCATGAACCAAAAAACATTCCATGGGCTGGAAGAGTCGAAGGTCCTGACTGCTCAGATGTTGAATGGCTTTTCTTCTGCTTAGGCTGGAGAGTAAGGTGAGATCCTGAGAAAGCAGAGCTCTGGATGAGAAGTGTGAGCACATCCATCTTTCCTCAGGGCCAAGGCTGGCTGCCTGCTTTGAAGACAGCTGATGATTTGTTTTGGAACATAGCAAAAAGCCCTTAAATCTAATTTGGGCACTAAGTGGGTAAAACCCTTGAGTGCTGGATGGTGGCTTTGCAGCCTGAAGGCTTCCAACAGCTCCTGAGGGGACAGGGCTGCTGCTGTCACCCATCCAAAACCAGTGAGGGGCTGCCAGCTCCAGCATCCTTGCAGAGATGAGCCCTGGGGCTCTGCTGCCAGGAGGAACAACAGCCTCTGTCCATCTCCCTTGTGCCATCAAACACAGGATGTACTGGGAAAGCTGCAGCAAGAGGACAACCCCCATTTCTGCAGGGGGACAAAGCACGTTTGGGACTGCAGCCACGAGTTTTAGCTGAACTTGTCCAAATAAAGGGGGAAAGCAAGCTACTTATGTTGTTTCCCCAGCCTCAGGGCAGTGTGTTTCCCTAAGATGAATTCAAACATAACAGGTTGCTGTGTTCAGAGCTAAAATTAATCTTGCACCAGGAGAGCGAATTAAAGAGAACGGGCTTGCTGCATTCATCACTTAAAAGAAAAATTAATCTTGGGAGGAGAGCTTCCTTTTCTACTCTACAACTGGCCACCTTGCTCTCATGCAAGGAAAACCCGAGTGCAAATGCAAAACTGTTTCCAGGTGGTTTTGGTTAAAGCAAACAAAGAGCTGGGAATTGTGTCAGTGCCTGGTTTCAGGCATGGCAGAAGGTGGAGGGGTTGGCCAGAAAAAGAGAACCACTGCTGCTGAGGTACAGCCACGGACCTAATTAGGTGGAATCAGTAGTAGTGATTCCACCTAATTAGATAATTAGATTAATTATCTAATTAACTGAGATTGTTGTTAGACAAAGGCAGGTAGAGCCTCAGAGGTGATAAGGAAGATATCAGGGCAAGGTTACCCTGTGATTTATATTGATTTCCTTAACAGTTCAAGAAGTCCCCTGGTTCCCACATTTATTTACCCTACTCTGGCTCCTCTAGGGTTGTTTTAAAGTGATTAAAGCAGGGGAGGAGAGGGAGGGCTGGCTGGTTTTAAAAAGAAAAATAAAAGAAATTTTACTGCAAGTTTCCTTCCACACTCTTGGAGAATCAAGACTTGGTGGAGGGGAGAACCAGACTGGGCAGGCGATCATGGAATAGTTTGGGTTGGAAGGGTACCCTAAAGATCATCTGCTTCCAAACCCCTGCATGGGCAGGGACACCTTCCAATAAATCAGGTTGCCCAGGGCCCCAAGGGGATGCTTTGGGGATAAGGACCCTCACTTCTCTTGCTCTGATCTTGCAGCACATCCCTCCCCACAGAGCTTTTTGGCTCCGCAGCTTGTTTGTCTTTGGGGAGAGAGACAACACGTGAATTAAGGATGCACCAACACGGAACAGTGGCTGTGGTGCTGGCAGGCTTCTCTCCTGGTTTTCCCTGGCAGGTTTCTCTCCATGGCTGGCTGTTTGCTTGCAGTGCTGGTGGGAACCACAAGCCAATTAAGGAAGCTTCGTTGCGGTAGACGTGGCGTAAAAGTAGCATTAGAGCATCCTACCCCCGAGACCTGGCAGTCCTAAATACCCAAGGGCTGAAGCAAGGCAGGTTTGCAAGTTTAATAAGCCAAGTCCTCCTCAGTCAGGCATGAAGCTAATATTATGCCAGGCAGGCCCGGGTGGAGAAGGCTCAGCCGGCAGCTCTGAGGATTCCACGATTTCAGCCGCCTGCTTTGAATTTCACCATGACAGAGTCAAGCCCAGAGCAGAGCCCAGATTTCAGGAGGCACTGGAGGGTGTGCAACCAGACTGACCCTGCTTTTCCCACCCTACATCTATTGTTAGACACATCAAGGAATTTGACCCACTTTGGGAGTTTCTGGTGGCTTTTCACATTCCGTTTGTCCCTTCTGACGAACGTTTCACGCTCGTGTGTCACAGCCCCGGCTCTGTTCCCTGTGGTGGATGCTCAGATTGCTGGAAAAAGATCCAGCTTCTGTATCCCACTGTGTTTAGAGCTTCTAAGCACTGAGTGAATCCAATACTACCCACACTTGGTTTTGAGGGATCCTCTCCATGTGCCAGCTCCACCTAGCATCCTCCCTTCTCACCAAGCTTCCCTCCTCCAGCTGAATTCAGACCTTGCAGGCTTTGCATGCTCACTCACACCCAGTACACAGGCTTTGCAGACCAAAACATAATGTTTGCCCATAACAAGTGTAACCACAGGCAGGCTCCTCCCTGAGTTTCAGAGCTCAACTGCTCTCTGCTCATGCCACAGAGCATTTGGAGACCTGGTGAGCAGTTCATCATCAGGGTGGGTCCAGGTATGGCAGAGGAAAATGGTTTACACACCTTGTCAAGAGCTCAGAGGTGACTTATGGTTTATCTTCTCTAGCCTAGGTCGGTCCCACAGCTGAACACCCCCCTTCCTGCTCTACATGCCCCACTATCACTTCCCCCAACTTCTCTGCACCTCTGAGGTTTCTCTTTCATACGCCCTCATAACGCTCGACTTCTCCACTCAGCCTTAATACCTGTATGTAATAATAGCTTAATAACTTTATAATAGCTCCAGCCTGTCTCCTGAGAGGTACAGAAATAAACCTGCCTTTCCTAGTTGCAGAGACTACATTAACAGATCCCTTATTGGTCAAACCAGAATCATTAAAATTCTTAGCACCCTATTTCCCTGCTCTGGTGAACATGCCTTGGCACCCTTTGCAGCGAGATGCTGCATCCTACAGAAGAACTGCAGAGTATAAATGTCACACCAGTGCCTTGGGGTTGGGCAGGTTGTGTCACATTGGCCACAGGGCATGGGGTTCCCACTCTCCTGCCTGCAGCCTCCATGCTCCAGAGGCCACAGCCATGATTTCAGGAAGAATTTGCTCCTTTCTAACAAAACCTTTATGTCTCCACAGCAGCTAAAGGGTTGCAAGTGCAGCCCAGCCACAGAGCTGTGAGCAGCCCTCCATCTGTTAAGAGTATTGGAGAAAGCAACTCTCAAAGCCAACAGACACTTTTTTTTGCAGAGTTTTTCCACTGTAGAGAATGTCACACACACACACACAAAAAATCTGTCTATTTTGTTGTGTCTCAATACTGGTAACTAAGAGAGATTTTTATCATTTTCAACAGACTCTGAAACCCAGCCCAGCCCTTGGGGAGGGAGCTCCCTCTTCAACCAGGCTGCCCAGAGAGGAAAAGACCAGAAGCCCTGGAGAGTCACCTTACCTCTGGAAAAATCTTTCCCCAGCAGTTTTGACCTCCTTGGAAATCTGTCACCAGTGCACTGAGGCTGTCCCCTCATTACCCAGCAGGATGGAGGGAGACCCCAAGCCAAGGTGAATGAATTTAAATCCTGCCCAACAGCAGACTTTTAATCTCTATCTCCAAATCTGCTCCTGTTTTCATCTGCTTCAACTACTTAGCAGGAATCAGGCTGCAAGAAATCAGGAGATTTAACTCAAAGCTGGTGGCTGATCATCCTCAGAATCTCTTGGTGTTAATGTGCTGATCTCATTGGGTGCCAAAGGGCCCAGGTGGGCACTTATTTCATTTTGGGGGCTTGGAAATCAAGCAGCACATCTCACTGCAGCCCCAGAGTTCAAACCCCTCAGGACAGTAAACCAGGGATGGGTGAACAGGCAGCCCAGGGATGCTCCTCAGCATAAATATCAATTTTCACACTGAGGTCAGGTTCTGTAAGTGTGGGGAATTGGTGTGGCAAAGGGATTTTAACGAGGTCTGGTGGAGATTAAACCCTTTTTAGGCAGTTTCTGTGAACCACTTGATTCCTTAAGATCACTCAGTAATTATGAGACTAAAGCAAACTGTAAGGGGCCACCATGAACACACACATTGAACTGCCCAAGGCTGAAAAGCAAAGTTACTTGCTGGGAATTATTAGAATAACACAAGACCGCAGAATTTACCCCAAATAGGGTATGGTATATTGGAACAAGTTAGAAATATCATGCTGCAATTAATGCTGGATAGGACACTACAGCAGGATGGAGCCAGTCTGTCAAAGAGCATTGCAGTGTTGGAGCAACACCCACAGCTGAGCTGTGGGGCAGCCTGTGCAGAGATGCTCCCAGCCATGCTGCCATGGAGGGGGGACATGGGGACAACCCCCAAGCAGGGGGACATTGGAAGCAGCAGCCCTGTCAGGACAAGATAAAGCAGCAACTGCATCCACTCAAGTTCCTGCTCTTACATCATCCATCCTCTTGCTTTTACCCCTGTGGTGGAGAAGATTCCCTGCCCAGAAGGCAACTCAGCCACTGCTTGGAGAAGGCTGGGAAGAGGGAGAGGGAGTTTGCTTTGCAGGGGAAGCAGCCTTCTTCCTCCAGCCCATCCCCATCGCTCCTTATCTGCCCACAGCTGCTGGCAATCTGTCCCTGCAGATAAGGCAGGGAGCTCTTCCCAGCCCTCCCATCCCATCCCTCCAGCCCCAGAGCTCTGGCAGCTCCGCGGTTTCTGGAGCCGGGGACAGCAGCAGCAGCAGGCAAGCGCCTGGCCAAGTCCCACAGCTTTGGCCCGGGAGGTGCCGTGGTGTGGCAGCCAGCCACGGGGACAGCACACATCTGCTCCCACCCCACAGCCTGTGCTCCAGCTGCTCTGGATCCTTCTGCTCCTTTCCAGCCCCATCCCTCCCCTCTCCATCCTTTTCACCACCCCTTCCCCGGCTGTCGCGGGAACTCGCTGCCCTCCTTCCTTCCAGCCCAGCAGCACGGCTCTGTCAAGAGCATCCACAGTAAAAAGGCCAAATTCCTCCCAGGTGTCCATGGAAAGGCTGAACCGAAGGGACACTTGGGATGGATTTAGCCCATTACACAGTGTGTTAATCATATTACTGCAGAAACCCAACGCAGCTCCCAAAGCGCGAGCAGACGAATCCTCCCGGAGCCCGCCGGGCCTCGGAGCCTCGTTCCAGCCTGCCAGAGGTTCTTTTATTCATTAATCATATTTGCTTAATAACCTTGTATCTCTCCAGTGGAGGGAACTGCCAGGCTCACATAAGGTAATTGTGGGATGGCTCTTCTGGAGAGCTGGAAGCTCCAGAATTTTCAGCCGGCGCGTGTGGCACAGCTCCGGGGTTGTTTCTCTCCCAGGCCTCGGTGACAAGGGCACAGGGAGGGACACAAAGCCCTGCAGGTGCCACCTCCCCTTCCTACAGGCCTTCTCCTTCAGGCTGGCAGCAAAGTCTGTGACAGTGGATTTATGATCCTCTAGGTCTGAGCTGCCTCTTGACTGACAAGCCCCCGCGCCGCAGCAACATCTTTAGTGCAGGTAATTACTGATGATGGCAAGGAAAAGATTGCTGAGAAGATCCTGCACGCAGCTTCTTAATTGTACCTGTTCCTTCTGCTAAAAGTTTTGATAGGTGTAATCCATCAAATGTGCTTTATGCAACTTTGCAGTGGTTGACAAAAGGCCAAGTCGACTGCTCGAGAAATCAATGGGAGCAGCATTGCTGGGAGCAGAAGGTCCTGTTGGTGTTTCCCATCTCCTGGCTCAGCACTTGGGGTGCAAGAAGAAATCCCAGACCCTGTTTAGCTCTGCTGCTCCTTCTCTATGTGCTGTGTCTGCTGTTGTGGTCCCGGGAGCATTTTTTGCTCTTGTACTCTATTAAAGCCTCTGAGATTAGTGCTCATGTTGTTACAGCATGGGGTCTCACTTTGTAGCTGAGGTTCAGGAACTTCCCTTTGATTAGGCTCATTGAGAAGCAAGCTTTTTAAATATCCTGTGATTATATCACTGAAAAATCCCTAACTGGCACATTTGTTGAACTCTGCATTTTATGTGATGTTTATCAATCAGCCTGTGGTTCTCCACCCCCCTGCAACACCCATTTCCATACAACACCTGGGTGCCAGTCCCAGGGCTAGGTTTTCTCTGCACAGATAGATCAGGGAAGTCACTTGTGCCTGGAGCTGTGCCACTCTTCTTTCCAAAATGCTCAATCCGAGTCCCCATTCTGGAAACAGAAAATCAGGGATCTGCTGGTACTAAAGTATGGTGGGGAAGAACTTAGGAAATTCACCTGAAATGCTTTTAAAAAAAAGAAAGGAAAAGCAGACACCTTCCCAAGACAAGGAGACTAAAAGTGCCTCAGCTACTGAGAACAGCAATAAATTCAGGCAGGCAGGTTCTGCCAGGGCCATGATGTTGTTTAATAACATTGCTGGAAGTCTAATTGCAATAGTTTTAAAGCAAACTTAATAAGTAGCAACTATGAAAATGTTAGTTCTGAAGTTAAAGGATTATAAGAAAGCAGCCTCGTCAGTGCTGTATGTTAATGGGTGGATCAATGTATTAGAGCAATAATCTGCACTTGGTCTGGCTGTATAAACCTGCTCAATATTTCAGCAGTGAGATATTTTTGCCTTGGTTCTCACAGAGAAAAAATACACTCATTTATTTCCCTGAAATAGCATATTATGATGGATGCAACTGCCAAGCTCTAGCTAATGGATGTAACATGATGGAAAACATCATTATTTAGGTGTGGGAAATTGTTCTTTAGGAATCCAGTGTCTGTAGCAAACCTGCACTCCTTGAACCTCAATTCCACAACGTGTTTCAGATGTGGATTTTAAGTGACTGTTTCTAATTATCCCATCACAGACCCCTGTCAAAAAGCCTTGTGGTGAATGGCAGTACCTGGTGCAGAGGGTTTCAAACCCCATCTAGAGAGCAGCTGGGTAACTCACTGCCTGGCTGAGCAGCAAGAAGACAAACGTGGTGACAGACCCCAGTGCTGGTGGGTGTCCCTGGTCCTCTGGCACTTGTCTCCTGAGTCCTCCTCCAGGGAAAGCACCTGGGGAGATGATGCAGCCAGCAGTGCTAACCAAGCCAGCATCACTACAGCTACAAGAGGCTGCTCCTGAGGGCTCTGCACCAGCTCCCAGGGGCCATGCACCATCTCCTGGGGGTCGAGTATCCCCCAGGGGCTGTGCAGCTCCTGCCTACCACAGCACAGGTACCAGAGGGCCATGCTGCAGGGGTGAGATGCCTGGCCCTGCTCAGGGATGTTCTCAGCTGCACAGGGAAATTGTAAGCTCCCCAGTGAGACATAGTGCAGGAGGAAGGCTTTTCTTTTTTTTTCCCTTCCATTTCCTACAGGAAAATGAAAAGGAAGGATCAAAGCATGTAAGTGCTGGGTACAGCACAATGTGCCCAGCTGCTCTAGGGAATATTCATTCTCAGTATGGGATTTTTGAGCTATTTATTCACAGTCCAGCACTGACACACTGGACTCTTCCCCATACCCCTCAACCCTCCCCAGCAACCCCAACCCAAAGGACTTCCTTGCAGCTCACACAGCACTTCTTGCAGGGGAGGAAAACCTTCTCTGCTCCCCCAGCAAGGGCAGGAGCATAAACATTGGCAGCTGGCTCCCATCAGCCAGGCAGAGGAGTGTGCTTCAGGTGCCTGATAAACCTTCCTTGCTTTCTGTGAATGCTTCTGCTGTGTATCAAAAAAGGCATTAAACTGCTTCTCCAGGCTTAGCAGGGGCAATCCTGAGGGTTTCAGCTGTGCTGGAATAAGATGCTTTGCTATTCCAGCTCTCATCTGTGCTGCTGGAGGTGTACAAGCAACTCCCATCACATCCTGTCTGCTCCAGGGATGAGGCTACAAGCACACCGTGGGTGCCTTGGTCACAGCACCCAAAGGTTGGGTGCTTTGGGATGCTGCCAGCTCATCGCTGTGCTCAGACAGGAGGGAAACTCCAGATGATGTGGGCTGAGCCCACAGACTGACCACCAGACCTGGCTCTTACCAAGGCTGCTGGCATGGAACAGGCACTACTATCATTAGCTCTCATTAGCTGATTGGGAAATTAGTGATAATCAACTTCTACAAAGCCTCCCTCTCCAGCAGTTGTGTGACTGCCACTCTGGCATAGAGAGTCCTCTCTTGCTTCTCCAAATTGCCCCCAAAAGCCTGCTCCCTGCATAGCCTGAGTGACAAGAAACCAAGCAACAAACAGATAGTACCTAGAATCTCAATCTTGAGATTCCTAGCCCCCACTGCATGTTTTTAAGCTCTCCAACCTGAGGAGGGGAGGCTGCAGCAGCTCCCAGGCATCCAGTGCATCTGGGTACAGCTGGGGATGGAGGAGGGGGGGTTGGAAAGAATTTGGCTTCTTTTTTTCTTCTTCTTTCTCTCTTAGCTGGGAGCTTATTGTGTATTTCCAACAGCAGCCGAGTGACCCAGGTGATAATTCAGCTGCCACTTGGGCTGGCACCAGGACAACTTGGACACATTTCAAACACCTGGCATCAGGAGAGGAGGGAGGGATGGAGGGGAGGGGAAGGAGATCGATCTCCTCTGCCCCAAAGGCAAACAAATGGCATCGATTGTCTCCAGAAGCCACAGAGGCTCCGAAGAATGCTCTGGGTTTCTCACCGAGACAAACTCCTCCACGTGTTTCTCTCCTTTGGGAGGTGGCACCTCCATCCCCAAGGATTTCTGTTTGCTTCATCTCTCCCATCTCCAAGGCCAAACCCTCCAGGAGCACACACACACACAGGGAAGGGGAAAAAGGACTCAGAAACCAGGGATCACTCCTGGGCGGAGACAAACACTCGGTATAAAACACATTTCTTCACCACAGCCTAAATATGAGGGGTGCAGTTGCAAGGTTTGGGGACAGATGTGCAGAGGCAGAAGGGATCTGTGCCTGCAGCTGCCAACACTCCATTGCAGCTCCAAAGCATCCCAGGCTTCTGCTCAGGCTCTCTCCCCTCCACCCTCTCCTTCCCCACAGCTCCTCCCAGAATTTCCTGCAATTCACAGCTCCAGGCTGGATGGAGGTCAGGATTCAACACTTTTCTCCAAACTGGGCACTCCAAACTAAAGCTTGGAGGTGCTGGCTCCCAGCCTGGCAATCAGCAAAAATCCCCCAAATCCTGCAAACTCCTTCAGGGGTGAAGCATTTAGCAGAAAATCCCATTCTTGCCAGAACCAACATCTTCACCAGGCCAGGAAAATGATGAGCAACCCTTACACCAGCCCAGGGGCACCACTCTGAGCACACCCCAAAATGATGCTGGGCAGCAGGGGCTGTGGACCACAGGACCAAATCGCTGCCCACTCTCTGGGGGTGCCCAGGGCTTTCCCAAAGAGCTCCTCCTGCCTTTCCCTCTCCTCTCCCTTCACCTCATGCTGCTCTTCTGGCTGCCCAGCTTGATACTCAGCCAGTGAGGACATGAGCCACTAATAAAAGGAGAGAGGCTTTTATTTATTATTCAGACATCTCCAGGGTTTTGGTGCCACAATGCACTATCCTGCTTCCCATATACATTATTTATTTCCTGGTTCAGCACAGGTAGAGCTAAAGTGAATGAGAAAGATGTTTGAAGCCCATACACAAAAGACTAATCCAGCCCAGCTTCCCCGAGCTGAAATCCCTTCCCTGCTCAAAACCCAGCCGAGAGATGAAATCCTCCTCTTGCTGAAGTCAAAGAGAGTTTTTAATAATGAATTTCAAGGGCTCAAAGTCTTAACAGATGTCTGAAGGAGGAAGCAGAACTGCCCAAGCAGCCACCCATTCTGGGGCAGGGCTGCCCCTACCACCACAAATGGTTACAGGATCCCAGTGACACCAGTGCTGAAAAACCAAAACATCTTGAGATCTTGCTGCTTTTTTTTTCCTTTTTTTTTTTTTTTTTCCTTTTTTTTTTTTTTCTGGATTGGTTTGGTTTGGGTTTTTTTTTTTGGCATTGAGTGTTTGAAGGGAAGTAAATTCAGGAACCAGAGATGCCCCTGAGCCTTTGGGCTCAGGAAGCAATCAAGTTTCACCTCAATGCTGGTGCATCCCAGGCCCAGCAGTGGCAGGAAGACCCTTGGGACAAGATTTCCAGGAGGGCAGCTTGTCCCACCTCCCCAGGCCATGCAGGACCCACACCAGTTCTGCTCATGAGTCCTAAGTTCCTTGGACTCCATTTCTTTAGAGAACAATGGGATTTCTTCAGGTATCAACAGGATTTCTTTGGATAAGCTGTGTTTCCAGGAAGGATGGTGAGGAATCTGATCCTCCACACCTCAGTCCTGAGAGGGAAAAATATCAGTGGAGATTATTCAAGTATTTACTTTTGAATGAAAGGCAGTACTCACCTATAGTCACCTTGCAGAGGAAAAGCTCTTTTTTTTTTTTTTATTGCTGTCCTTGCTGTGAAGGATTGACAAAGTCAGACAGGGTCTGCTTGCAACACCCAGCAAGGTGCTTTGCCACCCCTTCATGTACACACAGGGACATGCTGCTCTTCTCCCCCTCTCCAGCTTCTTTCCTACCTCCTGTCCCACCCAGCCCTGGCCCCCTGATGGTAATTAGCACAGCACCTTGATTAAATCTCAGCTTTAAAGACTACTTAGCCTCCTCCTGGCAGGTAAATGAGCCCCTTAGCTCAGCCTGGGACTTGTCCCATGCTATGGGGGCTCCCTGGGCCATGTCACCTCACCTCCCAATTCCACTTCCAGACCTCATCCTGTCCCTGTCCCCTCCTTCCTCTCTTTAGCACTGGATTTTGAATTCAGCTTTGCCCAGAAGCAGCAGGATCCAGGGACATGGCCCACACACGTGTCCTCTCCTGCCAGGGCCAGCTCAGAGGTGAGATGCCCTTCAGAGGGGCTGGGTGATGCTCTGCAGGGCTCAAACCTCTCAGGTCCCAGGCCCTGTGTCCCCCTCTGCTGCTGCTCAGCCAGGACTTGCTGAAGAATGGTGGTGGTGGAGGATGAAGTCTTGCTGAGCATCCTCCCTCACTCTGCAAGAGCCAGGGCAAGAGGGGACATTGTCCCTGCCCCTCATCTAACCCATGACAAAACATCCACACAAGAGCCAAATCTCTGACCCTGGAACCATCTCCAGAGGGCTGAAACCCTCCTTAGATATACAAGATCTCCCAGCCACCAGTGTTGATACAATGATTACCATGTTTATTATGTTAAATACCACTACTTAAACAAGTGGTGCCCTTAAGCATGGTGTTTGGGAGCCCGTGTCAATATTAGCTTGTGAGCAGCAGTCAGCAGATAAGCTGGAGAGGGTGAGGACATGGTCTCCCATGGGCTGCACAAGTAATGCCTTTGCCTTAACTTTCAAACCTTCTTTGATCACTTCCCACAATTGTCTTGTCGTCAGAAAAGGGAATGTGGCTCTGTATAAATAACACTTGCTTTGATGTAATATCTCTACATTTTCTGCTAATAAAACAGCCTTGATCCAGCCCAGCGTCGAGTAAAGCCCATAAATATTGCTTTTTTCCTTCTTAAGAGCATGCTTAAGTCCCTGGGACAGCAAGGGAAGGTGCACAGATGCTGCCACACTGGTCTGAACATGGGGAGGCTTCATCACATGCTGCAATTTTAACCCTGCACTTCAGTGATTTGCTGAACTGGAGCATCAAACGTGGGGCAGTGATTCCTTTTAACTGCCTATAAATACCATAACTTCTTCTCATAGCTGGAGCTATTTTTTAATGACTGGTGCTTAGCTACATTAAAGTTTAAAACACTGTGGAAGAAGAGAAAGAGAGAAAAAAAAAATAAATTAAAAAAAAAAGCCCTACTCCAGCACATGGCTAACACAAAAGCAACATTTCTTGTCCATATGGGGAACATATTGGCTGAACTCAGCTCCGAAGCGACCTTTTTCTCTGCTGATGAGATGAGACCAATTAAGTTGGTGGTGGCAATGCTGCTGGTGAGTTATTGCTCTCCTTCCTCAGACAGCTAAAGGTCAGGCACAAGGAGATGCTCACTGGGTGGCAGCTCGCTCTGGTACCTGTTGCCCTGCAACAACTGCCTGTGCACAGGGGCTGCAGCTCCTTGTGTGGCCCAAAGGATCATTTCCAGCTAATTTGGGAGATTTTGGACCCCCCCCCTCCAAGCACACCTGGAGTGGCACGCTGGGGAGGGGGTCTTCAGGTGCATGCATGTATTATTTTTTTTTAATATATAAATACAGATATACATGTATACATCCACCCTGGCACTCTGCCTGGCAGAGCTCCAAGCTGAGCAGCTCAAACCAAGCCCCTTCTGCAGTTTTCCCCCCATCCCCATCCCACCCTGGAGCACCCAGTGGCCTTGGAGCCATCTATCAGACACTCAGGTATCATGGTCAGGGTGCAGGGCAGCTGCCTCCCTCGGGGGATGAATGATGGAGCAATAAACCACGCTGGTCTCAGCAGGAGGGTTTTATGCCCACAATCAATCAGGAGACACAAACAGCTCTGTGGACTGGCAGAAAGTGAGGCAGAAACGGGTGCTCAGGATTCTTTAGGGGTTTATGAGGGAGTGGGGGGGTCATGGACAGGGTGGGGGAGATGAGCAGCTCAGCACACCCCAGTCCCAGTGCCTGGGACTACCAGGATGTGGTAGTGACTCCCTGATCACCCCTCCAGGCTCTCTTAGTGCCTGGGAGGGGAGCAGGAGGAGGCAGTGGCTGTGGCCGTGGTGTCCTGGCCACCATCAGTTAATTTAAGCCACTCATCTTTAACCTTAAGTGCCAACAAGCCCAGGAGCTCCCAGACTGGAAGGTCCTGGAGCTTGTGGTCTGACAGCTGCCCAGTTCAAAATTCAAATCCCAGAGGGAAAGCCCTGAGGAACCAGGGAGGTTTTGGGGGCTGAGTCTGAGGGTGGTTGAGGAGGATGCTGGCAGCAGCTTGCCAGAAGCAGAGGTTTTGCAGGAACACTTTTGGCAGCAGACACCTGGTTTGAGCTCTAATTGATAAAAGAACACCAGGTGAAAAAAAAAAAAACAACCCAAACATCCTCCTTGTAGAGACTTTGGAGGAAGGGAGTTGAAGATTTACTCTTGGGGCTTGTAAACTGTGCATCAGTAGTTAGATACCTAAATGCCTCACTGAATATGGCCCTTAACATCTGCTTTCCCATTACTTACAATTAGGAGAGAGAGCAAAACCCAAGCCAGCACATCCAAATGACTGCATCCTAAGCATTAAACACCTGGACAAAGAGAATATCTCTCACCTGATACCTGCTCTCTGGTGAATTTCCATTTTCCATTTCACCAGAGGAGGGGAGATGCTTTCCAAAGCCCCCTGAGCAACCCCTGGCAGCATTCTGGGGTAGGCAGCTACAAAGCAGCCTTTTGTCAAGACCTCTATCAGGATGAAAAGTCCATAAAACCTCAGACCCTGGTTCACCCTTGAAGAGAAGAGCTCAGATCCCAGCAGCAGAATGACTGCAAAGCTGTTTCACCATGGGGCAAAGGAGCCACAGCAGTGCAGAGTCACATCTGAACCTCAAACCTTCTCAGGATGTGCTCCCTGACATTTCTTGGGCCAGGAAAGCTGCCTCACACACCCAGACAAGGAGCAGCCCAACCCCTCTCCTCCCATACTCCAGAGTCAGATGCTCAAAACATCCTCCCAGCCAGAGCCCATTGCCCCTGCACCAGCAGCACCAGTTCCACTCTGCTCCCTGGAATCCCAACATGAACTTTTTTCCCCTGCAGGAGATACCTCAAGGACATGAATAATATGGGATAACAAGACAACAAAATGCCATTCATGGATCTATGTAAGGTCTTTTCCCTATACATCATTTTGTTGTTAATCTAATATTGCAGGATCTGATATCTTTTCCTTGCTCTGCTATGAAAGTTTTCCTTGCTGTTGTATAGATGTTTTTCCAAGCTAAAAATAGGATTATCTTTTACCAATCAAGCCTTATTGGGATTATGTATTCAAAGAGTGTGACATAGAGACGTGCAATAAAGGTTTAATGAATCACAAAATTGAATTCTTTAGGGGCTGGCAGCATTTTTCTGAATAAAACAACAACTTAGTGTTCTACGTGTTGTACTTCACAAACTGGGACCTAAACTTATCTTGTACAAAGGAAATTACAGAGGCAATCATGGGAGGTCTTTTATTAGTGTTTCTTCTCTCCCCAGCACAGAGTAGAATATGAATTGATTGTCAGAGATTTTTTAAGTGCCTTTGATTGAAGAGATGATCTCTGATAAGCTGCTGGAGGAAAATAGAAGGCAACAGCTGCTCCATTTAACATCAGTTAGCCTCCAGTTCTGGCGGGTTGCTAAATAACTATTTTACATTCAGAAACACATCTCGGTGTCCTGGCCAGGCTTGCACACACCTCCTTGTTCCTGCAGAGCTCTGGGTGATGCCAGCTTTTCAGGGGGGCTGTAGAAGTTAAGTTGTGACACTGAAAACACAGGCAGGTTGTCCCTCACCTTACCAGCCTGGGCACAGGCATTTCAAAATTCCCTGGGTGTTTCTGACAGTGCTCTATCCATCCCTTCTTAAAGTGAGGGGGAGGTCATCATCCACGTAGGGAAGCTAAGGAGAGAAAAGAAGTCAATTCTTGTCTGTGTGGCAGTGTGTCTAGCAGACAATTGAGACATAAACATCAAAGCTTTGACATTAATCACTTCTGAGGGGGCTTGCTGGTCCCTGGATAACTCTGCCATGCTCTCCCCCAGCTTGCAGCACATTCCATCAAACCATCATCAGCCCATTTCATAACTCTGGTAGCTGCTTATTGCCCTAAACCACCTTCACCCACACCATGCAGATTGTCTGTGTTTTAACACCAGCACAGCCAGGGTCTGCTCCTTTCCCTACCCTAGAGAGACCTTTTCCTAGAGGAGATTCCATCTCCAGGGTGGAGAGACAGAGCATCAAACAGCACCAAACGCACTGCTGAACATCTGCACTGCCTCTGCATGCAAGAGCAGCCCCACAGGAGCACAGCTATAGGATAAAAACCCTTCCAGACACCACTTTTGGGGAGCAGGGGGGTTGTTCCCCAGCCCGGTCCCATGTCTAAGGTGCCTCAGGTGACCCTGCAGGTATGGGAGCAGGATCAGAGGGGTGCTCTGGAGCTGCAGCCTGCCCCATGCTCCCCCCTCGCTGGGCTGCAAAGCCTGACCTGACAGAGGAATTTATGTCCTACAGCTCCCCGGGGAGCAGTGCCCCAAGGCACCAAGAAATGAATCCCTCGCTACAGTTTTACGACCCAGTTCAAGGTGAAGTCGAAAGATGTTGCCCGACGCAGCTGTGCTTCCCTCCTCCCTCCTTGGAAAGGAGAGGATGCAAATCAAGTTGCTGGGTGCTGTCAGCACCTTCCCTGCCCTGAGTGCTCCCTTCCACGCGTGTTTCAGCCTGGGTTATTGGCAACCTGCATTCGGTGCTCGCCTGGGAAGGCTCCGAGAAGCTCTCAGGCTCTGTGTTTTGCATGAGTAAAGCCTTCTCCAAAGGAACCATTTAGCGGGTTTTATGCAGGAACAAAGCTAAAGGAGCTTGTAATTGTTTAGAGCCGGGCAGGGGCTCAATCAGCCGAGCAGAGAGTCATTACCCCCTTCAGATCTTCACTGGAAGGCAGGGAGAGGATGGAGAACTTCTGGAGCTACACAGATGGATGATTTGGCAGCATCCTTCAGCCCAGGAAACTTTTGGTCTCCCAAAGCGAGAGCAGATGGAAACCACCGGCTCTGCAGAGCAGCCACCTTTGCATTGCTGTAGCAGAGAGGAGGAGCTGATGCTCAGCAGGTAAAACTTGCTCCAAACCCCCCTGCCCTGGCCTGCCCAGGTGTTGCAGAGAGTTTTAATGTCCCCCGATCCCTCTCACAGCTGGCTGACCCTGCTGGGCTGGAGGGGAGTGGAACCACTGATAAACTTTGGGGTGCAGCAGCCCTGGGGTGACTTTGTAGGCTTCCTGCCTCCCTCCCTCCTCCAGCCCCAGATTGCTGTGGCTGAAAAAGCCAGGGGGAGGGGATGGCAGCTTTTGGCCCTCACTCCTGATGAAGCTATGACTGAGGCAGAATCAGCTTCTTCCTTCCCCTGGGAAATACCCTCTGGTGTTGCTGTCATGGAAAACCACCTGGAGCAGCCTGGATGGGAGTCAGACCCCATTGCTGAGGTCCCCGGGCAGGCACAGCAGTGGCAGGGACTGGCAGGGGGTTTTTGGGGTGTTCAGGAAGGACATACAGGCAGAGAAGAGGCAGAAGGAGGGGTGGGACTGTCCCCTGAGGTGAGGTCTGCACTTACCATGTCCTCCTAATAGGAGAGCAGCTGTATTCATACCAGGGAGCTTATGGCAGAGATGGAGGGGAAACTGAGGCAGCACTTTCCTCAATAGGAATGGCTCTCAAGGTACTGGAAGACCATTGCTTTTGTGCCCAGGTTCAGGGAATGAACCTGCCTGGTGCTGGAGACCAGATCTATGGCTTGTGGAGACACTGACCAGGGTCTGGGGCTGCAGGACCCCATCCCCACTTTGCCAGCAGCCTGAGCTCTGGAGATCCAGGCTCTCCCAGTGTCTCTGAAACACAGAAACCAAATGGCAGACTTTGCTTTTGAGACACAATTTCACCCTAACGGGTGTGATAAAGAGGAAAGCCAAGAAACCCTTCTGCACCCAGCCATGCCGGGAGCGCTGCCGGCAAGAAGCGGCTGCGGAAGCTCAGGCTGAATTTCTGAGCACTGTAGTTATAGCAACAGGCACTGCCATTTCTCGGCAGCAGCTCCCTAACTCCCAGCTGCTCCTGGAAAAGTGCAACTGACTGAACAAAGCCTGGGAGCAGCAACAAGGACCAAATCCCTGCGGGGATGGGTGAGGAGGGCAGCTCTAGGGCAGCGTACCAGCCTCTGGCTGCATCATCCCAGTTTAGGGCACCCTGCAAGCTCCTCAGCCACCTTTGCACCGTGAGCTGTGGGCACAGACCCACAGGAAAAGAAGCCCCGTGTGTCTCCTTTGCTCACACAGCCCTCCAAGTGTTCAGCTGATGTTATACAGCAACACCACGGCCTCCTGCTGCTGCCCCAAGTCAAGATTTCTTTGGCACCCAGGGTGTGTGGGGTCAGTCAGGAACGCTGGCGTCTTTAAGTGATACTTTGCTGGTTTTCTCTTCTTCACAACATGTGGCCAGGCTAAAGAACTGTTCTTTTGCCTGCAACTCAGACACCCTGCTAGAAAATCCATAGTCATTTGGTGATACCCTGGCACTTGGCTCGATACATTGCAATGCCTCCGGAGGAGCAGCTCATCCAGAGTAAGCAAAAACCATTCAGGAAAAACCTTTCAGGACTGGCTTGGGCAGATATTCTTGGGCCATTTCAGCAGCAAAACCTGATAAATCCACCCAAAACTTCACCACCTCCATCCAAGGGACTGACCTTGGATTTCTGAGTCAGCACCAGACCAGGCTAAAGCAATGTTGCTTCTGTTCCCCAGCTTGAGGAGGGAGCAGTGGGCACAGCAAGCACCAGTTAAGGTTTGAAACTATCAGAAAGTTTAAAACAGAGCCAGTTTAAACCTACAAAAAGGAAAGCTGATGGCACCTTTGTTTAATGAAGGACAGAAATTGTTGTTTTTGGTGAATTAAGGAGCAGGGCTGGATTTCAGCAGGTTTCAAAGGGCAGCAGACGTCTTATTTTTAAATGAGAAACAAAATGCAACAGCCCAGCCTCAGGAAGAAAAAAAAAAAAACAACTGCTTTCAATGCACTCCTTCTTTCTTTAGTTCTTCTCCATCAGCACAGATATATGAACTGCCCCAAATCCCTGCCACCACCCCATCTATGTGCATTACAGCCTGAAGCACAGGACCTGCTCTGGGTTACAACCTGACTGGGGAGCAAATCCCTCTTGGAGAGCAAGAGGGGAAGGACATGACTCTTTCCCTTGGATGCTGTCTGTGATAAGAGGAGAATTAAGACCTCCAATCTATTTCTAATGGAGAGGTTACAGGAGGGCATTTTGGAAGCAATTGAAAGGTTGGTAAAGGAACTCAGCCAGGAAATGTATGGAGTCTCATTACCTTTTATCTTCTGAGCACATAAAGTTTGTAGAATCTCTGTTTAGGTTAGCAGGAAACCTCTGCAAGAATTATATATGCTGCCTGCATGCTTATCAAGGGAGAGGGAGCTGTGCTCTATCAGCCAGCTGTGAGGCTCAGAGGAGATAGAGATATCCCCCTGCCCAGCCCTGACTGGGGATAAATCATCCTGTCCTCACACTGCCATCATGCCTAACCCCTGCTTGGCCCCTTCCAATCCTCACACAACTCAGCTGCAAGAGCCAGACTGAAGGATTGTGGCTGGGTTTTGTTTTTTTTTTTTTTTCCAGTGTCTTAGTGCTCTCTCTGCAGTGTGAGAAGGAAGGCAGAGCTTCATTCAAAACTGGGCTACAAATGCAGCTTTAACACCTGCCCAGCAAAACAAGGTTTAGATCTGGTTGGTTTTTAGGCTGGATCCCATGTCTGGAGGGTGCCTACACTCTCCTTTTTCTGCAAACTCTCACCAGCTCCAGGGGTGTCACCATCCCTTTGTGCCTCCGGTCCTGGCTGCCTGTCAAGTCCCAGGGGAGGCCAAATCAACGCTGCTGCTGCCCCCCTGCCCACAGACCCCCCCGAAACACCTGGTTCCATGGCACACATTCCATCCCTGAGACCTTCAACTTCCCCACCGTGGCTCAATAGACAACCAGGTGTCCCAAAGCTCAGCTCTGCCCTCTTGTAATGGCAAAGAGGGTTTGTCACAGCCCAAATGGCATCAGCAGGTGTGGCAGGATCAGGACTGCAGGGATGCAGCAGCACCTCAGGGGACCAGCCAGGCTGCTGAGCCCACGGGTGACTTCCCTGCTAGCACTTGGGGACCATCACAGCTGGGAAGGCAGCACTGAGATGTCCTCAGGTGGGAGAAATTGGTGCAAATCTCTTTTTGGTGCAAAAAGAGAGAGACAGCTGCTGCCTGCAGCTCTTGTGAGCACTGGGCATGGGCAGTGGACAGTGCTAAAGGGGCCTCAGAGCTGCCACGGCCACCCAGGGAAATCTGTCCCTTCCAATTGATTCAGCAATGGTTACAAGGCACGCAACATTCAGGAGGCTGCAAGCAGAGCAGACTGGGCACAGAGACAGAGTGGAAGGTCTGTGATATTTGCTGTCAGCCAATGCCACCAAGTCATGAAAAGCAGTGATGCATATAACTAAAATCCCAGAAGACTCATTGTTTTATGTAAGCACCATATATAAAGCAGGAAAATAAAACTGCATGTGTGAAGGAGAACAAATTAAAATTCAATTTCATCTGCACCAAATAGATGCTATCATCAGTGGGAGGATGTTAGAGATATATTGGTTCTCACATAATTCCTTGGTGAACTTTTATGGGCCAATTGATAAAAAAATATTCTCACGAGAGCAATGCACATTATTTCTAGAGCTCCAGTATTTTACTAGAGAGTCAGTGCAGAGATGTGTGATTTACACAGTGAACACACAGGGCTACCTCGACACGGGCAGCACAAACACCAGTGCTCCCTGGGGGATTCTCCCCTGGAATCAATGCACAGCATCTCTATTTGGCCTGCAGAGAGATGACAATCCAAGCCAGGATTTATGTGGATCTGTCCTGCTAGAAAAGCAGCAGACACATTGAACAGGACAAAATCCAGTGGCATGAAAAAGAGAAAACCCACAGCAGCCCTGCATCTTTTCTTGCTGTTGTCTTAAACACCTTCAGCAGAGTGGAGCAGCTTCCTCCAGCTCTCCATTTGTGCACAAACATGACAATCAAGATAAAACATATTCATCTGGGTCTTCTTCCCAGATGCATGGCACTGGGTCAAACTCTTGCTCTGCACACAGCCACAGCCCCATGCCCTGACACCTGAGGAACACAAAGCACTTTCTGAACACCTTGTGAAGTGCCAGCTCCTTGCCCTGATCTGACTGTAGATCTTATGGAAATCAACAGCAAAAGTTCCTCAGAGGACAGAGGATGCTGGTTCCAACCCCCCTCCCTCCCCAATAAATCACTGATCAGGATTTGCTTATGGAAAACAGATGGAACTTGTGCTGTTTAAAATCAGAACTACATCCACTAATTTGGTCTCCTGGAGTCCAGGGGTAAGATTTCAGCTGGAAAAACCCTGGATCTGCCTCTTGCAGGCCACAGTGGCAGGCAGGGCTCACAAGTGATGCTCATGCAGCTGAAAAATGGAGTTGCTGCTCTGCAACTGTGGGCACAAAGCCCTCCCTTATCTCTGTGCTCTCAGGGGACTGAAAATTTAAATAAAAGAAAACAAACACTGGCTTTCGGGGCTCACTCACCAGGTGTGGTTTCTGATTTCTTTGAATTCACCAGTTCTGCCCCTGTGGAAGAGAGATCATTCAGTTAGTTGGTATCATTTACATAGAGAAGAGCATTCAAAACCAAACCTGAAACAGCACAAGAAATTCACCCCAAAAGTTGGAAATCAGGTGCTTAAATGGTAACAGCCACTTTTGCATTTTACTACACCCATGCTGCCTGCCCATGCCCTGCAAATCCTGGAGGCCCACGACTCCAAGGATGGATTTCTTCATGGTTCACTCTGCCACTCCCCACTTCACCTTCAGCACCTCTGCAGAAACAGCCTCACACCCCTGAGATTATGAATGGGATGAAAAGTCACTCAGCTCTTCATGCAGTGGAGGCTGCAAGGGGTGGATTATGTCAGGAAATCTTTACTGGGGCTCAGCATCCACCTCTTTATTTTATTTATTTAGTCACCTTTGCATTAAGACACCTTGCAGCTGAACCCATGTAATTTTTTTGCAAAAATTAATAATAAAATCATCCACGGTGGTCAACAACAAAAACCTGAGGTTTACATTTCTTCCAAGCCAAGAACAGATAACTATTTTGTGCAGTCACAAGGAGTTTCATGGGCTGCAGGAGGCCAGCTAAGAACTCATGTCCAAGCTGTGCACTGCTGACTCCCACCTGTGGTCATGCTCTCAGCAGCCCAGCACAGATCCTGATGGATTTGCTCCAGGAGAAGAGCCAGCACTGCCATGAGAAAAAGGGCCAGGGTGAGTCTCTAAGGTAAAAACTGCTGAATATAACAACTTTGTTAATTCTAGCTGGCATGGTACTAGTCACTGTAATCACCTTTACTGTGTTTTAGCCTATTCAGCAGTTTTGCCTCTGCTCATCTGCCTGTGCTAACACATGTAACTATTTTATTAAAATCTAATCCAACTAGCGAATAAATAAAAATCCAATAGTAATACCAAGGTCCAATCAAAGACAAAAACCTGTTGCTGTCTTTCTAGATTAAACTGTCTTCTGTCTACTTCATAAATTTGTACTCACATAAATCAGCCCATCTGGCTTTCTGAAGGATGAGAATGACTCAAAGGCAGGGCTGGGGGCCATGGTGGGAGGCCCTTGGGTAATATGACCCAAGGGTTGCTCAAGCAGGTTGAGGCAAACAAGCATCTGATTTTACATCTTGGGTTGCACGGATCACGTTGTGCTTTCCAAAAGATGTTTCCTGTGGCTGCTGACAACCTTACCTTTTTGTTTCATTCCAATCAGCAGGGTTTTCACCATGAAGGTTGACCCAGCAATGATTTTTTTAATATTCCTTGGATGTTTTCAACAGTGGGAATAGCTGCTGCATCCCTCAGCCAGAGATCCCAGATTTAGCATCTCATGGGAGACAGTGCCAGTCATAGCTTGTGGGACACACTGGGGACTGCAGCCTCAACAGACCCCCTTTACCTCTGAGCATATCAGATCTGAGTGCTTGCTACCTAGTACCATTTGGGTCCCTCAGATCTGATCAAATTTTGCAGATCCATGCTCAGAGGTCATTTGAAACTAGCTGCCATTCCTCTACTGACTTCACCTTGGCTCCGCAAGGTCATCGCCTCTTCTCTGTCCTCCTACTCCTTTCTTCAAATGCCAGAAGTGGCTTATTAGTGTGCCAAACCCCAAACCCAAACTGTGCAAAGACACAAGGATGCAAGCAGACACTTGCAAAGTGCTGCAGTGAGCAGGGACTGGAGCCTCAGCTCTCCTCAGCGCTGCTGAAGGTAACAGCACCAAATGGGTTTGCAGCGCGATCCATCGACTCGATGTGCCTGAGCTGTCTGCAGGACTGGGAGATCTCTCTGGCTTTTCAAACTACAACAAACACACATAAAACCATCAATAATTTATTATACTGAGATGGCAACATAATTAAGTTACCAAAGGGGCTTTGGATAAATATCTGGTAGCATAAGGTGCTCGTGCTTTTGGCACGAGCTTTATTTAAACACATTGGATCAATTTGAATCAATCTGACATGTACACACTTCAGGGCATGGCTAGTTTCAAATCAATTAAACTCCTTATGACTTTCTGATTAGAAACCTGAGGTTATAAAACGTTAATATAAAATCACAGTTTATAAAATGAAAAATAAAATCCCAGTGTAATGTTTCATGAAGATCACAGGAATCATTATATAAGCTTCATTAAACAAACAAGGTAAGGGCAATTAGGCTGTAAATTGAGTACAGTAGTTCAGAAAAAAAGCAAAGCTGTAATTAGGAGGTGATGGTCACTTAACCAAAAATAAGTAAGTATGGATAACTAGTTGCCTTCTGCATGATTTCAAACAAAAACCCAATTGATTTCTTCATGAGATGGTGCATCTGAACAAAACCCCCAGTCACAGAAGTTGGTGGAAGCAAGCAGTACAAGCAAGGCAGGGAAATTGACTTGCAATTTGCCCGTAAAGAGAAAAAAAAAACCACACTGAGCAACAATTCTTGTGCAAAAGAGTGAATAAAATCCTAAATGGTATCATAGCCACAAGTTGGGTTCTAAAGACCTGATTCAGCAGAGCACCTGGGCAGGTGCTCAGGCACCTTCCCATCTGATGAACAGATATGTACAGCTTACCTGGAAGGAAAGGCACAATATGGATAAAAGATTTTATCTGACCTACCCACTAAACACGTGTTAATACAACAAGCTGTCCTGTGTTAAAATGCTGTGGATGGGAAAACACAAAGGATCTCCCAGAAATTCCCTCTTTTCCACAGGGCACTAATTGCTTCCTACAGCCCTGGGAGGGATGTACCAAAGGGCAGGGTCCAAAGGCCATGAAGTTAGCAGAAAAACTCACAAGCTTCAGCAGACTTTGCACCCAGCTTGCTGCAGGCAGGAAACCTCTTGTGCTTTTTGTTTTAACACTGCTGAAACGTGGGATAACCCCCCACACCATTTTGTAGGTCAATCTTCGTATGCACCCAAATGGATGTCGGTTTAAAGATGTTGAGTGTCTGAGGGAAAAAGAAAAAAATTAAAATCAGACAAGGAGGAATCATAACTGATGGCAGAGACAGCAAAGCCCATCCATCAGATACCTGATGTGCAGGGTACAAGGTCAGGGATCACCTTTTGAGGTGGTTCTGCTGCAGGAAACCCAAGCAGAAGAGCCTGTCCAGTCTGCCCAGACAGAGTAAGAGAGAATCCCCCCACAGCAGAGCCCAGCTGGGAAATGCCAAGTATTTTTCACACATCGCAGCTCCCCATTTTCCTTCCTGGAGAGACCCCTCTGCCCAGCCTAGGATGCCTGCCTGCCACCAGATGGTTTCATTTCACATATAATGGCATCCAGCCCCCTCCTTGCCCTTGGTTTTTTGGCACAGGGTTTTTTTTGGGGGGGTTCTGCACCAAACATACGACCCGTTTCAAAGCCAAGCAGCCAGCCAGGCTGGGAGAACCTTCCCAAACCCATGACGACGTATCCCGACGGGCACAGAAAATAACGTAGAGCAACTTTGAGGATGCTTGGAAAAAAACAAACAAAAAAACCCCCTCCAAAATCTGGATCGCTTCAGCCCCACTTTGAACTTCTTGGCAATGGGTTCAGAGGCTTTGAAACCTCCATCCTGGTCCCACCTCCCTCCCAGTTCAAAGGCGGCCGCCATCAGCTGGGCCGCACATTGGCCTCAGGCGGAGCCAACCCCGCCATCTTGGTGCAAGGACAAGGTGCCCCCAGCCAGGTCCCATTCCTGAGGAAAGGAGCAGCTGAGGAGAGGTCAGTGTGGGGAATTTAATGGGCAGAAAGAAAGGATGAGCCTTTGGTGTCGGCTGTCCGGTCCCCCAGGGTCAGACCCTAAAAGTTGAGGTATCCGAATCAGGCACTGAAAATGGCGGCCGGGGTTTAGCTTGTGGTCCAAGGTTGGGTTTGGGGTTTGTTGCGGTTTCCAAGGGTTTTCTAGACTTCTGTCCCGTCTAGAAAGGTGAGAAAGGGCTAAAAGCAAGAGAAACCATTGCAAGTCAGTGATATTTCACAGGGCTGTGCTGCAGATGCCAGAAACCACTGAAGGAAGGGGCTCCATGCGTGTGTGCGAAGAGGAGGAGGAGAAAAACCAGTCCTGTCACAAGAGCCTTGGGGACACGGGGGACAGGTGACACCATCCAGCCCCCAGCACCTCACACAGCACCATGAAGTCTCAAGATGGGCTCAGGGGGTCTCAGGGACCTCCCTTCTGCCTGGCAGTGCCACCCCTGAGGGATGGAGAGGGAGGGCGACCAGGAGCCAGCACGATGCTCCTGCAGTTATAGGGAACCTGCTGGCTTACCAGGAAATTACACAGCACTGAAATGCTTTATCCATTGAACTAGTTTATTAAGGAGCTGCTTGAGATTTTTACTTTTTTTTTTGGGGGGGGGGGAGGGGGGAGAGGAAGCAATCTGGAAATGATGATGCTGAGAGCAGGAGCTGTCCCTGCAGTATGGCAGAGTGTATGGCTTGGTGGCACCGTGCCACTGCATCACTGCTGCCAGGGAACAGGAGCACAGAGTGCTGATGAAAGAGCCATGAAAAGGGAGAGATCTCCCAGGAGGCTGCACACAAATGTAAAACAGCAAATCCCAGGAGGATGGTGAGAGCGGGGCTGCTGCTGCACAGCAGCAAAGTCACAGCTGCAGCACGGGCTGGCAAAGCCACCTGGAGGTTTAAGCTGTGAGTGTGGGCAACGTGAGATGAAACTCAGGATAAATCCCACAGGGAATAAATGCTGGTCCCATGCCTGGGGAATGGACATGGCTCCACATACCCTGGCCCTACTGTCCCCTTGGGAGATGAGACCAAACCCCAGCACTGCTTCTCAAGTCATCCTTAATTTTCCATGGAAGCAAACCCAGCTGTGACAGTCTGGCCTCACACACCAGGCAGGATCTCAGGGGTTCCAGGCTGGTAAATACCAGCACAGCCACTAATGAGGAATAATCCCTGCCAGATAAGGAGTGACTCAGGCACACACCCCAGGCTAGCAAGTGCCAAAGCCAACAGAGATAAATAACATACAGGGAACCCTGAGACAAGAAATCATGTGTTAAGTGGAAAGGCCACCCTAGGGACTGACCAGAAAAGTCACTGAGGTTGTTGCAGATAAGCAAAGAAAAGAAAAGAAGAAGAAAAAAAAAGAAGTCTCCATAGTGTCTTATAGCAGTGGGAGGCAGTGGAGCAGCCTGGCATCCTTCCTGCCACGGGCTGGTGACAGAGGCTTTGCAGAGGAACACAGCCATGGCCAGGGGACTCATTCCTACAAGTCCCCAGCTCCAGGGAGCACCCAGGTTTGGTTTGGTGTCCTCAGGCCCAGCAGCAAGCATCTGCAGGGACAAGGAGGAAGGAAAACCAGGGAGCCTGTAAGTGGCTGTGAGCTCCCTGAAGGGGCACATTAGGATGGTCTTTACCAAGAGAAAACAAAAATGTCACCTATAGCAGGAAGCTGTGTGGCCATTACTGGGGTATGGGCAGCCATTCTGCACGTCCCAGGGAAGAGAAGCAGAAAATGAGTTTTCTGTGACAGGCAGAAGTGTTGACATAGTGTTTGCATTGCATCAATTCTCAGGAAAGAAATGGGGACAGTGACTGGATTGACCTTTACAGGGAAAGCACCAGGGATCTGCAGGCTTTCTGCTGCTTGCCTCTTACAAAAAAAAAAACCAAAACCAAACAAAAAAAGGAGGTTTCTCCTGGAGGGCATGGGAATCATGTCCTCCTCCTGTGCTTTCACTCCATCACCTGTTGACTTTCAAGACAAGGTTGTGGGAGATGCTCGTGGAGCTCAACAGCACTCTGCCACCTTTAATCCAGGACAATTCAGGCCCGTGTGGTCCAGAGAGCAGTAGATCACATCTAACTGCTGGAGTGTCACCAGAGAGGAGGTGGCAAGTAGCAGCTATGGCCACTCACCCATGAAATGTAAATTTAATGTAACTATTTGCAATGTAAAGTGCTTTGCACTTTGAAAAATATGCTATTATTTGTGCCTTCTATTGGAGAGAGGGGGGGAAATATATTCAGAAACAGTCTCTTGTGCATGTTCACCTCTTCCTGCATCCAGAGTTATGGAGTTTATATTGAAATTTAGCAGCTGTGGGATACGCAGACCAACAGTGCCATCACCACTAAATCATCTCTTATTTAGCTAATGCCCTTCATTGCTCCCACTCTCCTGCAGAAGAGCTACATATAGAATAGAAAATGACCTGCAAGGCTTCCAGCACACTGGTCAAAAAAATCCCTCCTTCATTCAGTTCCTCCAAAATGCACTCTCCCAAATATACTAAAAATGTGTTTATAAATATTTCAGGACTACTGGGTTCATTCTCAGACAATGATCTTTAAGGTCTCTTCCAACCCTAACCCTTCTATGATTCTATGGATATTAGCATTTTCCCAAGAGCATTTTCTGGTTTTTGTTTTCATTCACCTTACCAAAAATGCCCACCTCAGAACACTTAAATCAATTGCAAGGGAATATATGTAAACAAACAAAGAGACAAAATCTAACCCAGTACTGCCACTAGTGCAATATTTTGTTCTATTTAAAATTATAAGAAAGATTTATAAACTCTTTAACCTCATGCTACATATATAAGGAGCTATGGCTTTTTAACTGGACATCTGTAGATATTAACAAAGCAAGAAGAAAAAAAGACTTGTAAATAGAAGAATTTCAATTATTACAAAGTAACTTGTGCTTTTTTGCCATCTCCTGACTTTCAAATTCTTTTCTCCCACTTTCAGGTCAACATCATAAATGCTGAGTTTCACAGCCAAGGAACTGGAGCCACTGGTAACTCAGACGTTAACAGACTGGTGAGAAAAGAGTTGAGAAAACCCAATTATTGTCAGAATTAATGCCCAAAACTTTATAAATCTTACTCAGTACCCATAGGCTTGAGAGGAAACACCCCAGTAAATCCCTGAAGAAGATGTTTAAGCAGAGTGCTCACACCACATCGTGATGGGAAATCAATTGCTCATGCAGTCAATTAGTGGAGAGAAGTGATATCTTCTTTGCTTCTCTGTATCACTCACAAGCATCTGGACACCTGAAAAGTCTTTCCAGACTTGAGGCTGGCACAACCTGCTCTGGGACACACTGGGTGGTAAAGCCTTGGTCTGAAGAACTGGGCACATCTCTCCCACCTCTTGCAGGCAACATGACATCCCTTGTTTTTGCTTAAATTTAACAGATTAATTATTGCAAGCTGGTTGCATCTTTATAAGATCTCCCCCCCTAGAGAATATACCTTTGCCAGTGGAGCTAAATTATTGAAGACCACAGGGCATGGCCTGTAAGACAGCACAACTGCTTGCTGATCTGTTTTCTTTCTTTTGTTCAAAACAAATTAGCTGGTTGTATTAAAGTTTTTTAAACTCCAGGTCAAAGACTTGTTTTGCCCCAGAATACACAAGTGACTGCCTGGCCAGGCTTAAACTGGTGACAAGATTAGTCAGCAGAGGTGACAAATGCCTTCACAGCCTCACATACTGGTGAGGAATGTCCCTGCACCAAACCTGAAGCTTTCCCTAAAATTCAGGCAGGTTAAATGCTGCAGCAGCACGGCTGATATCCCAGCATGAGAGCAGACACACCTCACATCTGAGGGTGACACCATCCCTCATCAGGAACTGTGGCAGGAGGCTGCTAGGGCCATCCATCAAGGGGCTCTGCAGAGACACCCCAGAGCCCCCAGCCCTCCACCCAGGTGAGCTGGGATCAACCCAGGAGGCAGAAAGTTGAAGATCAATGATAGTGAACAAGATTTTCATCATTCAGTGAGATAAGGAGAGGCAGAGATAAATACTCCTGCAGGCTGCAGGGCTGGTAGGAGTGGTCATACCTCAGGGTTCATTAAATTTCCAGAAAGGCTCATCTGCTGTCATTAATGAATGGTTTCCCAGTGATGACTCCAGGAGTCACAGCAAAACTTGTAAAAAGCACTTCTTTAAGCCACAGCCTTAGGAATGGCTAACTGCACAAAAAGTGGGGGAAAAAAAGGGAAATGCAGGTCAGTAAAAGCTATCAGGGTGGTTGTCATCACCATGGTGCTCTGCCAGAGACAGACAGCAGCAGGAAGGAAGGTGGCCTGGAGTAAAGGTATCCCAAAGCCTTTTTTGCAAGATCTGCAGTGCTCCTGGAGTGGGAAACTCACATACAGCACTATGTGCAGCAGAGATTTAGCATGGAAAACTTATTTTCTGAGTTACATCAGGAGAAATCAGGAGTACCCATGGGTAAAGCCTGAAGGAACAATTAAGAATATCCAGCCCAGAAATTCAGGTTGTGCTGAACTCATTCCAAGTGTGAGGACATTGGGCCTGGGTCCCCTCCCAGGGTGCAGGTGACACATTTATATCTGGTGGGGACTTGGCCAGAGAGAGATCACTGCTGTACCTGTATGTTCTCCACTAAACCAGCCAGGAACCTCACCTGCTTATCTTCACCACCCCAGTGGATTTGTTGAGTGCAGGGTCTGGAGAATTCCAGCCTCCAGTTCTCAGGAGGGAATTTGCCTGCATCCACAGAGGACCACAAGCAGCTAAAGCACCCCTGGGTGGTCAGACTGTCCTCACACCCCAGACCCAGCTGCCTCCCAGGGCTGGGGGGTCCCATCACATCAATCAGTACCTCCACAAGCTTCTGCCTCTTTTATGCATGGCTTGCCTCTCATTTAGCCTACCCAGTGAAATGAGTTAAAACCTAAAGCCATTTATAATAATTATTTTGGAGGTTGTCTACAGATAATGTAGAAAATAACACTGGATTTGGGGGGGAAAAAAATCCTTTTTAGCTTTAATAAAAACATTTCAAAGCACTGGAAGGTTATTTATAGGGTGTGTAAATGTAACTGGAGGGAAGGCAGAGTAAAGGGAGTTCAAAGGGTGTCTGTGAAAAGAAAAAACCCACTGTGTTATTGACACTGCTTCCTGCTTTCTCACACTCAACAACCTCCTTAAAAGAAACTAGAGGAAACAACAACAACAACAAAAAAAGCTACTGAGACCTATTTGAGATTAAATAATACTTTTTGACAGCTGGTAGGAAAAAGACTGGTCCTGCATTCATGCTTACAATAGCGTGCTGGCTCCCTACCCTCACTTCCATTGTAGGAGCATCCAAAAGCCCAGAGGGAGCTGCAGGTTGGAGCTGGTGGGGGGGACCTAGGGAAGAGCATCAGTGGTGACAGCAAGGTGCTCCCACGAGGTTCTCCCTTGCACTGGAATTCTCCAGCATTGCCAACAGTTCATTCCTGGGGTGTTTTTATCCCAGCACAAGTGGTTTTCATCCCCTCAGCCTGAGGTCACCACTCTCCATCTCGTGAGGACCTCAACTATTTTGGGATGCAGCTCTGACCTCCCCTGTTACAGTCCCTGCCACCAGACTTTAGTGGGTGACTGCCCATGCAGACTCAGACCAGGAGACATGGAAAAAGTTTTCCTGGCAGAAACATGGCTTTAGACAAAAATAAAAACATGTGATGCCTTCATCTCCTCAGGATTTGGAGCATCTATAAACTGAACAGGGCTAAAAGGGAGGCTGAGGGCTTCCCCGCAGCTCCCGACTTCTTCAAAGTGCAACAGCATCTTCCAGCTCATGACTGGCCAAAGGAAAACCCTCAGATTTTTCCTTCAAGAGGCTCAACCACAGATCCATCCAGAGCATTCTTTTTGCAGGTTCTTTCCAAACTCAATGTTTCTCCTCTTTCTCCTGGCCTGGATAAGGAATGGCCACTTTCTCTCTCACTGACCCATGGAGATAATCTGGTCCAGGTTTGGGTTTCCAACCTTCCTTAGCCTCCCACCCCACTGCCCTCTGCAACCATCAGGTACTTTAATCAGACACAGAGTGATACAGGTGTCCTGACCCACTCATTTCCCAATGAAAGAAGAAATGAACTCCAGGAAAACAAGCACAGAACTAAACCCTGCTAAACCAAGCCACACACAGCATCTTTTAGAAGATGAACTGCTTGCCCTTCCCTCTCCCCCAAAAGGCAATAAAGCAGGAATGAAGGACATACAATTTTGCCATATTAACTCTAAGATTTCATGCATAACAGAAGCCCTCAGCAAGCAAGGAAGAGAAGCAATGAGCAGAAGGCAGCTGGCCAATTCCTACTCAGAGCATTAGAAGGGAAACTACAGATTCTGGAGATCTCACATGCAAAGAAGCTGCTCTGCAGACAGGACCACAGCATGGGAATAGCAATTCTGCACCAGGAATCTCCCCCCCTGTAACTGCAGATAGTTAAATGTGCATCCAGTGGTCTTCAGGAGCTAAAAAATACAATGGAAACCTAAAACCCAACTGGCAGGTGGCTTGAAAACTGTTGGAAAGAACATGCACTAAGGAAAGTCTGCAAATGCATTAGCATATTGGAGGTGTGCATTTTGCTGGCAAAAAGTCTACATGAGGTTGTGAGAAATATTTTCCAGCCTAGCAGTAAGAAAAGAAACAAACAAACCCCTGAGAAGTGATGAAGGAGGGAGACAGGTAAATTCCCTGCAAGAACCAGCGTGGGGAGGGGGCCACACTTGGGTAAGGACACAGGATTTAAATCCCTCCCAGGCATCCAGCTTCAAGAGGCAGATGCTGCATCCAAAGGTCCCACCTGGAGACCTGCACCCATCCTCCAAATGAGGCCCAGAGGAAGGCACATCTTTTGCTATTCCCCTTAAAAAACAACAACAACAAAATCAAAATACATTACACATCAGGTTACTAACTGAACAGAAAGCCTCAGGGCCTGCCAGCCCATATTCCAAACGAGGAAACTGCAGCCCCAGAGGCTGGCCAGGAGCAGCCCCTTAGCCCCAGGCTTTTCCACTGAGCAGACTCAGATCAGGACACAGCCAGAGTGCACAGCTGAGTTTTGGGGGCTGCTCTCAGCCCCCCCATCCTGCCTGCTTAGGGGAAGAGGCATCTTTGAGAGGTGGGGAATTGGAGCTTGCAAGGTGCTCCCCTGAGCAGTGCAGCTCAGGAGTGCAGCTGGGAGATGTCAGGTGAAAAGAACAAAGCTCCAAAGGAGTTTTTCCTACTTAAAAGCAGCAGCATGGTGGGGGAAAGCCCCTGGTTCAGCTGCTTCCCCTCTGCTCCAGGAGAGCCAGGCCCTCAATCAGATATTCATTCATTTTGGGCTAACTATCTTTTCCATTTCTGAACAGCTTCAATTCTCCTGATGTCTCAGGGAATGGTTTATGAGGAAATAGAGCCTTGAGGGTGGACAGATGGAGAAAAATCTCCCTTCTCACCAAATTGATTGCTATAATCTTTCATCTGCTCTGCACAGACCTGGGCTGCCAGCATTGGGAGGTGCCACAGCTCTACCTAGGGAGCAGCTGCACCACTTGCTCCATCCCTGGGCTGATACCTGGGGGGAAGGATGGACAAACCCAAACCATTTCACAAGAAAAAGAAAAGCAGAAGGGAGGGTTCAGAGCTCCCCAGTGCCAAGCAGCCTCCAGGCTTGCTCACAGACAGGATTCACATGGATTTAATTGCTTCCCTTGCCCCCTCCCTCTGCTGCTGCTGTTGTGTGGCAGGAAGGAGCTTCACATCACTACTGGTGAGAGCAAGAGGAAGAGAAATCCACCATCCTTGTTGTGAAGCACTTGTCCAACAATATATCCACACCAGGGGCTGTAAGAGCAACAGTAATGGTGCTGGCAGTGAGAGACTGTGGGATTCCCAGTGCTGGCAGAGCTCAAGAATGGGTCAAATAAACAGCTGCTGGGAAGGATTTTGACACAGATCACCCTGGCTGAGGGCAGGAAAAAGAACTTTGCAAGCTGTTCCCTTCCCCTGTTCTCTGATGCAAGTTTACCCTCCCTGGTCCTGGAAAGTTCTGAGAATGCTGAAAATGTGACCAGCTCCAGCTGGCCACAGAGACACTTGTGGCAGAAACCACCTTCCTTCCAAAAGCAGCTTTGGGTAGCTGGCATTGAACAAAATAAATGCACAGAAAGGAAGATGCAAGGAGCAGCTGTGACCAATAAAATCCAGCCAGGCCTATAGTGAAGACACCTTATGGACAGCAGCCTACACATGATGTAACTCAAGGGTCTGCACCCAGATACGAAGGGTGGAGCCCCAGTGACTGATTTTATGGCCACTTTTGAGGTCCTGAGACAATTTCTCAATCCTCCAGGGATCACTATTCACATCCAGGCTGTCCAAGCTGCTCCAGCCCAGCCAGCTCACCCCCAGGCTGGCAGGATCATGGGAGGTTTCCTGCCAGGAAGCCAACACAGACCTGGAGTGACCACATTGATAGGAAAGGTCTTGGGAAAGGGGATGGGGTGGGTGATGCAGCTTGGGAGCAAACCCCAGCAGAGACATCCTGGCAGCTCCCCCCCCCAGCCATTCCCTTCTCCTCCTTTGGCTGCAGCCACTCTTGTGACTCTCACTTAACATTTAGGATTTTCCTGAATAGCTGGCTGATTTATTTTATTTCCCAGGTTGGTAATTTATGGAAATATATTCCTAAAAATCAAACAAAATGCACTTTACTAATAGACAGGCCATTCTCTGACATTTCACGGAGTAAATGAGCATTTTTGCCCTGTGGCATGTTGTCCCAGGACTGAACCCCTATAAAGGGCTTCAAAAATACCTGTTAGCCAAGCTCATTAGTTTAAATATCATTAAAATAAATTACATTTCTCTACATGTAGGGCCCAAAGTGAATACTGCTCTCAGTGGTTACAGGTCAAATACTCATTTACTCTAGGGATTCCTTGCACTGAAAATAGAAAGTGTTAAGATCAGTTTACACAACTGCAGTGGTACAGAAGAATCCTGGGACAGAAATGGATCTGCATGTGCCATATTGCTCAGATTAGAAGCACTAACACTGACATTTTTAAATTTATGACACATTTTCTTTTCCATAAGAAGGAATTTTAACGTTTCCTCCTGGTTCTGCTAAGATCTTCATCTTAATTGTCTTGCTTTTCAGATTGGATCATGTATCAACTTAACCTGATCAGAGACCCATTTTAAGGGAATACTTTAAGGTGAGTTTATCCTGGTGCAGCTCAATTTCTCCCATTTCTGGTTTCAGTTTGAGGGGAAGCAGTGGAGTTGCTTGTTTTTCCATTGACCAGGCCAAAAAAAAAAAGTTCCACAAAGTATCACCAGCTCCATACCAACAGCACAAACCCAATTAGGCTGATTTAAACCACTCCCCACTCCCAGGACTGATTTACTGCCAGGGTGCCAGTGCCACACAGTGACCCTTGGCACCTCCCTGATGTGCTCTGAGACATCCCCAGCAGCAGCTTTCACCAATGGTCCAGCCCTTGCCCCAAGCCCACAGGATGGGCTGGTTGGTGGCCCGTGAAGTGCCCTTGTCACACAACAAAGGACACAAACAAGGCCCAGGCAAAGAGATGGAGATGATAGAGCCACACACAAAGTACTTTCAAGCCAGACCCTGCACCACCTCCCTGAACACTCGCCCCATGAACCAACTATTTCTGAACAGCAGAGAGGTGGCTGCTGGTTTATATTTTGATTGTTGGCACGCCTGAGCCAGGGCTGCCAAAAGGGAGCATTTTCCTTTCATTTCTCCCCATACCTCAACCAGCAAAATTGTTTCCAAAACTCAAAATAGCTGCACTTTTGTTGGAATATGGAAGTTACTAGGATGCAGTAGCATCCCTAGTGATATAACTTGTGTTGTTGCACAGAGGACACACAACCCTTGCTCTGCTCTACTCGACCCCTCTACTAGAGGTGATAAAACAGAAAAGAACCCTTGGGCGGCTCCAACGTCCCTGGACTAGTTTGCAGAACTCAAAGTTACTGATGAATAACAGTGTCAAGGCACATGGCAACCACAAAGGGATTTTCACAGCCCTGTCCCAGCAGGCTCCTAGCAGTCTGCAGCAAGCAGGACCTTTGGGCCAGCTGCTTGCTTCCATCTCAAAAGCAAACCCTCCCAGAAACACTCCCAGCATCTGAAGAGGGCAGTTATACCTCCAGCAGGTATTTGCAACCAGCCCTGCAGCTGCTGCAACCACAAACCCAAATTAAACAGCAGGCAGTTCTGGTGGCTGGATCCCAGTCATCTGTGGAGTGAAAAGTACATGTTATTACAAAAGCAATTTGTATGCTGCCATTCTCAAAGCATCCCATGAGTTTGTGCTTTCCTTGTTAGCAGCACCTCCAGAACATTACCCGCCAGCAGAAGAGGAACCCAGCATTAAGGTCCCCCTGTTAGGGCCCTGACAGATTGCAGGGAGAAACAATGCAGTGATTGAGGAGCTGGACTAATCACACCAATTGATATAAATTACCATGTCAGCTATGCCCGTTGCCTCAGCCTGCAGGTTTACACCTCATTAAGCTTCCAAGTGCCAAATGAATCAACAGGGTTCAGCAGAACCATTCTTAATTAATTGTTGGAGCAATGGGGAAAACGTAACGGGGGGGGGGGAAAAAAGGGAATCGGAACTCGCGGAGAACACGGGTGGGTTGGCACAAAGTGAAACTGCTGCTCCCATTTAGAGCTGGAGATGGAAGACACCCACGGATTCATCTCAGCCAGCAAATAACTGCCAGGGGCTGGTTTTGGACTAGGGTGGAGTGAAAATACAAGCTGGCGACTTGGAAAAGTTTTTCATCGAGCTCTTCAGATTGTTTTGCATAGCTCTTCAGGCCTCAGTTTCGTTGCCTGTGAAGTTTCCAGGTTTTGATTTCCCACCCCACCCACAGCAGACAGGCCATGGCTGGGCACCTCAGCATCTCTTGGAGCTGATGGAATTTGCAATTCAGCAGTTTATTTGTAAGCTGCTGCCGAATGTGTCCATTTTTTTTTTCCTTCCAACATGCCCTAAAGCAAGATGAAAGCTTCACAGTGAGGGTACAAGCCAGGAAAGATGCTGTCCCACCATGGCAGAGCTCCCAGCCTCTCCCTCTGGTGGATCTGCTGTGAGGACACGATTTAGAGGGACAAAACAGCAGCAACCACAAGAGAGTCTGAAAAGCAAAGGACTCTCCAGTCCCTCACCTGAGCACGATGCTCCTTGTCCTCTCCTCCAGCACACACCAGCACCAGAAATTTCTGCTGAAGCCTGGAAATCCTGGAGTTTGGGGCGTGTTGCAGAATAACACCAACACAACCCATGGAACTGCAGCATCTCCTGTGGCTGCACAGCTCCCACAGACACCTGCCTACACCAGCTTTTCTGTTGCATCTTGAGGATGGGTTAAACACATCAGCAAAGCCCCACTGCTGGCAGTGCTCAGGAGAGCAGAGGCAATGTCTCCAGAGCAGCAGCAAGGTGGGGTGCAGGCAGCAGGGCAGCATCCAGCCCAGCAGAACAGAATTTTACCATCACCCCAGCACACTGGTGGACCAAATCCAGCCAGAACTCCAGGGGGCACAGCTCATGGTCTCCAGGGGAGTTTTGTATATCATATATTACCTCATGCTTGCATTACACCAGTTTAAAATCTCCCTGGAGTTCCCAGCTGCTTACCACACAGCTTGTAATTGCTCATGTAATGCAGTGGTCAGTTCCATGCTCAAACCACACTTCCAGCACTGGCTGCCTACAGGTAGTTACATTTTCCCCCCAGCTGTCAGTCATCCAGCCCATTTTCCCTCATCTATAAACCATCCATCTAATATTTGTATCACAGTGGGGCTTTGACAGCTACAGCTTGTAGCTGTCAGTATTCTCCTCCAACATTCAGGCCTCGTTATGCTAGGTCATCCAGTTACTCTATACTATTGATTAACCTGTGATTTCAGTAATTTGTAAGTAAAATGGAAGTTTTAGACGGAAACCAAATATGAAGGATCTCACCTCCTTCACACTTTTCACTGGGGAGCAGCACTGCATGGCCAGGCAGCATTGCTATTTCCATTATGAGGGCAGCAGGGTGCTCTGAGCACAAGGGATGTGCTCATGGTCACCCAAGAAAACAGCAGCAGAATAATGAGCTGAAATTACCTGGGCTCATCCCGCATCCTCCTCCTCGACCCCTTTTTTCCTCTTCTGTGGCGATCCAGCAGAACCATCCAGCCAGTTTCAGGGGACTTGGGGCTGTGTTAAAATAACATTAGCAGCCTGGAATATCTGATAGTGCAGCTCTAGACCTTTTTGCAGGGGCTGGTGAGGCCCCCAGGAAGGCAGAAGTTGATCCTCCAGCTGAGACAGCAGCCCTGGGGCTCCCTGTGCGTCACCTCCCGCATTCCCATGCACAGGAACACAGGCATCAGGGTATCACATTAGCCACAAAAATACCTTCCCATGGCTTGCCAAAATCCAACGGATTCTTCTTAAAGGACTGGTCTGAGACTTCACCCACTTCCACAGCTTAATTTGAGTGGTATCTCCTTTCAACCTGATACATCACTCTTTGCTTGATTTTCTCTTTTCCCCATTTAAATCATTACTAAATTAATAAAGCTGACAATTCTTTAAGCAAAAAATTATCTTAATCCATATTGCTAAGCCTCAGAATTCCCATCCTCGTAGCTACTGGTATTAAAAAAAAAATTAATTGCAGTTTAGTTCTGATAAAATCAGGGCCAAAAATAAATATTTACATTATAAATATTTTGTTCTTTTATATTTACTACTGCCATCGGTGCGATAACATTTCCGTGTTTGTTTTAAGGGATTTAAGGTGCAAATTGGAGGATTAGCACTCCAAACAGAATAGCAGGAATAGAAATAGGCTTCCAATCCCATTTATAAAGAGCTAATTGCCCAAGAGCCTCTGCTAACAGCGTTCTGCAGCGAGAGGAGTGAGAAGCCCAACACTGGCAGGCAGGTTCTTGTGTGGAAAGTCTCTTCACACCTCAATTACAGCTTCTGCCAAGCACTTCAGATCTGAAGTAGGATGTTTTCTCTGGTGAGAGGATACCATTAGCACAAGGAGCAGTGAGCACCGAGGCTGGAAACTGAGCAGCACCCAGGGAGAGATCACTTCGCAGGGGGAACTCCTCAGACTTTTTGTTTTTAGCCACTTTGAACAGCAAATTGATTCACACACACACAGACACTCAGTGCTTATATGCAAAAAAAAAAACAAACCCTCCTGTGTTGCCCAGACTACTTCAAGGACACCCCATCAGCTGCACAGTTGGTAAGAAAAGGGTGATCTGGGACTTCTCATTAGGGTCATTCAGAGCACAGCATTAAGACTCCACAAGCTGCTGTTTTGGCAGCATAGAATAAGTTCAGGAAGGACACATCCCTGCAGTGCTTCACAATCACATCAGCATCAGTGTTTTCTTGGAATAAAGATTTTTCCCACTCTTTTTCCCACTTCCTCTCAGAGACCCTATGTACCCTCCACAACTGTGACTGATGAAGTTTGCTGCTGGGCATCGAGACATGAGGCAACTTTCTGCCCTTGCCCCACACCAAATCCTTGCCTAATGCTTCAGCCCCTGGATGAATGACTGGAACAGGGCCAGGCACCTCAGCTCAGTTTCATTGCTCTCACAGATGATCCTCACAACTCTGATACAGGCTGCTGTGGCACTGGGGATGAAGCCTTGGATCCTTCACCTCTGCTGGTTCCCAAAGCAGCAGGCAGGGAGTTGCAGGGCACACGTACCACAGAGTTTGGAGGGAAAGCACATGAAGTTTTATAACCTACACCAGGTCTCAGGTAGAAGCATTTTCAGCTCACTCCTTTACCCTCAGCTGCAGGGACGAGGCACAAACAGAGTTGTCACTCAGGACAGGTCCAGAGGTGTGGGAAGGTGAGTGGAAGGAGGGAGCAAAAAAATCTCAACTTCAAACTGCACTCCTGGTTATGTGATAATTTCAGTTTAATTTCTTAATTACAGGACTGACAACTCCTGAGCAGTCTGCCAGGACACAATCACACCTGCACTGCTTCAAGGTGCAGAAGCAAAGAAGCCCCACTAAGACAATTTTAACCACAAAAGAACACACACCATGACTTCAATAGCCTTCTCCTTTCCCAATGCATTATCCCCAGGATGTTACAGTCCCTGTACATTACTTGTTACGACAGCACACGCAACACCTCTGGCCATTTTTTTATTCCTCAGGTATTTTCCAGTCCAACTAACAGGCTGATCTGATGAGTTACCTGCTTCCAGTTGTTAGCAGCCTGGCAGAAATCAACAGGAGAGAGAGGAACATGTTATCCTATTGCCACTATTGATCCATCAGCCATCCTGAGAGCCTGAAAGGGCGAATCAGCTGTGGAGGCATTAAGTTATTTGTCCAGGACAGCAGATACTGAAAAGCCATGACAGCTCATCCCTCTGCTCCCCACTCTGCCTCCCATCATCCTGGGAAACTTCTTCCAAAAAAACTAGCTCAATACTTTGTCCTGTAGATTCAGGAACATCACCACAAACTCAGATTTAGAGGCTCAAATGCTTTGACCTTGTCTGTTTTTACACCTCCACATTCAGATTTTAAAATTAATCATCTAATTCCAGGTAACTGCTTTTAAACTCAGCTGAATGGCACATGAATCTTGCTGAATGAGAAATACAGGTCTCTGTAGTGAAATAGATTAAGCACTGCCACACTCCCCATTTTATTTCAAGCCTTCAGCTGCAATTGCCTGCTCTAATTTGAGCTGGGAAGTCTCGCTATAGGGTAATTAAGCAGGCGAGGAGCTCGGGAGAGCTGCCTGCCAGCACCTGGCAGTGGGATTCCCCTTCCAGAGGCACCTGCACTAAATGATAATTCCTTCCCTCCATTTCCCACTTCACTCCCAGACGCTTCTCCCAGCAGCTCAGAGGAACAGATGGAGCAATCACCCTCCTCCTCTCCACAGCGTGGACCCCTGCTGCTACCCAGCGCCTTATGCAGTTGTAATACACATAATTAGGCAAATCAATGGACAATGCAGCATATTAGAGGAGGAGGAGTTACATCAAGGCAAAACACGAATCCCAATTTATTTACTGCAGGAAACAAGATATTTCTGCATAATTGCCAAAAAACTGTGGACACCAACCAAAAAGGAATTGCAGCCCCAGCAGGTAGGGTGCTGCATCAGGTCACTGCCCAGAATACTTGGAGCACAGCTGAGGAGAGTTTGCTCTCATCTTGATATGCAGATTATTTATGCCTTAAACATCTCATTGCCAGTTATGAGTTATCCTCCCAAACCTCTCACAAATCCATAATTAGAGAAAGTGATGTTTACTGCCATTCACCCTGCCCTGCACTCCAGACCAAAAAGCACAGCCGAAGGTTGCAAAATCCTTGTCCAAAGCAGGAGCCTTCCCTGTCCTTCATGGAAAACCACCACTTGGCATGGCAGAGCACACAACTGCTGCTGCCTCCTGACAAAATCAGCTGCTGAACCTTCTCCTCCTGCTGCTCCACAGGCACAGCTTCATTTCAGGTCAATGCTGGCTCCATGATCCCTTCTCAGACCTTCTCTCTTCTCTCCTCCTTCATTCCTTGCAGCTTCCATCACCTGAAAGACAGGAGATGGAGCAGTGTCACCACACCAGAGTGGCAGAACAGAGCTCAAGCCAAAGCAGTGAAGAGAATGAAAGATGCTATTCAGTTTCTGGGTTCTTCCCCAAAGGGTGATCTGCCTGCCAAAAGGAAACACCAGGGATCTGTTGCCAGTGTCAGGAAGTCTCTCACACACAGAGTGGGTTTTATCCCGGTTTATTGACTCGGGAGCAAGGCTGCACTTGAGGATCACCCAAAACCAGGAGCTTTCCAGAAGAAAACCACTAAATACTGTTCAAGTGGTGAGGAGGCCTCACAGATCCCCCTGGGCAGAGTGCCAAGAGGTCTGTTTTACAGAGGAATCAATACACAGAGGAACCAAGAGGCTTCAGACACAGCCTTTTGGGGTTTTTTGTCAGAGGTTTCTGGCATCTAACTTTGGCCAGGTTTGCCGAATTTTCAGGGGTTTAGAGGAGCAGTGACTCCTCCTAGAGTGGGTGTGAACTGCAGCTCCCAAGGCACAGAGGCTCTCGAGTCAGATGCTCACATACTGACACAGGAAAACATCTAATGCCTCAGAGTGTAGATTTCCACCTCCTACCCTTGCTCTGCAGAGCCCAGAAGCAGAGAAAGAGAGCTCCACTGTCAGGTTTGAGCTACGTTCCTTTTTACTGTATTTCTGTGTTGCCTTTCCAAAGTCTGGACCTTCTTGAGTCAGGCCAGCTACTTCTGTGAAACCAGAGAAAATTATTTTCCAAATCACTCAGAGCATCAACAGCCAAGAGGGGGACCAGAAACTAAGCTCCTGGGGTTACTGGTTAGGCAAATCACCACTTGGTTCATGCTGCTGGTTTATAAACCCAAAACCTGTTCTTTTCCATGCTAACCACTGACCAGCACTTCCCAACTAAAGGACGTTTCTCCCGCAGACGTGAACACTGGGTCAGAATTAAAATCCCCCTTCCTGGAGCTCTGCCAACATCTTAGTCCCTACCTAAGGGACACAGCTTTTGTTCTTGTCCTCCAGCATTCTCCAAAATGCCAGCTGTAATGTGGCTTTTGAATACAAGAAAACTTTGGATCAAATGCAAACCAACTTTACCAAACGCATTCCAGATACAATCTGAGTCAGGTCTCAAAATGCAGCATTTGGTGCTGTCACTTCTCCAAAACCTAACAATATAAACCCAGTAGGATTTACAGGTACCACAATGCTGCAAACTCAAATTTATTGTGTCAATGCAAACTCACACCTCCTCCATGCCCACACAACCACAGGCTGCAGCCCACTTGACACCAAAAACGAGAGAAACAGATCCATGACTTTAAAATTCACAGCCTGCTAAAACAACTGACACTGATACCATTTGTCTGTGTGCTCTAAAAGTGTAAATCCCATCCACTGCTGAAATATTTTTTTTTTTAAAGTCTGCAATGCAAGTTCAAATCAAACACCTCCCTGGATGCTTCACCACATTTCCTCCCTGTGTAAACGCCCAAGTAGGAGCTCAGCAGTTCCATATTCATTTTGTTCTCCCAGCTTATCTTCTCACAGCTCTGGAGTGCATTCTTCCTTATCTTGGAGACAAATGGCCTCCGCTGAGAGCTCTGAACAGCAGAGCTATTTATCTGTGTGACATGTGTTTCCCTGTTTGTTTTCTCCAGCCTTGAGACAGTCAGCTCAGGCTCTGACAATATTCAGCTGTGTCAGCGGCAAAGGGCTGCCTGGCCCCTTCACTCCAGCCCTGTGAATCAATTTCTTTGCCATATTTCTCACTCACAGGAGTAAATCAAGCCTAATTGATGCTTGCTTTTAATATAGAGCAAAGCCACCTAGCAACTTTTCAGGGAGGTGGCTGGAATTAGCAAAAGCTGAGGGAGACAAAAAAATATTTCATTGGTTCAGCACTGCTTTTCTTTCCTTTGAAGAAAGACACTAAAAGGGGGTATGTCCAGTGGGTCACCTTGTCCCCCCCTAAAAAAAAAGGGGACAAGTTTTGCTGAGCTCCCTCTGATAGTTTCCAGTATTTCACGTGTTGCTTTTAACACCTTGTTCTTAAAGCACTACTTGAAGAAGTGTCTTCCTGTCTAATATAAATTTTCCTTCATTCTCCCTTCCCAGGGCTGAGGCAGCTCAAACCAGCAGGGCTGGCAGATGCCACCAGCAGCACAAACAGGGCCTGCAGATCCCCCTCCTGCCACCCTTGGCAGGAGCAGCACTCCCAGCAGCAGCCAGGATGGAGAACAGGCTCCCCAGAGACCTCGGGCATGAGTCCAGGCTGCTGCCATTCACTTACCCAGGGAGATCAACTTTCTGTAAGGAGAGCTCACAAACAGCTCTGTGAAGATGCAGGGCTGGGAATGAGACCTTCCCTTCACTTGGGTCTGGGGAGGAATGGGACAGAACACTCTGTTTCACATAGCTCTCTAATATAAAGGTCTCTGCTTAATAAAAAAGACATGAAACAAATTACCTTTCCAACTCCACACACCTCAGCCAACCTGTTTTCCCCTCCTTCTATGTAAAAATCCCACAGCTCTACCCCTTGCAGGCTTAGCTCATATTCAGACTTATTTTCAGTAGGAATTTTGTCCAGACACTGCAACTCTGTTCCCTGACTGATAAGGATGATAAGCAACAAATGCCTTAAAACAAAGTATTGGCTGTGCTACAACCGAGCTCCAGTGGATGGGGTGGGGAGGGGCACTAGAAACAAGGACAGTTTTAAGCCCAACAGAGTACACTACTTACATATTGAGTTCCTCACACATCAACTCATTTCCAGCCTGGAAAACCTGGAAAATAATTCCTATGGATTCATCCAAATAGCTCCTTTACAGAATGTTGACTCTTTATTGGACTGTATTCATTTCTTTCAGAACCTGCAGCAACCTGAGGTGAGGTTTGGGGCTTTGTAGATTTTCCCAAGTGTGGTTGGATGGCTCAGTTTTGACCCAACAAGGTTACAGAGCTCCACTTCCCTTTCAGAAATGTCTATGTTCTTTTTAGAGAAGCAAGGTTTCCCTTTCATACAGACAACTGCTCATCCTGAGGACCCTGGGTGTGCTGGATAACACGACCACATGTGAAATTCTCATCACCCAACATGAAAAAGATTCCAACCCTCCCAGTACAAAAGTCACATCAAATTCCTATCAATATTTTAATGAACATTCATTAGCAGCCCTGTAAGCACTAAACATAGTTTTTAAAAAAAACAGTGATGAGCATCAACATCAGACAAAAAGGGGAAGAAACTTGGGAATGGGAAGGGAACTTGGGGGACACAGCATCCCAGCACAGGTGCAGGGGAATACCAGGAGGACAGGAAGCAGAGCTGAGGGCTGGGAGCCAGCAGCAATGTTTTCAGAGGGAGAAACTGAGCTGATCTGTGCAGGGTCTCAAAGGTGAGGACATCAATGGCATCTGAGTTAACTTCCAGGTAACATCAGCCTGCGTGCCATGTCCTCACCTGGCACTGACTGTGACATCACATTGCATGAAGATCTTTACACCCAAACTGGATTCACACAACGATGGAAGTGGCTTGCAAGTGGCATAAATAAATTATGCTTTTAGGCAGGCAAAGAACAAAAACATCAACAAAAGATGTTGTCTTCATTTCAGAGGAGGCAGCCAGCCCCTGAAAATAAGTAGGTCTGTTGGAAAAAAGGAACATTCTCTTCAGCTGTCTGCCACAAAATGGGAGAAAAAAACCCCAAACCCATGCTAATTTAGCTGTCTCCATGTTCAGCTGAAGGAAGTTGGAAGTTTCAGAGTTCACACCTTTAATTTGGGGAGAGGAGGGTCTTTTTTTTTTTCTTAAGAACATTTTTTTCCCCTCTCTCAGCCATCCACTGCCTAATTGCAGCTCCAGTTGAGGTTTTATTGCTGGCATTTAGAAGAATAAGTGCTCACTGACATGCAAGATGGGAAAGGTTCCTCCCCTGGGGAAGAGAACACAGAGACTGATTAAGCGACCTGTAGGTATTTAAGAGCATTAAAAATATTGGCAGATCAGGGCTGCAGTTCTTGCTGAACAGGAGTCAGCAGAGGAACAGAGCTGGCCTGCTGATTTCCAGCAGGGTGTAGCCCTGGTGAAGTGTAAGACTTTAAGCTGTGGATTTTTTTTTTTTTAAACATTTTCAATAGTAAAAAGGTTAAAAAGTAATTGCTTGCTCCTCCAGAGGCATGAATCAGGTGCTCCTGTTCTGCAAACTGCTGAGCCAAACGTGGTAGGATCATGTCCCCCATCCTGCCTCCCTCCCAAGTCCTTCTGAAGGGACTGAACAGCAGCATGGAACTTGCAGGAGCCACTTGATTTCTAGATCTTATCTAGAGTTAAGAGAAATCAGCACAAAATATGTTGACTGATTAACTAATTGCATTAATTTAATGTCATAAGGACAGAAAGGAACAAATGTGTTGGCCAAAGCAAGGTGTACACAGCACAGGTTTGTTTTTAGTCCCATGTTCAAAGAGCACTGTACAATGTTAATCATTTTGGTTATTGTTACTCTGGCAATACTAACAGCATATGCAGAAAGAAGTAAGAAATAATTAGGATTTCTGTTAAAGAGCAACAGGAGTGTCCACCTGTGAAAACATTTCAAGAACAGCACAAGAGAATAAATACAAATAACAAAACTCTTGAAACAATTCACATAAGAACTGCAGAAATACAAGCTATAACCCTCTGAGCCTGTAGAAATTTAGGCATGCAGTTATGATAGATTTCCTCTATTTTGTACAAAAAATAGAAAATACTTATATATTTCAAAATAATTTGTCAGCTCTATTTAGACTTTTAAATTTATAACCATTATTTTTGAAGTGGTTGCTATAAAGCATTTTAACATTTTAAAAAATGCAGCAAGATGTCATAAACAAGTTTATGCAAACATAATGAGGATATTTTTCAAGTAAATCCTAACAGCTGAAGATAGCTAAAATGATGCTGCAACTCATTTCAGTTGTGTTTGATTAGGATATCACTCTACTACCAAATAAGCTTAATGAAAACTTTCTAGAAGTTTATTGAAATTACACATTCCCACATGCAGAGAAAAAAACATCTCAGACTCTGCTGAATCACAGAAGAAAAATTAAAATCTAACTCTGAAGGTATCTTTCATCAAGTCACAGACTTCCTTCAAAGTCTCATCCTCCAAACTGTCAAGACAACAAAGAAAAATATCAGCTTCAGGACAGCCTGGGGAACACCTCATTACAGCAACAAGCTGTGTTGCCAGTGGGTCACACCATGTTCTGATACAGTCCTTTAGTCTTCATCTTCATTTGTGCTGCAAAGAAAAAGCAATGGGTTTGCCTTTGAAGACACCTCCAAGAAATTTCCCTTCCCAGTGCTCTCTTTTGAAAATCTGTCAGGATCAGATACACAGGGTTCTTCTTGTTCCTGTAAAACACAGCTTGCAGTAGCCAATCCTTCAGGCTGTTCTGAAAGTCTAATTGCAGTGTGCATTTGCTTTTCTAATTCTTCTATCAGTTTTCCAGGAACAGATGTAGATGGCAAAGAAACCTTTGATTTTTCATCACTAACCTCAAACGCCAAACTGTTTGTGCCCTGCCTCAACCCATTACAGTCAATAAGTGGAGCTGTCCCCTCCCCTTGAAGTGTGCCTTGTAAAGAATTTTTTTTCCCATCTTCACTGGCTGAGGACTCCAGCTCATCTGAATCAGAGCCTTCTGTCTCAGATGATGAAGTACTGCTTGATTCTTCAGAGTCACTTGTCTCAGACTCAGAGGAAGGCAGCTGTTGCTTGGAAACTGTGCCAGCAGCTCTCAACAGGCTCTCTTCCTCTTGTACCAGCAATGCTGCTGCTTCCAGCTCTTCCAGTTCAAATCCTAGGTGGGACTTGGTGAGTGTGGTTTTCTGCAAGGATTCTGAGAGAGCAGCCAACTTCCTTGACCTTTAACAAAGAACAACATATATTATTTAACTTTACAAACTGAACCTTCCCGTTTGCTATCGAGCACACAAATCAAACATCTCTTCTATTTGCTTAGTTTGCAAACAGCTTTCTTCTTCAATTGTGACTGCAAAAGTAGATGCTGCAGGGGAAAAAAAGAAATACTATTATTTTGTTAACTTTCCCCAAAAAGGCCAGTAAATATCCCACTGAAGGTCCTGGGTGACACTTAGAAAAGATTCTGCTTCTTTGATGTTTCAGGAGAGCACAGCAAGGGAGAATGTATTTCAGAACCAACATTTTCAGGACTTCTGTCTTCAGCAGTGAGCTGTGCAGTATGTGGGTTGCTGGATTAAGTTAAAATGCAGCAAAACAATTTTGCTCCACTACCCCTCAAGATATGTCTTAAATGTAGAACCACCAATGGAGCACAGCATAGACATTCTCCTCCTTTCACTGCTTTATGCATCCATGATGCAGGAGATGCCCAACATTCTCTAGATGTGCTTTACCTTCCACTTCTAACACCACAAAAATCACTCATAGAATCATAGAATTGGCTGGGTTGGAAGCAACCTCAGAGATCATCAAGTCCAACCCTTGATCCACTACTGCTGCAGTTCCCAGCCCATGGCACTGAGTGCCACATCCAGGCTCTTTTGAAATATCTCCAGGGATGGAGAATCCACTACTTCCCTGGGCAGCCCATTCCAATGGCTGATCACTCTCTCCAGAAAGAAATTCTTTCTAATCTCCAACCTAAACCTCCCCTGGCACAACTTGAGACCCTGCCCTCTTGTCTTGCTGAGAGTTGCCTGGGAAAAGAGCCCAACCCCCCCCTGGCTCCAACCTCCTTTCAGGGAGTTGGAGAGAGTGATGAGGTCTCCCCTGAGCCTCCTCTTCTCCAGCCTCAACACCCCCAGCTCCCTCAGCCTCTCCTCATAGGATCTGTGCTCGAGCCCCTTCACCAGCCTGGTTGCCCTCCTTTGGACCTGCTCCAGCACCTCAATCTCCTTCCTGAGCTGAGGGGCCCAGAACTGGACACAGGACTCAAGCTGTGGCCTCAGCAGGGCTGAGCACAGGGGCAGAATCACTTCCTTGGACCTGCTGGCCACGCTGTTCCTGATCCAGGCCAGGATGCCATTGGCCTTCTTGGCTACCTGGGCAATTCAAACAATAATATCAGGACCATTTAGATAAACACCTCTAAGAAAGCATCCATGCTAGGTCAGCTTCAAGCCTTTGGTACAGCCATATCCACTTCCTCAAGTGTTTGGAAGTCAGGACAATGCCTGCATCATGGGTTTACAAACAGAACAAAAAGCAAAAGAGAGCCTTGAAATGAAGGGGAAAACAGGTCTAAAACAACAAACACACATCCTGTTTCTTGCTGTAGAGTTTTGCCTCAGACTATCAATCAACTTTTCACCACTTCCTGCAACAGCAGGTCTGCTATAAATCCTGCAGTAACTGACTGGGTTTCATTTCCTCTGCCAAACCTGCTAACCTGCAAGGCATGACACACTGACACTGGAGCAAGTAGCTGATAATGTAATACATGACTCCTGCAAGGCAAAAGTTAAAGTGCTTGTTCTCTCAGTTGAATGATTTTAAAGATCTTTATATTCTATTTCCCAGGAGGCATAATTACTCAGTATAACATAGAGGCTTCCTTTTTTTTTTTCCCTTCTCCTAAAGGAATTGTATTTAAAAGTGGGGGAAGGGAAATCAGACGCAGTTTGTTACACCTTTTACAGAGATGGGGCAACATCTGAAAGCTGAACTTGGAATAAAAGATATTAAGCTTCCTAAGTTCAACCCCGTGCCTAGAAAACCTAAGAAATAGCAAGAAGCAAGAGAACAATTTATATTTGTAGGATTTTTAAATCTAAAGCTAAGAATTACATCACAACATTATCCCAGTAGACCCCAGTATAAACACCAGCACCAAACTTTGAAAAGCTGCTTACTTCACCCTATTCTACTTCATTCTTTTTGGGGTTACCTTTCCATTTTTGTTAAGAACTTGAATTTTCTTAAAAAGTTACAGAGCACTTGGCAAATGGACTGCCTAATTTGTAACAAAGATGTTTTCTTCCAGCTCCATAACATGAAGGTACAATCCTTTTTCCTGTCCTATTCCCTGACTGTCCCCAAGCTCCAAATGCTGACTGTGCATTGTGACAGAAAACACTGCTTTTTACCCATTTTATATGTAGTTCCTTTTCATTTCATTGACAGCCATGAGCAGCTAACAGTAGGCACAATGATTTTCTCTGGTCATACATCTTCAGCTCCAGCTACCTCAGCCTCACCTGTTTTACTGTTGTCATTACAGACAGCAAATCAATTTTGGAAGTTCTGCTTGTCCTTACATCTTTTTTATCCTGTCTCTCCCTTTGTTTTCCTAATCCTATTTGTATTTTTTTGTCTTTCCCCTATTTCTGCTGTTTTAATTTTTCATGCATGTTTTTCTGCCAGATACTCTCAGTCCTTGAAATCACTCCCTTAAAATCCTCTCCTCCTCTTTTACTGTTCTCTCATAATGCAGTTAACACCTTAGATACAGAAACATGTCACAGAACTGAATCAAATGTTAAGATGATGTATGGCACCATGTACTTTGTGGCATTAATAAATACTTCACTCTGCTCCAGATTGCTTAGTGCCAAGTACTGAGGAAGAAAATACACAGTGATATCCTAATTTGACTCAACACACATTATGTTACTAAATTAGATGTGGCACCACTGACAGATAAAAGAATGGTGTCTCTAAAGCAGTGAGTGTTTGAGCACTCTCTATACAAGTGCATTTTTATCAATGCATTATAAGAGAAGGAATGAAGAGGCTGATACCTGAGAACTACAGGCAGGCTCCTGTCCCACTGGAGAAAAATACCCTGGAAAAGGCATTCTTAGACTGAAAATGTTAGCTGAGTTCATTCTGACTCATCAAAATACACTGCAAAATAATGACAAGATCTGATTTAATAAACTAACCGTGGCTTCAAGTTTTACCTTTTCACCAAAACTACTGAGGACATGATTTTTATCTTTACAAAAGATTACAGGAAAAAAGCCATTGATTAAAGACCTTGCTCTTCATTTCACACAGTAGGAGCACAAATGGATACTCTGCTTGGGTGAGTAAATGCCTGTAAGGTGCTAACAATTCCATTTATCCTCTTAACCTCTAGAAACTGCTTTGCTTCAGCTATCTCATGTAGAGCTCCCATGCCAACACCACACAGAAGGACACAGGCCATGAAGTACCACCCAACAAGCTTCAGGAAAGGCCAAGGGGTGAGAAACTCAAACTGTTGTGATCTTGACAAATTTATACATAAAAAGCAGAAAACCCCACTCCTAAACTTCTCAGTCTTGTCAAATTAAAAAAAGAGAAGAGCACTTGAATAACTTTTTTTTTTTCTTTGTGGAAGGGCCTAAGAGTTACAATTAGCCATCAGTCCATCTTGCTTAGGGCAATTATCTCATTTCAAGCAGAACTGAGGTCAGGAGTGTATTCCAGCCTTAAGGAAAGGTGGCAGCATTCCCTGAACAAAAACACAAAGCAAACAGCATAAAAATCAGAGCATGGAAACACCTTCAGTGGGAGACTGGGGGTCTCTGAGCTAATGATTTCCTTAGCTGAGCAATGAGCAACAGTTTAGGAGACAAAAATGAGACACCAGAAATGAGACCTTGAGTATCAGACTTGTAACTAAACAGGTCCTGCTGTTTCCAAAATCTTTTGAGTTGTGTCTTAGAGATGAGACAGCAAATACTTTAATTTTTCAAGTATGATTAATGGAATGGTGTGATTACCTTAAGACATGCTCACTCAGTGTGCACATTTGAAGTAATGATATCTTATTATTATGGTAATAGTGTTCTTACATAAACATGCACAACAGGCTTTAAAGGTGCTACACATGATAATTACTAGTTATCAAAATGTCAGTTACTTAAGGGAAATGCTTAATTACAGGTTAAACTGATCAGGTGCATGTTTTGTTTAATGTATAGCTTTAAGGAACAGGTAACAACAGAGGCATCTCAGGTCTTGTCCATGTAAGTCTGGAATTCAAATTTCAAGACAGAAGGACTGTAATTCATGTCTAGGCAGCAGGAGAGTCTCTCTGTACTCTAGTATTAAAAAAAAAATCTTATTCCACAGGTCTCAGATTATGAAATAGTAAAACTGTGGTGAAAAGCACAAAAGAAGCAAGGGATATTTAGCAAATATAGAGAAAACTAGCAGAAGGGGAAGAGGATTATGGCAACAGGAAAAGGAAATCATTACAGGTTTACAGCAAAGCCCACTTGTGGCAGCATGAAGAGAAGTGATAGTGATGGTGATGGAGACTGACTGCAGTGCTGAGACTCGGGCAGCAGCTGGACACTTCTCCAGTTAAAGACCAATCCTCCTACAAGCTCCAGTCCTACCTTCTGTTCCAAGGAATAAAGAGGACACCAGGATCTGATGAATCAAGACAGCTGTCCCAGAACACAGAGCTACTAGGAAAAGGTCTATAGAAGGCATACATTAGGGACTGGATTGTTTCCAGGGAAGATTTAACAGAAGTTAGAAGGAGGAACTGGAAAATATGAACCTCAGCACTCTGCTCTTCACACTGCACACCCCACCAGGGCAGGAGAATCCCAGATCTAAACCACTGTGCAACTATTGGCAAACATGGGAGTAAAGAGTCAAAACTCTTACTTTGAGTCAGTAACGTTTCACCACGGGATGAAAAGGGACTTTTCCTACAGAGGCACAAGCTCAAGCTTGCTTTTGTTTTTGTAAACAATGGAAGGATTATTCCTACTGCCTCAGAAACTGGGCTGTGCATTTCACAGATGGATACAAACATCCACTTTGCTGAAGCACAGGGTGTAAGCTGAGCATCAGACATGGCAAAATGCAACAGGATTTTATTGCCCACCCCTCCTCAGTCCCAAGGAGCACAGTGCACAAGTGCTGCCAGGGCAGACTGAGCTGTTCTTGCACAAGCACAACACAAAAGCAACAATGCATGGCAACCTGTACATCACCAGCCTGGTGTCTGCATGTGACTTAACAGTTCTTGGAACCAAGCTGGAACCTAACTAATCTTGGAACCAACTAAAGTCTTGTTCTATTACACTGTTTGAATGTGGTCAGGGCTTATTCACTGGGTTACAATGGTGATCAGTCCTCCAACACACCAGCTTGGCTCTGCAGGGCTGACAAGCCCTATTTTAAATGTAAATCACTTTATATTAATTAGCTTTAAGCCTTAGGGGCAAGATAAACAAGGCTCAAAGAGACAGTGGATGTTTCAAGTGCAGACCTGCCCTTTGCAGTGTCATGGGTTCCACCAAATAGGAAAATGGGGCTGTCTCCCTGACAAGCTGCCATCCCCTGGTAAGCCTGCAACTCCTTGAGATGCATTCACATACAAACCAGCAGCATCCAGGGCTGACAAATAATAATAAAAAAAAAGCAATTATTTCACTTATCTTCACTCAGCAGAAGCTCTGGACACACAAGATCCACCTAACAGTAAAGCTGTTGCATTAAGCAAAAGGCTTTGTCTGCAGCATCACAAGATTTCCCTGACTTCATTTTATATATTTCCTGTATGAGAAGCTATCAAGTTTATGGAGAAAGCATCAGTCTGTGTTTAAAGTGCCTTTCTCAACAAGGTCTGGCAAAACTCAGACTTGAAAGTTTCAGACACTCCCTTTCTTAGATAAACCAGATAAGATAACAAGGAATAAGACCAGCCAAGAGTATAATCACTTTAAATGTCTTCCAAATCACACACTTGGCAGCATCACTTAGAATTTCCCACAATTATTCTTTTAGCCAGAGGCAGTGTAAGTATTAAGACAATTCTAGAGTTAATATTATCTAAGACATCACCAGATATTATCCCAAAGTAGACCCTGAGCAGTTCAGATACAGAGCTGTAAGCCACTGAAATGTCAGTTAACTATAAGGGAAAAGGAATTTTTCTGCCTTGCCACAAGACTGGTTGAGGAAAAGTTGGAATAGGACATAACTGCTGTTTCTACATGGACTGTCACTGGTGAACAAAAGGGCATCTGCAAAAGACAAGACTCTCCAGCCCCTTCAGATGATCTTTTTCCTCTGCCCAGAGTGGTTCTTGCTGTATTCTATCCATCACTGTCTTGCAGCCCAAGCCTTATCTGTCCAGACACAAAGGCTATGAAGAGACATGGTTCAGTGTTCAGCCCCTTAGTAATGCCAAGAGGAACTTCCCACAGGAATGCTGTCAGGGTCTTGATGAAAATTAATATCCCTATGGCAGTAAGTCTACTGCTTAAAGACCTCTTGAAGCAGAAGGCTCAGTAAGTTACAGCCAAACGTGGTATCACAAGGTAAGGAAGCTGATACAAGAATGACATCCAAGTATTCTTATGGAGAGAGAAGAAAAGAAGTTGTTCTTCAAAGTCTGGAATTCAGATGTCAGCTTCCATCTAGTCCTGCACAGCTGAACCAGATTAATATCTCTGGGGAAGTCTCTTGAAGCTGCTGATTGAGCTCACCCTGTTAGGCTACACCATCAGTCACTAAACCAGCATATTCTGACACCCAGGGGTGGAGAGATACACACACTCAAATCACTGTAATTAACTTAAAACTTGAGGGCTTTAGACCAACAGTAGCATTCTTCTTTCAGAAAGGCAACTAAAAATCAAATGAAACATCCCTCCAGCACTTCAAACAGCTAGTTCTGATGATACAGAACTGAAAGCAAATTTTAATAAAAGCTTCAAGACTCAGGAGTTTGGGTTTGATCAACCCCAGCTGGTAATGCACAGAAGCAATAACAGCTATGATGGCAAAAGCAGATTTTGTTAAGGCAGAAACAGCTGAAGTCATGCACAAAAAAGCATAAGTGGTTGAACAGTGAGATCAGGTAACAGAAAAATCCTACAGTTCAGAAAAAATGAATCCTTACAAATGGATCTTCAGCTGCAATGCTAGGAAACTCCTCACACTAAGCACACCATCCACTTGCCAAAACTACTCTTTAAAAAGTCATGGGTTACAAAAGAACACGAGCCTAAGAATCTGCCTGGACATTGGAGACTAAGATTCAATTACACCTTTTAGCATGTGTTTTATATGAGATGCTGTATTTCACCATCTTTTATTTCAATTCAAGGTTATTCCTAATGAGAGCCTCAAGTTATACACCAGGCAGTGACCTCCAGCCACAGTGAAACAGTTTTGAAAAAGCAAGTCCTGAATCACTGAACAAAAACACCCAAATTAAGTTCTGAAAGAAATTCATAGCAGAAAGCCTTCAGTCCTGGTGTTAACAGATCATGACAAGCCCTTTGCCTATCTGTACACACTGGTGTAGTCTTAGACTGGGAAAAGTCTAAGCAAAAGTAACTTCACACTGGTTTTATTGCAAAGAACCTCATACATGCCTTTACCCCAATTCCCCACAAACTTGGGGAAACAGGGCAGATTTTATTTCATCCAGCTCTGGGAACACAGCTATTCTCTACAGTGAAAGATGGCTACAACTTAAAGCATAACAATACTACTGTGAAGTTGAAGGCATGAAGTGGAAAAGAAAACACACACAGCAGCTGAACCAAAGGACAACCCTTTAATAGAAGAAAAAGGCCCTCTTACAGATATTATTTTATACTCATGCCATGGACAGAAAATAGCATAGGTTCCTACTGAAAATAAAAGTCTAAAACATGTTTTACATATCTTCTCAAAAATAGCACCTCTCTCCACAAAATTCCTTATCATAGCAATTAGAGGAAGATGAATATGTGACATTTATTAACTCACTTTCCGGCCATCATAACCCCACCTGGCTTGTGAGATCTGAAAGACTCACAGAATAGGCAGTGCAATTAACAACTGCTGAGATAAACAAAAATAGCATCATTCAACAGTCTCCTGTGCTGAGTTTATTAAAGATTTTTATAGTAAGAGGCAGAACCAATAAATAACTCCATTAAAATCTCATTAGCTGCGATCAATGAGTGCAGAAGATAACATAAGAACAAAGCTGACTTTCATGTGTTAGTGAAGGAGAAAAAGGACTCAGGTAAAAACTGAGCTAAACTTTAACTAATCTTTTACATTATCTGCAGCAAAAGAAAGACAGATGAGTATAAACACAACAGAAATAACAGCATTAATTCAAATGATTTAGTACTAGATTAACCACTGCCTTCATAGGAAAGAAAGCATCTCCTCAACACAGCACTAGAGATTGCTTGATTACCTACACTTCCCTATGAAAAGCCAGCTGCTAAAATAAAACCTGCTCAGTCTGCTCAAGATATCTTATGCAACTGCAAGTAAGAATTCATTCTTTCCATTTCTGAAGAGGCTGGATTCTGACTTTGAGCCTAAATAACACAGTTACACCATCCATGCCTACACTGACTGTTGATCACTTCAGCTTGGAAATCCCAGGCAACTTCAATCAAATTTGGGAGCTACTAGATTTAAAGGAGATCTTTACATTCCTGTATATTTCATGAAAATAGGTGGAGGTTTAAGTAATGAGCCTCCCAGGAAAAGGCCAGCAGAACACAGCCATCCTGCATTGCCTTGGGAGGAGGCCACTGGGCACACTCACCAACTACCTGGGCAGTGCTAAGATCATCTCCAGCACAGGCACCTCTTGCCTGGTGGAGATGTCAAAGGATGTGGTGAAGAGATCAGGGCACCAGTTTTGGGTTTGTGGGAAGCTTATAGAATCCCTTTTTCTTTTTTCCCCTCCCTCCCATATAGACATCAGACAAAGAGGAGACTGGAAAAGCATCCACTGCACACCAAATCTTTAAGAGTAGGAAAACTACACTATAAAAAAAGAGTTCTGGGTTCAAAGAAGTCTGGAAAATAATCTCCAAGATGCCACCTCTTTAAATCAGGATTAGAAGAGCAGAAATCCAGCAAAAGGAGAGTACTTTTGACAAGAGAAAGCCACCAGTTATCTTCAGGGGACAGAAAGCAGTGCTGCACCATAAAACAATGGCTGCTGGGGAAGAATCCAGCGAGTTCAAGTGGAACACAAAATGCTTTCATCTTGAAATTCTGGCTTTGGAAGTGCATGACATGAATTCTGAAACTCAGAAAGTGATATACTTACTTGCAGTCTTGTAAACACAAACTGTTATCTACATAGCTTGAAGTATTACAGTTTGTTAAACACAGATGAAATATAAAACATAGCACCATTGTTTCAGTGTGACTTCTTTTATGTTACTAACTCTGAATGTTTCAAGTTACTTGCCCTCCATATTTATTCTGAATTTCCAGTGCTTCCCTCATAGTGAATCTAAATACTGCATAAGCTGAACACATTTATAAATACTTTTTAAAAGATGAAGCTTTTCAATGTAACATCTTCCATTAGTTGTTGGGTTTTTTTGGTTTGTTTTTTTTTTTTGGTAAATTGAAACCAAACAATGGATTATAAAAGAAATCAAATACAGCTTACTGATGTAGATATTATGAAAATATTAATAAGAGAAAACAGAATATTGGACTACAAAAGGAAACTGAACTCTTCATATGGTTTAAGAATGCTTTAACTGAGCTGCTTCTGAGTGTTGCCAAAATAACTTCAGTAAGTTGCAGCCAGTCCAAACATCTAACATTTGCACAGCTTCCAAAGTTATATATGATAAATACAAATAATGGAAGATGAAGAGATAACTCTCCATAAAACAGATGCAGAGAAAGGAACAGATTTTGCAATGTGACAGGAGCACAGGCTGCATTGCAGAAAGGGAAAGCTGACAATCATCCCACATTAGCTCCATAGCCCCCAAATTTCCTTACTGCCATTACTGAGAATTTGCCCTTCACCATCACCACTGGTAATCCAGGGAGATGGCACTTTTAACACTAAAATAATATATATTTGTATTATGATATGGGGAAGAAAGGTACTCAAAGCAGTGCAGCAGATGTGAATGATGGCATCATGATAATGCTAGTATGCATTACAAAAACAGGGAGAAAAATTACAATGGTCAGGCTTAGAGGCACAATTATTCCAACATGATGCTATCCTTTTACAGTGGAATTTATCCCTCCAAACCACAAAATTCCTCCTGAGGTCGATCTGAGTGTTAACTCTGCCACTGCCTCATTGCTTCTGACTGACACCTTTTCCACTTGGAGGGAAAACACCACCTGTAGCCTTCCCACTCACAGCCCCTTCTCATCTTCTGCAATCTAAACATAAAAAGACACCCAATCTGAGCATCTTGCAAACTCCTGGCAGGAAAGCAGATTTTGGCAAGGGCCTCAACTGCACAGCCTGCTTCCATCTTACTCCCCCTCCACACCCTGTTGTGTTTGCAGGGCACCAAGTATCAGACACTCTAGAGCATGGTTGTGCCTCTTATAAATTTTAATTAATATTAATAGCACCACCACACCCCACTGACTTGGCTGCAGATCTGGCTTCCTGACCACAACAGGGAAACCTGGAGGCCATGCATGCAGCATCGTGTAGCTGGCCCGCACTGCCCACTTCTTGCAAGAAGGAGTCCTCAGGGAAAAAAGCAGGGAGTGGGTGTCAGTCCACAGACTAAATTACCATCTCATTCCACAGTTTTCCCCCTCTCTCATTCTCCCTCTGTTCTGCCTTGGGAGTTCTGCATCACTGCAAAGGGCAAGGGCAGGAGGAAGAGACCAAGCCAAGGCTGGAAACAAACCAGAAAGCCATTATCAGCCTGCAGATCAGCTCCCCACTTTGATCACAGCTGCACACTCCACCTGCTTAGCAAAGGCAACAACTCCACAAGCTCATCCTTCCCCCAGCCCCAACAGAAGAGGCAGCTGAGCTGAGATGTGCTGACTGAAAAGACATGACACAGATCACTGACCCTTCTGTAGGCAGATAGGAACTGCCTCCCAACAACTTTGGAAAATCAAAGCAGCAGCCTGAGGGAGAGAGAGAAAAAAAAAAAGAAAAGGCTTTCTTCTTTGCTTTTCCTACCCACAGCAAGGTGCATTCAGACACAGCCTGGAGGAATATGAGCCACAGAAAAGTGATGGAATAAATATGGAAAAAAAACACAGAGGAAAGGAGAGGAAAAACATCAAAGGGAAGTGCAGCTAGCAGCTGGGAGGAGAGATTAAATCCCTTGTTAAAAAGCCATGTTTTACAGGCTTGCTAAAACATATATAAAGGGGAATTTCTGGTATTATAGCCACCTGTCTATCACATTTTTCAGCCTTCAGGGCAAACAGTGTTTTGCTTTCAGCCTCTTAATTCATTACTTGGGTATTGTTATTTACAAAGTGCTCTGAGTGCACCTATTGCTTTACAGACACTGGGAACGACAGCTCAGGCCTCAATAAAATGCAACATTTAATGAGAGACAGGGCAGCTCAAGATGACAGCAAACAAAAAGAAACTGTATTAAAAATATGCATCAAAACAGTGAAAGAGGAGACACATATAATGTGCTTGCAAATTATTAGTTCCTATTTTTAAATCAAAGAACTGTGATCTCAAGATTAAGAGCAGATGATTTGGGATGAAAACAGATAAATCTGGGGTTTCTACTAAAATCAGGCACCAACAGACAACACCCTCTTTGATAAATTGGTAAGCCCTTATCCAAGTTCTAAGGAAAATTGTAGCACTTCCTCTTGCAAGACCAGAAAAGGCTGGTTTAGTAGCCTAATAAACTGCACAGATTCTCAAATACTTCCTGCACCAAACCCATAGCTAATGTTTGAACAACCAAGTATTTTTTTGAGCTATGCTGTCTTGATGGAACAACTCAAACACCACAGAATTAGCCAAAAATCAAGGCAGAATGAGCCGACTCCTAATTACTCTTTACCAGTAAGATGGCAAAACTTAGGGCTAGCCAAATTTTTCCTGTTCCCTGATCAACTAGATGCATTTTATTTGTAATTCTTCTTTGCTCTACTACCCAGTGGCTAAACCCAGAAAAGTCTGTCCCATCATACTTGCAGACAAGTCCAAATCAACCTTGAAATTTCTCACTGATGACCTAATAAGTTTCTTTGGTCTCTCAGCAGAACATAGCTCAAACATGTACATTCAAGGAACCTTTTTTCCCCTCTAGTTCTCTGTTTTTCAATATCTTTGTGAATAGAATCTAGAGTTAAGTGTTTTACCACAGTCTCACAAGTGATGCTTACTAAGGTCATGCCACTTCCTTCTCCTAAATGATCCTGCTCTCCTCCTTCAGCTAAGGACAGTACTTACCCTCTTACCTCCTCAGATATAAGGAGGTGCTCAGGTTCAAACAATTCTCAAGTATGATCCAACCTCTTTTTCTGGATCTGCTGTCCTCAACTGCCTCATATTCTCCACTTCATGACTCTGACCTCCAATCTTTCATTGTCAATGTGCCATCTTACACTTCACTGTATTAAAATCCATGTAAATAAGGACTTGCTACCAATCTGGGTTAACCTGTTTGATTCATTTTCTACTTTTAAATAAATAACTTTTCAGAAGACATACCCTATTTTCTTAGGCTTTTCAAAATGCTGGACAATACTCAGAAAAAACAATGAATGACCAACAAAAAACTTACCTGTCTTTTCCCAGATTCACAGGGTTTTGTGGTTTGGGTTTTGGTTTGGTGTTTTTCTCATTTTCCAGTATTTCCCAGAACACTGACATATTAGGAACTCCTACAGCTGGTGGTACTGAATATGAAATATGCATGAAATGAACCTCAAAAGCCCATGAGAGCATGCAAAAGGGACCATTTCAAGTGGCCACTGCCATTATTGGTAAAAGCTTGACAACCAGTTGGGACATGTGAAGGTTAACAGATCACTACAGGTCAAAGAAGTCAATGAAAAGCAAATCTAACGCAGCCTGATCACTCAAAGCTGTAAGCAAAGGGAGTGCTGCCTGCTGAACTGGCTGCCAGCAGTAGCTATGCCAGCTTGTAAAACCTGCTAAGAAGGTTATTACAATAATTGGAGGTGGTAGTCATGAGCTACTCTAGCAAGTCACCACAGGATAGTAAGGGTGAAGCTCTGCAGCCAGATTAAACACAGCTTTTTTTTTCACTGTGTTCATGGAAAGGGTGCAATCACAAGAAAAAAAGAAATTTTTGCTTTGTTTACTTACATCTTGTACCTGTATGGCTCTTCATCCAAAATGGCAGAGGCAAGAATAGTCTTCAAATAAATAAATTTTAAAAAATCTCCCAAATCCAACAAGCTGCTTTGCAGAGAGGTGTGGAGAAGGGAAATGAGTGGCTACACTGTATCCACAACAATATCATTACAGGACAGTGAAAAATACAATCCTCTACTAGAAGACAGATCAAAATAAGGGATTTTCTGATGGTGGCAATGGGGTTGTTACATTCTCTGATAAATAACAGAACCAGCTACACCAGAACACACACTACAAGCACATGCTAATGACAAGGCTGCTTCCAAGGCAGCCATGTGAAAGCAATTTGGCTTTTCTCTGCACCATCTACTTTGAATATTGGAGCTTTTATCAAACCTGAAATGTAGGCAGCTTCACTAAACTCAGATTAACGTGGGCAGCAATGAAGGTAAAGTAAAACCTGAACTACAGCCAAAGCAGACAGTTGACCATGAAACTGTAATGCAGATAAAATATAACACTATGAGGTGTATTCTTCCTAAGGTCTTGACTGCATGAAGTGATTTAAACATACTGTACCAAATCAGTTTAAATCCACAGAGCCAAGAAACAGGATTTTAATCCAGAACACATTAGTGCTTATGTCTTTGTTCTTCTGAATCATGGGTGCTGGATCCAAGAGGTTAACAGCTGAAAACTAGCATGTTCCTCTAGCACTGAGTAATTTTTCTTGTCTGCTAATACATTTTGTCCATTACAGCTTGAAAATTTTAAAGCTACCATGTTAGTAATACACCATTTTAAAACCGTTCAGGGGAGTTTTGATCCTGAATCCTCCTGTCTGAACTTAGTATTTTCATGGCAGAGGTGCAGTCAATAGGAGTTATTTTATTCACCCCTCATTTAGCAACAGCCTTGAGTTTCAGTTGAGTCATTCCTAAGAACCTGGCAATGCCACAAAGAGTAAACAGGACTTTGTGAGCATCAACCCTACAAGGACCAAAAAAGCAAAGACCAAAAGATTTATCAAAGCCTGCTTTGACTCTGTTCAAGTATTTTGAGTTACAAAGCCCTAAGCCACAAAAGAAAACAAAAATGCCAAGATACAGTTGCAAAAATGGCACAGTCAGAAGAGTTGTTAAATACTTCGAAACACTTTTCAAGGCTTTCCAGATCTTGACAAATAACGAGGTCAACTTTTATAAGTTTGCAGAGGGGTGATCAATTTTAGCACAAAATTCTACTTATGTTCATCAAAAGATCATAATGTAGGACTACACAAACTTAAAGATGTTGTAGGATACAAAATATTTTCTGAAATATAGCAAAAGCAATAGATAATTCTTTCAGGGTGGCTGTCATATCTGATCTGTACTTTTGCCCTACAAGCATGCACAGCATAGGGTATAGGGGAGCTGGTGTGTGTAACAAGACACAAGGAAAATAAATAAGATGCTCTATAGAGCAGAGAACAATGTAAATTAGTAACAGAGCTACACAGCTACAGCTCTGCAACTACTGAAGAGAGACTTCTGAAGATTCAGCAGGGCACAGTGTGTTTAAATGGGCACAAGAGCAGGTAAGCTATCAGGTAGGGCTGAGATTCAACAAAAATGTTACTAGATGGTCTCCTACCTTCAAAGCTGCTCATTTTTGCAAATATAAAAGCATGGTAACTTGTAAAATTTTTTTTAGTCAGTCAAAGCCCAGAAAGAGCTCAGAATGAAATCTTCCCTCTACCAAACTTCAAGCAATGCCATGGACTGAAACTGTGCTGCTAAGGGTTGATTTCCTTACTTCCTTGTGCACTTTACAATCTGATGGGATACAGGCTGTAAAAACCCTAAACCTTATGGGCCTTATTCTTTTTTCTGAAAGACTTGGGCTCCTTAATGCCTTTGCAACATCAGGCCCACATTACACTACACTGATTAGAACAGTAATTCAGAAAACCTGTGGAAAAGAAGAGGGGGGGCAAACAATCACAGTCAATCACATCACCTCAATGACATGCTGTGAATGTAATTAATCCTACATTTATTTAGAGAAGTTCACACCCTACACATAAAGAAGCTACTCCCTGCTGGCTTCAGACTAGGTAATTATGTTGTAAGAAGGACTAGATTTCTATTATAAAGAGATGAAAAGGAAAACAGACCTGTGAAGCCAGCCTATCTTTCAGGGTATGTCTCACTGCAGATCTACAGAAGGAAATATCACATGCTCAGGAATATCTGAGTTAGCTTGGATTTAGTTGCAATAAAGATAGCAGCTTCTAGACAGGGACTATAAAAATGCCACCAGGAATTTGGGTTTTTACTAGAAAGCAAATACTCCCTGCTTGAAACCTGCAGTCACCAAAATTAAAAAGGTTATGTTTGTCTCAGATTGAGGAGCTCCTGTGCTTATTGGTGAAGCTGTGATCAGACGAAAGCAGCCCAGACACTGGTGTAACAAATCAGCTGCAGATAAAGAGTTCCACAGCTCACCTCTCACATACACATCTCCTCTGGTGCCCAAGTTGAAGCTACTACAGCACACAACACAAATAATGGGTTTGTATGTTTTTGCAATAGAACAGACCATAAATAAATGTGAGACCCTAAATTAAAAAGTAGCAAAATAGTGATAACGAAAATAGAAATTACAGGGAATCCAAAACCTTATTCTGCATTCCTCATACCCATAAAAGTTTGAGAAGTATGCAGCTATCCAACTGTATATAAGTGCACCAACCTCTGGAGAACTGCCAGGAACACTTAGATTTTACCTCCAATTCAGGAACACAGAAAACATTCATTTACTAATAGTAAAGCAGTAGATGGCTAAAACTAAACATCTATTTAAATGGTAGGTAATGCTATTTTAAATTGGCATGGGCTTAATTGTCCTGTTAGGTAGGGATGAAGGGATGCACTTAACTGCCTGGACACAAAGTGTCTCCTAGAAGTCACTCAGCTTTCCACCTAAAACCTCTCATGTTCTGGCCAGCAGGCATCTTACTGCTGAGCTACCAGGAGGCAGAGAAGTACAGCAGTGGACAAGAAAGCACAATGTGAATAGAGACTGCCACAAAGGGGAACACAAAGCACTGGAGAAAGACATCAGGCTACACAAAGGAACCTCAGCAGAGCAAGTCAGTGGGTAAACTACTCTGACACCTACAAAGGACACAACTCCACTGGGGTCAGACACATTGCTTCCCCTCCAGCAGAAGGGAATAAGTTCTCTTGCAACAAACCTACACATATATTCCCTTCTGGTCTCATCAGCCCATACTGCAGCCATCAGACAACCAATGATTTCCCCAAAGCTCCTTCTCCTCTCCCTCACCTCCTTCTGCTCAGAGTAAGGCATCAGAGATGGAGAAAAGCTCAGACATAAAACAAATTGGGTCAGAAGTTCACCTTGGAGAGGCTGACATATGTATCATAGTGGTTTGTAAAAGCTCTGACCTAAAGAAAAAAAAAACAAGCATGCAAACCAGACAAATTAAATTTAATTTGTTTATGGAAATGAAAGCAATAACAGAAGTGACAGCAGGGTGGATGATAAGCTCACTTAGCAGGGGGATCAGATGAAGTGATGACATGTCATTATGACCTCAGGGGTTAAAGATGCAATTTTCCATCTGGCTGCATCTGGCTTTTCAACATAAATGTTGACACCACCTGCTGAGATTTACTACAAGCTGTCTTCACAGGTCTTTGTCTAGCTTTTGTCACACAGGTTAACATTTACTTTCCTCTCTTTTCTGAGAAGTTCTGCTGAGTAACACCCTCTTTCTTTAAAACCCATTGAACACTTAAAAGGATTTTCCATCCCACTTCATACAAGAGATAAAATTATCAACAGTAACTTCATAAGCAGGTCAAGGAGAGACACTAGAAACCTGGAAAACAGGTAAAACTAGCTTTAAGATGGCAAGCTAAAATTTCATCTTCTTGTCTGCAAATATTTTGGATTGGTTAAGACTTCTAGGAATCTTCACTTAGGTATTGGAATGAAATAATTTTTTTGACAACAAAAAAATCCTTGGAACTGAAGAACTAGCTTCTACTCACCATGCCCAATTGACCATTAGCCACCTGCACCTGATTTATCCAGCAGCTCAATCATTTCCAATTCCAGATACATTGTGCTTAAAATAAATCATCTTTTGCAAGCCCAGTGACACATACTCTTACTCATCTCATTTAGCCACAGCCAAATTATGATCTCAAAACAAATCCATAATCAGCTATTGACACACTGTTGGCTACAAGGGTTTATTGAATATTTAAAAGCCAGCACCTGTATCAGTGGTATTCCTCTCCTCAAGGCTTTATCTGGAGTAAGACTACATGCTGACTACCAATGGATGCATCCATTATGTTTTTGCCTGGCTTTTTTTTTTTCTAAACTTGGTGCTCAGACTTTTCTCTCCAAGTACAGAAGAGCTAAAAATCTTGCTTCTAGTTATTTTTAAAGTTCCCAGAGTCTCAGCTTAGAAGAACCTACAGTCTGTTGTAACTGTTCAGACTTAAAGGCCCCAGCCTCCACTAGGACTTGGTTACATATCAGGGTAAGACAGGAAAAAAAAACAAAAAACAAAAAAACTACAGAGATTGAGAGTGCCCTGGGACTACAGTCATGAAAAGAGAAGAAAGTGGAGCCAAAGAAAATTAATGAAGCTTGAATGGAGAAAAGAACAGCTATGAAACAAAACAGAGGAATTATCCAGACTGATGAGACTCATAAATAACTTCACTGAAAGACCACCACAAAAATACCTGTAAATACCTTCCCCTCACAAAGCTATTTCATCACAAAGGCAATTTACCTTCTTCTCCCAGAATAGACGTACCACCCAGCCCTCTTCTTCAGATGCTTTACTCACCCTGGGGATTTGGAAACCCCTGTCCTTAACAGACAAGTTGTCCCCCATTCCTAAATCTGTCAAGGTATTTTCTGAATGACAAGTGAACTTTGTTATTTCCCTGATGTTGAAGGGAACAGAGTTCCTGTTTACTTTGCACACACTTAACTTCAAGCACACACCTCACTGCTGAACAGAACAGAACTTAAACCCATGCTTAAATGCTTTCCTGATTCACAGCCCCAAAATAGGAACAGTTTCTGCAGTTTTTCTCTCTCTTCTCCCAGTGACAGACAACTATTGTGCCATGTCATTATGACAATAAGATAGCTTAATTGCCCTCTTCCCAGAAGCTGTCAGTTCTGCTTAACTGGTACATAATGGATGTGTCTGGGAGTAAATGTGTTAATGTATCAGTCATTTATACCTACCATACATTTTCCTCTGCTGTATTTGAAGAAAGCTTTGAGTTTTATGACTAACTTGCTAGCCATTCTATTCATCAGTATGGGCAGAAGTGATATTACTGTCTTATGACTCATTTCAACTCATCTTCAACCTGAACATGAATTTTCCCCACACTTCTAATTTATGGCCAAAGGAAAAAAAAAAAAAAAGAAAAAAAGGCCTCCTAAAAGTGATAGGGTGAAACAAACTGCCTGATCCTGTAACAGATCAGGATTGATGAAACAAAATGCTTGGAAACACCTGGAGTTGCTTTAGAATATTTTGTGCATTGTCACCTACAGGATCATAGTTGTTGAAAGTATGCAGAGAAGAGTAAGGATCAAGAATATCTACAGCATGTAATAAGCAGCTATTAACTTCAGGCTTTTTAAAGATATTCTGGTAAAGTCCTACCTAATGAGGAAGCTGGCTCAGTTCTCTTTTATATTCCCCTTTCTGGTCATGGTTATTACAAAGTTCCCTCCACAGCCCCTCACTGCTTCTTGTGTCTTGTGCACTTCAGATTTTTCTCCCAGTATCTCTCATTAAATTGAGAGCTGGAATGCAGTGACTATTTTTAATCACTGTTTTATGAGTCTGTATGTTGCTCCATTAATCCAACAATGGCAGGTTTTGTTTGTGTTAGCAATGCCTCCCCTTGCCAGAGCAATGTTACTTGCAGCTCCTACATGATGGGCCTTCAGAGGAGGCTGTGAGGGCATAAAAGGGAGGTAGGAAAACCAGAAGCTGTATGAAAAATAAATCTGATGATAAAACAGTAAGATTTGAACATGCAGCTTTCCTGGTACATTTATTCCATTTCTCACTGTTTTCCTACCAATACTTTGGTTTTTAAAGTGAAGTGAAAGCCAAAGCATATTGCCAGGGAGAGTGAGCTGGCAAGCAACTGCAGGGGCAAGAGTACAGAGATTCCTGACACTTATTCTGGTGTTAATCATGAACTGGTACAACTGCTGCTGCCCATAAATCAACCCTTACATACAGATTAAATGGTTTCTAATGCCATCAGACCAGAATTGAAATTTGCCAATTCTGCTGGAAGTTATAAAACCAGTGCTGAACTTGTTGTTTCCAACCTTTTTCCTCATGTTACCTTGATACTATATCAGCATTTTAGCTCCTAAGACTGCAATAGAATTAGTTCTCCAGAAACTGTTTGTTCCAAAATCATTAATACATTAATGGCAATTCACATTTTTATTTCAAATGCAATTCCTTCTCTTCTCCAGTGAAGTCATGACATTAAAAAAAATGCCCTGAATCTCTTTGCTTAAATAGTAAGAATAGCTGGACAGCCAAGATACCTAAATGCAAAAGATTGATCACATTTCCATTTAAGAAGAGAGCATTTCTTTTGATTTTCCTGATACTTGATCACAGATGAACCATGTCAAAAACATTTCCCACATCAGTAACTACTTAAGAACTTACTTGCTTTTTTGAATCCAGATGCAATAGTCTGTAATGAAGAGATCATTAAGGATGTAGGCAGGGTCATTCTCCCTAAAAATCTTGTGGATGTCCAGCAGACACTTCAAAACTCCAGCTTTTCCTGGGAAAAGATTTTTCTTTTTGTCATTCACTACAAATCATAGCAGAAAATCTTTATCATCTTCTCACCTTTGAGGCTTTAGCAACCACTCCATCTACAACCATCTTGAATTTTGAGTTGATTCACAGTCTGAGAACAGCAGTAATGTGACTGTGCCCTTCAGTACCCACATTTATGTGGATGTGGAGCCTCTGATTTCAGTAGGAAACTCTGCAAAACTAAAGCTTCAAGGCATAGTCATGCATGTAATCTTCTGCAGCTGAAGCCCCCTCCCCCAGCTCTTCCCCTTCCCTGAGCTCTGCTGGCCCAAACCTTAGCACAGAGTGCACCATATTAATAAAAAAAAAAAAAAAAAAAATAAAAAATGTCAAGCAGAAAAGCAACTCAAATAACAAAGTTATACTTTTATCTGAGGAAGAGAAAATATTTCCCTGTTTGCCTACACAAATGTGCTGGAAAATAGGAAGGCTGTGAAGATGCAGCTGGGTCAAGCACACAGGAGCCACAGGAACTGGGGACAACACCATCCCCTAACATCTAAACAATTCCTTAAAGGAGGCAGAACCTTTCTGCTTCTGTCAGTCACTCAATCATTCCACAAACTGAGCCCCAAAAAATTTCCCTTCAAGCTGAAGAAGGTGCCATTTGACATGTGGTTGATAAGTGGAGTAAAAGATTAAAAACTGGAATGTTTTCTCACTCCACAACCAGGAATCTTTCTGGAGTCATGTTTTATTTTCTTCATATGCAACCACTGTTTATGAAGAATTGATTAATGTAACCTCCAGTTGGCTGGAATCTCCACCCTTAGTTTTTTGAAAGCTGCTAAAGGGTTAAGGTCTGGAGCACTAAAAAACAGAATTATTTTCACTGTTTAACAGGGGGGGAAAAAAAAACCACCACCAAAAAAAAACCCCAAATAAAAAAACCAACAACATTCAAATGAAAACAGCCACTACTGCAAATGGAATCTAATAACCCTCTCCCAAGAGGCTGGCTCCTCCTAGGCAATGAAACCTGAACATGGATGAAATTACATTTTACAGATTTAAAAAAAAAAAAAAAAAAGAAAAAAGGAAACTGGATCAGAACTCCCCCTGCTGTTCAAGTGCAAAATTTGTTTGTTTGCTTTCAAGTAATTTCGTGTTTAAAAAAACAGGGAGCAAAAGTTAAAGGATGTGCAAAGTAGCAATAAGGAGAAACAGCCTAGAAAATAAAAAGCCAAAGCAAACAGATGTGTAAAAACCTCACTGCTTTGGAGGAAAGCAATAATAAAATCCTAAATATAAATGATGAACTTCTAGATTATCTCACTATCAATGCTTGTCAAGCCAAACTTGTCAAATTGCACTATTTTGACTAAAAAGAAGTGTGCTCTTTTAAAGGGAAATTGTGTGGAATTAAAATGTTACTAATTTTTTAAGGTTCTAGCTGTCAAGCTGCCAGCCCAAACCACTTAGAACATCCACTACTGTTACTCATCTGCCAAGTAACAATGTAAATTAGTGACAATAACACTCACTCTCAATAAAAAGTAGTCTTTTTCTTCATAAATTAGTTATAGGTTATAGTAGTTTAATTGGGGACCTAACCAGAGAGGTTGCAAAGCTGTCCAGAGTTAGTGATCTCTAAAGACCCTACACACAGAGCACAGCAAAAGACCAGCAGCCTAGGAGCCTTTCTAGCACTTTGGTCAGGAAAACTCTTTTTTTTTGTAGCCCTAGGATTGTAATTTTTAAAAATTCATTGCATACTGGAGCTAAGAAAGCTGTGGCAGAGAAGATGAAGTCATGCAAAGGACAAACAATTTCATTTTCTTCACATCACTTAACAAGGCAAGAACTTTTAAGTTCAAGGGTGAAGGAGAAAAATCACCTGCTTCAAAAACCAGCAATAAAAGTTTTAAGAACAGGTACAAGAAGTTTCAATTATAATCTCAGGAAAATATGAATTATTTATTTCCAAGACAGTTTTTGCATATCTTCTCTGTAAGGTTGCAGCTCTACATTATATTCAATAAATAATTTTTTTTATGAGCAGGTACTATTTCCTGATTGTTCAAAAAAAAAGTTATATTAAAAAGTACAAATAAAAATATTCCAGCTTCTGTAATGGAAACTAATAGACCTGTTCTTCTAAACTATCAAAACTTAAGATGCAGATATTCAAAGTATATGACTTAAGACACTCTAATACCCTCTATTTTTTGGTGTGAAGGTTCATGTTTTAAGTAAAAGAGGGTAACAACTAACTTGTAATTGGGATATACTGGGAGATGGGATATCAAGTTTAAGTACTAAGCCATTGTCTTTCTGAGACAAAGATGTTTTTCTTTTCCTGCCATTAAAAACCATTACACTGCTGATGGGGAGAGGATGAGTTGCAACCACAGAGGAAAAACAGAGAAGCTGAGCAGAAAAGGCAGAAATCATACAAGACAGAGCATATGCCTGCAGATCACTGGATTCCTCAGGAGTTCATGGCTATGACAGTTGGTAGATGACAGCTTTATGTTTTTTCCACATAAAAAACCCACACCTGATAAATTTTTGTGGGTAAACTGTCAAATGCAGCATGTACATTTGCTTGGAAATGGCAGTGTAGCTGGATGTGCCACTGCACTTCACTCCCTTTTTCAATCCTGCCCAAAGAACATATAAATACAGTAGATATCCTAGATAACTACCCTTTTGACTGACTTCTGAACAGTTCTGCTGAAGTATTTCAAGAATTATTGCTCATAAAAACAGCATCTCAGGACCTCAGCTTAACACACTCATCTTACAACCTACACTCTGGCAGGGAGGTTTAATTCAGTTTGCAACTGCAAAACCATGATGAGCAGAACTTAGAACAGATGCAACAGCTGAAGAGGAGACAAATCTTCCCTTGGAGTGGAGACAAATCCTGGGAGTTCTCAGAAATCCCTCCCATCTTTTTTAGCAGAGCTTCAGGTAAAGAACACAAAAGCAGAAAACAACAGGGCTGCTGGAATGCTTGTGACAGTGCAAGCTTTGAAATAAAAACTGAGACACTCTTAGAACAGGGTCTGAATCAACTACAGCACCTAACCTACCACAACCAAAGCTTCATTAATATGGTCTTCTCAAACAGAAAAATCTCTTTATGGACAAATGCAGTACAGAAAAAATACTTTTAAAATCAGCACTGTGTAAATTATTGTAACCAACTATAATTTTTTTCTGGTTCCCTAAAGCTTTAGAAATCACAGCTGGACTATTCTGATTTATCAAGATAGAAGATCTGATAAAATAATTTTCCAAGAATAAGACAATCATAACATTCCTTTTGTGTGGATTTTCTGGAGTGAATAAAACACCTCAGCTTACACCACAACTGGATTACCCACTGGCTAATAAATGAGTTGCTTCAGGGGCTTTTTTTTTCCTGGCAGGGACATTAATTTTGTTGTCTCCCTGGCCCCATTTTCAGAAAACCACAAGATGTGCAGTCATGTTGGTATCTGTCAGGTTTGGGAAGATCTGTCCAAAATATTCAAAAGTTATTAAAAAAAGCTATAAAGAGGCATCACTTCCAATCCCCTCAGAACTTACCCAGTTGTAGTATCATGGCTGTATCATTGAGGGCACGTGTCACTAACCCAAAATGTCTGTAGAGGGGATAGCACAGCACTCTTCTTCCAAAAGAGATGAGGACATCATGAATGTTACTGAAACTCTGTATGGAACAATTAAAAACAGAAATTAATCTGTGTGCTTTTCAAAAACAAAGAATAAGGTTTTGTTCATCTGTTTGTTTTACCTCAAGGAAAAAAGTCACAGCAGCATAGAAACAACCCCCCACATTTTTATCTATTATCCATCTAAAAATGAGTGTTTTAACAGATATGGAAATCAAGATGTTACAGAGTAACAAGATACTGCACATTTAGTTTGCATGGCAGGATAGCAGAAGCCCTACGTGTTTTAGTGGTTTTGAATATAAAAAGAATGTAGAGAATAAAATATCTAATCAAGACTTTGCCAGTCTTTAAATTAAAGCAATAAATTACATCTGTCCCAAATTATTATAGATATTAAGGGAAAACTATAAAAAGCCTTTAAAGAATAAAGAAAAATTAAAGCCACATGATATTAATGAAATACATGTGTACATATAAGATCTTTAAAAATGATACATGACTCTGCCTTTCATGAAAATTATAGATATTCAAGACTGGGATAAATGTATCTGCCTAAGGAAAGCAGTTCATTGTACTCCATTACAAGTGAGGAAGACCTCTAATTTACTCAGGTCAGAGGCATTAATGAGTTATTAAAGACTTTCTTGAAAGTGATGTTCTTTCCAGCTTCCACTTTGAGACCCTATATTCCATTTATAAATTCAAATAAAAATACCTATTTCATCTTGAAATCTTGATTTATTGAAATTAATAAACACACTTTGCTGACAGCCACAGCCAGCACTTCCTTACATTATATGACTACCTCAACCTATTCTTCATTTTAATGGATCACCAGTAAGCATTTAAATTATTGATGTTTTGGTTTTAGTGTTTAAGTCTAAGGTGTGTAGATGTCAGGCACAGCAAAATGGCAGTCAGTTCAAACACACCATAGCTGAGGCAATTTTTTGTTTACAGACTGATGAAAACACCCACCCCTACATGGTTTGTGTAGCAGAGTTATTAACAGCTTGGTGCCAGGAGACTCAATTTTCTGGGTGTGAAATATACTGTTGGCACAGGCTGTGCCAAGAACTGCTACATTAAAGGATAAGCACATGCAGAAAACTCCATCACTGTGTTAGGCTATAGATCTGGAAAAAAAAATAGAGTAAGGGCAAGCACTGCATTTGAACTTCTCTCCTCAGTGAGTTGCTACTGCAGAACATTGAACTGGAAACAAATTCCAACTGGAAACAGATCTAACAAAACCAGTTGTCACAGAACAAGTTATTACTGAACATATTTGCCACTCCTAGAAATGTTTGAAGGACTGAACCCAAAAATCCTGTCCTGCTATCTGAGACTTGGCTCAGCAGTTTGAGGAATGAAGGTGGGAGAGTCCTTCCTAGCTTGCTGCCATCCTGAGAAATAATGGATTGCAGCCCCAGTGAAGTCCCCTCCACTTCCAAGCTCTGCAACAACTGAATTACACAGGACTGTGGGCTTCCAGTGAATCTGAAAGTGCAAAGAAGAGAATTCACTTTGTTTCCTTCAGTCTGTGTTGGTTTCAAAGGGACAGAAGCAAATAAACCAACAGGGATGTGGCAATGACACTGGAAAGAAGGGGGCAGGTAAAGCAGCACAGTCCACTGACCAACTCTGCAAGAAACTTGGAACAAAAGTATTCAGCTCTTATCTAAGAAAAACAAAAAAAAAACAACCCACACAGTCATTAGAGCCTAATGGGACAGTAGTTTTACAACTGCAAAACTGAGGTCTTTTTCCTACAAGAATATGGAATGCAGATTCTCCATGATAGGGAAAAAATAACTAAAACAAACCTAAAGTTTTTGATTGATTCCCAAGAGCTTTTCCCATCACTGGGTCTGCATTTAGCTCTGGACTTCCCAGTTCCACTCCCCAATGTACTCTTAAATCACACAGCAAAGTGAAGGGAAAGCCAGAAACCACCTGATTTGCAGCCAAGAAAAGAGCAAGCTCCAAGTGCTAGGTGATGAACTAGGAAGCAGAAAGGCTCAGCAGTCAAAACCTCCAGAAGTTAACAATAAATTGCATTATTAAAGCCTGCCATCTTCAAAAGTTAAAAATGTATCTGAGGCAGGACTTAAAAGACATTTTTTATGCCCTTTAGTGTGTTTTAGCCAATTAAACAGCAAGATAAACTTCTGCTCAAGAGGCTGGAAGGCTGTGTTTTCTTGCCCTAAGCACACAGATCCTGTGGACATAGGTGAAGAATAATTACAGCTGCTTCTCAAGTCAAGATCAGGACTTGGGAATCAAGCTCTGGAGCTGGGCATATTGTGTAGATGAACAGCTATTCCCTAGTGCCGATGCTTAGCTTCCCTGGATTAATTAAAAAGGAGTCCCAGCACCCAGACAGACAGACAAGAAGTCATATTCCAGCCTCTTGATGCTGTGAGTAGCTGGGAGGCCAGAATTCACTGTCAATTTCTTCTAACTTCTACTATCCAGATGACAAAAATTCAATTCAATTCAATATTGCAAGAGTAACCTTTGCATAAAAGCAACATACAATAGCAAAACCCACATAAAACAGCAGACACATAATGCAAAACTTGAGTTTTCACTTACCTCCAGCCAGCACAATGTTGCACTCAGTTTCCTGATGTTCCATGATGATTCAACCTGATTTTAAGAGGAGCCCATAAAAAGAAATATTATCTCATTCAACATTCAAGACTGCTGGCAAACTATTTGAGATAACATTCTGGCAGCAATTGAAGAACCTTTGTGAATCTGAAGCAGTAATTGTATTATGTGCATGGAAATGGCCACTGGACAGCATTAAAAATTATATTGCAAAGCAGATGCTAAATAAATGAATTGGTTTATGTAGTGGGAATACCCAGCCTGTGTACAAAGCCTTTAAAATACAACAACTACAGGAAAACTGCATTTTTATGGAAATCTGTCCCTTTTCAGACTCAAAGCTCAAGCTAAGATGCCTTGTATTATGAAAACACCTCAAAACCTTTGGCTTTCTGAGAGGGTCCTAAAGCCAGCAGTAGATGTAAAATGTCATTATTTCTTAAAATTGAGAGATTCATAGTATTTCTGGGGCAGTGGAATGATTAGGGCAAAAAGCCAGGAAGCCTTGATTTATAATCCTGGGTCTAGAAAAGCCTGAAAAACATTTGTACTATTGTTTTCCTCCCATATTTGCAATTCTGTGCAACACTAACACACAATACAACAACCATTCCAGATTATTCTGTTGAATAAGCAGGTCTCAACATTTTTGCCTGCCATTCAAAAAATCCATGTCCCACAATTGAGTTTGATTAAGTTAGCATGGTTTTGATTATATGTTCCCATATTTTGCTTAAAAGCATTATGAAAACATCTCATCAGCAAATCACAGAATCATAGAATCGACTGGGTTGGAAGGGACCTCAGAGATCATCAAGTCCAACCCCTGATCCACTGCAGTTCCCAGCCCATGGCACTCAGTGCCACATCCAGTCTCTTTTGAAATATCTCCAGACACGGAGAATCCACTACTTCCCTGGGCAGCCCATTCCAATGCCTGATCACCCTCTCCAGAAAGAAATTCTTTCTCATCTCCAACCTAAACCTCCCCTGGCACAACTTGAGACCCTGCCCTCTTGTCTTGCTGAGAGTTGGCTGGGGAAAGAGCCCAACCCCCCCCTGGCTCCAACCTCCTTTCAGGGAGTTGTAGAGAGTGATGAGGTCTCCCCTGAGCCTCCTCTTCTCCAGCCTCAACACCCCCAGCTCCCTCAGCCCTTCCTCACAGGAATTCTGCTGGATCCCTTCACAGCCTCCTTGCTCTTCTCTGGACCTGCTCCAGCACCTCAATCTCCTTCCTGAGCTGAGGGGCCCAGAACTGGACACAGGACTCGAGGTTTGGCCTCACCAGGGCTGAGCACAGGGGCAAGGGCAAATGGTAGGCACAAAGTTGTATCTAGGAAGCAAGTCCATTTTAAACCTTCCACAGAACAGCATGGAATCCATTCTAAACTTCTGCACTTTTCTTAAATGTCTCTATCCTGTGAGAAACCTAGGATACAGAACAAAATAAAGCTGACTGCTGCTTGAGTAAGTAATGGGCAAACACTAGCATCCTGAAAATGGAAACATGTATTCCTACTTCACTCCAGCATTTAAAATACCAAAAAAATAAAAGCTCTGCATTAGGGTGATTTTATACTTTAAATGTGTGCCAATTAAAAAAACAACAAATGCCTCAGTCTAGTCTCCAGAATGCCTCAGGAAAGAATTTCCAAACTCAGTGCATAAGCTTAAAAAAAAAAAAAAATTTAGGTTTTTAGACATGTATAATGGTGGTCTATCTAAAACATTAAACACAGTTTCTGTCCTACAAACAATGATTTTCCATGCTTTTTTCAGAATCTGGATTGGTATCAAGACACATCACACCACAAATCAGAAACAGTTGTCTGGAGTCTCCTCTGTCTCCTATAGCAAAAATGCTGCTCCAGAAGGACAGAAGTATTTAGAAATTCTATTAATCCCTAAATATATCCCAACAAGTCAATCTAGAAATGCAAAGTGTTTCACTTTAACCTACTCAATTATATGCTTTTAGGTAATAATTTAAGTTCACTTTGAAAGGTAAGACTCATGAATGACACTACAGGGTCCAGCACTCCTGTCCTAAACCATACTAAATGTATTAATCTCTTTTTTTACTTACATTCTTCTCTCCTTCATTGACACAGATTTCATAGCAATATGCCAGAAGGATATCAATTAAACCAAGATACACATGATGACAGCTTCTTTTATCCAAAAGATAAGATTTATTTGTGAACTTCCTTAGCTGCTCCCTCTCTTCTTCAGAGAAGACAACTATAAAAAGCAAAAGGATAACTGGTTATGAATTAAAGCTGGCACATTCACTTTAATAGGTGGTTAATACTTCAACAGTTTCTCTAAAGTGTGCTACTCATCACAAGTCACTCACCAATTCCATCCCTGCAATATACACAGTGGCAATTCTGGACCCCTCTGGAAGCACCTTGGATCTCTGTGGGTGTTTTCCTACAAACACAATGCTGAAACCTGCTCTGGTACTTCTGGTTCTTCAGCCTTACGATTATCTTAGCTGCCTGGTAGCCAATAAGCTGGACATCTTGGCCTTTTTCTGGAGTACCCTTTGTCTTTTTACAGCTAAGCACCAGTGTTCAGAGGCTTCTTACAAGCACTCTACTACCAGTGGCAGCCTCCCCTAGCACTGCAACACATCTCAGCTTAACAAACCCAGGCTTCTCCCCAGTTCTACTGGAAATACATTTTTCAAGTAGCACAGAAGTCCCCTCACTTAGCACAGTCCTTCTTTCCTTTACATGCCTTTTCTATGTCACCTCCATTTACTGAGCATCCCTCCCAGAATACACAATAATGCATTACACCTGCAGCCAAACTGCATTCCACTTGGAAGAATTCCTTCATCTGAAACCCCTCTGAGCCAGAACATCCCTTTGATTGGATCAGGCATGGAAGCAATACAAAGCCACAGAGAACTCATCCTCCTGATCATCAAATTCCAGGTTGGAGAGCCTGGACCCACCTCCTGACCTTTTGTGTTTCCACTCAAGAGACCCTCAAGTGGAACCTGCACTCCCTCTCATGGTGGTTTTTTTAACCACAATTCACTCAGGTTTAGGAACTTCTGATGGTTTCAGATCCTCATTTAGCTGCCTGCCCACCCCAGCAGCTGTTGCCATTCAAACATCAGAAAGGAAATTACCAAAACTGAGGTTCTTCTAAAATAAAGGGTGAGCAATTGTCATTAACAGAACCCAAACAACCCAGGGCCTCTTACCTTACTTACATTTTCTAAAGATCCACAAAACTACATGAGCCTCTTCACTCAGCCATATGAAGATCAGACTAAATTTTATTGACCATCCTTCTCAAATATATATATATCTGTTATACCAAATGGTTTAAAGACAACTTCATGTAGTACCATTTTCTGCACAACTTCTGTTTACAGGCTTGTCAGGCCTTTAGTATTTTGTCTGGTTTCACTGCCCCTGAAACCTAGCAACACACATTCCTCTTCAGAATCTCCATATGACATAAAAATATTCTTTATCAAGAAAATAATATAGTATTTCTTTGTTTTCATTACACTAAGCACAGGCAAACATTAGCAGTGTTTCATTTACTGAAGAGTGAATGGATAAAAACAAACAAAAGAGCCTTCATTATTCTGTTTTCCAGCCTCTTGTAACTTTCTCCAGTGCTTTTTAAATCAAAACCTTATGAGGGATATAATTAAAAATTCCTGGCTTCAGAGACTGAGAGAAGACAAGAATGAAGATCAGATTACATTCACAGTAAAAAAGACACAACATTTATCCAAATTGCATTGCTGTTGTCCTGTAGAAAATGTGAAAGTGCAGGGATTATTAATGCACTAATATTTGTTAAGAACCCTGGTGATGGGATTATCATTATCTACTTCAGTAATATCAGTTTTTCATACTACACAGGAAATGAACAAAGGACAAGAGAAGAATGCACATAATACTCTCTGCAATTACTGTGTACAGAATGGTAACCTCAGTAACCTCTTAACACTCCTGCTACAAGGTCAGCTACTAAACCTAAAAACATTGCTATTAAGTTCTCAAAGGACACAAAGAATTTCCTTTGAAAAGCATCTCCAAGACCCATAAAATATCAGGAGAGTAATAAATGCCACAGACTTCTATAATACTGTGTAAATAAAATAAAACATCCCCCAGAATATGTGCTGAGACAGAGGAAAGTGCTGCTACCAGTACAGTCTTCCACAGCTGATTCTTGGAAAACCTTCTGCCAAGTGTCTGCACTGCATTTGGGAGTGGATAAAACAAACCAGTTCTGACTAATTTTTCCATTGAAAGCACAAGTAGGAAAGGGAGAACCAGCTACTCAAAATGTGAAGAAGAACAAAAGGAGATAAGCACCAACAACAAAGGACCCATTTTCCTATTTATATATTTATCTACTTACAATTTTAGCTATTACAATGACTACACAGTTTCATTTGAATTCAGATGCTATGAGTTACTGACACAAACAGGTCCTTTCAATTAAAGCCCCCTTTAACAGGGAACTTTTTCCTCTTTTAAACCCATACAAGCATCAGGTGTGTGTATGTTCTCACCAAATTTAGGAGTGTCCTCTTCTTGATGACTTTCTCCCTGCAAGGCTGTCATTTTTTTATGAGCATCAACCCACCATGGTTTGTACTTTAAAACATGCTGGATAGCTTCATCTTCAAAAAAATCAGCTCTAGGGGAAAAAAAATTAAAATTATGCTATTTATATCAGTTTATAGTGTCTGTGGGTATATTTTAATGCTTACATATTTTAATACACCTGATTCCAGGTGTATTAAATAGCTCCAGGCTATTTTCCACACATAAGAAACACATCCTTTGATTTAAGGCCAGAAAATAATCATCAGTAAAACCATAAATAATTTTCTCTTCCTCACTTCCTCCAACTTTCCTGAGCCACCCAGAAGCCTAGGTAACTGATGAGCCTGAGACACCACATTAATTTATTCTGGTTGTATTTAATAGAAAACACTCCAAGAGAAGGCTTCTCAGACAACATCACTGGCAGCAAACTTGATTTTACTGGGAAGCTCTCCCACTCAAAAACTGCATATGCTTTAGGGAGGAAAGGCACAAAGAAATCATTTTCAACTTCATTACATGGGCTGAAGCACAAAGAAACACCAAGTTTTAATTTGCAACTTTCCCTCGTTCTGCTGAAAAACAAGTTCCATGAGAAGGAGGCAAAAACCAAAGCAGCTTAGAGCAAATCTTTGTAACTTCAAACCCCAAATTTCCTTCCTCATAGACCAGGATGGTTCAGTGAGCCTTGTTTGACAAATGGGAAACAACCTAAAATTCTGCCAGGGATTGGCTACTCATAGCTGAAGAGAACCATGAAATAAGGACAGGAGCACCTGCTGAAACACAGACTTCAGGAGTAATTATACAGCAGAATAAACCCAAAACAGATGAGTAATGTCTTGTTTCAGTGTTGCATTTAACAATCCCCTCCAAGGGCTGCTGGATTGAGACAAAGGAACAAACAACTGAAACACTTTCCAAAATCATCTTAAAACCCCACAAAAATTTAAAATTTAATATATTTAAACTACTTTTACTTGACCAGGTGAAGTAAATTGGTACTCACAGGTAATGATCAGGGTCAAACTTGGCAGCCTCAGCTGCCAGGCGTCTCCTCCTGCGTTCATCTACAGGAATCTGGTCTGGATCCCTGATGTCAATAACATCACTCAGTTCATCCTGCACATGGAACAAAAAATTACAGGACCAAGTCACAGGTATAATATGCAAGATTTATTTTGTTAAGAGTTTAGGAAGGATGTTTGTCAGCATTACACTGAAATCCCCAGCTGCTCTTCAACCTCCCGTTATAATCTTCCAAATTCAGGCTCCATCAATAAAACATCAGAATTACAAGGAAATTCAGTTATTTGAAGCTCCCTAGAATTCATATTATCAAGTTTATTGGGGCTATTTTATCATAAGACAGGTGGGTTATTTTGCATTATGATACAATTTGAAATGTTTAGCAGAAGCACACAACCACAACAGAAAAGAGATGAAAATCTAGATCATGTTCTTGAAACTTTTAAGGTCACCCTCACACAGACTCTGAAGTGGATACACATTAATTAATGGGCAATTGCAGTGCCCTTTTAAGCACCATTAAGTAGTAGTACATTAATGCTGGTAGGAAATGTACTTTTCTTTTTGTGCTAATAAACCAGTGTATATATCCTAACAAAATGTAAATGCTTCCTCCATAAATAGCAATCCTTCTGCTGAAAATACTCTAATTCATGCAATAATGAGTTATAGAGTTACATTACTAAGTGGCTTTAAACAGCTACAACTTAAAATTGCTTAGAGTAAAAACATTACCAAAAGAATTACATTACCATTTATTATTTTAATAAAAGCTCTGGATACTATGAACATTGTACTACTCAGCATGCTACAGGTTGTAGATTAGCTTCAATCTGTTAAGGAGTTGAAGACACTGCTGACAGCACAAGAGCAAAGTAACTGCATTTTAGAGCTCCTAGCCTACATATTAATCCATAAACACACATCTGAGTACATCAGCATAACCCCAGTAAATCCCACAGATACCAGGTGGACAGACACCTTAAAGAGGGCACACTTCAAAAGTTATTCTCTTGAGAGAAAATCAAGTCCAAAATAAAAAGTACAAACCAAAAATTATCATGAATTTCCCCACGGAAAAAAAAAAAGCAACAACATAACAGGACCTACAGAATAGCCAGCTTTATTTTGGTTTGGGTTGTTTGGGGTTTTTTTCTGTACCTTTTTAGATTTATTTTTAAAATAAAATTCACAGAATCTGAAATATGCTGTACATTGATGCTAAATATGTTTGAAGTCAGAATATCAGACCATATCAAATATCAAGCAGAAGTGTTAGCAGGAGACTGTTAACAGCCTATAAACTGCAGCTTGCCAGACTGTTCACCTTGCCTAATTCTTACCTGGCTTCTCAGGCTGGTTGAGGCCACTTTTACCAAGGACCCCATTCATCCCTTTCCTCTGAGACCACTGAAATGTTTGCAGAAAGAGATCAGACTGCAATTAACTCAGTCTCAACCACCTCCTACTTCTGCAGGTATGAGGCACAAACTCTGAACCACTACACATAAAAGCAGAACACTCCCCATCACAGAATGCCACAACAGTTACCTAACAATCCCCTCCTCACTATGGAATAAGCCAGGAAGCTTTCCCACCATAAAATTACCCAGAACTCTTATGAGGGAAAAAGACAAAAATGCACCCACCTGCAGGCGCTGGAAAACCCCTGAGCGCAGATTCCCGAACCCATAACAGTTCTGCAGTGGCTGAGCACTTTCTTTGTAAGGAGTCTGCTCTATTTCCCAGTCAAATTCTTCTTCCTCCTCTTCAGACACCTCAGCAGAGGCAGCTGTATGGTCAGAGAAAGAAGATTATTACACAGAACATGTTTAATAGAAGGCAAACCCTGGTAACACAGGAACCCTTTCTCATTTTACTACATCTTTTCGAAGATCTTACACAACATTGGGTCATACAGGTAGAAGTTTACATCAGCAATCCTCAAGCTCTGCTCCAAATTCTACAACTTTCAAAAATGAAGACCAGAAATACTGAAGTTTTTAAGTTTTAAAAACAACTGTTCCACAAAACCAGAATTTTATCCCAAGGGAACCCCGAGAGGAGCAAAGTGATGTTATCAATAATTTAAGTATTAAGAAATGAAACACAGGTAATCAAACGTTCCTGTCTGTTAAATACTGATTTTAACACTCAGTTATCCACTAGAACCTGTGGTTTTAATTAGCTTCTACCAGCTGAGCTGCAAGTCCAGCTGAGCCAGCTTGGAGAAAGCTGACAATCCAAACACATGTGTGCTATACAGCCACTAGAGGGGCACAGAGACCTACAGAGGATTAGCACATTTTTGGGAAGATGTAAACATAACTAAGCCTATAAAGATGACATATAGGTCATCTGCAACACAATGATTTCTCAGTTTAACCATAACCTCAGATTCATGCACCCCCACATCATACCTTGCATTAGACAATAACAGAAATACTGTATTTTTCTACATTTATCATTATGTAGCTCTGTGATTATTTCATTATGTATAAACAGGATTTTTTGTCATACCTATCTCTTCTACTAAAGGCTTTGCTGATCTTGATTTCTTTGGTGCTAGGAGAGATGTCAGCATGTCCAGCCCCTCAAAATACTGGCCAGGAATCTCCTTAGGTAACTGAATTGTAAAAGTTCCTTAAAGGAAAGACAGAATATGGTTATTGCATTAAAATAGCCAAGACAAACAAAAAACATGCATTTTTCCCAAGTGGAAAAGGTTCATAGGAACTGGGACACATGCAGGTAGGATTTTATTATACATCCACTTGTGTATTTTTAACCTTACTTCACAAGTTTCACCCAAATCAAAGACTTTAATGACAAAGTATGAAAGAATATTTAACTAACTGTGGTCTCTTGACCCACACTGTATGAACACAAAACAGAGTACAAGCTTTATTTTACTTTTAATCTTTCCACACATCCAGAACTCAACAGAAGATTTACTGAAAGTATTGTATACTTCACTAAAGTATACAGTTTAAAGAATAAAGATCTACAGAATTCCAGCAAAGAAAACTGTAGATTATCAGAGTAGCAGTTTTAATCACACATATAACATTAATACCTTTGTCTGTATTATATGATGCTTTTTCTCTGCCATCTTCCACAACTCTTCCAGGAAGTGTCAACCTGAAGGAAAAAAAAAAGAAAAAAAGAAAAAAAAAAAGATGCTTCACTGAGTGACTAATTCTACAACTTAACATCTCAGCCTATTAAAGTTTAAGGCACATCCCAAAAGCAGCAGAAAGGCCTTAACTACATGACTGCTGTTGATATTAATGGAAGTTATAAAGTTAAATCCCCAAGTACTTCAAATTATTTTTCTCTAACCATTATTACACCTTAATACTTCCACTACTTGCCTCAGAAAGTAGGGTTTAGCATAAAATTTGAAGTCTTCCCCTTCAAAATACAAGTCAAACTCTGAAGCTCTGGCATAAGGGACTTTGATTATTATTGTAAGAAAATCCGGATCCTGGGTCAGTTCAAAAGCTGGAGTTATCATGATGAATCCAGCAGGAAAAGCAACCACTGGCTGTGTGGTTCCTATCAGAACAGGAAAACAAAAGATTATTGTAGTTTTCAATTTATAAGAACAAAACAGCACATCTTCAAAATTCCCTAAGAACATTCTCTCAGAGCCACATGCTCAAGAAACCACTCATGGCAACAGCAACACAACAAAAAAAAGTGCTAAAAAAAAGGAATTTGAAGATACCACCCTTCTGCACCTTAATTAAACGATTGCTAATAAATGAATGCAAAAGCACCTGAAGTGGGCTCCTGACACAAGAGCTACCTGAAGAGTTTAAATGCAGGCAGCTGGCACACTCAGGATGCCCAATACAAACCACCTTAATGTTTTGATCAGTTTGCAGGGGTTTCACAAATCTTGAAGGGGAATCCTAAAAACCTCAAATTTCTTCTGAAGATTCAGTCAAAAAAAAAAAACCCTATAAATAGGACAGCAGTTCTAACAGAATTAAATGATTACAGGATATCTATAATCTTCACCAAGTGTTTTTAAGGATATTTAAGGCCAGCACCCCTGGGTATATATAACATAACAACAGAAATTTACACAGTACCATCATGTGAGTCTTCAGCAGCTTTGAAATGCAAGATAATTCCCCAGGTTCAGCTTAGAAAGCAAACTTTTTAAGACAAAAATATTTTTACCAAAAGAATGCAATGGAGAACTACTGCTATATAGGGAAAGAGCTACTTTTCACTGACTTTATTATCTTTATTAAACCTTCTTACCACTTCATGAACAAGCATGAATTAACCATTAACAGGTCTGAATCAACAGATTACCTATTTTTTCATACAGGAAAATGCTATAAGTCATTTACCTCAACAGAAATAGGACAGAAATGGAACTCCTCTTTCCACAGGTAACACTTGATTCCAAGGTAACATTCCCAGCTGCCATGTGCTTATCGAGTTGTAACCAAATGAGAAACACCTGGCCAGAAGAACACCCACCAGCCCATGTACATCTCTTTTGTACTTTTTTTTCCTACTTTTTTTCTTTTCCTACTTTTTTTTCCCCACCTACATTCTCCGTGGACTTTTCGAACGCCACATGCTGGCCAACAACGGGGAGCAGGAGGTGCCACAAGCTCAGCAGCTCAGCCCCTCAAGGAGGCCACGGTTTTCTTTCCCCAAATCACAGGTTCTGAACATTTAACCCCAGCTCTGAGCTTCTCTTTCCGCATCCCTGAGGGTTCCCCCAAGCCCCGGGGGTTTCACAGACCGCGAACACCTGACACCCACCCCACGGCAACTCCATCCCCAGAAGCGCGGTGTCCCCCCAACCTAAAACCCCAAAATTCCAACTTTTCCTGTAAAAAAACCCTCTAGGCACTGGATGAAATAAAAAAACAGCCGGCGGAACCACAACGTTTCGGTGGCAGCAAGGGACAAGCGCTTTGCTCCCCTTCCCTCTAAGCTACCACACTGCCATTTCCTTTCCCGCCGCTGCTCATCAAGGGGGTGGAAGGCCAAGCTGCGGGGCACACACCAAGGAACCCCCAACCCAGCCATACCCCGCACCCCCGCGGGAGAAGCCGACAGGGATAGCGGGGACACCATGAGGAAGGGGACGAACCGGGCTCCACGCCACAGCCCAGGGCCGCGAACCGCCGCCAACCCCTGCACACCTTCTCCCCCCAAACCCCGGAAGGCTTTCAGAGCAGCGAAGCCACCCCAGAGGCAGCTGCCAGAGGGGACAGGCCAGCCGAACCGAACCCCACATCCCGAATCCCGCATCCCCCGGGCCGCTCACCTCTCCCGCCGCCCTCCCGCAGCGCCGAGGCGGGGAGGACGCATGCGCAGGGACGGCCATAAGAGGCGGGAACTCTGCCCGCCCCGATCCTCCCCCTCACCGCCTCCGCCCCGCTCACCGCTGCCCGCCTTCCGGAGGGAACAAAAGCGGGGAAGGCTCGGGGGATTAATAAAGAGAAGCGAGAGGTTCCTGAGGGATTTAAAGAGGCTGGGGGAGCGTCCGCCATCCCTCAGGCTTCCCTCACACTCTCTCAGAGCCTGAGCCCTTCAGGGGGATCCTTTCCTCAGAGTTTCCTTCGCCTCGGGGAAATCCTTCCCTTGAGGTTTCCCTAGCTTCAGGGGGGCCCTTCCTTCAGAATTTCTTTCACTTCAGGGGGGTCCTTTTCTCAAAGTTTGTCTCGCTTCGGGGGAATCCTTCCCTTGAGGTTTCCCTAGGTTCAGGGGGGCTCTTCCTTCAGAGTTTCTTTCACTTCAGGAGGGTCCTTCCCTCAGAGTTTCCCTCACTTCAGGGGATCCTTCCCTCAGGGTTTCCCTCACTTCAGGGGATCCTTCCCTCAGGGTTTCCCTCGCTTTGGGGGGGTCCTTACTTCAGTGTTTCCCTCATTTCAGGGGTATCCTTCCCTTGAGTTTTCCCTCGGTTTGGGGGCTTCCTTCCCTCAGAGTTTCCCCTCGCTTTGGGAGGGATTCTTCCCTCAGAGTTTCCCTCGCTTTTGGGGTATCCTTGAGTTTTCCCTCGGTTTGGGGGCTTCCTTCCCTCAGAGTTTCCCTCGCTTTTGGGGTATCCTTGAGTTTTCCCTCGGTTTGGGGGCTTCCTTCCCTCAGAGTTTCCCTCGCTTTTGGGGTATCCTTGAGTTTTCCCTCGGTTTGGGGGCTTCCTTCCCTCAGAGTTTCCCTCGCTTTTGGGGTATCCTTGAGTTTTCCCTCGGTTTGGGGGCATCCTTCCCTCAGGGCTTCCCTCGCTTCAGGGGATCCTTCTCTCAGGGTTTACATCACTTTGGGGAGATCCTTCCCTCAAGGTTTCCCTCAGCTGGTTTTATTTTTTTAAGGAAAGTGGGCCAGAAGTGCTCGTTGAGGGGAAATCCATCGCTCTCAAGGTGAAGGCAGTATGTGATCTTGGCCAGTGCCAGCTGCCATCCTCATAAATGTATTTTTAAAAAAAAAAGATTGACGAGGGGGTGCTGCAGTGTGAAGCTGACCTAAGCAACCTCAGTGGACTTCCCCCTTTGCCACAGCCATACATAAAATATTCATGTTTTTCTTCAATATTAACAGGACACTGAAAGTAAAGAGGGTGTCTCGCTGCTAAGATCAGAGATGCTTCTATGTGTAAGTAAAGTGTGCAGTGAGAACATGGACCTCTGGAGAGCAGAGAATGAAGTTAAGGACTGAGTAAATAGAAATGGGAGGTTTGGACCTCATGTAAATTTAAAGTGAGGTGGTATGGATAAAATTATTTCAGGAACTGAAACGCGTGGAAATGGAAGGCTGCAGAAAGAGATCATGCAAAAGACTGAGCCCACCAACACTCAGGAGTTTCCAATTACTTAAGTCTCTTCTAAGCAGATAAAAGCCAACAAGATTGACAATCTGAATAGAGTCAGATCGTTATGAATCAAAAGAAACAGCATTAAGGAGAAAATACAAGAGGAAGTTTTAAAAAAAATGCTTTTAGCAGAAAAGTTGCTTTAAAAGCCATGATTTACTTGCCTTTAATCTGATTTTTCTGTCCCTAGGCCATGAAAGGTATTCTGGTTTCAGATAACCCGAATTTTAAATGCTACAAATGCTACATCCTGTCCCCCCTGAAATGTATCCAAATGTTTTTCCTGAGGTGAAAACAAAAACCAAAACTGAAACAAACAAATCAAGCAAAATAAAACCAAAAAAGCCCTCACAGTTACATGACTTCTGCTTTGTTGACACGCACAAAAAATAAATATTTGGTTCAATATGTATTATTCTCCACATTGATCTAAAACTGATGGATAGTTTTAAAACTCAGACTAAACTTTCTTGTGTCCCAGTTTTTTACATGAAGAAATTGAAGGCACCTGGCATATAAAATGCAAAATTTTTATATTCAGAAGTTAATGACCTCTAATTTCAAATGCTGGTGTGACTTGAACCAAGGCCTCAGAAACTTTTAATTCATTTCCAGAGAACTTCAGCATTAATTAACTTTTGGACCTCAGCCTTTTTCCTCTGGTAATATTTTTCTGGTAAAAGAAATATTTGCTGACTTCAGTGAAGAAATTAGTGCATCAGCCATTCTGCTTTTCCAGGAAACTATGAAGGAGCATCCCTAAGAAATTTGTACTTATTTCTTATGTTCAAAGTATGCTGAGTTTCTTAGGATAGCAACAAAGACATTTCAGTAGGAACTGTAGGAAGAATACACCTTTTGGTGCATCTTTTGGATGAAGAAGTGAATTTGGCTGCTATGTGTTTAATGGAGCACTGAAAAATCAGAATGCATCATCTGCAATGGTTTGGGGAAAAAAAAAACATGACCTTTTGAAAAATAGAAACATGAAGCTTTGCAATTTATGAGCAAAATTGACTCTGCGTGGCTGATATATAATATAATACATAACTATTTCCATTACCTAAATGATCAGTGCTATAATATTTACTAACAACTAGAAGTATTTTAACTGTCAGACTCACTCCTTGAAAAAAAACAGTGGAAATGAACAATGTAAATGATAACTGGGGGCTTTTTCCTAAGATGGAAATAAAAAATAGCATTGCACATTTGGGTACAATTCATATTACTCTTCCCTTTATCTTCGAAAGCAAGTGAAAACCAAATATTTGTATTTCTTTTGTCTAAGTGGCATGAAGCATTCCTCTGAAGCTGATGAATTTTGAGCTGAGTTTGCTTTCCCTAGAGATTTTCCAAGAGTTTCACTTAACAGTTTCACTTACAGAAGTAGCACACATGAATTATGGCACGTATTTGTGGCAGATGTTTGTTGTTGGGGTTTTTTTGTGCTGAAGCAACTGTCTGACTATGCTTTGAATTATTTCCTAACAGAGCTACATAAAAAAGCCTCACATTACAGTACAGGCCTTTGAGTGATTTACCTCTCCTTGTATACAACAATGCAATGATACTTTGTCTGCAATACACAGCACACCAAACACTTTTTATTGATGAATTTGTTCACGTCTGAAGTTTTACTAAAGCTGATTTTCCCTCTCGTTTCAGATCTAAGCCATCAGTTTGACTCAGTTTCTCAGTCACTACACACACGTAGCAAGACCATGGCCAGTGCTTGCCTTGCTGCCAACACTTCAGAGAGAACAGGAGGTCCAACAGCACTGATCCGAAGCTGTGCAGTGTAATTCTGCTTCAGTCCAGCAGCAGAACTGATTCTCAGAGGTGGCACAGAAGAGCTGATATTTGCACAACTTAATTTGAAACAAAATGGTGCAAGCAGACAGGTAAGTGGTACGTTTCTGTGTCACAGAAAGAAGGGGGAAGTCTCCAAAAATACTTTAGAGTATCTCTCAGGCTTCATAATGTTTACAGTGGTGTTTTTATACAGACACTGTTAACACATCTTCTACCTATGAAAGAATATTTTATAGTATAATGTTTGCCCAGGTTGAGGATCTCGGGGAGTTGCTACTCAGTAAGTAAAAGTTTGGGAGGGTTTTATTGGACACACATTCTCAGAAAAGAGCACATGTGGGTGCGTTGTGGTTTTTCTGCAGTTTCTCATTTCAGATTGCTGTTTTCTCTTAGCATGAAGTACTTTACGTTTTGACATCTGCTCAGAATCTGAGCTGGATGGAATTCTGAAGCAGTGATTCATTTATTGCATTTGCCTTGAGTGCATTTTGGGATACCTTTAGTGAAGGCATCTTCTGAGCTAAAACTGGTCAAGAAGAGTCAAGTTGAGTTCCAGGACCATCACCATGAGGCATCCGTGGAGCTTCATGTGCCCTGGTCTCCCCATTCCAGCACTGGTGCTTCTGTTCTTTGCACAGTTTATACTCCAGCTCCATGGAGCAGCAAGGGTATGTGTGTTTCTGTCATGCCCCATGTTTGAAGATCATAAACCAGGTGATAAACCTGAACAGGTTTTATTTCTGTGAAATTCATAGTGGTTTGACCTCTGCTGATGTTGCTCAGAAGAGTGGCACAGATCAAGCCCATAGCCACCACAAAGGGAATGCAGATATTCCTTCACTGCTTAACAAGTGTTGCATTTTTATCCCGGTACAACCTGCCCTGGTGGCAGACGGGATGAGAACAGTCTCTAGGGAGGTGACAGTGGCTGCAGCGTGGAGGGAAACTTGGTACCAGCTTGCCTGTTGGCACAGGCAGATGAAACATGCCTCAGAGACCACCTTGCCCTCTCCCCTTCCCTTCTCTCCTTCCCTTCTTTCCTTTCCCTCTCCCCTTCCCTTCTTTCCTTTATCTCTCCCCTTCCCTTCTCTCCTTCCCTTCTTCTCTTTCCCTCTCCTTTTCCCTTCTCCCTTTCACTTCTTCCTTTTCCCTCTTCTTTTCCCCTCTCCCTTTCCCTTCTCTCCTTCTCTTCTGCCCTTTCCCTTCTCCCCTTCCCTTTTTCCCTTCCCTTCTTCTCTTTCCCTCTCCTTTTCCCTTCTCCTTTTCCCTTCTCTTCTTCCCTTCTTCTCTTCTCCCCTCCTCTCTCCCCTTTCCCTCCTGCCCCTCTCCCCGTGCACACACCCAGCACAAGGACGGATCTTAGCGGGGCACAGACCCCCAGGGTACCTTCGGGGAACCTCGGGCTGCTGGGATCCCCCCGCCTCGCCGTTCTTCCTCGTGAGGAGGAAACGCGACGCGAATAAATAACCAGATTTCCACAAGGCCTCCACCATCCCTTTACCATCCCTGCCAACCCTTTCCCGGGACGTTTGGTCGCCAACGGGCGAGTACCGCAGAGCCCATCAGGGGTGGCTAGTCCAGAGATTACGGTAGGGCGGGCTCCGCCCCCGCTGCCGGGAGCCGGGCCGGGGCTCGGCGGCCACGTCCCCGCACCGCTCCGGGCCGCGGGCCATGCCGGCGGCGGGCTGAGGGGCGGGCGGGCGCCCCGACCCCCCCACCCCCCGCACCATGCGGCTCTCCTGCAAGGTGGCTGCGGCTCTGCTGTGCCTCGGCAGCCTCCTGCTGCTCTATCTCTTGGCCGGCAGTGCCGCCGCCCCCCCGCGCCCACCGCCCGCGTCCTCCGCTCCCGCCCGCCCCGCCGCACCCGGAGCCCGCCGGCAGCCGCGGCTCAGCCGGAGCCCTCCGCGGAGGAGCCCGCCTGGGGGCAGACTCGCCAGCGCCAGGTAACGGGAGTTCGCCCGACCCACGCGGGACCGTCCCCGGTGCCTGCCCTCGGCACTGAGCCCCCCTCCTTCCCTCCTCCCTGGTTCCTCCTGCCCATCCCCGGCCGCTGTCACGCGTGGCCGTGGGTCCCCTGGGCTGTGGCCACTCGCGGGTGTCTGTTTGCCAGCCGGACCCCCGGGCACTTTTCTTTCTCACATCTTTTATCTCCTCGCCTTTGCGAGTGAGCAGGAACCTGGGGCTAACTTCTCTGGCTGTACCAGTAGAAACTTTTTTTCCCTGCGTGTTTTTACTTGGAGCGTTGGTTGCCAGAGATGCCACGGGAGTGCGTGGAGGTGTTACCTCCTCCTCCGAACGGGGCAATACATCCCCTGCCTGCCCGTGCGAGCTCGGCCTCGGAAATTGCCGCTTTTCCATTATTTTTGGCCTCGTTTTGCAGGCTGACGTGGGGAGCGTGGTACTGGCTGGCTGGGCTTCGTGAGGAGCTGCTGTCAGTCTCGGCAGCCACACTCCTGCGAATTCTTCATTAATTTGCGGGAAAAAGGGGAGGCGGCTTCCTATTCCTGCGTGGTACCACTGGGTCCCGAACTGCGGGGAGCCCAGGAATGTTAAGCTGCTGAGCTTTTTGTTTTGAATGCTTTTTATATGTAAATTAATTTAGAAGAACTTTAAAAAGTTTGATAATCGCGGTCTGTTGTGTTCTTTTTTTTTTGCAGCACCTTAAGGGCAAGAATATTTTTATTTTAAAACTGTAATTGCTTCATGAAAAGATACAGGCAGTGTGTTGTTAGTGGGTGGAGGACTGTTTTTTGCCTTTGCATTCCAACTATATTATGGTCAGCGTGACCTCATATATCTAATTAACTTGGTATGTCTTTGTGTCTTTGATTCATGATTTCACAGAGATGTTCTGAATGAAAGACTATTCCCGGGTGTGAGCACTTATTCCTTAACTTATTAAAGCAGTTGATTTCTCACAAGCTTTTTTACCCTGCTGAATGCAGGAGATGTTTGCTGTGGCTGAGAATGGGTCATGGATGGAATTCAAATGCATGTGTTGAAGCAGGATTATTTCCATGAGCAACTGTACCTCCTGAAGTCATTTTTCTTTAGGGCATATCTCTGCGATTATCATGGAAATCAAGAGGAACACTGAGGAAGGAGCTCATGAAGTATGAAACTGCTAGAGAGGGTAAACAACTGTTCCATTTCAATGAGGTCATTGCAGCAAGCATCTTCATCTTCCAGAAGACATTATCTAACTTTTCTATTATTTATTGACTTTGCAAATACTTTTTACAAAGTCTGCAACACAACAAAAAGAAAAAAAAAAAAGGAATGTTGTAATTGAACCACGCCTTTTCTTCAATTTTTTTTATTTGGATTTTAGTTGTCATTTTTTTTTATCCCCTCACATCTGCTGGCAGGGCATGATCCTGCACCAGTGGCATCAAAGGAGTTTGTGTACCTGAGAAGCACAATTCTGTGGGTTGAGTTCTGCCCCTTACTGAAAGATTCCAAGGTACTGCTCAAATAAAATTTATTTAAGTGAGGGTACTATAAAGAAAAGAAGTTTTTTGAGGAGGTGACATGATGTATTCCAAGTCAAGGAGACACCTGCCTTCTTGGAAAGGCAGAAATACTCTGGTTCTGTTCTGGAACAGATCACATCCATACTCACGTGGTGAAGAGGAAAAAGGGGGGGGGGATTTGCTTGGCTTAAAAAGCCTCGTGCAAGATAAACTGAAAGTGATGTGGGGCTGTTTCCAGGGGGCTTGAATTTGGAGTGGAAGAAACAGATAATCATTTAGCTAGTTAATAGCTCCAGGAGTGAGTATTCCCATTGGTTTGCTTTTTTTTTCTTTTTGTAAACCACATCCAATGCAACATGCTGAATCAGGGTAGTTACTGCCTATTCATTCCTATAATTCCTACCTCTATTCATTCCTATAATATTATTTACATTATCTTAGTTACTCCTTAGGAGCAAAGGAAGATTATTTCTTTTTTTAATTGGATGTTAGAGATGTGAATCTGATTCCTCCAAGATAATAATAAAAAAAAATCTGACTACGACCACTTAATATCTTGTGATCTGATCCTGGTGTGTGCATTTACATGCAGACTGTGTGGCTGACTCACATAACCTTAGTGAAATTTTCTCTCTGTGAATGTAAAAAGTTGCTCTAATGCAGTTTTGCCAAGTTGATTTGTGTAGTTTTGTCAGAAGGACGTGAGTTTTAGGGTAAACTCAGGCGTTATCTAGGATGTGTGTTTGCTTTAAGAGAACCAGCCATGCTGCAGGCAAGGTGAAATGTATTTTAACTGGAATTTTGTAAAACCACTTTATGTAGCCACATAAAGACATTACTTTTTAGTTTTTAAGAAGTGCAAATTTATTCTATTTTAAGTAGTCATCCATGATTAAAGCTTAATTTACATATCATTAGCTGGCAGGTACCTAGCAAATGTTAGTAAATGTGTATTGCTTGGGTCATTAGATACTTTTGGCAAGTCTAGATGAGCATTTGAGTTTCTGGTTAGCTTTGAAAACTGATTTTTGAAGGTTGTTTTGCTGCTCCTTCCTCTTCGAAGTTTCAACTTCCATCCCTTCAGTAACTTTTTTTTCCTCTGAAGTTTTGAAGTTTTGGCAAGTTTGTGCCAAACCCCTGTGTGCAAAGTATCAGAAAGCAAAAGGGTTATTTTCCATCTGAAGGGTAGATGTGGCCACACTTTATATTAAAGCAGCATGGCAAGGCTCAGGAAGTGAACCTTTGCCAGCACATTAAGTTCCCTGGAAGCAACTTTTCCAAAGCAAAACATCTCTTGCATGGCAACCTGTCAAGATACTTTCTCTTTCTTTGCAGCCTCTGTGCACTCACGTGCAAGTTTGGCTTGAGTTGGATAGACTGTACCAACATGCTGAAGGCCCAAAGACCTCAGACTTATGAACAAAGAAAGAGGATGATGCAAACATCCCTTCTGGCTTGGAGTGGTTTTCTCCCTTTTCTCCGAGTGGTAGAAGGAGGCAGAAATGTAAACAACTCTTTGTCAGCAACTCCAGTCAGTTTTGTGTAGCTGCATGAAAGTGAGAAAACTTTTCTTTAAAAACATTTTGAGCCTTTCTGATTTATATTTTAAAGTGTGTGAGAGAATGTGTTTTGTATAATGGAGCCACTGTTGGGTTGTTGACTCAGTGCTGACTGTCAGGAAAGGAGCCTCGTTAGTGAATCACCACTTTTGATACAGTGCCTAAATCTAACCTTGTTTATGCTGCAAGAGTAAATGAGATCATAATATGAAGGTTTCAAAAACTAACAAGTACATCACATTTTGTGAGAATCTGCATGCATTATCTTTCTCTCAGGAATAAATTTGAAGGCTTGAATAGATTAGCAGGCTCCGTAATGAGATGGGAATGCATTGTTTTGAGTGGATCTGGATTGATTTAGACAGGTTTTGGGTTAATTATGTTTGAGATACTTTGACTGTGACTAATAAGAAAATTGCATGTAATCTAAACTTTAGGACCTAGAAATACACTATTGTACTCCATTGTGCTTGAGCACTCAGATTTCTTCTGCAATGTCAATACCCATGCCTGTCAGAAAGAAAAAAATAAATGTATGCAGTAAATAAAATACCCTGGGGCAAAGGGATAGGAGTTGGTCTGAGTTGGTCTGTGTTGTAGGAAGGGCTTTGCTAGAAATATTTTCTCATGTTATGTCTTCCCAAGTCTGGCTTCAGCTATCGCAGAGGGATGGATTCTGCAAGTATTTTGTGATGCTTTCTGTAGCATCTTAAAAACAAAAAAACTTAATTTTAAAGACATATATAAGTGCAGTAGGAAAACAAGAGTAGAGGGAGAGTGGAAAGCTATTTTCTCTGAAGAGAGGAGCAACATGGAACAGAGCAAAGAGCTTGACATAATGTTATGTAGACTACAAGATATCACCAAGCTACAGTTACATACTGAAGTTAGCAGAATGATGTCAAAGCAACAAAGACCTTGTGTATATAGTTTCTTTATTTGTTCTAGTCAAGCACATTTAATTTAAGGCCCAGGGCACGGTGTTGTTTTAGATGCATTTAAATATTTAATTTAGGTCATAAAATCCAATTACAAACTCTGTCCATAAGTAATAGTTGTACTATATATGAATGAATGAATGTATAAATATTAGGAAGAATTAGCTAACAATAATATTTGGAGTACTCTGTGGATCCATGTGGCCTCTTGAGGTAGTTAACTGTTCCTACTGTAACAGCTCTTCCCCTTTACAAGTGAGACAGCTGAAGCACGAAGAATTAATGAAGCACCCAAAGCTTTGCCAGGACTGATCTACTGACACAGAGCTTCCCAGGACTATTTGCTTATATATTGCTGTAACCACAGGTAGCTCCAAGATAAACAAACATTGAAATTAGAGGAGATACGTTGTATCAAATCAGGATTCAGCCTTTACCTAACAGAAAACCTCAGCTTAAAGAAATCTTCTCATTCAGAGGCCTTTGGGAATGAGAAGGCTCCTGCTGCCCAGCCTGAGCTGCCCCTTAGCAATGAAGTAGCAGCAGTGGGATGAGCTAAGTGGTAACCTTCAGTTTCTCTCTTGACAACACGTGTTGGAGGCTCTCTTATCCTCAAGAGGGGATCCAGATAAGCCAGCCCAGCCATTTGTTGTGTGTACAACAGAAATCAAACTGGGATTCTTTTGGTTCGAAGACACTGGCTGTATCCTGCAGATCTTTAAGGAATTTCCTTTCCCCAGATGTATTTCTCCCCATCCCAGTCTGCATGTACATGTCTGAGCAGAGGAGGGAAGGAGAGTCAAGGTGTTCCTTGCTCATTTGCCTTCCTAACAGTTTGACTTTGACTTTACACCTATTTTCCACCTTCCAGATAATAACAGTAATTCCGTACAGGCTAAGCTAACATCACCATTACACACATCTTGCTATGACACTCTTTTTATTTCCCTTTCCAGCTCACCTTTGGTCTCACAAGTCTTTCTGCTTTCCTTATGTACTTTAAAAGAAGATGCAAGATATTGTATACCAACACTTCTGTACCTCCTTGCTATTTTCATCACTAACTGTTGCCCTGAGTGTCCCAGGCTACTACTGCTGGAGTTCAAATATGACCTGATGCTCCTTTTCTTGGGGATTTTTATTCCTACTTAAACCCCTTCAGCACAGGCCTGCATGATTCAGTTACTTCTCTCCAAGAGCTTTCTCCTCTACCACCTGGGACGTGGATGGTGCCTGTGTTGGCAGGCAGGATGTCCCTTGTTCATCAGTGGCTCCTGTGGGTTTATGGGGCATTCTGCTTTCATCAGGGATTGCTTCTTCCAAGCCTTGTTCATCGGAACTGCTTGTCCACCTATACTGGGTTTTTCACTCCAGAACAGCTGCAGAATGGGGAGTTCACTGTGGCAAAGAAAAGCTTAGTGCTTTGGTGTTGGGATTTGAAATGTTGTTATAAAAGCTTAAATTTTAATCCCTCTCCCAGTGAACTTCATTGCCACAAGCTGTATCAAAGCAGTTCCCATCCTGCATATGGTTTGATTTAGAGACTCAATTAAGAGGAAACATTAAAGAGATAGGGAGAAGGGGGGAAAAGGGGATCTGTGTGAGCAGCTAATTATTCACTTCAATAATTCAGTGGTTTTTACACTAATAGGCTGGAAAGTAAATACCACTTCACATAGATGTAGTATTCCATTATTTATACACTGGTGAAATTGGGGTTTAATTAAGACAAAAGCCTAAGACTTTAAACCCTTAATGAAACATGTTGCTGTGTATAGGCAGTCAAGTACCACTGGCTGGTACTCCTTAGCACAGAAGTGGATTGCTCTGGAGCATGGAATGCTGCTGTTACACAGGGGCAAAGATAATGACAACTTTATTAACTCTTATTTTTCTCTTTATTTAGAACTTTTGTTTCTAGCATTAACTTTACTGTTTAGTTGTGTGTGCTGAGAACAGGCAGGGATTGATGTTCTCTGCTCACTGATATGCCAAGGACTGGTAGTGATCTATGATTAACCTTTTGAACCCTCCTGTAATGATTATGATGCTTCTAATTTAGTTACTTTGTCAGCACACATCCATCTAACAGAGTGTAAATGTATCCCTGTTGGAATGTGAATGCAATGCACCCAACTTGTTCCTGGAGGATGTGTTGTTACCTCCATGCTGATGAGGGGAGGGGGCACACAAAACCAAAAGTGCTTTTGAGTCCACAAAAGAACAAAAAAATCACCAAAAGCTGATTTTTCTGGCCAGCAGGTATCTTCAATACACGTTTTAAATGCCCCTTCCCCTACACTCCAGCTGAGACATAACTAAAGCCTGCACAGATGTGTGCTAAGTGAAAAAAAACATAACTTTTGGCCCTTGACTGCTTGTGGAATATAGTCTGGTTCATCTGGGACACGTGAATATGTTTGTTTTTAAAAAAATCTCTATTTTAGCATAATCTTAGGGATTCCACTGGGTGAAATGGAAAGCAGTTCTTTGAAACCATGCCAGTACCTTCAGGCCAGGATTAAGGCATGCATTTCTTACAGCAAAATTAATTAACTGCTGGAATCATTTACATATGCATGGAGTGGATTTTTTTGGAGTATGGATGTCTTCTTTCAGTCCAGCCAAAAGTTATGGGCCTGGTAATGAAGTTCTGTAATCTGCATTGTGTTAGAAACTTGGGTAGGTAGCAGGAAACCCATTCTGGCTTCATAACCTCTAAGCTTCCCCAGAGCAAGTTGTTGTCTGGTTTGAGATGCTATTGAATTAATTTCCCATGTGGATGAAGTGTAGAGATTTATACAAATCTAGACATTTAGGAACAACCAGAAAATTTCTGCCAATAGCCTCTTTCTTTGTGTAGTAATTTGAACACTTTTGTTTCATACAAAAACTTGCATGCCACATGCTTCTTCCGTGCTGTCTGATCAGAAAAACTCCCAATCAATCCCTTATAAAATTAAGAGGAAGAAAAAAAACCAACCCAAAACCCTCATTCCTGTTGTCTTCATGTTTACCTCAGTATTTTTTATTTGTCTGTTTATGAATTCTCAGGAAGCCTGGAGAGCAGAAAAGTTCAAAAGAGCCTTTGCCTTCTCCATGCATGCATCTGGCAGTTGTGGCCTGTGGGGACCGCCTGGAAGAGACACTCATCATGCTGAAGTCAGCACTTCTCTTTAGCAACAGGAGGCTTTGTTTTCACATCTTTGCTGAGGATTCCCTTAAGCCTGAATTTGAGAAGAAGGTGAGGTTTTCTTGTCATTTGGTAAATAAATAAATGAGCTGTAAGTCACAAGCATCTTCACAAATATCACTTTTTTTTTTACTGTACTTGCTTTTTAAACTCCTCATGCATGCATGTTGTGATTTGTTCTAAAAAAAAAAAAAAGCTAAATAACATGTAGTGTCTAATTCCTCTCCCCATGTTTTTCAGTTAAAGGAATGGCCTTCCTCATATACAAAGAAGTTTGAACACAACATTTACCCAATAACCTTCTCAGTAGGAAATGCTCAGGAATGGAAGAAGTTATTCAAACCATGTGCTGCCCAGCGCCTTTTTCTTCCGGTAAGGCACCTGGATTTCTGAGGAGGCTACATCAGGAAAAGTTTAATCCCACAGAAAGGAAGCTTTACTGGTGTAGTATTAAAACCATTTTCAGGCTGAAGCATCTGCTTGAAAATATTTCAGTCTGTGCTTGAGCCACTTAAAACAAAACAGAAATCCAGCCTCGTTTTTTCTCCTGCTGACAAAGGATGTGTGTTTCTTGTTTGTCCCTGCTTCCATTAACCTCTCAGGCTCTCAAGACTCAGTGCAAGAGCTCTTTCAGGGCAGATGCTTTCAGGGTTGCTGCTGCATGCCTTTCATAAACAAGATTCTTTTCAGGGTGCAGTCATCATATCCCTTCTTTAACCACTATCTCCCTTTCCATATGTTAGCCCTCAGACTGATGCTTTCACCCATCCCTTTTCCTTGAGTTTTATTTCTTTTTCCAAGCCTGTCAGATTTTCCTTTAAGGTAGCAATTCCAGCATACTCTTAAGTCAGATTTCATGCAAGGCTCCTGTGTATCCTGGGATCTTCAGGTTCACTAAACCTGTAGTTTTTACTGTGTTATACTTAAGTGTGATAAATACTAAAAATATTTAAGGTTGTTGGAGATAAAGAAGGTATTGATAACAATTCCTGCACATTCAGGAATATCAGAAATTGAAAGAACCTTTGCACAAAGTGATTTCTGTGAAACTGAGAACATCTATCAGAAATATCTGGTGCATTGCTGCTGGCTGGGATGGCTCCAATAAAGTGACACACAGTTCACATGATCCAGATTTCTTCATTGCTGTCTGATGAGAAATGGCAGGGGGGATACAAAGAAATCTTTACTTTCTCAGATGGAAACAATCAGGAGACAGCTGCACGTCCAGATACATAGGCTGTGAATACATATGTGAGAAAGTATGTGCTGTCAGCAGTTCTGTTTATCTGCCCTTTAGGGGTAGGCCATCAAATGCACAAAGGCCAGATGGGCTGTAAGGAACTCCAACTTCAGCAGGGGTCCTCTCTTCCCTGAGTAAATATTTATATCACCTGGAAAATAATCCCTAAGCATTAGCTGTTTGTAAGGATGTACTCAAATGGGGTTGTTCTCATTGGGTAAACACAACTTTCACTCCTGCCTAGCCCTGTCATTTTTTTTTTTTTTTCTGTCATTTTGGTAGACTCTCATCACAGAAATGGCTTCACTTTTATTTGTCATCACCCCTCTGGTGACAGAAAAGGGTTATACATTCATGCTGATTCCTTTAGCCTGCTCAGTGCTTTTCTGGCTCCTTTTTTATCACTCACATGTTGCCAAAGTTCTCCAGTAATTTCTTGTAAGAAATACTGGACGATTGCATGTTGCCTTAGCAAAACAAGGAGGCAGTGTGAATTGTAAACGTTTGTATCTCCTGGGGAAATTGCAAGATGTTTTGTGTGGTCAAGCTGAGGTTTGCAGCTTTGAACAGCAAGGGCTTCCAAGAGTGGTTGCAGCTGAGATTAAACTGATATGGAGATTAATAAAGAAAACAAGTTCTAGTAATAGCTGAGTGGCAAGTGTCTGGTGGGACTTCTGGTACTCAGAACCTTGGGCTGTTTCTGTGTAACTTCAGCCACTGTTATTTTTATCAGTTCTTGCTCACTTTGTTCTGATACCCCCTTTGAATGAGAAAATGCTGTAGAAATCCAGTCTACACACAGCAGGAGCAGAATGTTTTGTCTTTATTGTTTAGAGAGCTATTTTGACTTGTATTTTAAATAGATACCAGCAGGATTTCAGTATCCTTTTTCTACTTACCCTCCCCTGTCCTAAGCATTTTCCCCTGCAGCAGCATAAAATGTGATAGGATTTAGGAAGGACCCCAGGAAAGCAGTAGTGGAGTTTATCAGCTGTTTAGCCCTCAGCTGAGCAAATTGTCTTGCTCCTGATAATGCAAAGCCTGAGTGGAATGTGACTATTTGATTCACAAGTGCCTCTCCTGCCAAAGAAATCTCTCTCTTCTGCAGCACCAGCAGGCATGTGAAAGTGGCCAGGAGGGCATGAGGAGCCTGTTAAGGAAAAATGCCTCAGAATTTTAAGGTTTTACTCACTGATAAAACCAGAGCTATGGGATGTGATGCTGCAGGTTGCTGTAGGGAACTGTTTTGTCCTGGGTAAGAGGTTGATGTACACGCTGCATCTCAGGTTACTAAAATATTAAGGAAGATTACATGGCTTCCTCCATTTCACAGAGGCATTCTGTGACATCTGATCATGTTTGCCACTCATATGCAGGGAAAGTAGACTGAGCCTCCATGTAATCTCCCAGGTCTAAATCTCTTGCAGCAGTTTGCTGAAATAAACCCACCAATAGGATTTGCAGAGACAGAATGAGGGAGATGTGGATCTTAATACAAGCACAAAATGAAACTTTAAAAATCAACTAGCAGAGTAATGCTCTCAGCAATCACTTGAGGCTGCTTTGTAATAAATACCAGCAGGGATGTTAAGACACCAGGTGAAAAACTGTCCTCCAGTCTCATGGATATTACACACCACAGAGCTGGCTTGCAGCTGTCTCTGTTGCTGGTTTGGAGCTACCAAAACAATCAGCTAAAGTATCAGGAAATGCTTAAGGGATTTTGGGGTGATTTTAGTTCTAATAGTAGCAAACATTTAGAACCCTTCTGAAAACACTTAATCTGCTTAAGAGCTTTTAAGGTAGATTAGCAATATCCCTGCATTATAGCTGTCCTCTTGAGTATGCTGGAATATCCAACCCAGTGGCTCCATGGCAGCAGTGGGAATAGATGCCATGACCTTACCTAGGAAAAAGCCTTCATCTCTTGTAACTTGAGTTAATTCCTTTCTGCAACTAAGTTTAGGAACTCAATTCTGTGGTACTACGACATTAGCATCAAACCTTTTGATTTGTCCCTAATTTTGGATAAAGCTGTGATAAATTTCCACACCAGCCATTGCAAACCAGTAGGTAACAGAGCTTCACAGCACCCCAGGGTGTGTTACACAGGACTCAGTTATTACTTGCCAACCTTGCTAACACAGGGACAGTCCTATGAAGACAGAAGTTGTGAAATCAAATTATAGATAATTGAGTATTTAAGTGAAATGTAGCCAGTTCTCTGCAGAACTTTTTGACAGATTTACTAATACTTCATGTAGCTGCAAAAAAAACCAACAAAACCAAACAATCACTTACTTGAAGCTGTGTGTTTCAGGCTGATGAAATAACAGTTTTCTGCTGGAAGAAGCAGCACCCACCCAGGCTGCCACTTGTGCTCTTACTGTGGTATTGAACCATTGATGTCAATCATTTATTGATCCATTCACATGCTGTATTGGATTTTTGTGGAAAAATGATGCATTGCTATAACCTTCCATGAAGCAGAGTGATCTGGTTTGTGTTCAACTCACACAGAGCTTCTTGTAAGCATAACTTTTGCTTAAAATGTAGAGACCCTTTCCTGCTTGTCCTGCTGTGTAAGAAGAACATGCAGTTATCATGTCAGAAATACAGGTCTAGGATTTGTTTAACTTGTCTAAATCTGAACCCTGAGGTGTTCAGTCAAGTGAAAAATCTCATTTAAGTCTGTTCTCACAGATTTGGCATCTTTGGGGATGCCTGCTAAGCATGCTTAAAAGGTAATATTTTCTCCATCATTTGCTCAAAATCTTAATTGTTCTCTCTCACAAGTAATCTCCAGTCACAATACATTTCAATTTATGTAAAATTCATTTTCTTTTGTAGAATTTATTGTAGTCTGCATAAATAGGAGAGTTTGTCACTAGTATGGATGGCAGAGTGATTGTTCTGTTCCATGGCATGGTGAAAATCAATTGCCTTTTGGATTTCCTTTTCAAAGAAAGAAAAAGAGAGAAACAGAGCTTTTGACTGAGAACAAAGTAAGAATATTTCAGTCTTTCAGGATTTTTTGGACAGATTTAGCAAATGATGAAGAAGAGCAACAAAATTGCAGTTGGAACTGGTAGTCAGCTTTAGCTAATAATATTTATTACTCAGCAAAAAACATTACAAACAGCTGCTGCAAACATCAGGGGAGGTTTTTCAGATTGTGGAAGCACTTAATATTTTGCCCGTCTAAAATGAATGAATGAGAATGTAAGGATTTGGTTGGCCACAAGGGGGAACATAGGCAACAAGAATAGATTAAACATCCTGGCTGATCCAGTTTGCACATCTGCAATTTGACTAACTTAGCTGGGGTTAATTCTGAGAGAGTCTTAGAGCAGAGAGCAGAATCTGACCTGCTGAGTTGTAATATGACATTCCTATTTATCAAGAAACTTTTATTCTTCAGGAGGATGCATATCCATTTCTGTGATCAGTAGGGTTTCCTTAATTAATGTGAAACATTTGGATGTATTAATAGTGAATGTGAAGCTCCAAGGAGTTCAGGGTTGTAATAGGGAAATAAGTCACTAGAAAGGGATAAGGAAAGATGACACCAAATGGAGATGAAAAGTTTTCTGCTGTGCTAGCTTGGCCTTTCTGTCTGTGGAGGAAGCTACACAGTCACCACTTGGAGATCCTGAAAAGAACTAACAAAGCTATGTAAATATATATTATTTGCATTTTATTTCTGACCTAAGGACTAGGTAGTCCTTGCAGGTAGCTTTGGGAGCTCAGTAGATAACTGGTTCATCTGAAGGTTAGAATCCAACTTCTGTGGTCTGGTAAATGTTTGGCTGTGCAGTTAAAAAACAAACAAACAAAGCAACAAAGCAAACAGCAAGCCAATAACCTGATAACTGCTGCTCCTGTGTGTAGTTACATTTGGCTGATAACTCAATAACCTCTTTCAAACCATAGAATCATAGAACTGGCTGGGTTGGAAGGGACCTCAGAGATCATCAAGTCCAACCCTTGAACCACTCCCACTGCAGTTCCCAGCCCATGGCACTCAGTGCCACATCCAGGCTCTTTTGAAATATCTCCAGACATGGAGAATCCACTACTTCCCTGGGCAGCCCATTCCAATGCCTGATCACCCTCTCCGTAAAGAAATTCTTTCTAATATCCAACCTAAACCTCCCCTGGCACAACTTGAGACCCTGCCCTCTTGTCTTGCTGAGAGTTGCCTGGGAAAAGAGCCCAACCCCTCCCTGGCTCCAACCTCCTTTCAGGGAGTTGTAGAGAGTGATGAGGTCTCCCCTGAGCCTCCTCTTCTCCAGCCTGAACGGCCCCAGCTCCCTCAGCCTCTCCTCATAGGATCTGTGCTCGAGTGATGAGTTAGAAATAAAAGTACCTTTTTGCCAATAATCTTCCTTTCTCTTGTTTATTCGGTTTCTTTTCCATGTTCTTCACTGTGCAAACCCCAAAGGTCATTTTAAAGGATGTGGATTCCCTCCTTTATGTGGACACTGATGTCCTCTTCCTGAGGCCCATCGATGACATCTGGCACATCCTGAAGGAGTTCAACTCCACCCAGCTGGCTGCTATGGCCCCAGAACACGAGATACCAAAGATCGGGTGGTACAGTCGGTTCGCACGTCACCCCTATTATGGGACAACTGGAGTCAACTCTGGAGTGATGCTCATGAATTTAACACGGATCCGCAGCACTCACTTCAAGGTGAGAAGAAATAACAGCTGTTGCAGAAACTGATTTAGGTGTTTTTCACATCTGGTGAGACTTACTGTGAACTTTATATAGTTTTTACACCAGGACGAATCTGAATAATACAGACCATAAATAATTGGATACTAAAATTGTAGTGAAAATTATTACTAAAGCAAGTGAAGCTTCCTCAAGAGGCTGGAGCACTGAGAACCTGCAGATGAAGCAGTCTGTCAGTAGTAAAAGTGTCTTCAACATTTTGTTTTCCCTTGAAAGATACATGACAGAATAAACTCAAGGATCTTCAGTACAGTCACTATTGCTTTTAAAATTAGAAAGCTTGGTGTAAATATCTGGAGAAACTGATAATTTTTTGCATCTGCTGTAAATAGAATTTTGTGACTCCATGAATTGATACAAATGAGAAGGGAAGGAGTTTTTTTCTGACATGTCCCTCCTTTATGAAAGGCCTGACTTGTGAAATCTCAGCTTCACTGGGCATGTATTCTCTAATTTCTTAAAAAACCTTTATTTATCCCAAGTGGTCTTCTTCAACACTCAGGGACAGGGTTTCTTATACCATTACAGGAACAGCTTGACTAAAACCTGTTCACACTGTTAATATCAGAATTCCTAGGGAAGATAATATTTAGCCTTTATTTTTCTTCACTATTTTACCTCGATTTTCACCTTGCCCCTGCAGTTTTGCATTTTTCCACTTTTCTTCCCTCCAGTTGCTCAGAATAGGAAGATTGTGAATAGCAGGAGCTGACATCAGAGCCAGACCCAGGAGACCTTCCTTTCCTGTTTAGATAAACAGGAGCACACTCAGCTCTGGTGTCCCAGCCCTATCCAGGTCTAATGTTTCCTGGCAGTTCTTCATTTTTCACCTAGGTATCTGACATGGCATAGCAGGCTTAAAAGTATGTGGGTGCCAAATTCTGAAGCACATATCTCATCACTCTTCATGGTTTTAACCCATTTCTTCTTTTCTGCCCTGCAGAACAGCATGATCCCCAGTGGTTTGACTTGGGAGGAAATGTTATATCCATTATACCAAAAGTACAAAAATTACATTACGTGGGGAGACCAGGATTTACTAAATATAATTTTTTACTTTAACCCTGGTAAGTAGTGATTCCTGGAGTCAGGATTCAAGAATTTTCTTGAACTTGAAGAATAAAAAGGGGTGCTATTTGCTGCTTATGCATAATGTACTGTGGCATGAAGTTAATGTGTGAGTGCATCCAGGGTTTGCAACCTATGAAAATACTTCAGAAACTGGTGCAGGTAATGCTATAATTTTGAAATCCTTGCATCTCTCAGATGTTACAGGTTTGGAAGTACTTGAAGTTATTTCTCTGTGATCAGTGCAAAATGCTTACTAGGGGCTGAATTTACAAAAAGTGTCTTGTCACTTGTGGAAAAAGTCACACCCTTGAAAAATAAGGATGCCTGGAAATACACACTGATGAGAATATGTGTCCAGTTCCAGAGGAAATGAAGGACAAACCAGAGATGTTACAAGTTGTTTATCGGGCATTGTGCAAGGGTGACAGGCAGGAACCACATATGAGCCAGCAGTGTGCCCAGGTGGCCAAGAAGGCCAATGGCATCCTGGCCTGGATCAGGAACAGCGTGGCCAGCAGGTCCAGGGAAGGGATTCTGCCCCTGTGCTCAGCCCTGGGGAGGCCACAGCTTGAGTCCTGTGTCCAGTTCTGGGCCCCTCAGCTCAGGAAGGAGATTGAGGTGCTGGAGCAGGTCCAAAGGAGGCAACTGGGCTGGTGAAGGGACTCGAGCACAGATCCTATGAGGAGAGGCTGAGGGATCTGGGGGTGTTGAGGCTGGAGAAGAGGAGGCTCAGGGGAGACCTCATCACTCTCTACAACTCCCTGAAAGGAGGTTGGAGCCAGGGGGGGGTTGGGCTCTTTCCCCAGCCAACTCTCAGCAAGACAAGAGGGCAGGGTCTCAAGTTGTGCCAGGGGAGGTTTAGGTTGGAGATTAGAAAGAATTTCTTTCTGGAGAGGGTGATCAGGCATTGGAATGGGCTGCCCACTGAAGTGGTGGATTCTCCGTCCCTGGGGATATTTAAAAAGAGACTGGATGTGGCACTCAGTGCCATGGTCTAGCAACCGCAACGGTGGTTCAAGGGTTGGACTTGATGATCTCTGAGGTCCCTTCCAACCCAGCCAATTCTATGATTCTATGACATTTGGCTGGGCTGACAAGTACGTACATGAGAATCTTATTTCATGCTTCTGAATATGCTGTTTCCCTTCTTATTTGCTTTTCATTATTTCCTATGTGACCTTGTATTCCCTCAAGTGATCTTAAGAACAGGATAAGTGTGGATTTATCTTCATTTATTCTCTTCCCTTTTCTTTTTCTCTGAGGAGTCATTGTGTAGGTAATTGGATACACCCAAATCCAGGCAAAAGGAGAGAGTGAAGGGAAAGCAATAAGCTGACATCTGTTTACTGCAGATAGATGTCAAACATCAGTTGTCCCTGGCTCTCCATGTGTTACCCTCAGTCCTAGGGAAAAAGAAAATAAAGGTGGAATGAACCTTCATTATGAAATCATGAATTAATTTCCCAAAACAAATGAATGTTATGGGAACAAGTTCTGCTGGAGGAAGAAGATAAAGTCAAGATGAGTTGTGTAGTCAAACTCAGGCTGCTAACTTAAGCATGAAGGGAAAAAAAGAAAACAAAGATTGCAGAAGTATCTTCATTTTGGGATGAGAGCCTTTTCTATCAAATCCACATGCTGAGATTCTTTTCTGCACCATAGTTTGTCTTTTTCTTGTAACCAGGAAATAACTTTTTAAGGGTTATGTAACAGACAGCACAAGAAAAGAAAACAAAAGAACTGGATAGAGTTAAAACAGAAAAGTTGAGTTTCCTGAGTTTAGTTTAAACAGCTCTGGACAGTTGAGAGTGGCCTGGGAAGGAATCAGTTAAGGCTGCTGCAGGTGGCTTTTTAGAAGTGCAAGATTTGCGTTGGCTTAAAACTGCACAGAAACGTGTTACCTGGGGCCTGAAGGGATGCACCCTTTGTCCCATCTCCAGAGGCTGTTGTGATTAGGAATGGATCTGCAGGCTTGCAGAGCAGCTGGAGTTTGAGTCCAGCTGGGACAGGAAAAAATGCACAAAAGTGTCCTGGTGAGGAGAAGATCAAGAATACTCAAGGGATATATATGAAAGCTGCTGAGGACCTGACCACATCTTCTCCCCATAGTGACCTGCTGATGGGCTGGACGTGCAAACGTGTTCAGGGTTACTGAAAGGATCCCTCTGAAGTGCAACAGGGTTTGGATCAGGCCTTACAGCTCTTCCTGCCCTTTCAGCAGCACTGGGGAGTAACTCTGGCTCTGGGAGAGGTCAGACTGAGTGGGAAACACTTACAATTTACCTTGTCTTGAGCAGCCTCCTGCTGGAGAGACCTGAAGGGAAGAAGTGTTTCAGAAACTTATTGTCCTACTTCTTCAAGAACCACACATGACCACCTGCAGACTTCCTGGGAAGCTAAGAAAGGCCAAACAAAAAACTAAGTCTCCAGTGCTTCTGACACGACCTGCAGTGATTCATTGTACTCCATTTCTGAAGCAAAAAGGTCGCAGGGAGTGGTGTGGTTTATTACAAGCATATTGCAAATACTGTGGATGTGAGGGGAAAAAAATCAGTAGGAGAAAGAAAGCCCTTTTGAGAAATTAGGCTCAACTTTAACTAACTTAGACCTGTGAAATCAATGGCTGACAACTCTTTGAAGGACTGTGGATAAAACACACTACCTCATGTGCTCTGCTGCATCTCAGCATAACAAATTGTCATAGCCTCAGTGAAGGCTTCAGCAGCAAACTCAGGTTGTACTTTGCAAGTTTTCCCATGCTGTCTCCAAAAGGGTTCAGGCTTTTGCATGACCCTCACTGTTCTTTGTGCTTCCCTCATCACTTCTGTAACTCCAGCACCTTCTTCTCAGAGCAGAGGACCTGGTGCATGCTCTCTGGGTCTGACTGTGGCACTGTTAGCTTTCTAAAATGCCCTCTTGGCTTATGTTTGCCCCCAGTTTTTGTGCTGCTCTCTCTGTTAGCTGAAATCTGACAGTGCTGAGACTTTTCCAGTCATTCCCCAAGGACAGGGATGTCCTGTGGTAGCTTTGCTCGGGATATTTGCCCAAGAAGTAACCAAAATGTTTCTGATCATCAGTGCTTTTTCACAGGAATATACTTTAATTTGTTGTAGCTCTTGCCTGATGTGTTGTTTTGTGTTTTTTTTTCCCTCCCTTCCACCTCCCCTGGCACTGCCAGAGTGTCTCTACGTGTTCCCATGTCAGTGGAACTACAGGCCTGATCACTGCATGTACGGCAGCAACTGCAAAGGTGCAGAAGAAGAAGGTGTCTCAATTCTGCATGGAAACAGAGGTGTCTACCACGATGACAAACAGCCCACATTCAAGGCCCTCTATGAAGTGATCCGTGATGTAAGTGTTCTTTTATTTCAGTCCAGGGTATTGCTTTAACCAGGTCACCTGGATTGCTGCTCAGCAGATCAGCCTGAGCACAGCCCTGCTTTGTGTCGACCCCCCAGACACAAAATAAATAACAAGGTTGCTTTGGCCTGGCCTATCTTGCTGCATTCGGGGTGGTTTTAATGTTCCTCCTTTGTAGGACAGTAAAGTTCTAATCAAAAAGGCTGGGAAAATTGCTTTTCTGTGATAGTGAAGGTAGAGAAGGGAATTTGGAGTTCTTTCTGCTGGTACTGCAGCTCTGGTGCATAAATACCCAATGAAAGCTTTTTCCCCCAGAGAACCAACAGCTCCTGGGCATGTGGAAGGCACTTGAGTGCAAGACAGTCTCTGTTTTCACTTAGAAAGTTCTGTGTGTAAAACTCCACTTTCTAAAATATCTGTTTTGTTACAGTGTATCCCCCCTTTAAATGCAGACCCTAGAAATACAGTTTCTGGGAATTTGGCTACTTCAGGTGATAAACCCAGACAAACTTTGCTGAAAGCAAGCACCCTGTAGCAGAGTAGTGTTTGAAGTTGATGGCTGTGATGACTTTGGGAAGGGGAGGGAGAAGTCAAAACCCATGTAAGGTTTTATCTTACAGAAACTTCTGCAATGCCATTTTGTGATGACTGAAAACTAATTCTTTTTTTATTATTATTTCTTCAGTTTCCATTTGAAGACAATCTCTTCCAGTCTTTGTACTACCCTCTGCAGTCTAAGTTTCTGGATACAGTGCACACTTTATGTGGGAGAATTCCACAAGTGTTTTTGAAGCAAATTGAGAAAACCATGAAGAAGGTGTATGAAAATCGTGTCATTGTCTACTTGGGGGCCAACCACAGATACTAAATGTGGCTATATTCTCACACAGAGGTTTTCATTCTTGCATCCAGACCTTACAAAGCATCTGAATGAAGGGTATGACCCCTTTTACTGAAACTCTGAATTGAAATATTTTCCTTATTCCATTTCCTGCTGAAATTCTAAAAGCAGGGGAGATCCTAGAAACCAGCCTGAACTGTCCTTTCTTTTATTCTTTTCTTACACTCTGGTTTCAACAGGGAGAGTTGATGATTCTTACTTTTATGTGATGAGTTTAGTTTGGTTATTTGTTTAAGAACAGCTGTATTCACTGCTACTTTTTTTCAAATTGGCAAAAGCTAGTACTGAGGTTTAACATAGAAGTTATGGTTTGATAGATATGGAATATAACTCTGGATAGGGCAAATATTCTTGGCTGTTATGAGTATGCTGAACTACAGAAAAGATCACTCTTGTGATGCTTAACATTTACTGTAGTAAAGGGAAGATATTTGCTTAAAATTCCACTTCTGTCTGGAGGGATATTACCTTCTATTTTTCACATGTAGGACCTCAGATTTCTCTTACTTAAAAAGATCAGGGGAACAGAAGTGCCTATTTACTTTGTATTTTGCAGCACTTTTTGTCCAGCGATTGCCATTTTCCTGTTCTGCTCTTCAGTCATTTTGTGAGGATTTCTCATGAAGGAATTAGAAGGAAAATAATTGCAGCATAAATAGGAAAAGAGTTTGCAAGAAATGGGAGGGGATGGAGTGGAAGCTCTGGTACCTGCACAGCTGAGGGAGAAGAGAAGGAGGATTCTTCCTCGCATGGAGTACAGGCATGGTCTTCCCCTCCACTATCTTAGTTTTAGGAATGTGTTCCCTAAGTGGGTTGTACTAATTACATTAGACACAAGAATATTGTGAACGAAGAGTACAAAACCAGGTACAACTGTTTCCTCTTTAATTAATCCTCTTGAATTGCTTTTTACTGCACAGTAACAATGGTTTACCACCAAGAACCATTCTTTCATCCTGCACTGGGAAACTGAGAATGCTGCCTCTGACCCCCCTTTTCTGCCTTGCCAGAAACCTGGGGCACAGAAATGTCTTTCTGGCACTTTCATTCCTGGAAGCAATGTTTTGTGCTAGGATCATAATGAATACTCTTAAAGTGGAACAGGTTATCAGGTGGCTTTTTTTATTTAAAATACTTCACTGAATTTGGGTTTTGAAAGCCTGATGATCATCTGAGGATGAGCACAGACAAGAACTTACTAAAACTGGAAGTAGCTGGAAGGTGCTTGGGACAAAGTCAGTGAGGAAGTCAAAGTGAGGACACTCTTAGAGAGCAGTGATTTAAGAGCAGACTCCCAGAGGGCATTTCCTAAGCATAAGCCCTGCAGGATGTACAGCAGAGAAACTGCTCTTACTTTTCAAGCCTGTTCAGCAAAAGAATTATCTGTTACTTAGAACTCCTCACTTTTATATCTGACAGGAAAGTATGAGAGGGGTGAGGAGAGTGAGATACACGAGAGGAAAACTGATACAGATTGGCTATGGTGTACATGTAACATCCATTTATTGGAGATAAATATTTGGGGGGGTGTGGAGGAGAGGAAGGATATCTTTCCTAAATAAAAAGTAGGATTTCTGAGGAATTGCAGTTTTGGGTGTTCCCACCCTATCCAGTCAGAACTGATCCAGAGTTTCATAAGAAAACAGACTCCAAGAGAAAGTCCTTTTTTAGCTTGCACATTCCTCTCTCCTTGTGTGGCAGCTCGTGAGGGAAGGGAAAATGCAGACCTTGCTGGCATCTTGGGCTGCCAGATAAGCAGCCTGTCCCCAGGATGAAGTGCTGACAAACTTTTTCCAGACACTTGTGTGTGAAAATGTCTGTGACACTTCCCTAAGTGTGCTGGGTGACTGACACCACGTGGCAAACAGCATCACTACAGAGTCATCTGAGCAGAGGAGGTGTTAAGAGAGAGGCTTGGAACAAGGGACACACAGTCTTGGTCCCAGCAATTTCACTGCTGGTCTGGGCCAGTCCTCAGAGGCATGACAAGCAAACTGAAATGTCTGTTCATGGTGCTGCAAATTCTCATCAACAATTTGTCTTTCTGACTCAGAGCATTCTCTTGCAGCCTTGGCCACCTACGTGGAAACTGACAATAGAGGCAGCTCTGCATCTATTTGGACTGAAAGCCTGGGACCCAGAAAGACATTTAAACTTAGGTGTAGATGGTGCTCTCTAAGATGTTGCCTTAGGATTGCGGATTGAAGTTGTAGTTGCCACTTAAAACCAACAGTATGCTTCTAGCTACAGAGAAGTGCTTGGAAATGTAACCCAAATCAGCATGGAAGGCTTCAGAACCAGACAGCAACAAAAAGGAAAATGAAACATGCTGGTTTAAAAGGCTGAAGGCAATATGAGTCTAATTAATGTATGAGAGGTAAACCTTGCAGGCCAGCAGTGCTGAGAACTTGTAAAAAATGTTGTAAGAAGTACAAGCTTGGGGTTTGTTCCTTACTTTCACGTATCAGGGTAAAGCTGAGTGTGGGTTAGGTGAGGATAGGTGAGGTGTGTGCTGGGCACTCTGGGTTCCTCATTTCTGTGATATCTGCAAGGCACAGAAAGCTGCAGAACAGAAGTCTTGCTGCCCAGACAGCTTCAACCCTGGTGCTAAGGCTCTGAAGCTGAGGAGGCTGTGATTGTGTAAGCTGTGATTCAGCAGAACCCTGCAACTGTGGACACAGGAAAATGAAGGAATGGAATTAATCCCAAAACAAAGGCATTATTGCATATAGAATGACTAGAGATTAAACCAGTGCTTTTTATGTTTACAGGAGGTGCTACATTAGTTAGCAAGAACTGTGTTATGTTCTCAACAGCTGTTAGGATAAATGAAGTATATGCTTCAACATGAAGACTTTTCTTTGTAATATCAACTTGCAGGAAGAATGGGGGAGGTTCCCCCCCTGCTGTGCTTTTTCTGAGGAAAAAAGGCTCTAATTTGGGCTCTCCAAAGTGTTTTAAAACAATTATGTAACACTGATTTTTTTGTTGTTGTTGTTAGAATTATTAATTTATATTTTTATTATGCCTTTCAAAACCAAGTTATACTTTGGTTTTAGCAGTAGCTGATTTAATATTAATCCATAGAAACGAGTTTTCATTCATTTCATATTTCATACTTGTGACTAATTCCGTGCTATTTAGCCTTCATTTATTTTAATAATGGGATGTGTAAATACTTATATAGACTTTATATCCTCATTTCCACTTCCTCTCATGTACTGTAGTTATTTCCAATGGTATAATGTAACCAAAACACCTTTGCTAATGGAACACCTTGAGCAGAGTCATCCCAACACAGGAGGGGAAATGAAAATAGTTTTCTTCACATGAATAAAAGCTCCAGCACATGGAGTGCTTTGATAACAAGGAATCACCTTTCACACTGAGAGAGGAACAGCAGGCACAGCCCACACATTGGTGCCAGAGTTATTGAAACTTCCCTCACCTAAAAAAATATTTGATACTCTGGATGCTGCCTGCCTTGTATGCAATGTGGAAAGTAACCAAGGCCTTGCTCTGACAGCATCACATATTCAGGTTTTTAATTTGCTGTGGTATCCCTAAACTTGCTGAAGATAGATAAACAGGGGCTTTGTGTTAAGAGCTGCTGAGCACCCCCTTTTAGCCTAAAACTGTTTCATAAAGTGTCAGGTTCCCAGTGCATGTTGTACAACAGAGAAGTGCCAGAGTGGGGAGCATCTGGTTGCATCATTTATATAAAGTCAGAGTTTTTCTGGGCTGTTTGCCTGCTTACTCCAAAGTGGGCTTACAGAGCTCTGCTATTCTGTCACAGGTGAAAACTGGAAACTATTCTGTGTGTCTGTGTGTGTGTGTCTGTGTGTGCACAAGAGGGTGTGTGTAAAGAATTCTGTCCCTTTCCTCTTATCACTTAAATTGCTTGTGTATTTTTATGTGACAAGTGCACCAATTGTTTATAGCTCCCAAGGAGGCCCAGCAGTGCATTTCTGTGCTAAGATCCTTTGGCTTACAACACAAATAAATGAAGTTTTAACCAAGCTCTGTATTTTGATAGTTTTCTTTTAAATATAAGATTTGTGTGTGTGTCCACTGGGTCTGGTAGGGATGGAGTTCTGTATTGGTGATGTTAAAGTGTAGGCACATGGGGTGTGTCTGCACTGAGCACAGAAGAATGTTTCTCTTCTACAATTTGATTCTTACTGTAGTGAAACAGGATTAGATTGGATATGTTACTGAGACAGACAAATAAATAGATTTAATTTTCCTTCCAGTGCTGCTGTGTCATGCTGCACAGCTGTCTTACAGCAACCATAGACCAGAACCTGCTCTCAAAGGAAACTAAAGTTTTACCTTATACTCTTAATTTTTACTGTTTTTACCTTCTGCTTTTTAGAAGATTGTGTCATTTAGCATCACCCCTTCCCCTCTTCTTGTATTTATTTTTTTCACACTCTTCTATGGTGACTGCTGTGATATCCTTTCTTTTGCTCAGACATCTCAGTGTGGCACAAGCTTGTGAGCTGTCTATTCAGCCAAACCAGTCCCCTGCCTGGTGATGAAATTGTTTTCTTACTTGCTCAACTTGCTCAACTGTATGGTATGCTGGGCTAAGTCACACTCTCTTTGAAGTCAAGAATAAAACTCTCCTTGATATTCAGGAGAAGAGCTAAGGCCAGCTGTTAAACAGAAAGCCCTGCGTGCAGCATCTCTTCTTCTGTGGCCCAGGAGGTGTGTGCTCTCTCCTCTTGTGTTTGCTCTGTGATGTCCTGACCCCAGGTTGGTCACTCACAACCAGTGCTGCAGTCAGCACTGTGGGAGCAGGCAGAGTTTTTCCAAGGCAGAGGTGATGTGGGCACAGCAGCACACGGGGTGGGCATTTACCTCTTGCTGGGGAATCAAGAAGGGACCTGAGTCATGACTTCCCACATCCCCACTGCTGGATCAGTCTCATCCTGTTTGCTGCAGCTCTTCTATTTGGAGCAACTAAACTCTCAGTTCACTGAATAAAGGCCTTGGAGCTCAGCTGAGGGACCTGGATGCTGGAAAAATCTCTTTTCTCCTGCTCTCACTCCTCAAATCCCAGAGATAACCATGGCTCAGACTCCAGGAGCACTGAGTCTAAATGGAGCTCAGTATCATTTTATGTTCATCCTCATAAGTGTGATCCTGGTAGGGATAACTTCTCTACGTGTTCTGTGGCATCTAGAGATGGAAATAAAGTACAACTAACTGAAACAAACAAAAAAAAAGTGAGACTTTAATACTGCAATAAATCTTTACACTTTATCAACTTCAGTGCAAACTGTTGATCGTTTAATTTCAAATAATTTCCTTTCATTGCTTGAAGAAGAGACTTCTCTCCTGAGATACAGATACCTATAACCATGAAGGCGACAGATTTCAGGGGATGTTTCACTCCTTTCCATCAGATAAAGTCAAATACACTGCTAGTAAATAGACACCAGGTACCCACCCAGACATGGGTGGCAAAACCAACACGGGAAACATTCCCCACTCTGCTCTTGAGGTGAGTGTGTGTCCACACTGGGATCCAGAAAGTCCACAGAACCATTGCTGGCATGAGATAAGGAATTGCTATTTGTGCTTCAAAAGAAAGACTCATGTTTGGAACTTTTGCTTTGCTTCTGGATCAGAATGAAAAACAAACTGTCAACACCTCCTTTGAAATGAGAATGAAAATTGAGACAAAACCAAAAGAGAACCAAATTAAGATTAACAGAGCACTTTATCAATGTTTTCTTTTGAGGTAAAATATTTTGGGTTGACTTCACGTTTATATAAATGTACCATAATTGTTTATGTTATTTTGTGAAAACTACAATAGAGTCCAAAAATGTGCAGCAGCTGTCTTAGAACTAAAATATTTTCGGCATGCTGAAATAAAGACACCCTTTTTTTTAAAGAAAAAAAGGCATCTGCTGACCTGATCCTGCAGAAATGTCTTTCCATAGAAGGGACACAGTTCCCAAATCTTTCTGAAACAGGTAAATTCCCTGCTCTCAGGGTACACTCCTTTGGAAAAAAAGAAACAACTTCCTCTTCTGCTCAACACCCCTCAAAAGGAACCTGTGTTGAATGCTGACCTCCTCACACCTGAGGCTCTGGGTGAAAACACCAAATCTGGTTTTAATCTCAACCATCTTGTCATTTGTAAAGCAGCCTGTGAGAAGCTTTCTGTCCTAGGGATACACTGGGAGGGAGATGTGAGAAAGCAGCTTGGAAAGAAAATTGCCCTGGTGTCAGATTCATAAAAAAATAAAAAAAATAAAATCAGGGGGACTTGAGAAGTGTTAGAGGAAGGGGCTGATTTAGGAGAAGCCTAGAATGTTCACCTCATCTAACTGTTCCTTCCTTTTTTTTTTTTTACCTCTCACTGTTGGTACCTTTTCAAAATAAATCCCAGCTTGCATAAGAACAACCTTCATGTTTTCAGCCTTTTCTGGAGTTATTCTGACTTTCTGACATTTCAGATCCTTCCAGCTCTATAAAAAGCTTATTAAAGATTTTCAGATGAAGGACATAATTTGTCTTGATGTGTCTAGGAGGTACTTCAAAGAAAAAACAAATAACTTCTTCATTCTGAATGGTTCAGAGACGTTTTTGGTGTAATGCTCTTGTGCCACACTTGTGTTTCTGTAGTTATAAATTAAAACCCCCCAAAACAAACCCACTAACCTCCTTTTGTAAATCCTTTGATGTGTGTCGATGTACGATGCTTTCTAAAGATCTAAGTGGGTCAATTTTTTGGATTGTTGATTGTCAGTAAATGCTCCATAAGCAGCACTGGGAACTGACACACAATGAAACCATATTCTGTGTGTGTGTTTTCATTCCAAGGTGTGACAAATACCTTAGGAAGAAGAGTAATTATAATTTGTTTCATTAATGAAGAGAGACAGGTATGATTGCCTAACTGGTTTGCATGAGATCACACAACAAATCAATGAGGAAACTGCCAAGAAGCTTTTTTTCCCATGGTCTAGGGTTATATTCAAATATTTCCCTCTTTAAAGTGGAAGGAGAAGTTTTTTTGTGAATTGAAGCATTTTTCAGTTAGTTTGGGAGGTGTGGGTTTCAAAACATAGAATCATAGAATCATAGAATTGGCTGGGTTGGAAGGGTCCTCAGAGATCATCAAGTCCAACCCATGAACCACCGTTGCAGTTCCCAGCCCATGGCACTGAGTGCCACATCCAGTCTCTTTTGAAATATCTCCAGACACGGAGAATCCACTACTTCCCTGGGCAGCCCATTCCAATGCCTGATCACTCTCTCCGTAAAGAAATTCTTTCTCATCTCCAACCTAAACCTCCCCTGGCACAACTTGAGACCCTGCCCTCTTGTCTTGCTGAGAGTTGCCTGGGAAAAGAGCCCAACCCCCCCCTGGCTCCAACCTCCTTTCAGGGAGTTGTAGAGAGTGATGAGGTCTCCCCTGAGCCTCCTCTTCTCCAGGCTGAACACCCCCAGCTCCCTCAGCCTCTCCTCGTAGGATCTGTGCTCGAGTCCCTTCACCAGCCCAGTTGCCTCCTTTGGACCTGCTCCAGCACCTCAATCTCCTTCCTGAGCTGAGGGGCCCAGAACTGGACACAGGACTCAAGCTGTGGCCTCCCCAGAGCTGAGCACAGGGGCAGAATCCCTTCCCTGGACCTGCTGGCCACGCTCTTCCTGAGCCAGCCCAGGATGCCACTGGCCTTCTTGGCTACCTGGGCACACTGCTGGCTCATGGTCACCTTCCTGGCAATCCAGACTCCCAGGTCCCTTTCTGCCTGGCTGCTCTCAGCCACTCTGTGCCCAGCCTGGAGCTCCCCATGGGGTTGTTGTGGCCAAAGTGCAGGACCCGGCACTTGGCTGTGTTTAACCTCATCCCATTGGGATCAGCCCAACTCTCCAGTCTGTCCAGGTCCCTCTGCAGAGCCCTCCTGCCTTCCAGCTGATCCACACTCCCCCCCAGCTTAGTGTCATCTGCAAATTTGCTGATGATGGACTCAATCCCCTCATCTAAATCATCAGTGAAGATATTAAACAGAACTGGGCCCAACACTGATCCCTGGGGGACACCACGGCCGCCATTTTGATGCAGCCCCGTTCAGCACCACTCTCTGGGCCCGGCCCTCCAGCCAGTTCCTAACCCAGCACAGGGTGCTCCTGTCCAAGCTGTGGGCTGATACATGCAAGCTTTTCCTAAGCTGAGCTTCATCCTAAAATGCATTTTAAATAATTTTTTTTTACCACAAAAAATACCCAAGTCACTTGTGTGCTTTCTTTGCTTTATATCCATAGAAATCTTACTGGGTTTTGGTTTGTTCCTGCTCCAGAGATAGTTCTATTTTCCTCAGAAACTGTTAGCTTTAGTTTGCATGTCTTGAAACATTTTCCCTGAGAAAAACCCCAAGAAACCAACCAAAATGCAGTGTTTTCATTAATTCTACACGTCTGTTGTTGAATTTTGAGGCCCTCCTGATAGTCAATGTTTGTCTTTTTTCTTTTTCTTTCAGAAAAAATTATTGCCATTTAAAAAGCTTTTATAGGTGAGTCATTTGAAAAACTTTCAGATACAATTTGCAAGTGTATTACTTGAAAAAGTTTGTTCCATTTTCTTCCAAAAGAGGAAATAAATGAATCAGAACAAAACCAGAGACTTTTTTTCCCCTGCCAGGCAGCTCCTGCAGAAATTATTCTATCAGCTTGGATCTCACTTTCTGGGACAAGATCTGTGTGGAGCTCCAGTGTCTTTCCTACCCTCAGGGCTGTATCTGTGTCAGAGCAGCACCAAGGAAATGTGTCCCTGGTAAATAGCAAAGATGCAGCAAGTCAGCACCAGAATCAAACCTCACCTGCTCTTTTGTGGGTGCAAAGAAGTGGCTCTAAAGTACTTCAGAAGATGGTTGAGAGTGTTTTGTGCCATTTTATATTTCTGTCCAGAATTTACTAGAAGAATTTAGAAAAAGCATGATTTTTTTTGTTTGTTTCTTTGCCTGCAGCTTGCTTTTTTAGTGAAGAGCTGCTATGTTGTCACACTTTTCAATTATAATTCTAGGTATCTTGGGGACTACTGCTTTTTTTTTTTATTCTTTTTCTATTTCAAAAGAACAGGCAAATAACAGCTTTTAAAATCGACAGTTAGGGGCTTTATTTTATTTTATTCTGTTGGTTTTGGTGTCCCTGCAAATGGAACGAGACGTTGTTTAAGATGATTGCATTTGCTCTCCCAGGACTTCTGAAATAGGTTGTGTAACTCCACCAGACTTTAATATACATGTTTATGCCTCTTGTTATGGCTGGTGGGATTCTTTAAGACCAATCATGCTGCGAAATGCATTTCCTTGGGAAGAGCTGAAAATTGAGAGCATGTGACCAGCTCTGAGAATTATTAAAAAAAGAGAAAGCTGTGCTTGGGGTGGTGAGTTAATGAGATATCTGGGGGGAAAACACAGCCAGCTGGCCTACAGAAGTTATTTAAGAGGAGTTCTGCTCTAGGAAAGGTGTGTTCTCCACTCTTCTGAAGGTTGCAAAGGAGGTAAGCAAGTCTTTTTGTTACTTTAAACTACACGTTGATAACACTTTTGAAATTAAAAGTGGACCTTGAGGAAAACTATTCTCTTTTTTTTTATTGTTGGTGCAACTGCACACAGGCCCCAGCACTGCCCTTTTTAACCTGGTGTCCACCATTCACTTTGTAAACCTTCTCCTGTCCTCTGCCAACTCTTTTCTCAACACAGCTCTGCCTGTGTTGAAGAAATTGTTTAGTTTTGGGTTTTTTTCCCACTTATTGACCATGAGGAATGCCCTCTGGTGGGTCTAGGGAAGATATTTTAAGGTGTATTAAGAGTATTATTGTCTAATTGTAAAAGCAAACTAATGTTGCTTCAGTTCACAGAGATACCTAGTGCTAAAAGAGGTGCATGTGCTGCAGAGGCACTGAGAGTTGTGGTGGCAAGGGCAGGATGGGCAGTAATGAAGATTGTTAATGGTGATTGTGTCTCTATGATGAACAAAGAGATCAGAAGAAAAATAACACCTAAATTCATCATGGTTTTCATGGCAGCTCATGCACTGAGGTTTGTTGAGTTTTGATTTGTTTTGTGTTGTTTGGGTTATTTTCCTCTGGAGGTTTGGGCAAGCTGTATCTCCTTTATTTTTCTGGTCATCTCTGTAGCAGTTTGTTGCCTCCAGGTTAGAAGGGTAACTCAGCCCCTTCCTCACACACTCAGGCTTCAGGATCCCTACCACTAAAATCCACATTTGGCCCTGCTGGGTGCCCTGGACAACGAGGCCTGACCCCAAAAGTCAGTTTTTTACCCCATGCTGCCACTTTTCCTTCCTCCTGCTGACCATGTAGAGGGAGAGAGGCTTGTGGAGGTCCTTTAGCTCCTCACAGCCTTCATAAAGACCCCAGAACTTTCTTTGTAAGGTCTGCTTATTTTAACAGAGGTTTTTGCAATAGCATGAAATGAGATTTTTGTTCTCTGCATCTGTAAATATGAAACCTGAAATATCTCTACCAGCATTGTCATCCTCTGAGGGTCAAACAGACCTAAAGTGCTCCTGATGTTAGAAGCCATACATTTAAAAAACAAAATATTGGGGTTTCTCCATCATGCAGTTGCCAGCGGTGATGATAAATTCCCCAACTTATGGATCACTTCCTGCGGGATAAAATCAACCCAAGGGGTCAGAGCCAGCAGCTGGCAGCACGGGAATGCTTGCTATGGGTGCCAAGTTAATTTCTTAGCCATTTGTAGAGCCCCCCAAACCGGGTGACTTTGCTGTGACATTAGCAGCATTTCTCAGAAATTAAATATGGCCGTGTTGGAGACTTTTGGTTGTCAAGAGCGGACAGTTTGGTACCAACTTCAGTGCTGTGAGCTTTTTAGGGGATTGCTCTGAGAGGGTGGAGCTCTGGATTGGGATCATTCCCCTGTTGGCAGTGGGAGAAGCCGGGATGGGGAGGACGGACACCTCGGCACACGTGGCTGTCACCATGCGCGGGCCTCAGGAGGAGACCGGGATGGGATCCAGGGCTATATCAGGATTTTACCTAATAGTAACCACCTCAGATGTGCCAGCTCACATGTGCCTAGAATAACAGTTGGCATCAGTACTTGGCTACCCTATTTACAACTTTTTTTGTGTTCAATTAGCGTTTCCCTTTCCTTCCAGGAACAGCCACCACATGTCCCTCAGCTCTGCCCCAGTGCTGAGGGGGGATGAGCCCACACATGGCTGTCAGGACAGAGATCTCAGCCTCTGCTTTGGGGTTCCCAGCTCTCTGCCTTGCCTTGGAGGTCTTGTCCAGAAGGGACTGACAAGACACTGCCAGGACCTCACCTTCCCTTGGGGAAGAGTTGCAGTGGGAGAAGGCATCACCCCCAGGAACATGGGGGTGTGTGCGTGTGGGATGAGAGCAGCAGTTGGGCACAAAAGGGTGGGAGAGTGAGGCGAAGTGAGGACAAGAGCTCCTTTTTGAGAAAAAAAGGCGGGCTGGCACATCTGTACACACACATACAGCAGATTTAAAGGCGGGGGGAGTGAAGATCCATTAACCTCAGACTGAGGGAGGGGAAGGAAAGAGAAAGCCAGGCGCATTCCCTCTCCCCTGAGGCGCCTGTGCGGGGCGGCGTTCCCATCCCCTTTCCCGAGGATCTGCGCGGTGAAGCGGGCGGGAAGCCCCGGCCTGAGGAGAAGGGCAGCGGACGGAACCTCCTTCCTGCCCGCTCGCAGCCGCCCCGCCCCCGGTGGGACGGAGGGAGGGAAGGGAAAGAGGGAAGGGGAGGGAAGGAGGGAAGGGGCGGGGTGTCGGGGCCGCGCACGGGGACGGCCCGGGCGCCATGTTGGAGGGTTGCTGAGCTCGGGGTCTGTGTGTGTGTGGGTGCCCGGCGGCTGCAGCCCCTTTGCTGCGCGGGGTTTGGGGGGGGGGGGCTGGAGGAGGGGAGCAGCGCCGAGCCGGGGGGAGACGCCCGAGGCGGATCATGGACATCGAGAGGCTGCAGGAGGCTCTGAAAGGTGGTGCCGGGGCTTGGCGCGGAGAGCTTTGGGGAGAGGGGGTGGGGAGGAGGGGAGGGAAGCGGTGTCCCCATGCTGAGGGGGGGACGGGGGTTTGCCTCCCACCTGAGATGATTTTAGGGGGAGGGAGAGCCCTTAGTTGAGGGCGGCAGCTTTACACCCACTCCCCTCCCCTACCCGCTGGGGCTGAGGGTTGGGGGTCCCTGTGCTGTGGGGAGGGGGGGGTCCCGCAGAGTGGGAAGAGGCTCGGGGACTCCCGGTGGGGAAGGGGAGAGGTTGAGCCCCTGATCCCCGCTGCCCTCGGCTTCCCCCGGGCTGGGTGAGGGGGAGAAGCAGCAGTGACCCCGCCGGCTCCACTCCTGCAGGCCCGGGGCTCCCCTGGCCTGGCGTGCCCTCTGCTCCCCCACATCCCTCCTTCCCTCCCTGCCTTCCTTCCCCTCCTCCTTCGCCCCTACCTTATATTTTTCTCCTTTGCCAGTCCATTTCTGTGCTGGTTTTCCTGGCTGGGTGCAGCCTGAGGAAATCGGCCTCCTTCTCTGTTGGAGCTGCTCAAAAGAAGTTGCAAATCAACTTCGGCTGCTCAGATGCATGTAGTTTCTCCACATGAAAATATTAAGTGTTTTACAGTGCTGGGAAGCTGGTGGTGCTCTTGGGGAACAACTGAAGCTTTGTGAAAACGTGAAAATACTCTTATGGGAGCTATACTGATCGCTAAAGCAAATAAATCGCTAACTATGATTTTTATTTCTTTTTTTGTTGTTGTTGTTCTGTCCTATGTTCTTTTACCATTCTTTTTGTGTCTTTCCCACGCCAACAGATTTTGAGAAGAGAGGAAAGAAGGAAGTGTGCCCAATCCTGGATCAGTTTCTTTGTCATGTTGCTAAGACTGGAGAGACGATGTAAGTGTGACTTTTTGGTTGCAGCTTGCACCATTTCTATATTCCAAGTCAGTGAGATGCTACCTGGATTTTCATTTTGTCTGTAGGTTGCTTCACTGGGCTAAATAAGCTTGCCTTAGCTCCCATTTAATTTTGGATTGATTAGTTTTGTTTGCTGTTAAGTGTTTGTAGTTAAGTGTTATCTCAAAGGGATTCTTTCAGTACAGGCGTTGTTCAGTGGGGGGTATCTGTCAGGTCCCTTTACAATAAACCTGTTGCTCTTTGTACTTTTTTATTTTGGGGGTGACATTCAGTTTTGTTGAACGGAAATTTTGTTTCCCTGTGGCAACGCCTGTTGCAGCCCCTGTTGTGCACTGTATCCAGCAGCGTTATTTACACAAAGATCCGAACGGCACGGATGATTCCTGCCTGGGCTTTGTACCCTGTGCAGCGTGTCCAAGTCAATTTGATGAAGAAGGAGGAGGAGAGAACCACGGAGGTGCTTTCTGCAGAGAGAGGGACAGCAGCTCCCCCGCACTCCCCTTAGCCGCTCCTTTCCCAGCTCCCACAGGAGTTTTCCTGGGAAAAGGGAAGTTCCTGGGCTGCCTTTTCCCGGTGTGCCGGGGCTGGGGGCAGCCGAGCCCCACGCTCCGTGTCCGTGTGAGCGCTGGGTGAGTGACTTCCTTGGCGGCTCAGTATTTGGCAGGAAGGGGAAAGGCTTCCCCGGGTGCGTTGCTATAGAATTGCTCACTTTCTGGCTCCCAGGCTGCCTCCTTGTTTTTGAGGCCTAGCGCCAGGCTGCAGCAAGCGATTCGTGCCTTTTACCAGTGTTTTGTTAGCAAGCAGAGGTGGCAAGGGGGTTTGTTTGGGTTTCTTGAAGCCCTTTGGCTTGTGAGAGGTTTGTAGGGTTTGGTGGTTGTGGGGGTTTTTCTTTTTGTACCTTGCTGCTGCTGCTGGATTTAATGGTGTTGAAAGAAAAACAAGTTCTGTAATCTAGTTTGCTCTTGGGATAGAAAGCTTAGGCTTGTCTGTAGAAATACACAAGCTGTAATGCTTAGTATTTTGGTGTAATAACTATTTAGTGGTAGTACTTATTTTAGTATGGGTTTACCATGGTGTGTTTTGTCTGTATAATGTGTTAAATTTTTTTTTTTTCCTGTTTTGAAATATTTCTCAGGCAGCTTTTGCTGTTTCTGTGACTGGTACATATACTCCAAAGTAGTTTTAACAAGTGATTGTATAGGGGCAAGTTCTTGGGAAAATTTTTCCATATATGAAACTTGGAAAATGAATGCTTTGTTTTTGTGTAAATTTGGGGAATTATATTTTTTTAAATTATTTGATTGTTACAAACTGTTAATTAAACCTGAACAGGAGCCTAGCATCTAGAGCTCAGTGCAGACCCTAGCATTCTGTGTTTTCAGGGTTTCCTTGGTCTTTTTTTTTTTTTTTCTGTAGCTTTTTTCAGCATTCTTAAGCCTTTTAGTTGCTTTAAATTGTTTTTTAAAAGCTTTTGGATGTAAATATCAGAAGTATCTATTGTAATCTGAAGGCAGACATGGAAATATTGTTCCATGATGTTTAATTTGCTTTCTGTTATTTAACAAACCCTGTACTCAGCAAATATACTTCTGTTTTCACCAATGAATTTGATATGTTTCAAAGTTTCACAAAGAAATGAGTAAAAAATTGAAGTTTTATGGTAAGTTTTCATGTAAAGATTGGTGATAAACAGTATAAGAATCTAATATGTTTTTAAGCTAGTACAACTTGACCACTGTAAAAGTGCTTCCAAATATACAAACCTAGCAAATACAAGTTAATGCAAAATGATCTAAATATTCTTTATTTCCAGTTGTACAAAAGTAACTTTAATAGAAATCTAATTCAGTAATAAATGTATTACCTTGGAATGAGCAGATGAAATAAATATTGGTTCATAGTGATATGTTTTAGCATTTTAAGAAGTTCAGAGCTCAGTTTGGGGAAAAAAAAATGGGGGTGGTCAGGTCAGGGGTAATTACACAAAGGGTTTTCAACTGATTTATTGAAAAACAATGTATCTTACTCAGCCACAGCCTGTTCCTGAAGTAACAAACAAAAGCTACCCATGTCAGTGAGGACCAGGGCAAATAAGGACAGGTGAAATGTGTTGGATTTTTTTTTTCCAAGGAGAGTTAAATACTGTGTTCATGGGGCTTCTTTGTTTTTGAGCTTCCTCTATGCAGAATATTGATTTGTAGATACTCCACTGCAATCTACATTCTGGGTTAAATTTAAAATCCTCTCACCCCCCACCCAATGCCTCTTCTGGACGTAGTTGCAGCAGACCTTGTAAATAATTAGTAAACTTAGTTTGAAAGCGTGTTAATGAAGTAAATTACAGTGATTTTAAGGTTCTCATCTGAGCATTGTCATGGTACTCACAGCTTATTTAACAGAATGAAAGCATGGGCTCATGTCAGGCTGTTGGGTACCTCCCTGCTCCAGTTTGTTTCAATCTGCTTATTCATCTGAGTGAGTTAGGAACAGGTAGATGCAGGTTTGGGTTATGCTGTAATTTTACTAATATTTCTCCTGGCAGCAGTCTTGGCTGCTGTAGCCCTTGTGTCACTCTTTGAGTTGTGCTTGTTCAACTGTTTATGTAGCTGCATGGTAACGTGGAGCAGGAAGCTGCTGGCAGTTGTAAGGAACTTTTTTTTGGCAGTGCTGCTTTTACCAAGGTTCAGCTCATTGATCGGGTGTGTTTAACTGGGCTGTCAAACCCCAGCACGACTGAAGAGGCAGTGGAGGGGAGGAACAAAAGGTGAGAGTTGTGTAAGCCAGCACTGCAGCTATGATAAAGCTCTTCAGAGAGTCTTTATTGTAAATAGAGGTCTCTTTTGTTTACAAGGAGGGTCTGGAATAAAAATGTTGCTAAATTTGCTGACATTATCAGTGTAAATGTAGTGGTTTTATCAATACCTTGCAGGAAAACCCTGATGGTGCAATCACCTGTGTTAACTTTAACTTCATCTGTGAAGTTCAAGCTACCTTCTTGTGCAGAGTTAACCATTCACTTAATTATTTGTGAGAATATGGCCTGCATTTGCAAAAGCCAGTCTGAACTTCCCTTATTAGAGGTGAGCAGAAGCAGAGGTTTACTTGCTTGGGTACCTGGCAGTATTTTTGTTTCCTAATGGTTGCTATGGCAAGACTTAGCCTTAGGTGGAAATATAAAGTTTAGAGTTCAGCCTCTTTTAATCATGTGTTGGGTCCTAGGACTTTTTTCTTTTGAGATGACTGATACAGTCCTTAATTGACTTGACTTTTTACTAAGATACTAGCATGGAATTTCCTTGGTGAGATCAAGTGTAGTCAGGGAAGATCATTATGTGGAAGATCAACGTGACTTCAAAACTGATTAAAGGGAAGAGATATGAAATTTGTTAGTCTTAATACTTTACTGCATCTGAAAGACTTCTTTTAAAACAGGATATGCTTTTGCACTTCTTTGCATAAGAAATCTCCTTATCTATTCTCTAATAGAAACAGCTTTAAGAGAAGGGTACAAAAGTCACAGCTCTGCATTAGTAGCAGTGAAATGCAAAAGTGAAATATTTTTTGTTCTGTAAAGAATTTTGAAGAGTGGATATAAAGATCACTTATCTGTTGGGATCTTGTCTTGTATTTAAAATCCATTTTTTCTTACCACTTCTCTTGGATTCAAAGTCACTCTGCTCCTTCAGTAGTCAAGTTTCTAAACCATTTATTTAGGTACCTTAGCAAGTAAAACCAGGTTGTTGGGCAGGAGTGAAAAACTAGAATTTTCCTGTGGTTCTAAAGTAAAAAATAAAGCATAGAAAACAAAAGCAATGAAAAATTGTATTTCTTTGCATTTCCCCCACTCCTGCTCTGAGGCAGACAGCCTATAAAGCACAGTTTTTAATGGCTTTCTCTAGTGGAAAGTATAAATCAGATGCTTACTGACAGTGAATGAATCCAGCAATAAGTAGTAAAGTACAAAATCTGGAGAAATAGAGTACACAGGCAGGAGTGATTAACTGTAAAATAGTTCTAGGCTTAAGCAGAGAAGACTGAGCTGGCCAGGATGTAATGTAGTTATACCAGTTCTTGCCCTGAATTGCAGTATAAACTGCCATTAAAATACATGGGTTTTATTTCTTTGTGTAGTCAAATTCTTTCCTTAGAGTTTCCCTGGAAGCTCTGAAACATTAGTTTGCACCTCATCTAAGCTTAGAAACATTTAGTTGGGTTTTTTTGCCCAGTTTCTTTGAGGACCAACATAAATGCTTCTCTGCAAAGTTTGGGTCAAGTTTAATATATGGTTGTAGAGAAAATAGGAACATCTACAGTGTCATAGTAGAATAAAGGAAGTTGGAAATGACTTCTAGAGGTCAGACCCTGTACTAAGGGGAGCTAATTCCAGAATTAGCTTGGGGCTTTGTCCACCTCTTTTGAAATCTCCAGTGATGGCAATTCTGTGGCCTCTGTCACTACTTAACTGTGTGTGCTGGGAAAAATGTTACCCTTGCAGCAACTTGGAGCAACCTGGCACCACTGCCTCTGCCCCTCTGAAGGGAATCTGTTTTCATCTGTCCACAACTGCCCCTTCAGTGGTCAAAACCAGCAGTTTGATTCCTCTAGATTCCTTCTGTTTTCCAGACATGTTGCCTTAGCTTCCCTCTTAGGTTGTGTCCTCCAGCTTTGTTGATCATCTTGGTGTCCTGCTCATCTCTTTCTGCTCTCCTTGGCATTTCATGACCCCAGACCAGACACAGTGTTGTAGTTATGGGCTTGGAAGTGCCAGGTGGAGGGATGTCATCACATCCTCTGACATTGCAAATGTCACAGCAAGGACAGACTGACAGATCTTCAGCTTCCCATCTCCCAGCACAGGTCTTGACCCCAGAATTTACTATAATCAACAGATTGGAACTGGTTGCAGTCAGGCTTTGGACCCCATTGATCCCAACTAGTGTGTAGGCCTGATGAGGTGCTCTGCTGGGTCTGTAGCTACCCAGCTGGACTAAAAAGATGCTGTGGGAGGCTGTGGTGGCCTTGCTGAGGCTGAGGTAGCAGTGTTGGGTGCTCCTCCCTCAGGTAGATGAGGCAGGAGTGGCTGTTGGTCAATTATATAACCCTAAATGTAAGTTACATAACAGGAGATCTGTCAAAGATAATGACAAAAAGTGTTTTTGACCTTTTTCATACTGTTTTCTATACCCTATCTAGCACTGAATGTTTGTTATGATTTTTTTTTGGTGTGTTTGTTTGTCTTTAGACTATGTTTTTGGAACATTTATATTATTACAGCAGTTGAAACAGTTTGTCAGCTATAGAAAAGGAAATAGAAAATAGGAGTGGAGATATAGCACCAACAAACATATATGAGAATAAGTTCTGGTTCTTAGCTTTAGTGTCTAAATGATGCATTTTGAAGCCTTTTATAGTTAATTCCTTGTGTTACAAATCTATAGATTTTTTTCTTTTTTTTAGCCATATAGCTTTTAGCTTATTTTAGCTTAAATTTAAATCTACTTTTTCCTGTGTTATCTGTCCAACTAGCACTTTTCTTGTTTGATATCTATAATATTTTTTTACTCATTTGCAAATTTTGTTCCCATTTGGAGGCAAATTATCAGGAAATCTTCAGAACTACTTGGGGAATGTAATTCCTTACAGTTTTTTAAAACATGAAATAAAACAATCCTCAAGTTCCTGACATAATAAACAGGATAATATTTTCAGAAAGAAGTCTGTGCCTTTGTTAGCATAAGCCTCTTCCATTTCCATGTTCTCCATGAAGCAGGAGATGTGGATAAACTTCCTTGCATTGTTTCCTACTGTTATTCCTCACTCCATTCCAGTGAGTGGCTGGAATTATTCCCCACTAATTCCCATTCCACTGACGCTGTGTGTCCTGTCTCATAATCCATTCATGCCTCCAAAGGACAAGAATCTTGGCTGGAAAGCCTGCTGATTTATCTTTCTCAGGCTTCCTGGCTTTTTTGCCTATTAATACAAAATTATACATTTATCAGATGTACAGTTTTAGTAGTAAGGAAGTGTTGAGAGGAATCAGGGGTGATACAGATGAAATCCCTTGCTCCTTTAGGAAACACACTGTTGTAGTGTTTTATCTTAAATGCTGCCACTTCATACCTGTTGGGAGTGGAGTTTACAGTGTAAAGGTCACACTTCAACTACCATTGTCAAAGGTGTGTCATGAACTGATCATTATAAACTTCAGTCTCTGTAGAATACATGTGTGGAAAGAAAAAAAGGCAAGCTGCTCATAGCCATGCTAGTACATTTTTTGGGGTGTAATCTGAATTTTTTAACTGCAGATGTAACTGTGCATAGGCAGACTTTGATTTGTAAGTATTTCTCTCTTCCTGGTTGCTGTGTGCAGTCAGAGACAGTTCACTGTTAATCTCTGCCTCACTATTACCTTCATTTTTTCCAGCAGGCCTCTACTCTCCAGGTCCACGGTGGCCTTGCTACTATTTCTTTTGAAAAGCTTTCCCAGGTGTTTGGGTATTGTTCCACTCCATATTGCCCTTTACAGTAGCAAGAATATTTTTCTGTTTTGACCTGGTATTTGATGACCTTTTCTCCTGTCTATAGATTTTGGGAAGGTTTGTGCTTGATGGGGGGAAGGAACAAGGCAATAGTGCAGGTGAAAGAGAGGATCCCAAGCAGTTTGGGGGTCTGGAAGAGTGGTGGGTTGTCAGGTTTGTGGGTAAAATAGACTGCTTGAAGACAGCTGCAAGATTTCCATGAGTGCTGCAGATTGAAAATAGTTGCACAGGGTGCATATTCCTTTCTTCTGTTCTACCAGCTTTATGACTCAATATAGGGAAGATTTAATAGTATTATCTCAGTGTGATCTACTCTTATGTGAGGTCACCCGTGGATCTCTGTGCCCTGGTCATTTACCAGTGATAGTGACACCGAACAGATGAGTTACAGCATTTTTGTTCTGTGCTCAGTTTTTTCCTTTAAAATAAAAGGTACTTGAGTTTATGAGTTTTAAGTAACTATGTTTAGAAATATTACTGGCTTGGAAAATCCTGAGTCCTGTTTCAGATTTTCTGTGTCCTGTGGAGCAGCTCTGTTTTGGTGGAGTCAGCGAATACTTATCGGGAGAGATCAGAATTAGTCCCTTGGTGACTACAGATCCTACTTTAATGTCTCAATCAGCTGTCTGTTTCCATAACTAAGTCTTAATCTTTGTTGTTCCTGGCATTAGTAATTTGCAAGTAGCAGAGAGGTGAATGCTCATACTACTGAAGTAGATGTAAGTCTAATGTATTCCAGTTTCCGTGGTTCTGGAATGAGTTCGTCATCCTCACAAGAAGGAAAGTGAAGACTTAATTTAAGCTGACAACAATCAGTGAATGAAGATGGAAAAATACCTTCTGTACATGTGGGAAATACCAGTTTTTCCTCTTTTGAGCTCTGCAATGTATTTTTAATTAAAGTGAAAGGTAACATGAGGTCAACTACTGAAGATAAAACGTGAGAGCGTTTTAATTTTACATGAGTTACCAGGTGAAAGTGAACAGGATGCTCCCCCAGGAAGGGTGCTTGCCAGGGTGTTTTCTAACAGCTTACAGCAAAGCACAATGTTCCAGTAAATTCACTGTGCTGTATCACCTAAATTTTAAAATTTATTGCTCATTCAGAAACACCAATAAAGAATCTAGCACTTGCTTATGGTTTTAATTTAATGTTAGGTTGAAAGGTTTGTCTGCTTGCCAGAAGCATTTAAGAAGCTACTCTGCCTTGATGCTCGGGGGATTTTATTGTGTAAATCTGTTGTCATTGTTGGGAATTTCCCATGTTGATCTGCACTCTGTCCATGGTGAAAATAGCAACAGAGTGCAAAATGATGACATCGAAACTAATTGCATCGAAGCAGTAAGTATTCAAATAAAGCATGGGAAGTAAAAAAAGAAATTTAAAATCAAAAGCCTATTTGAAGCAAGAATGGAATTGAGGAAGGTATGTTCTTTTATTTGATACATGAGAGCATCTGCTTTAAAGGAATTGCTCTGCTGTCTGCTAGTCACATCACACATTCTTCCTTATCTGTAGCATAATTTTGTGGTTAGATGAGTGATCTGCTTCACCTCCCTGTGTGTGGGATCACAGGAGTGTGTGGGAGCAGCAGAGCAGCTGCTGCACCCTTTGGGCGCAGCCCAGCCATGAAGTTCAGTGTGTGGTGGGGTGGTGCCCCCTGCTCTGCACTGAACTCCCTGCTGCACCTCGGGGTAGCTCATCTGATTCAGGAGACTTCAGCAGTGCTGACTTGGAGCCTTAGAATTTTTCAGAGGTGTTTTCTGGAGAAACTGGAAGCCATTTCTTTACCCTTCATCACTCCTCCTTTAAGACATAGTCTTTATTATTTGTGTAATAAATAGTGAAATCGTAATTCCTGTACAAAAAGTAAAATGTCAAATGGCAATACTTGGATTTGGGGTTTTTTGTGTGAAAATGCTGGAGATTGTTTTACAGGCAGTTGTTAACAAAATTTTTGGCTAGTCCACCCCATTCTCTCTGCTTCTGTAATTCCAGGTATCCTTCTTTATATCCAGTCTGTAGATCTGAAATCAGGGTATTCTAAGTAAGGTAAAGATTAAAACAAAACAAGAAGTAGAGGCACAAGGCTTTGTTCAGTGTTTCTATCCAAAAGAACAGAGATAACTGAGGAATGACATGAATGAAAGGAAGAGAGTGGCCTCAGTTTCCCTCTCCCCAGAGGACTGCAGTCCCACCACTCCTCTGCACAGCCTGGGCTGCTGACTGCTGGAGAGGATCTCTTGGATGTGTGCTCTGGTTGCTGGGAGAAGTGGCATATTTGGCATATTCCATCTAGTCTACAATATTCCTGTTTGGATACATCTGGTACTGAAGCTGTGGAATAGCACACTGGACGGTGCACACCTTTCACTGGGGTTTAAACTGGATATGTGATTGCTGGTGCACTTCATTTTCTGTGCTTTTTGGCTTTTCAAATAGTTCTGGAGAATTCATTGAGAGGCCAGAATAGCAAAGGAATTAACTTGTTTAGATGGAACTTGAATTTTTCTTCTATCAGGCCAGTAAAATTACCATGTATAGAGTATATCTTCATCTTCTATGAGCCTTAGAACAAGGCACAAAAGAGAAGAAACAGTTATTAAAGTTGTCTAGTTATTTCACTTAAAAACACCTGCTTCCTACTAGTAAGTTTCCGTGGGAGTGGAATCTCAGTCCAAAAATAACTGGGGAGGAGGGGGAAACCTAATGTAAGTGACTCATGTATCTTGTTATATTTTAAGTAAATCTCTAATTGTCCTCTGGTTCTTTCCTTCTGTGTTGTGAGGACTTTGTCTTAAAATCTGTTTAGCTGAACATGAATTGTTTGGGTCCTAAATACACAATTTTGTACTTTTTATTTTCTTTCTGCTTTTCAGAGAGAGCTAATAATAGAGGGGTGGAGAGAAGGCTTAAGTTCTGATGTTTCTTTTATAGCCTGTTCAATGAGCTGAATCAGTCTGCTTGGTTTCCCTTTTAGTTTTCTGTTCTTTGTGGCATATAGAATTTCTCCAAAACAGATGGTATCCTCTTAAAATTTAAATCAAGTGATTTTGTAATGAACTCAAACACTGAAGTCTGAAGACAGCCATCCCACCAGGACTCCTGGGACTCTGAATGTTTTAAGTACATAGCTAGGTCTCTAGAAGCTTAACATCTCTTTTATATAATGTTTTTCTTAATTAAACCTGTAATCTGTGAAGCAGCTCCAGAAAGATTTATGAAATAATTGCAGTACCTTCATTTTAGGAGGCAGCTCTATTTCAGGCAATCTGAATTCTTCCTTCTGTTCTTCAGCTAATTTTTGGGTTTATCCTGCTTATCTTCCACGGGTCTTACTGAAGTTTGAAACTTAAAAATTTGGTGTTTCTCTAAAGTGAGTAAGCCATGTGTGCTGTCTTAGTGATACATCTTTTAATATGGTTGCTGAAAAGAGAAATGGGTAACTTGGTTGTTTTCTGGGCTTGTGCAGACTGGCAGTCCAATCTAAACATGATGTTTGGGATCACTGTTTTGCAGCAAGGCCTCCAAGTGTAGTACTAACTACCTAAAAAAAAAACAGTGGGGAAAACACTGTGTGTAGAAGGTAGGGACATTCCAATTACAGCTTTGTCTCCTTTTTTTTTGTTGTTGTATTTCTCTGATTCTCCAGACTCTCTGGTTCTTATTTTGCCTTTCAATATTCTATTAGTCAGTTTTTAATGTTTGTCAAATCTTACCCCAACACCTTTGTTAAAGGTTTCTGGATTTCTGCTCTTTTTCTTAATATTTCAAGTATATACCAGTCAGTATATACCAAAGGTCAAAAGAATCAAATATGAAAAATTTTCCAACTCTTGGAAGAAAATACTAGTTAATCCTCTGCCCTTGATACCTTGATAGTGCTAACTATTGACAGGAGGGTTTCCTCTCTTTCTCTCACTATTACAAACATTTTAAGTAAGCAGGAGATAAGGGAATGGAAGGAACTCTTTTGCATTCTGAGAGTGATAGGATCAGATTATTTCCATGTAATTTTGGTTTTGCTATGCTGTGTAAAGATGAGTTCTGTGCAAATCATGTTGGGAGAGAAGCAATCATAACTTCCAAGCAACTTTGTGCTGGTAATTCTTTTAAGTGAAAGCATAGCATCAGATCACTTGAACTGCTTTCTGTCTAAGGTGGCCTCTGTCCCTTGTGGAAAAGTGCTTTTTACTAAATAGATTCAGGGGGTTTCTAAATGCTGTTGATATTGCTTGGCAAACCTTTGTAGTAATGGATTAATTTCAACAGAAAATGAAGTAGTTTAAGTGCAGGTGTGAAATAGTTTGCTTTTATTAGAGAACAAAGTTATTTGGGGTTGTGCTCTTCCTTGTTTCCACTGTGGTAATTCTATTCTATGTCCCTTGTCTAAATTAATAAAGTCACTTCCATCCATGGTTCTCTGATATGTTTCTCATTTTTACTTAAATTGCAAGGTCAGGGACTGAATGCTGGTACAACATTGTGGTCTTAAACATCTTTCTTTTCATACCTTAAAGCCCAGTTATTAGCAAATATTAAATCTAGGACATGGTATCATGTATTTCAGTAGTGTACAAAGGCTGAATTGTTGGACTTTGTGTTAACTTCAATGCTTTCATCTGTTGCTTAAAGGTTCTTCTTAAGCATTTTTAAATTGTAGAGTTAAACAACCAGCATTACATTATCCTGGCAGAATGTATCTACACAGTTCTGAAGGGTGCTGTGCTTGGTTGCTTTTACTGCCTCTTTTTCCCTTGCTAGGTGCTATCTTTATAAAATCCATTTCATCTCTAATTTTCTGTATGTCAGAGGAAAACCTTTAGGCTGATACAGTGGAAGGATGTCACAAGAGCTGGTTGGAGGGAAGCAGAGGACTTAAGAAAAATGCCATTTTATGGTGATTTGCAGTGTTTGTGAGGCTGCAGCCCAGTTGGCCCAGGGGAGTTGTCCTTGTACAGGTCTGTTTACACAGGATGATCCAGAAATTGTAGTGGAAGGTGGTTTAGATGTACATAAACTTTTGAAGTTTTTATTCTCTGAAGTGCAAGTACAATGAACCAAAGCATTTTGGTTCAAGTGACTTTTTTAAAGCATTTTTTCTGAGATGTAAATTCTTTTCTTGGGGTGGTTTTAAAAGAGCTCCCCAAAATTGCTGGTACTAATACACAAGTTAGTGAGGTGGACAGGAAAAGCATGGTTTAGAAGACAAATGTGCATTCAGAGAAGTGATTATGTACAATGCTGAGTGGGAAGGGCAAGTATTCATAAACAAGTCAGCTCAGAAGAAAGCATGAATAATATTTTCTCCATGGAATTTCTTCCATTTGGTTCATTTAAAGTGTTTATCAGTTATTTTGCAGTGTGTAAAACATAATGAGACTGTACATAAACATGTATGAAGTGGGTTGTTTTTTTTTTTTATTTGTCTCTTGATTTACCTACAGAAGGTATTGATCAAAGTTCCCTGTTTTGTAACAAAGCACCTAAACCAAGAGGTCTTGCATCATAATGCTTGAGCTGTTCTCAGGGCCCCTGTGATACATGTGGAAGACTTTAATGTTCTTGAAGAGATCATCACCATGTGTTTGACTCTTCTCACTGCTTCTTAGGCTTTCTAAGTGACTTTTATTAATCTTCCTCATGGATTCTGCTGCTTTTCTGGGATCTTGTTCAGAGTTAGCTTAAACTAAAGCTGTCTAGGAGGTAGATAAACTCTCAGCAGCTGATTTGGTGGAGATGCTGATGTTGCTGAGGAAGGGATTGGCTTAGATGGAAAAGGAAGCAATTACAGTTCTGGGTGAAAGCAGAAGCAGCTCTTGTGAGCTCAGTGAAAACTTCAGGTGGTGGGGTAGGCTCACTGGTAAATTGTGTAGAATGCAGGCATATTCCACATTTAGATTTGAATTGTCAGTGGGTTCTTTAAGGAAATGGCAATTGGTTTGTGTAATATTGTTCTACTATAATTATTTAAAGAGTTTCCATCCTTTAAATTCAGGAAGAGAACTGATAGTGTGGTTCTTGCTTTGTTTATGGGTGACATAGCAGCATGAATGCTGTTTGTCTGATGTAGAGGGGTTTTTTTTTTAAGTCTTTTTCTGTGGTTTTAGTGCTGACTTGCATATGTCTTGATTCTTGTTTTATGCAGGGTTCAGTGGTCTCAGTTTAAAGGCTATTTTATTTTCAAACTGGAGAAGGTAATGGATGATTTCAGAACCTCAGCTCCTGAGCCAAGAGGGCCTCCCAATCCAAATGTGGAATATATTCCCTTTGAAGAGATGAAAGAGAGAATCCTCAAAATTGTCACTGGATTTAATGGGTATGTATTGCTTGTTTTCTAAAATCAGGATAACAAAAATATTTATAGGATTTTGAACTTCATAGCTTGTACTACCTATCTGTGACTGGTTTGCTTCCTTAAACAGATGAGCCAAAGCAAATACAAACCTTGAAAACACATTACAGTAGTTTCAGGACTTTATTGTTCTGTCTTTGAATGAAAATTATGACATCCTGTGACATATCAATCACTTGAGTTTTTTCAATAAGTAGTTAGTTTTTTCCAAGTAGTACAGCTCAGTGAAGCATGGTATTACTACATGCATTTACCAGGTAAAATAGATAATAAAATTAGATTTATTTCAGTATATTTTTAAATACCTAATTAAGAAAGAAGGTTTTGGTGTTCAGCTCTTAATTGCTTTGTGGCAATTCAGTAGCTTTTAAAGAAGAAATGCTGTGATAAACATGGTGTGACCAGGAGGCAGGATGTACCTGGGTTTGAAATGATAAATTGTGCCAGATTCCTGTTAATAGATGGAGTGATACTTATTCATGGAGAGACTTGGGGTATTTGATTTATTGCTGACAGTGTCTTAGATTAAAGTGTATATCCTTGGCTGGTTTTGTAATTATGGAAGTTTTGTTTCCTTTAAAATAAAGCTCCTGATTTTTTTTATCTTTTATTTGGTGTGTCTTTTTTATAGCTTATGCAGTATTTTTCTTGTGTCTAAACTGGATTGCACTCTTACCATAAGTGAGTCACCCTGCTTGGGGTCTTGGTGCTTGCTTAAAACTTTTTCAGCATTTTTCTCAGCTTGTCAGTAAATGGGCACACTATAAAACTTGTTTCCCTGTTACTCTGAAGTTTCAGACTTGGAGCTGCTACTGACATATCCTTTATGTGTCACATTTTGATGCTAGATTAATCATTTTTACTGTCATTATTCTAGAGTTTGGTTTCAATCTAAGTAACTCTTATAATTCAGAACTCCTCCCCCTGCCTCCCAATTGCTCTTGCGTGGGATACTTTTAAGAATGTGAAATGTGGTTTGTTCTCAATTACTCCATATTTATGCTACCCTACTTCACTGAAAGAATTTGAAAACAAACTTACCCTTTATGCCCAAGTCTGCCTCTCCCACCTCCCCCAGCTTTTTGTTACTGCTTCCCTGCCCACAAAATTTGATGTTCTTCCATGGAGACAGCTAATGAATGGGGTTCTGTTATCTTCTGTGGTTCCTGAGTGAGCTAAACAAACCTGGTGTAGCAAATCTGGAGCTTATTCTGTAGCTGTGCTGTTTGGATCTCTTGCTCTAACACTTGAGTGCTCAACTTCCTCATACTTTGCAGTGAACCACCCAGTCTTTGAGGAAGCAAACTGCATAAATTAGTTACTTTAAAATAATACATCATGTTGTTTCAGAATCTAGGGTTGTAGAATAGCCCATTGAATAAATCCTACAACTCCTGCAGTGTGGATATGATTGGTAAAGCTGAATCATGTGGAGATGTGTCCTAAAAGTACCAAGAGCAGGTTTTGGTTTGTGCTATTGGATGTGTTCAGGCTCCTTTCTTTAGAGCTGGAGATGTCATTTCAGAGCACAGCAGTGGAAAAGGGAGCAATGTGATGTGACATTATTATTAGGATGGTTTTATTTGTACTTGTGTAAAAGATTGAGGGAAAGAGTTCATTAAAACCCAAGTTTTTTCAGCTTTTTTTAAAGTCAAAAGACATAAAGTAAAGATGAGCCCTGTTTTGGGGTCTTTCTGGATGAAGTGTCTTAGAGACACTTAAAAGGCACTTAAAGTAGAGACTGCCTGGTTTGACCTTACTGTATCATACTTGACATTTTGTAATAAACTTGCAGAGCCAGATTCTCTATTCTTTAGAATTGCTTTGGAGTAGGAAGTTCTTACAAGACTTGCTGTTTTCTTTATCCTTTGTTAGTGAAGCAGAAAGTTCCAAGGTAAGTTATTTGGGATCTCAGATGACAGAGGAGTCTTCAGAGCATGAATTAAATAGACATACACTCAATGCAAGTTTTTGTTTAATTTTTGCTACAGTTTAATATGGCTGTAATAAATAATTTTCCCAAATCTCTCTTGAATCCTGTCCATATGATGACATTTTGGTTTGTAATTAGTTCTGAACTAGTGCTAGGAAGTGCAGTTTCAAGTGTGCTGATATGGAGTTTTAAGTGGTTACCTTCAGCTGAATGTTCATGCAGCTCATGTACTGAACTAATTAAATTTCTAAATATTTAAGATCAGTTTTCATACTGCTCACAAACTTTTACATTGGTGCTCATATACAGATTTCAGTCCTTTGTAAAATCACATTGTTAAACTATTTAAAAATAATAATTTCACCTCATGAATTCTTTTTCTGTAAAGTTAACTTTGGGGTTTACCAAGCAAAAAATGTTTACAAATGTTGAACAAATTACCCAAGGAGATGATAGAGTGACACTTGGTGCCATCTGCTGCTCAATAAACGAAGTTCAGTTTTCTAGGGAAAATTTTAGAGGGAAATGAACCATTTTTGGCTTTTGTTTAAACCTTTCATGGCTGAGAGTGAAATAAGATGTCAACTTTTATTTCTAGAGTTAATTGCTGGCTTGATGCTTTTCTTGAGGATGCTTATTCCCCAAACAGCCAGGACTGTCATGATGTTCACAAAATATTTTATGTCTTGGTACTTCAGGTGTCCTGTTAGGTACAGTAAAATAAAAAATTACCTAGATAGTGATTCTCCAGGATGTGTTGCAGATTTGGCTGATAAAAAAGAAAGATGTAAAATTATGTATTTTTTTTCCTGTGAAATAAATTGATTGTGAATGGACAGTATTATTACAGAATTTAAATGTCTTTAATTATGGACTTTTCAATGCAAAACCAACATGGGTATTGATGAGGAAAAAGAGATAACAATTAGTGCTGTACCTGTGTGGAATAGCTAACAAATAAATAAGTTCTTTGACTGAGTTAAAGTTGGGAATTTTGTTATAAGAGTGCACTACACAAGAGCTGAACATAATGAAGAATTGGTCAGCACTATTAGATGCCAAGGAAGCTTTAGGAAAAATAATAATGACAGAACCACTGTCAAGCTTCAGAGCCTTCATGAGTTTAAAGGAACATTGGTTCCTGGGTTGCTCTGGTTCTTAGCAGATTTTGTGGATGGGAGAGGAGGAAGAGGTATTTCTGGGTCAAAACAGGGAGGTGGTTTCTGTCATTGCTCTTGCTTTTAAGCAATAAAATGTCAAAAGAATGTTTTAGAAATATAGAATTCATAGAATTACTTCTGGTTTATCAGCTGTATTCTAACTCTTAAGTCAGCTGATTGATGGAGGTCACTGACCATCTTCCTGTTCCTAGAGGTCAAGCAAAGATAACTTGGTTGTGGTATAATTCAGGGTGAATAACCAGGGAGGGCATTAACTGAGAGGATAAACATGATGATACCTCTGTGTTTCATCAAGGAGATGGAACCAGGGCTAAGGGTGGTTACCTTGTAGCCCATCTCCTTCTGCTTTCCATCTGAGGGTTGTAACTTCCTCAGTAACGTGTGATATATGGGCAGTTCTGAAAAACAGAATTAAATTGTTGGTCACTCTCTTTCAGATGATTGCTTGCTTTTAGTTAAAGGGAAGGGTCCTGTAACACAATTAATCATGCCTGTGCTGACCTCTTGGCACTGAGCTAGTGATCTGTGGTGGCTTTTTAGCTAATGAGCTGAGCTTGAAATACATACTGCATTTCAAGTTAGCTACTGAATGGGCTTAAGATACTGAGTACTTCAAGAAAATAATAAAAGTTGAATTTTGACAGAAGTCTACAGTGTAGAGGCACATGTATGTAAGTTTGTATTGATTTTGCTCTGGATAAGTCAATCAAGAAATGGTTCTTAAGTGTTGTATCAAATATTAGATGAATTTTTGAAATGTTCATGACTTTAAATAATTGTAAAATGCATTACTAGTAATTTATTGAAATAACTTTTAAAGTTTTGTGAAAAGTTGGAGGAGTTTGCTAAAACATGACATAATTTGCAGTTTAAGTGTGTGACATCTCAGGTAACTGGTAAATGTATGTAAAGTATTGGTTGTCTGGAAGATCAGTTTGATGGCAGAATTGTCAGGAAAAATGTGTAAATATGGTGCTTATGGATTTATTTAACTTGCTTGGAGTTTAATGATTTTTTTATTGAGCTATTCCTTGATAGATAAGTATGCTGTCCAGTTGTGGCACATAGAGTATTTGTAACAGCTGAAGTAGAATGGTTCTATTAATTCCAACACTTACTACTTTTTCTGTACATGTATTTTGTAAAACATGAAATAAACTACAAGTTGAGAATTCTGTAGTTCTAGTGTGTATGACTCAGTTGTTTTAATCACTTACCATTTCTGTTCTGTGTATTTGAATAATAAATACAGTCTTAAACTATTTTACTGTTGATGATCTGATTTCATTGTTTTAATGAATTGTTAGAGTTGTGGGATGAGGTATATAGGGTTCCACTTAGGGGTTTTGTGGTGATGAACACAAAAGACAGTGCTTTGTTAGCTAAGTATATGAGACAAGGGAAAAATGAGTTACTCCCCTCTGTTGCTAATGAAAAGAAATTTCTCTTTACTCTTTTCTTTCTATCTTCTCAGTAAGGGGCAGAAAGCAGTGTAGTTGTTGCTTCCTAAGAGTCCTACTCATTAAAATGCAATTAAATTGTTATCTATTTCATTGCAGCATCCCCTTCACTATTCAGCGACTCTGTGAGTTGCTGACAGACCCTAGGAGGAATTACACAGGAACAGACAAATTTCTAAGAGGTGTTGAAAAGGTATGTGTTTTTCTGAGAGAGAACACAACTAAACAGTCATTTAAATAACTTCTGAATTACTCCCAAAGGTCTGCTGGGTTAATTATGGCTCACAGCTGTAGTATAGCTAATAGCTGGTCTAAGTGGGTAAGTTTGTTTCATACCTTTTAATATCAAAAAGCAGTTTTAAAGTAACTTATTTGTATTCTTGCAAGTTAAGATATGAGAGAGATGAGCAGGAATAAATGATGAGCTGGGAATTTCACACAGCAGTTTCTTAACTGAGAGATCTGTGGAACCACACCTCAGGTTTTATGGAGAACACTCATTAAAGTTCATCTGGATTAGTTTAGCTGTCTCTGTGATCAAAGCTCCCCTGCATAATTGGATTAACTACTGATTTGAAGAGAAATATTTACCTAATTTTAAAGCCAGGTTTCTAGATGTTAAAATTGATTTTTAGCTTGCAGTGCCAGTCAAGTGGGAGAGGTGGCAGAGTACTCAATCATTATTTTTGCCCTTTGTTTATGTGGGTCCAAAATAATTCAGCATTTGAAATGTGGCTGTGCCAAAAATAAATAACAATGCTTGCTTGTTTTTGGCTGCAGGACTTGTGTATCAATAGAGCATTTCTTCAGCAATTCTAAAGTTTTTCAGCATTTTGGAATACTTTGCTTTCCAGAGATATTTGAGTTAGAAATTACAAGCACTTGGGCCTGAGGCTTGATGTGCTGTCCTTGTTATGAGAGCAGCCCACCTAAAAAAATATTACTGCATGACCTGGTAAAGAGGGACCAGACATTCCTTTTATGTATCTGTTGGTAGCTTTCAACCCAGTTTTTGTAGAGAGACTTCAAAATATGGGATCAAAATCCTTTAACTTAAGTTTTGGGGTGTTGTCAAGGGCTGAAGCTTCTGTTTCTGAACTCTCAGTTTGCTGTTTGTGTATTACAGAATGTCATGGTTGTCAGCTGTGTATATCCATCTTCAGAGTAAGTATAATCTTTTGGTTTTTTGAAACTTTGAGCTTGTGTTGGCACAGGGGTGAATCTTGGGGATTTCTCTTGCTGGCAGTAGATGTGTCCAAAATACTGAGGGCAGTTCTCATCCCTAGTGAAGCCAGCAGTAGTGATAGTGGTCTGCAAGTGTTACCTGGAGTAACTTGGGAATGAGCAGCAGCTGTGGAATCAGATTTATGGTACTGTTCATATTATCCTTGAACACTAAACTATTACTTTATATCAGTAGGAAACAAATGATACCCCTCCAACAGCTGCAAACACATAGTCCAACCTGTTACCTCTAGTATAATGCATACATAGAGAACCCCTGGAGGACTGCTTGAAGTGGGGGGATTGTGTGCAAACAAGCTTAAAGTAAAGTTCCATCATTTGTAACATTTTGGGGTTTTTTGTTTGTTTTTAGGAAAAATAATTCCAATAGTTTAAATCGGATGAATGGTGTTATGTTCCCAGGAAACTCACCAGGGTACTCTGACAGGTAAGGTCCATTTGGGGAGTTAACTTTTTAAAGTTAAGAAAACATAAAAACATGTTAGTTCAGGAAATACATGATTCAGATCCTTTATCATAACCTGTTCTGATTCCAGTTGGAAGCCTCAGAACTGGGGTATGACAGTACTGGGGGGAGAAGGGTAGAGACATACAATGTACTCTGTTTTTTCCATCTTTTTATAACTTCATTGCTTAGAAATTTGTTTTATTTTTGTTTCGGTTTTTGATCATAGTTTACATGTAGGCAAAGAATTTTTTTAACTTCACTGCAAAAATAGCAAAGTACCTGATCTTTTTTGGTTTGTTTTGCTGATCTTTTAAAATAAGACTATAGCTGATTTCTGCCTATTAGGAACAATTTTTTTTGTTGTTATTTTTAAAGATCTAATGTAAATGGTCCTGGAACTCCCAGACCAGTAAATCGACCGAAGGTTTCTTTGTCAACTCCCATGACAACAAATGGTTTGCCAGACAGTACCCAACACAAAGAATCCAGCTTGCAGCAAGCAGAAGATAAAAAACACAGGTTTGTGAGAAGTTATTGAGTTTTTACTACTCAGTTTTTTTCACTTACATTAAGAAATATTTTAAAAGAGAATAGCCATGTAAGTTATGATTAATTAAATCTTAACATATGAGTAGAGTGGGATTTGATGTGTACTTACTCTGGTTGTTGGGTTACTTAATTAACTATTAATTCAAGTTTCCATAGTTGCAGTAACACAGCTTGTAAGTGTATGGAATGGATAGTGAAAAGGAAAAGTGAATAATAATGTTCAGAAATCCACAGTTAACAGTATTTGCATCAGGATGTTAAGCTATAACCAGGTATAGTATTACAAAAGAATTTGCCACTGGTTCTGACAGTCACAGCTGTAATTTGGACCCACCAGAGTAGGGTGACAACTCCACATTTTCAGGTGGTGTTATGATGGCTTTGAGGTTTTGCTCTGTAATGAGAGTTTTATTATGTCTTGGAGAATGTTTAGCTTGAAGTAGCTGGTTTTTGTTTGTTTGGGGTTTTTTGTTTCTGTTTTTTCAAGTGTGAAAAGATACAGAATGTTTTTCTTCAGTAAAAAACTACATCTGCTTTTATTGTTTGTAGTGAATCACCAGCATCTGAATCAGAAGCTGCACAGAGCAGCCCAGTAAAAAATAAACACTCTGAAGATGATCCTGCAGAAGCAGAAGGACATGAGGTAAAAAGACTTAAATTTGACAAGGAAGGGGAAGCCAGAGATACACCTAACCAAACTGCCTCCAGTGAGGGCATGGAGGAAGAGAAAGAAACATCCTCTACATCTCAGGATAAAGAAAAAGATTCTCCTTGTGCCAGGCAGCACTGTACAGAGGAAGAGGAGGAAGGTATTTCAGGTTTTATTGTCTCTGTTCTGTGTGTTTTCCAAGGATTTGGGGTTTTCTTTGCTGGAGGCTGATGCTGTTGGGGTTTCTGAATATCTCCAGTTGTACATAAAGATAAATTGCATGTTTAGACTTCAGTTTTGCCCAGTTTGGCAATTTTTTTTTTCTTTTTTCTTCATCCTACATCTCCATTTAATAATTTGCAAAATCCCAGTGAAGTTGGAGAGCACTTTACATCTAATACACACTACTTATATCTAATAAAATTGGGGATTCAGAGTTTTTCCTGCCTTTGCCTTACTGTAGAAGCATTGCATAGCATAGCTGGGAATGGAAAGTGGCAGGATTAAGAGTTGTTTAAAAATGTCTGAGTAATTCTATTCTTTCACTGTTTCTAGAGTCATTCATGTCTCCCAGAAATGCTGGTCCAGACAGAAAAGAGCAAGAAAAAGACACTGAATCCTCAACTGTGAATGAAGAGAGCTCTGAGGAGAACAATCAAATGGAGGAGTCTGATCAGTCTCAAGCAGAGAAAGATTCACATTCAGATGACAGTGAAATCAGTGGATCTGCCAGTAGTGGAGCTGACTGCAGTGAAACTGAAGAGTTAGGGTCCTATGCTAGTGAAACTCCAGAAAATTCATCAGAGACCCCTATGGAAAACAGCAATGAAGCCACAGAAGTTGCAGATGAACCTATGGAGCAAGACTAATTTAAATACACTTAGATGCAGTATTTTCCATAAGGCTCTGGTTTTACACTGTATAAATAATTTTATGTAATAAAGTGGACCTTTAGTTTTACAAAAAGAAGCAGGTTGTAAAATAAACCTCTCCATGGATTGAACCTTGAAAGAGTTGTACATGATAAGAACTGTGAACACCAGCTCTTTCAGGTCCTGCTTACCGCTGAACTTTCGTTTGGTCAAATCAGTGGTTTGTGTATAGTTTTTTTTATTTAGAATAAAAGTTTTTAAACTGGAAGGTAATTATAATTTTGACAACTTTTTTGGAGATTACCACACCTAGTTGTATGTAAGCAAGGAAGCTTTTTGTCTTGTCTTTTTCTGACAGCTATAGCAGTTACTTCATATTTTGGTTACAGTTTCAACATTTGACATGTGAAATATGGGGTTTCATGCTGGTTTCCAGATTTTTATTTGAATACACACTAGGAAGCCTTCTGTTTGTGTGTTTAAAGATGTGTTACATTTCACACACACACACATGCACGCATGCACACACGTGTACCCTCACTGTTCTAAGAGGGAAATGGTATATTTTTCTGTTTCTGTAAAAGATGAATCCAGCAAATACTTTTTCTACAGGAAAAGGCAGTTCACCTCTCAAGGCACTTTGTTTTGCCTCTGGAAAAGAAAACAAATGAAATCTGGCCCTTTATGAAACCCTGGAACTACTAATGTTGTTGAAAACACCAGAGTAAACACATTCCAAGAGAACTGTTCAGATTACAACATTTTTGTACACTTCTGAGGTGCCTGAGTGAAAGGATTTCATTTATTTATGAGAAAATGTGCTTTATGTTGAGAATGTTGTAATCAAAACATTAGCTTAAACTTTTTGTAGAAGAAATGCTTGAAAATAGGATAAGAAAATATCTTGGAAGGAATGAACAGGTACTTGCCTTTTTTGAGTGCTTCTTGGAGCATTGTGAATATTGTAGGGAAGGTTCAGAATTATTCTAAGGTATGCAGATGGCATCAGTCTGATCACACCACTGGATTGGAAGAATTAATTATATGACCATAGTTATGTACCTGTGCTAAACAACAAAAAGGTTTAGGGGTGCATAGAAATTGCCATGATTTGTATCACATTTTGGAAGTGAACTAAATATTTTTGAACATGCTACTTTGACAGCCAGTGTTACATTATTTTTTTTTTTTTCAGACCAGCTCCAAAGCACAAACTACTGCTTTAAACTCTCGAGATATTTTCCAGTTCTCATATCTAAAGACATGCAAGCTGCAACCTCCCCATCACAATTACTGGCTGCCAAATTTCTACCTGTTTCTTCAACTGTACCTTTTTGATATTTAGAATTTTTAAATTTCTGTAAAGTAGATTTTTGTAGATTGTAATGAGTGCTCACTGCCATTGTGAAACGGTATATAATTGTATAATTCCTGTGTGTAAACTGAATGCTTGGGCTTTCAATACAGTATTCATATAAAGCAATAAATATTAATGTTATGAAATATCTGAGTACATTTTTATCAGAATTGTCCCTCTTTTGGTTTTAAGTTCATGTATCTCAAGTACAACAATGACCTCCAAAATGCATGCTGATAGTTCCTTGCACTACATGGTATGCTTCCTATTATTCTGGGGAAATCTAGGTTTTGCTTGATACCAGAATAATTTGGCTCAGTTGGAATATTTATAAAGCTATTTCTTGGTGATATAAACTATCAAGTTTGAAGCAGACAGGATCCAGGGAGATGCTTGCAAAAAAAAAAAGAAAATAACAGTAACATCTTACTGATCGAGAGCCCCATAGAGAAGGAAAATTGTGCTTAAGGGTTGGATGTGTATTATAAAATTAAAGGACTGAACCCAAATGTTGAAATTAGGAAAGTTAAATATAGTGATATCTTACACTTCTTTTTTTTTTTTTTTTTTAATATTTTGCCAATGAGAAAGTTTTAAAATTTCTAAGTTTAGAGACTTCTGGAATTTTCTTCAGACTGTTTATTTGTTAAGATATTGTCAATAAAGTTGTTCTTTAAGCACCTGTGACCTTTGAGATGTTTGTTTTTAGCAGCACTAGTGCCACCAGAGCAAAGACTTGCGGAGGAACCTTGAGGTATTGGATCCATTTATATATCTGCAGTTTGTTTTGGGTTTTTTCCAATGCAATAAAAAAAATGAAATCATGCTTTTAAGCACCTTAATGCTAAAAGTGTGCCTATGTTTAGAGGTTGGATTAAAAAAAAACCAAACCTTTTGCATCTCTAAGCAGATCTATTTTGTCAGAGGCATCAACACACCTCCAGATACCCCAGATACCTGGGTGTGAAGTTGTGGCATTGAATCTATTTTCATAGTTTGTATTTTACTAAATCTGTGTGCCTTAAATTCCATAATTACATGAATTTCAGAGCATGTTTGTGTATTCAGCTGTTTGTTCTGCTTGCATTTCTGAAGGAAGTTTGTTGGTTAAACACCAGAAAACCAGGCAGCAGGTGCTTATTGTGTTCATGGGTGTATTTCCTATTAAGAAAGCCAACTATTATATGGAACTAGAATATACATAGAAAATATAATGGAAGGTTACCTTTAAGAATACAAGGTGAAGGTCAACCCTTAATTGTGCTCTTGGTATTAAAATAAAAAATGCTATCTTAGGATTTCCTTAAAGTATCTGAGATGCTGTCAGCCTTGATTTTTAAACCTCAGGGACTACTTTAATGCTTTCACTAAGGATAGCTTCATAATGTAGCCTGTATGTGGGGTTATAAAGATTAATACATAGAAATTAAAATGTTCATTTGATTCAGTGATTTCTATTTTTTAAATCATCTTGGATCTAGTGCTGCCTTGAGCAAGATAAACTTTTTCCAATTTTAAATACAAAATTTATGTTCTGAAGGTTTCCAAGGCTAAAGCACCTCCGTCTGCAGCACTGAATCTGTCGTTTTTAGAAAACATTTCAGCAGGAAATGCTCCTGGCTGGAAAAGTGAATTTGAATTGCATTTCAGTTCCTGCCTAGCCTAGGGGAGGCAGAGAACAGGCTGAGAAATATTTCTGCTGCTGCTTCCCTCAGTCAGACAGACATTTTCTGTTGGTTTTCACTTGAGCAGTTCACTGAAAAGCTGCATTGTGACCCCAGCAAGGTTGTTCTGGGTCTGGTATAAAAGCAGCTTTTATTTTTAGCTCCTTTGTTAATTGCATGATTGCTTTTCTCCATCCATGTTCATTGCAAACAACTACAGTCACAGTTCTTAAAACTCCTCCTGGCCTTTGGAGATCCTGTAAGTGGTGATGGGAACTACTCAAGGCTGGGCTTTCACTATGTATTTTTATTCCGTGGTCAAATCTCAAATTGCTGAACTGTGTCCCCACAGGTAAAGAGTGGAGAAATCCTGAGAGCTGCTGAACACGTTTAATGGTGGCTGTGGCTGCTGTTCCTGTGTGTCCCCTGCCTTGGGGATACAACAGGAAACTTGTGTTTAATGCTCCTCAGACCCTCGTTCTGCTGCTGCAGCTCCTTGTTAGAGCACTTTAGGAGAGGCTGTTCAGAAGGGCAGTGATAGGACAGGGAGCAATAGTATTAAATTTTTTTCTTCCTTATTTCTTGATTTCTTTCTTGACTTCTCGATTTCTTTCTCAGTTTCTTTCTGTTTCTTTCTTTCTTCCTTGATTTCTTTCTTGATTTCCTTCTCGATTTCTTTCTCAATTTCTCAATTTCTTTCTCGATTTCTTTCTCGGTTTCTTTCTGGATTTCTTTCTTGGTTTCTTTCTCAGTTTCTCGGTTTCTTTCTTTCTTTCTTGATTTATTTCTTGATTTCTTTCTCAATTTCTTGATTTCTTTCTTGATTTCTTGATTTTTTTTCTCAATTTCTCAATTTATTTCTTTCCCAATTTCTTTCTTTCTTGATTTCCTTCTCTCTCTCTCTCTCTCATTGAGTACAGCTTGGATGCCATGGAGGTCACCACAGCCCTGGAGCTTCCCCCAGCAAGAGGAAGGCTCAGGTGGCCAAGAAGGCCAATGGCATCCTGGCCTGTATCAGGAACAGCGTGGCCAGCAGGTCCAGGGAAGGGATTCTGCCCCTGTGCTCAGCCCTGGGGAGGCCACAGCTTGAGTCCTGTGTCCAGTTCTGGGCCCCTCAGCTCAGGAAGGAGATTGAGGTGCTGGAGCAGGTCCAGAGAAGAGCAAGGAGGCTGTGAAGGGATCCAGCAGAATTCCTGTGAGGAAGGGCTGAGGGATCTGGGGGTGTTGAGGCTGGAGAAGAGGAGGCTCAGGGGAGACCTCATCACTCTCTGCAACTCCCTGAAAGGAGGTTGGAGCCAGGGGGGGGTTGGGCTCTGCTCCCAGTCAGACAAGAGGGCAGGGTCTCAAGTTGTGCCAGGGGAGGGTTAGGTTGGATATTGGGAAGAAATTCTTTCCAGAGAGGGTGATCAGACATTGGAATGGGCTGCCCATGGAGGAGGTGGATTCTCCATCCCTGGAGGTTTTTAAGAAGAAACAGAATGTGGCACTGAGTGCCATGGGCTGGGAACCATGGGGGGAGTGGATCAAAGGTTGGACTTGATGATCTCAGAGGTCCTTTCCAACCCGGATGATTCTGGGATTCTGCGAAGGCTGCAGATTCCTGGGATGGGTGAGCAGGGTGAGGAAACTCCTGTGCAGTCCAGTTCCTGTGATCGGAAACCTGAGAGCAGAGAGCATGGAGCTGCCTCCTGTACACAGGGGGCAAAGAGCTGGGGAGAATTTGAGGCTGGGGAGATGCTGAGCCTCGTATTGGGCCGGCAAATGGAAACCTGCATTCCCCTGATGGCATTCGGGACTTGGCTGCTCAGGGGTTGCGTGTGGCACAGCAGCAGCTCCATTGCCAAGTGGAGGAGAGGTTGGTGACAGCTGACAGTGAAAATAAAACCCTCTGAGCTTGCAAACTGCGCTCCTTCCCCCGAGCTGGGCACTTTCTGAGAGCACACGGGGCTGTGAGAGCCAAGTGAGGGCTGGGCCGGGGGAGCAGCTCCCCGCAGCACCTCCTGCCCCACAGCTCCCGCTCTCTGCTGCCCAGAGGAGTCCCCGGGGTCGGGAGAGTCCCCGGCGTCCAGGGAGTCCCCGGGGTCGGAGATGTTCCCGGGGTCGTGGGAGTCCTCGGGGTCGGGGGAGTTCCCGTGATTGGGAGAGTCCCCGGGGTCGGGGGAGTCCTTGGGGTCGGAGGAGTTCTCGGGATCAGAGCAGTCCCCGGGGTGGGGGGAGTCCCTGGGATCGGATCAGTCCCCGGGATCGGGGGAGTCCTCGGGATCGGGGGAGTGCCCGGGGTCGGAGGAGTCCCCGGGATCAGAGCAGTCCCCTGGATCAGATCAGTCCCCGGGATGGGAGCAGTCCCCGGGATGGGAGCAGCTCCCAGGATCGGGCTCTCCCCATGCCCACGCGGGGCGGCGCGGGGCGCGGCGGCAGAGGGCGCTGCTGCCTGGTGAACGCGGGGCTGCGGCGCCATTTTGTGTCGTGCGGAGGCGCTGAGGAACCGCGGCGGAGGAGACGGCAGCGGGGGCGGCACCGCCTGAGGCACCGCCTGAGGTGTCCCGGTCCCCGGGGAAGGCAGCTGCCTGCAGCCCAGCCGCGGGGTTGTGTCCCGGGGACAAGCAGGTCCCTATAGCCGAGCTGGGGTCAAGCAGCTGGAGAAAAAAAAAAAAAAAAAAGTGTGAGGCGTCCGGCGGGGAGCAGAGGGAGGCAGCGCTGAGGAGAGTACCTGAGGTGCGCTGTGAAATGGTGGTGGAAAGGTCAGCAGCCTTCCTACAGCAACCCAGTCACACACATAGAACCTGCTCTCAGAGTCTGAGAAATCAAACTGATTTACCCCGGATTAGGAGATGAGCTTCCAAATTAAAGTGTTTTTTTTATTTAGGCTTAGTTTGTTTGTTTTGGGTTTTGTTTGTTTGTTTTGGTTTTTGGTCATTTGTTTGGCTTTGTTTGTTTGGTTTAGTTAGTTAGTTTGTTTTAGTTTGTTTTAATTATTATTTTGTTTCCTTTTAATGTATTTAGTTTTTTCTTTCTTTTTTTTAAGCTAAAAACCCAGGGCTACTCTTCCAATTTTAAATCCTGTCCCTTTAGGATTCTTTGCAAACTTCCATCTGCATCCTGCACCCTTGTTCAAGGGAAAGTGGAGCTGTTTCTGCACTAATTCCGAGGCTCCAGGAGGTGGAGCTTTACAATAAATAGATATTAGGATACAGTAAAACGGGCACTGGGGATGTTCCAGGGATATGGAGTTGAAAGATGAGTGTTGCACAATTTTTTTTTTCTCTGTCCCAAGCTGGAAAGTTCGGTGACTTCATTACTGTCCCTGCAGGTTTCAACAAGTTGAGTTAAATAACTTTGTTCTGGAGCAGGACTGGTCTTGTAAGGGATTCATGCTTGTCAATTGCACAATTTCCCAGCCCCTAAACCCCGCTGTGCTTTTTACCTCTCTGCAGTCCCCAAATCACACAAACTGTTGCAGCAGGACTGTGGAAGTGGAAGAGGTCTCAGGAAATCAGCCTGAGAAAACTTTTCAACCCTATGTCTGCAGTGAGAAGTGGCTTGGTCTGTTTGCTTTGCCCATGGTGTTCAGGAAAAGGAGTCATGGATTTAGATGACCATATAAAGGTCATATAAAGTGGTGGAGAAGTGGTGTTTCTCAGATTTCTCAAAGACCCTTTCCCAATGACTTCAGGTGCTCTTTGCTGAACTCCTGTGTTGCATTTCATTATCAACTTGTAAAGGTGATAAGGGGACAGGCTGGGTTCTCTATCATGGTAATGACTGTTCATGTGGCAGACAGAGACTCCTGTTTTCTCCTGGCATCACTCATCTCCCTGGGAATCATAGCAAGGAGTGACTGTCCCTGTTTACATGGGCCTCTCTCCATGCAATTACACACCAGGATATGGCCCTGGACTCCATAATTTTACTCGAGAAGTGATTTATGTAAAACCCTGAACAACCTGGGAGTTAACACATCTTTTCCCTTCCAAGGTGACTGCTCTGACCACTGGGCTATTTGGTGCTGCACAAACTTGCTCTTTTTGTTTCTGGACTTAACACAATTTTGAATATTCTCTCCTACTAGGAACAAATTAAAAGGACAATAAAAAAATCTTCTGTTATTACAAGACACTTATTTCTATGCAATAGAATACAACAAAAACCGCTTTGAACAAAAGAAATGCCTTGTTTTCTTGGTACTCTGATACTCTAGGAATATTAGAATAGATGTCTGCCTCTTGGAATCTTACCAGCCTCTTTCTACTTCTATTCTTTTGATTATTTATTCCTTTCTGCATTCTCTTTGAATTTCAACTCAGTCAAAGAGCTGTGCTCCATGCACCAAAGGCCCTTCAGATCTCTTTTTCTGACTACAGGTCTTGGCTATCTTGTTTAAATAGATGTGTTCAAAGGGGCCTGTGTGTGGCAGAGACTCAAACTAGGTGCAGAGCTTCTGCTTAGGGATCTGGCACTACCAGGGCTGAAATACTCCACAAAAACCAGACTTCTTCACTGTGTGATCTTAAAGGCATTCTTGCAGGGCTCTGTGGGTTCACAGAAGCCTTAGGCTTTTTTTCAGTCAGGGTGAGTACCGTCTAAAGGCACATAGAGCTGTTTTGAAATCTGTATATGAATATGGGGAGATGTGACCTCTTAGAAGTAAGTTACTCTGCAGTTGCTAAACAACCAGCTTTTAAACATAAATATTTTCTTCTCATCCATCTAAAATGTTTAGAGTGAGATTTTCACCTTTATATAGCTTTAAAGGCTTACTTCATTGATAAATAATAAAATGAAGTTTAAGAATTTAATGAAAAATATTAACCTAATCTTTGCACATTCATCAGAAATCTTCCCAAGAGGATCAGTATATAGATAGATCTTTTGCAGTGCCTAGCAATAAACTCTCACCTGTTTATAAACCTGGCTACTCACAGGTTTCCATAATAACACAAATAAAACTAGAAATTGAAAAAAACGGTTCCCCAACGAAAAATTGAGAGCTTTGAAAGCAACCCTTCAGGTGAGTGTGCAGGAGGGGTCTTTGCAACTAATATCTAATTTATTTCAGCTGGTGTGTGTGTCAGGTGGTATCAATTCGAGCTCATCAGTGTAGCAGTGGAGGAGAAGTATAAAAAGAGGCTGGCTTCCTTCTACTGTTTCTTTTCTGCAGGCAAGGTTGGGTGCTATCTGGTGGCATTCTCTTTCTTTTAGTAGAGTTTAGGGTTTTTTTTTCATTCAGTAAAGTTGCTTTTAGCTAGAAGGAAAGCAGTGTGATGTGGTGAGAGCTGATGCATTAACAAGTTGGCTGGAGCATTGACCTAATGAATGAAAGATGTGGTTTTAGAAGAAGAGGGAGCTGTAAGTATAAACCACCTTATAAATTGGGGTGTGCTGTCTGACAAAGGGGAGACTTTTAACCAGGGTCTCTTTTCCTTGGCAGAGTGATGCCCTGGGAGAAGGTGGTGGTGGAGGTGATGTGATGAAGAGTGTGATAAAGAGTGTCTGCTCTTCAGTAGTGCAGGAGGTGTCCCCCTTGCTAAGGAGGAATAAGTCCAGCTCTGAAGTTATTTGAGCTGAGTAATTCTGACTGACCAGAGTTTCAGACTGAAGACTCTTCCCTTCCCTCTCCTTGCTTTAGAATGGATGAAAAGAGAAGTGTTTGTTGTGTGTTAGTGCAGACTGAACTGGAGAGGGCTTGACACCTAGACTGGGTAGATGTGGAGGGCAGCTGGTAGCAAACTGGGACTTGGAGTGATGTGTGGATGAAATCTGAGGTCAACCCTAAGATCTTTGATCAGGCAAACTTGCTTGAGGGACAGTCTTGACAGAATTACAGATTAACCCTGAAAAAAAAAAAATTAGTTTTTGAAGCTTTCTCTTCCTAGCGGATTTCAATGTGGAGCTCCAAGTCTTGGAAGGCTTTAAGTTATGTGGTTTGCTCCATAAATGATACAGAGCAAATGTTTTATATAATTCCATTGAAGAGAAATGTGAGTTTGTTGTTGTCTGCTGCTTTTAAAAAAAAATGCTTATTTGATGGTGGCTACACAGCCAGTCTTTGGCTGGCTAATTGGTGTAAGCAGCCACTCCAGTGCCAGTGGTTGCACTCTAGATGTGCTTGAGTGTGTCTGAAACTTTTTTTAAGCTTGTGAGAAGACTGAGCAACTTTTTTTTAAACAGCATTATTTAAGTGAAGGCAATTCTTCTAGAAGAGAAAACTGATGTGGAAGGGGTGTAAGAGGCAAAGGAAAGGGGAAACTGGAGGTGGAGGGTTAAAAGGTGTATGTAGCTCAGACAACTTGTGGTAGAGTTGGAATCCAAACTCCTTAATTTCTGAGTAAGGGAGGCTTTGCTTTCCAGGGCTCAAGGCATGAAATGTTGTAACTTGATTCTGTCCTTAGCCATCAACTGGTGTGAGGCTGTTCAAAGGATCTGAGTGTGTCTGTGTGGTGTTTGCTAATCTAAATCTGCTGCAAATGGATGGAGAAGCTGGTTAACATCTTGTGTGAAAGGTTATTCTGGAGCTGAAATTGCTTTAGGTGGCTCAGCTGTATTCTGTCAATAAAATGTGCCATCAGTGGGGGAATTGGCAGTAAAGCAGCTTCTGTGTGCTTGTTAATGGAAAGCACGTTTGAAGGGCAGCAGTGGAGTGTTTGGGAGATGCAGTCAGCAACTGTATCATTTTCTGGGGTTTAGAATTTGAATGTGTTTAATTGCAATGGGCTGATATGATTTATAGCTTGGATGTGATTCTTTTTCCTTTCTGTTGGCCAGTTTAAAGTGAGCTGTGTGGTGCACCTGTGCTGCCATGCTAGCTAGCTCTGTGAAGGGAAGAAAGCAGAATGCATTCCTAATATATTTAAGCACATGTTGGGAATACACCCTGTAACATCTCTGTAAAAGAATGTTGAATGTTTAAGCTTGGCATGGTACATGACATCAGGTCTTTCCATTCTAGGAAGATGAGAGGGAAGGAAGAATTTTGCTGAATAGTGAACTTGTCAAACTTCAATTTGTAGTGTTGATTTCTGTCCCCAACTTAAGCACGTGAGCCAGGCTGCTCCATGGTGTAGCTCTGCTTCCTCAAAGGGCAATTAAAAATCACTCCTGATAGTCATGCTGTAGGCTGGTGCCTTGTGCATATTTTTAAAGGTTTTGTTTGGTTTTAATTTTGAATAAGAAAGGATTATCTTGAAGTTAAGGCACTGGGAATCAAGAGCTCTCTATGTGCTTCTTGGTTTTGATGCATGCTTTCCATGTCACCTGGGGCAACCTATTTTTTTTGTTTGTTTGTTTTCCTCCTTCCTGCTTATCCTGTCTTTTTAGGCTACATTGACAGGGATTTCCAGGCTTTTTCTGCATGGTGTTTCTGCCATCATAAGGCCTGATGTTGGTTGGGATTTCCAGGTATTATTGTAGAACAAGTCATGTTGAGCAGTGTTTCAGCAGATCTTATCTCCATGCAAAGTGTGATCCTGTTTGTAGAGAAACTGTGGAATTTTTTTCAGAGCAGCATCCAGTCTGTATGGAGGGAATATAGTCAATATATTGTCACTTAATGTATTATCACTTAAAGCTTTCAGCTGATCTCAATCAGCTATATCATGCTGGCTACTTCAGTTTTAAATGCCTTAAGGAGTACCTTGCCCATATTTGAAAATTGGTCTGTGAAATCCTACTGTACCACTAATTCTTCATCAGTGCTTATGAAATTGTTATTAGTTGATGGAACATTAACTATACTGTAGCTGGGCCATATGAAAGCTTCTAATGAGTCAGTTTAGCAGTACATGTGTGTCTTGTACAAACCAATTCAGCCTCACCCTTGGATACCATTTTAATCACTCAGCAAAGGGTTCTGTGGGTCAGCATCCCGGAGTGCTGGCCTGCAGAAAAACAAATGAGTGGTGGTTTTTTTTTTTAGCTTGTTACCATTTCAAGGCAACTTTAAAAAAAAGAGCAGAGATTGCTGCCTTGCAGGGCCCAGAGTTAAGATCTTGCTCACCCTTTCCTGCAGGAATACGAATGTGCCCAGGCTTTGTTGTGACTGTGGTTTTCTCTTCTGGTGGGAGAGGGCTGGCTCTGGATACAAATGGATTTATTTGGCTGTGGGTGGAGATGCTTTTGCCACCTCTGGCTTTATCTGTTCTTCCTGCAGATCTCTGCCCAGGGTAGCACCAACTCAGGTAAGCTGTGACAGTTTTGTTTTAGTGGTTTTTTTAGTGTTTTTTTTTCAGGTTTAGCTCTTCATTGTAGAGTCCTGGACAGAGCCATGCTCTGTGGTAAGCTATCCAAGCAAGGTGGCTGTCCTCAGTTTGACATTTTAGTGAGTGCTGTCCTGCCTGAGGATAAATCCCCAGGCCCTAGAACAGCTCTTGTTGCCCCACTGCAGGGGGGGGAGCAAGGGGTGGGTTGGTGAAAAGTGCAGGCGGGCCAAGTATCTGTTTAATAACAAGGTATTTAAAATAAAAATGTTTAGACTAGAGGACTTATTTGAGAATATTGAAATACTAAAATCCCAATGATATTTTTTGACAAACCTTGGGAAATAAACAGATTTATTCTTTGGAGTTGACATGTGTAGTAAGACATATTTTTGTCATACAGGCTTTTAATTTTTTTTTTTTTCCAGCAGAATGTAGGCTTGCTAGATTAAGGACCAAAAGGATTAATGTGTATGGTTTATATTCATGAACTACCTAGCAGCCTCAGCCAGAGATCAGTGTTCTTTTATATAAAATGCAGGTTTCTAAAAGAATAGTAAAAAGCCTTTCTCCCACTCTACACAGTTTATCAGTTTCCTCCAGCTGAAGACCCAGACTATTGCTGTGGATGTGTTCAATGAAGGTGTAAATCAAATCTGAGTGGTATTATGTGGAAATAGCAAATGAAAAACTAGTTTGTCAGCAGTTTTGACCAACACAGAACCATTTTTAGCTTTTGTGTGGAAGCAACAACTGCCAGTTTGCCATTCTTGTGACTACTTGAGGAAAAAGAACACTCTCTCTAAAGAGGGGGAGGAGAGCTTTGAGTAGGATTTACTCACTCACAAGGCAAGGTGTTTAAGTATGATGAGAAGGATGGACAGGCTCTCCCAAAAATCGTAAGCTATGTTTTTCTGATCCACAGCATTCCCACTTTGGGAATGTTAGCTGTAGATGAAGCACTTAACTGTCCACTGAAGGAGTGCACCTTGGCATATCTGCAGAGCCAGCTGGATGGAATGAGGCTGAATGGGGCAGTCCCTGCAGCACTCTTGTCACTGAGCCCACGTGCTGCCCATGGGGCTTACACCCAGGAAGGAGGAAGCACCCTCTTCTACTTGGTGTTAGTGGCCTAACATCTCTGAGATTGGTACTTCAGTCCTCTTTAGCTTCCAAAAACTTAAAAAACCCCAAAAAAACAGGGTACAGTGGAAGGAGGGAGATCTTTAAGGGGGTTCTGTAACTGGAGAAGGAAGGACTGAAAATTATTTGGGAGGTAGAAGAACTGGATTTAGGCTTCCCCTGCCTGCCTGGATCAAAAGCAAACCCTTCCTTTTCTAAGGAAAGTGTTCCTTGTGCAATAGACTTGAGCTATTTGAAAGGTTAAATTAAATACCATGTCCAGAGGGTAGAAGAAAAATTCTCATCCTCAGCTGTAAAGGTGCTTGAACTCTGATCTTACTGAAAGGCTTGAGCACTGGCTGGAGGCCATTCTCTGTGATCATCTCCAGTCTGCCTCTTAAAACACACTGAAGAAAAGTATTGAAGTGTTTCTTGCTAGAGGGAGTCTGGCTCTGGAGCCTGTGAAGAAAGAGGCTTTAACTTTCACTGTTGTTATATTGTGTTTTCTCTCTTTACATAAGATGATAAAACAGGATTAGATAGGAATTTGGGTAGAAAGTCTGGAGTCCAGGGTTTGAGCATCTTGAGTGAAGGTCCTTGTATCTAGTGTAGGGTAGGTTGTCCCTTGTGTGTGTGGGATCTGTGTTCCTGTTAGGTGAAAATTGTTCTTTTAAATATGGACAGAAGAGCTGAAGAGTCATCAGATGAACCCTGGGTTTCATCCAGTGATTTGGGATCTCTTCAGTGAATAAATGTGTGGAAGAGCCTTGCTGATACCTGTCTGGTTTGCCTGGAAAGTGTTTTTTGGGTCAAGTCTCCTAAATAATGTATGGAAGTAGTACTGAACAGCAGCCTCTGCTCTTGGTGAATTACACTTTCCCAGTAGCTGTAGCTCACTTGATGCCTTAACTGGGGAAAGACCGAACTGTGGAGTTACATTCTGATGTTTTGAGTTAGCAATGGCAGAACTGTTATGAGAGCTCAATCTTCTTTTGGATCCCAACATCTGTGTATAGCATGGGAAAGGTTGTGTCAGGGAAGACTAAGCTTTCCTGGCATTTCCAACTTTGTGGCAATTTTATCATGTTTTTGAGTTGGAAAATGTACTGTTTTCCTAATTTGGCCTCTACTGAAGGGAGGAGGCCCTGCTGCAGATTGTGTTCAAGCTGACAGTCCTGTGCCTGACCCACCTCCCATCTGACCCAGAACCAGTTTGGTGGGACAAGGAGGGAGCCCTAAGGATCTTCTGGAGTTTGGATTTACTGCCCATGTCTAATGGGACAGAACAAGGAAATTAATCCAGGTCTCTTATGCCTGGTAACGATGGCACCCTGACCATTTAGTGAAGTATTTCTATATGTTGTTCCTCAACCAAAAGATCATGCAGGAGCAGACTGTCTTTCTGTGATCCAGGAATGGTTTTTTTCACTCATCTGTGCAGGCAGGTCTTGTTTTCAGTTGGCCTGGGGGGAAAAAAACATTGGAAAGATGGAGTGTGATTTTTTTTTTCATGATTTTTTTTTCTATTACTGCTCCTGTTGCTCACTTAATTATAAAACCTGGATAAATGTACCTTTTAATATAAATATTACTAATGGTGGCAGTAATTGAAGGTGAAACTGGCAAATGTATCTATCAAGCCATTTCACAAAGTGATCATTTATGAACATAGCTCTACTAATTTGTTTAGTCAGATGCAGAGAAGCAATAAAAGTGATTGACTAAAAACAATTAAAACAGTAATAGTAAATTGTTGTGTGCATTAAAACCTGCTGAGCCTGTCGGACAAAAATTGTAGGTTTAAATGTGAAAATTAAAGCTATTGATTTTAGCTAGTGTGCATGTGGCTACCACAGTCCTCATTTGGTCTCCTTCTTATCTAAAAGTTGCTGAGACAAGTATAAAGATAATCCTGAAAACCATTCCCAGAAAGCTTTCAGAAAGGCATAGATGATAAATGTTTGTCTTGAAGATGGGAATGTTTTTTTGGAAGACTTACATTGCCTGTCAGTATCTCAACTGCAGATCTGAATATAAATATTTACCAATAATAGTAATTTATTGTACTTCAAAGAAGGTGAAGAATGAGACATAGACACGAAAGAAAACACAGCATTGATACAGACCAGATTACAGGGCTTCTCCTTTAATTTATGTGTATGACTTCACTGTCACTTTACTTTTATGTGTTACACTAAATCCCACATTCACTGAACTAGTGTTTTTTAGTATTCCATAAAAATGATAGCCCAAAGAGTGCTATATCTGGGCAGGTATTAAGGGATAGTGGTGAGGAATGGAGCTGCAGTCTGTGCATGGTGGCTTCAGCCACCCAGTGAGGGGCAACTGCCATGAGCTGAGGCTTTGAGCAAGTGTTGCATGTGTTGATTGTCATTGTTAAGCTATAGGTCATGGTATTATGTCCTCCCATAGGTGCTTTAGATCTCTTTATGAATCTTTCTATGTGCACAAGCAGCACAGTTCACAGGTGGTGTTTGTCTGAAAAGGGGATTTTTTAATGAAAAATTCAGATACTAGGGCAGATTCATTTGAACACTGTCGTGCTTCAGAATTTTTTAGGGGCCTGTTCCAGCAGATGAACTCCTTCAGTGTGTACCTGCAGTAGATAACACCACAGAGAATACAAATAACTTGCAGTCACTACACAGCTAGCTGAAATATCTCTGCTTGTCCAAATAACCAGTTCTGGCAACATGTAGTGGAATAGGGGTGTCAGTTATGGTGGTGGTGAAGTGCTATCAAGAAATAATTGGGCAGCTTTTACTTCTAAGGAGGTTGTTCAGTGATCTTCATGCAGGAGCTCCTTAATCCTTAGTTAGCAGTCCTGTTAATTTTCAGCTGTTTGTGCTGGATCAGACTGCAGTGGGTGAGCCATGTGCATCACCTGCTGCATGCTGTTTGCAAATAGATGCTCTTCCCAGTAAGATGAACTCCCACAGCACTGCAGGGATCCGTGGTACCCTGTGTCTGTTCCATGCTGAGGGAGGTGAGAGGTCCCCACAAGTGAGTTAACTTCTAACAGCTCTGAGGAAGCTGTCAAAGGGAGGTCACTTCTGGGCTCTGATTCAGCAAAGCTCATGAGCATATGCTTGAAGGGCTTTGCTGAATCAAGTTCTAGCAGAGACACTTGTTAAGAGCATTTTACCTCTGCCCACATGTCTGTTGTGCTAATCTATGTAGAACATACTTTTCTAAGAGCAAGTCTCAATTTGAAGGAAGGCTTTAGAATGTATTTCAGTTGCAGACTGCAAGTTAAGCCATACTAATTTTCCTATTTCTTTTAAATCGTTGCTATTTTCCTAGAAAACAAGAAGCCAGAACCCTTATTAAGAATAATTAAGATCTTGTGTCATGTTAAAGCGATAGCTTGTGTCAGTAGCATGCTTATAAATTTATTCCTTATCTCTAGCATGGCCATTACCACTGAATTTCCAGTTGAAGCAGAGACTGGGAGGAACAGAGGCAGCAACTTGCAAGCTAAAGCCTTTTTCTGCTGGAGCACTTGTCCTTTGTTCTAAATTCTTGGTAATGGTGCAAGTGATGGAAATGAGTCTTCAAATGCAAAGGGAAAACAAACAGCATTGCAATTGGCTGAGCTAGCCTTCTCATTGCATCCCCCACAAATGACAGCTTACTTCTAAATTAACTCTATCTCATTTTCCATTAAATAATGAAATACACTGCTCAGGATGTGATCTTTGTAGATGGTTAGGGCCAATACCTGAGATTACAAATGGACAATAGCTTTCTGCTGTAGCAATGAAGTGAGATAGTTAAATTTTATGGTCTTACATATGTAGTAGATGTCCTGACTGTGCATTTTTATATAATCATTTATTCACACCATTTTTATTTTCATCAGTTCTAAAACTCAATGTCTTTTATGTTTAGCATTATCACAGGAGGAAACTATTCCCTGGAGAACAGAAGCCTCATGCATTTCATGTAAGCACCACACTTGCATTTTGTTCCTTGTGGAGACTGTAGCTTTCAGCAATTCCAATTCTTCTGGGAACTATAGTGTGGCACCATTATAGCAAATAATTTGAGCAGTTATGTTCCTAAGTACTGTTACTGGCAGTACCATGCTGAGCATTTGAGGCAAAGCAGGTGTGATTTTTATCTCTGGTTTAAGAGTAAGAGTGGTGTTTTGTTTTTTGTTTTTTGTTTTTTTTCTGAAGATGTGACTCTATCAGGACCCAGTACATAAATATATCTAAATGAAGGTTGGTTTAAAAATATAAATCATAATCACCTGACTGTAAAGGGAGAAAGGATGTGATGTGAAGCTCCTGTCTCCTTCCTGTGTGAAGCAGAGCTGTGCACCCAGCCCAGGGTATCAGGGAGATAGGTGGTGTGGATGATGACTGTGAGATAGTAGAATGTTAATATGAATGTGAATTTTAAGGCTTTTGCAAAGGGGAATGTCCACACCGAGCAGTGAGAGCAGGTAGAAGCAAGACCCAACTGGGATGTTAGAGGAACTGTATGGATTCTTCTCCATATCAACCTCAGACTGTTCTTTAGGAAGTTTTTATTTTTTTTAATTTTTAAATATTTCTGTGGTTCAGAAGAAAGCACCGTTGTTTGTTAATGAAGTTGTCTTCTGGATCCATATAACATCAGTGCCTTAATTACTGCAAATGGCTAATAAACACTTCCCCATCTATGAAAATAGGAGACACACAGTGTGACTGTCATTAGGAACAATTGGATTTTCTCTTGATAAGTTGGTATAAAATGTAAATACCACAAATAACTGCCTGAGGACATGTTAGATAACTATACCAGGAACCATGCAGCAAAACTAAATTTTACAGAAATTGCTTCCTCTTTTGGAGTTGAACACAGAAGAAACCAAATGCATGTTCATGCATAAGTTGCAATATTTTTAATGTTCTTTTTGAACGTTGTGCATTAAGGTGTCTGGTGTATAGTTTCCTTGGCTTAGAGGACAAAGCTGAATACTGGCAAAGGAATGGTTAGGATCCAGTTTTTCCTAGTGAGACTTCTTGGCTTTAGGCAATCAAACTAGCCCTGTGTTCCATGGGATGTAGTCAAAGAAATCATCTTACTCTTTGTATGTGAAGCAACCTGGGAAAAAACTCCCTGGCTGGCTTTTGAGATGCCAGTTCTGAAAATGAGTTAAATCTGAGCATCACACTGCTGTTATTTCAAGGTACACAATTTCATTTGGGGAACATCACAAAATGTTTCTCTTAGCAAGTATGACCCTTTGGTTAGGGATTTACTTTAATCAACAGTGGGTTTTCCAATTGGAATCTATTGGATCTTGTGGCATTCCTGTCTTTCTAGATCTGTTTGTTCTGAAAATCTACTCTTATTTTCAGATTGCTCTTTTCATGCTTTCCAAAGGTGTAACTTCAGCATGGCCCAGAGATGGCCTGCAGAGACCTTTGAGAAATTTGAAGCTGTAGAACAAGTGGGCAGCACCAGCACATGGCTGTCAAAATCCCTGGAACCACTGCTGGATTCCCTGTCAGTATATAGGAAACTTTATCCTTCTCAGAGTCTCTGCTCACTAAAAGCAGGATGCTGTCAGCAATGCACAGGAGGAAGGGAAAAAACATCAGAATGATTGTAATTTAAAATTTTGGATGTGTTTTGGGGTGCCTTTGCTCTGACACACCAGGAGGTACTAATGGGAGTGCTTGGCAACCTGATCCTGATCTCCAAAGGGGCAGATTGCTCCAGCCTGGTGTGAATCACTGGAGAGGTGTCAGTATATGGTTGGAGTGGCATTGGAATAGCTCTGTGCTTTGTTGCCTGTGTGTCTGCTGTCCTCATGGCATGAAATGCCTTTTTTTTCTTTGTCAATATGATGAGCAGGTCTTCTGAGAACTGTGCTAGATGCAAAGGCTGCTCTGGGAATGGCTTCACTTTGTTCTTGCATTGTATTGTGAATCTTCATTCTGTAGAAAGCTGCCATGCCATAAATTGAGAAAAAGGCAACACAAGATAAATGAGTTGTACCATCCTTTATGTGGAAGATTTTATGATGTATTCTTCCCTGTATGAGACTCCCATCATACCTACCTCTTAAAATGAAGACTGGTGAATAATGGCCCAGGCAAGCAATAAATACATAATGCAATGCCACCTTTGAACCTTGTAGCTTGTGTGTAGGTCAAAGATTATATGGGTTGTAATCATGATTTATGCTTTCAGTCTCTTGATATTTTTTAGACCCTCTTTGCTTGTCTGTTCCTATGAATTTAAGTATTTAATTATTTCCTTTATTTTCAGGAGGCCACTAAAATGCTTCTGATACTGCTACAAAGTACTTTTTTTTTAGTTTGAAAACTCAAACTTGCCTTTCAACTTTGTGTTCAACAAGGCAAGGATATTCAGAAATGTACATGAATGTCTATGCAGTGTCTGTGTTCAAGATTAACAGGTTTGGGAAAGAGAACTTGATTTATTATTGGTAACAGGCTTAGCAATTGTCTGTCTTTTAAGAAAATAATATAAACTTCCTAACAATAAGTGCACAGACATCTTGACAGCTTCTGTGTTAATTAATGTCACACTGGTTGATTTGAAAACTCAACATGGTGAATGAGTACTGTAACATGGAGCTTCCAAGCTTAATATTGTTTGTAAAAAGTGCATCAGTCAACCCTTAAGCATAACTTCAAGTAATTTGGCAGTGGCAGGTGCTTGTTTTCATGTTGCTGGCTTATGCTGATTCTTTGCTGTACCTCAGGTGTGAGCTTACCTAGCTCATGGCTTGGTGAGAGCAAATAATGTTTAGATCCACTCTTTTCCCTTCTTGCTGCTTGGTTTGTGAGAACTTTGCAAATAAAAAACTTTCTGTGCAATACTCAGGTTTTGGTGCCAAGCTCTGTTCTTCTCATCCTTTCAGACTAAGCTTCCAGATGTAGTGAGGAGTGAGAATGTTCTGCTGCTGCAAAGCAGCACCTTGGCCTCTGTTCAAACACTGGATGAGCTGATTTACCTTCTTGGGTGTTTTCTTTACATTGCAATTTGAAGCTGGCTGTTCTGGGGAGCAGTGGGTGCTCTTTGCATTATTTCTTGTAGGACTGCTCAGCACACAGCTTCTATGCTGTGCTTTGTGCTGATATTTGACAGGCTCATTTTGTGCTTCTTGAGTGTTAAGAATACCTCAAGTTCTCTCTTGTGAGAAGCTGGCTTTAGGGAATATGTGCTCAGAAATAATACAGCAGCCAGTGTATTCTGTCTTTTATTCTTTTGGAGGTGTCACTTCATGATAGTCAGGATCCCTTCCCTCCTTTTTCAGTCTGTGCTCATCAAGTGTGGGCATTTCCTGTGTGTGACTGTTACTGAAAACCTCAGACTTCATCTCCTTAGGCTTTTCTCTTTTGCTTGACAATTTGTAGGATGCAGGAGGATGCTGGGTGGCTCAGACTCACAAGACTGGGTGCCTGGCATTGCCATTGTGGTTTTGGCACCTCATGTCAGTACCAAGTCAAACTTTTAACCTGCTGCATCTAAAACATGTGACCAAAAGATTTCAGAGCCGTGCTGTTTTCTGTTATCACTGATTTTATCCCACTATTAGCAATATTAATGCAATTTTTTACTTTGTGTTTCAGTTCTAAGGATCTGTAGAATGCCATTAACTGCCTGGGAGCTCAAGCACAGCCTGTCAGAAGAGAATCTCAGAACAGCAACAGTCAAATGTAAGTGATACTGAACAGATACAGTTAACAATTAAGTGTAATTGCAAGGAATAATGTTTGGAATAGATGAGTATACTCCAGCCCTAGGGCATTGTGGCAGATGCAACATAAGGTTTAATAAACCACAGGTCCCTGCTGCCAGTGTTACTATATAAGGGTAATAATAACACTGAGAATGAAAACATCCATCAAAAGCTGACAAATCTGACACAGGTTATACATATGCACACACACATAATAAAGATGCTACTTAAATCTGATGGAATTGCTAATAAAAGTTCTTTAGTGGTCTTAATGAAACATCATTTTGTGCTTATTACTGCTTTCACGTGAGATTATTTTTGAGAAACAATCATTTGAGCAATGGAAAAGGTGCCTGTAATTAAAAAAGTAAGTAGCAATATGTTGCCTGGTAAATCATAGATACAATTACACTGTTCTGAGAGGAGCTTATAGTTAAAGCTTAAAGTTAAAACTTTCAACATAATGAATATACACATTTATTTTTAGTACAGAGGTTGTGTCTGTCTGGTGTATTCCACTAAAACTCGGCTAGACAAATGACTGTTCTGAGAGGAGCTTATAGTTAAAGCTTAAAGTTAAAACTTTCAACATAATGAATACACACATTTATTTTTAGTACAGAGGTTGTGTCTGTCTGGTGTATTCCACTAAAACTCGGCTAGACAAATGACTCTTGATCCAATTTGTGGGTGGCTCAGTTGCAGAGGTTTAAGAAGCAGAAAAAGAACATGTGTACGATTATAAAGAGTTCGTGTGTGGATAGTTTTGCTTTTTTAAAGTCTCAAAACAAATACCAAGGAGGACATTCCTTTGAGCTGACCTGCCCAGTGCTCTGTTAGTCCCCTGAGTGCTTCATTTGGGGGCTGACCTCTCTATTGGGGCTGGCATCATTGCCTACAGAATACACCTCTGATTTATGATTTGGGAGGTGTGACAATTTGGCAGTAGCCTGGCAGATCATATTATCCTTTCTTTTCTAGAATACCCATTAAAATCAAGTGTTCTAGGATAAATTGGTGAAAACAAGAATGGTCCTGAGTGGGTAGGGGGAACTGTACTCAGAATTTTTTTTGCCAGACCCAGTGAGTGGTATTGCCTACTTAAGTATGAACAGAAAGCTGCATGTTGAATATGAATTTCAAGTACTAGTTTCAATTACATGAACCTTAGGCTTCATTTTTATGTGGTTTTTTTCCAATTGTGTTTGCTTTTCACTTGCACTGAAAACACAGCTTCAGAGTTCAGCTTCCACATTAATGTTTCTGCCTTGAATTTTGAAACTTTAAAGTGAAATGTAAACACTGAACTGCCCATGTCCTATATGCCCTCCCCCAGGCTAGAAGCAGATGAATGTAGCTGAAGACCCCAGCTTCACAGGTCTCTGATGTGCTACCAGCTTTTGGTTGTGGAATTTCTTTACTCTGGTTAGGATGTGTGTGTCTGGGAGAGCTACTGGCCCAGTGAGCAGTGATAAGTGGGGTGCTCTGGGACTGTATCCCACTGGGCAGAGACTTGGACCCCACTGCAAATCATGTTATCCCTGTTTGGGGCTCAGTAATTGCTCATGTCATCAAACCTGCTGGCTACACTCTGCATGTTTTGGGACTTCCTCTCATGTCAATCTGCAAAGCAAGCAAAGGCTTTTCCAGAACAATTCTGGACATCTATCTTCCTGCTGATGGTAGCAGAAGATTCAAAGAGACTGGGTGTGCCTATAGCCTATCAAAGCTGATTGAGAGACCAGGATTAATTTAGTTGGGCTTTTACTGGAGCCTGTTGCAGAAAAATTGCACTTAATTGTCAAACATCCTATTTGCACTCAAGTGCAAATGCTGACATTTCTGTAAACTTGTTGCAGGTGCTTAAATTTGTCATTTGCTCTGGAGCACTGGAGTTAATTAACACAAGGAAAAGAAAACCTAGCCATGAGGCTTGCTTAATATGACCTTAGAGACTGGGCTTGTTCCTTTGAAAGTGTGTGCTAATGGATAAGCTGTTCAATAAGCTCCCACTTTTCTACATAAAATGTGTGGCTATTGGAGTATTTAGTTCTTGACCTTCCAAACTAATACCTTGCAGAATATTCATGTTGTACATCCTCTTGGGGACATTTGGACAGGGAGAGAGACCATCTGAAGTTAGCCCCTGGATTGCAACCCTTCAGACTTCTGAAGCTCCTACTCTGGGAGTGTTCAGAAGCCTGGGTCTGTCTTTGAGCCTTCTTTTGTGTTCACCAAGCATCAGGAACTATCAAAAAATGCTTATTAATTGTTATTACTGTCATAAAACTTAGGACTGAAGCAGCTGAAGAAAGGTGCTTCCAATTCAGGAAGGTGACATAGAGGTCACAGTAGAGTTTTGTTTTTTAAAGTTAATATTAAGTGTGGTCTTTGTGTATCTTATTAGATAGATTTGTAGCTACCACCCAATAAAAAGTCTTAAATTCTGCTGCTTTTTTTCCCCAAATGTGTGATATATTCACAGTTTCCAAAGAGGAGGTATTTGTTCATATTGTATTGCTCTGCTGTGAGAGCTAATATATGAAACATTTTCCCAAAGGATCTCCATGGTCTTTAATTAACTTTTTTCCCATAGGCCTATAATATAGCATTATACAATATTTGGTCAGTACCCTGCTCTTCTACTCCTGTGTAGGACTTATTGGCTCTCATTTCCTGGGGGAGCATTATGAGTGCAGCCAGGAAGAATGCATCAAATGAAAAGTTAATTGTGTTTAAGCTGTGGGTGAGAGGGAAACAGGATTGAGGCTTCCATTCACTTGTGCCACTATAATAAGCAAAACTAAATGTACAGTTTCCTGAGCCACTAGGGCAGGAAAGCGGGGGGAAAAATTATCTGAAAGGCCAAAATATAAAAGATGCAAGCAGCCACAGGAAGCTTGATTTGGAAAGTGGTTCTAGAAGGATGGAGGTAAGAACGTTCCAGTCTTGATAGTAATTACTTCATAAGGAAGGATAAAATCCTCTCTGCTTTCTGAAGGCTGATGTGATTTGTCCTGTTATCCAGATTCTATTGTGCACAAAAGAGTGAGGGATGGAACAGAGGAACTTATCCCTTTCCAGGTTCATCATAAATCATTACAGGGGGGTTGATGTCAGGCTGTGGGCAGCTCCGTGCCAAAGCCTTGGCTGGCACAGGTTGTTTTAGGGAGAAGCCAAATGGGGCACATCTGAGACTGTCCTGTGAGCTTCCTTCAGCAGTTCTGAATGCTCCAGACTCAGCTACATGGCTTACTTATGCAAAATCTGTTTTGTGCAAGGACATGAGTTCCCAAGTGGGTGATAACACAGGAAAGAGCAGCTGTTTCAGAGCAGGATTTCCAATATCTTTCTCATTTGAGGTGTCCCTGTTGCTTACAGGACATGTTCATTGGAAAACCTCCAACTGTCAGCAGCAATTTACCCAGCAAGGCTCTGTTATTTTTTAACCTAATATGGTTAATGGGGCTTTGTGAAAGTGGGGCTTTGGGTGTCTGGTCTGTGGAAAGGTGTTTTCCCCCTGGTTGCAGATAGATAGCTCTAGAATTTTATTTTTGGGTGTAAGGGTTTAAATAAACTAAAACTTCGTGACAATTGCTGAATGGAGATGGTGCATGGCTTCTGTTTCTGTTCTGATCCTTCTACCCAAAACAGTCTGACCTAGCACTGGAACTTCAGGACAGCTTTAATCCAGGTTTTTTTGATACTTGACCATAGTTTACTCAGACTCATAAACAGCAAGATTAGGGTTTGAGTGTAAGGTTTGTAACTTCACTGAAAATGGATTATATTTGTCTAGATTTATTATAAGCTTTGCTTAATCACATTTTAGGCTTTAATGGTAGGTGCCAGCTCCAGAGACAGAGCTTCAGTAGCTTTTAGTAAACAGAGAGAGTGTGGGAGAAGGTGGCAGTGTGGGGAAGACAGACCAAGATGCTGCTGTGTGATAAATCCCTTGAAATTTGATTTGAATATTGCCACAGTCTGTGGAGTGCACAGTCCAGCATTCACTGAGCTCAAGACCTTTCCCAGTAGTGAGCATGTGTTCTTGTAAATCAAAATTATTAACTGGTGTGCTGGGATCTAATGTGCCAACAGCACATGGCAAGCTACATCACCAGTGTGGCTTTATTATATCTTGTAACCTCTGGAGATCTTAATTGAGGCTTCATTGCACTGTTCATACACTTAATTAAAAAAATCAGTCCTTATCCCAGGAGTTTAGCCTACTGTCCACATTCTGCAAATACCTGCATGCTCTTACCCTCATTAATGAGAGGAATTTTGCTGGAAGTTAGTGAGATTTTTCATAAAATAAAAGATCAGCAGAGTGATAAACCAAGTAGATTGAGGAGTACTTCTGTGTGCCATGATGTTGTTGCTGCAAGACCAATACTGATGATGCTGTTGTTTGAGCAAGGCAGATTATTAGTGAATGCGTCCAGTTGTTAGCATGTGACGTGCCATGTCACAGCAGAATCCAAGAAATAACTCCCTGTATTCCCTTCATATCCAGGGATACTTATCAATTTGATTTTTACTATCAATGTCAAGTGGCAGGAGATGACTGACACTTAGCAACATAGTGAAAGTGATCCTTGCCCTGGAATATTGATTGGCAATCCAGCTACATAACAGTAGCTTTCTGCAAGTAGCCTGCTGGAAGAGACCTCTTACAAAAAAAGAGGGGAGAGGCTTTGGGGGAGAATTCCCCCAGGCATTAGGCTGCTTTTTAAAGAATGCAGAGATGCAGTACTAAAATGTGTTAAAGCTTCTCTGTCTCTAAGAGTGATTTTATTAAGAATGCAGGCACACAGATGCTGCTGTGCCTGACTTTAACTGTTATGTCTGTAGTATCAAAACAAGATGATTGGATTGAGGCACCCAGCCTGTTTGTACAAAACCCATCTAAATTAATTTAGAGATGGTATTTTTCATTGAGATGGACAGAGTTGGTAGGTTTTTTGGATATTTGTTGCGTGATCACCTTTTCTCTGAAGCTGGCACTATGCAGACTGCTATTTTTGACAATTTCTTTGCATGTTGTTTTTCTTGATAGCCTAAACAAGAATATAACATTGCTGCTATACTTCTAATCTGGGTGACAGCATAAAAAAACCCCAAACTCCTGATAATTGATATCATCAACTGTGATAAAAATAACTGGCTATGATGAGGAGATATAAAAGGGGTGGTTTTAATTGCCTTCTCTACCTTTTGTTCTTTTAAGAAGATGCTGTTAGCTCAAACTCAGTATCACTTAAGTATGAATTTTCAGGTAGAATTAGATAATGATGATCACAGCTTATTTCATGGAGTGATCATGGAAGAGATCAGAGGAATCTGTAGTTCAACTTTGAACAGGATGGTTGTGGGGATAAAGGAGGTGCTTTTGTGATGAGTACAGCTCTGTGCATGTGTGATGGGGGCAAATCTAATCCCACACACTGAGCTGTAATAAACTGTAGCTTATCATACATTCAGTGTCCAGCCCTACTCAGATTTTCTAGGGAAACTCAGGCTACCAGTTTAAATACATGGTTTGAATACTGGTTTTATCAAGTAAACGTGTAAGAAGGACAGGAAAGAAGTATTTATGTGCTTAAAAGGGAGTAAAAAAGTTATTTGTTTCATTGGTACAACTGTGTGATTTTAACTTCCTGCTGCACAACTCCTCCCCAGCCTGTGCCAAGTAAAGAATCTTACCTGGAGTACCACAGGTACCTTTGCTTGAGCAAATCCCCCTGTCAACAAAGCAGTTTTGTTGATCAATCTTGAGCACTTTGCAGAGTTTGCCAGTGGCCAGCACTAAAGTCCCAGTGGATATTAATTATTTAAGATGTTCTTTTCCATACTGTAGATTTATAGTGCTTTGTGTGAGAACACCTAGGTCTTTGGAGAACACTGTGATGCCAAGTGTCAGTTCTGTTAAGATCCATTACAAGATGAAGATTCATGCTGTGGTGCAAATGGTACTTGGAGTCTCCTGCTACAGATGTGCCTGTCTGGAGCTAAATCTCTCTCTGGAGGCTGGTGGTTCAGTTGCTGCTCTCTTGATGCAGCTTGTTCCATCTGTCACTGATGCTTCAGCACTTAAGTGACACATCTGAAATAATAAGGGGCTGGATCTGTTTTGATCTGAACTTGTCACAGCTCTTCTGGCTTCTAAATTTAGGACCTACCTGAAAATAGTAGTAGCTGGGGAGAAAGGGTCTCTCCTCTACTAGGAGCCTTTGAGTACTACACTTATTGCAGTAAAATAGTGCTCTGAAGGTAGCAGGGCTGTTAGCAGTACATAGAGGAGTTTGTCTGTGGGTCTATATATGGATTTCCCAAGATTTTGAATCTCAAGGAGAATTTAAAGCATTTGAATCTTTCATTATCTCAGCTTGGGTAAAATATGAAGGCTTTTAGGCTGTGACACAGTGCTATCTTATTCTAATTTATTTTTCAGTAGGCCCTAGGAAGCAGAAAAATTGCTTTCAAACAGTCTAATTTATGGTCTAATATTTATATAGGACTGATTCACAAGTAATTAGGTATCTGTGCTTGTATTGAATTTCCTTTTAAAGAGCAATAACTTAAGTCTAAAGAAAATACTGTGGAGTTTCACCCATCCCAAAGTCACAGTGTTTGTTTTTCAAAGTGAACAATGGATGAGACTTGTTTCCCTACATGTAAAATACTGAAGAAGCCTGTGTTTTTTTTGGATACAGAAGAACATAAGTTCACTTTTTCTCATGTCCAGCAGCCACCATGTCCCACTACAGCACGGATTTTCTCAACACTAAATACTTTACTTGGTTCCTCTGTGAAAGCCAAACTCTAGAGGAATTATTTGGTGTTCCTTACATCTTGCCCTAGGAATTTCTTCCTCTCCACATTACAAAATCCACACACCTCTCTTGTGACTGCTTTGTACTTGACAGACTTAGCTTAAAAATGGCAAAATGAGGGCAACCGGTGCTTCTATAGAAGCTGTTGAAAAACAAAAGCAGGAAGAAGTAAAAGTAAGTGGGGAATGAGGAGATGGAACATCTTTGCTGAAGAGGTATGAAAAAAAAAATTGTGGGTGAATCCTGGTACATTCAGAGCCATCCAGGAATATTTGCCATTGTACACACTACACTACAAAGAAGCAGAAAACCAGTTATGGGTCTTTCATGATTCCTTTTGCTTTGGCTCCCTCAATTTTTTGTGTCAGAGGAATGGAATATAGCCAAATGAGGGTGTTGTCTGAATTTCTTGTGCCATCAGTCAGTACCACTTTCCTGTGTTACTGCTGTATGCTGTTCAGCTTTTACCCTTTGAAAAGATGAAAACCAGCTGGATTATTTCCCCTTTTTGCTCAAAAGTACTTGGTAATATTGTGTTTAATGAATGTAAGGAGAAAACATCATCCCTCTGAAACTGAAGGCAAAACTTGTCTTAGTAGCTTTTTCCTAAGTGCTTCTTTCTAGTCTTTAATAGCTTGGGGTATTTTTCTTGTCCTTTTAGAAGTTTTCAGTATTGCTTTCTCTGCTGAAAGGGGGTTCCCAGGAACATAACTGTTAGAGTGAAGTGGCTGTAGAAACTTTTTTTTGCTGTGCCATCTGCTAATACATAAGAGGAGATTTCTGTGCTCATAGAGACAGTCTAAAGTTGTATTTATTTTAGCTTTCATGATACCCAAAAGACAGTGTATTTTGCTTCTGTGTTCCTTTCTATGAAAGCTTTGAGCAAAGTGGCTCTTGCTCTGAATTTCTTATTGCTGCTTCAAGTTGACAGATTTTAAATCCTTATAAAAAGAGGATCTCCAGTCACTCTTGTGATGGGTGCTTCTTCAGTGTCACCTGCAAAAACTTAACCACTCTTCAAACTCCTGATATGGAAAGCTGCAGATGAGCTGTAGCAGCTTTCAGCAGGGTATGTTTCACCCATTGTGCAGTGAACACTTTCCCTGTGTTCCTGTATGGAAATCAGTTCTGCCCCATAGCAACCACTTTGGCAGCACAGGAGCCTTCCTAGAGGCAGATGGGCAGGTGGCATCATGACATTCCCAAATGTGCTGCTGGCAGGAGTCAGGACTTGATGCATCAGGATGGTTTGCCTGAGCTCCCTAGGGACACAGAGTGCCAATCTCATGATGTCATGTCTGCAGAAAGATGCTACTTCAAAAGCATTTAGAGTGTTTGAGACCTGGCTGGTTTCAGTTCATGCTATCAGGATGGATAATTAGATGCAATTCTTCCTCTAAGAATTTCTGAAAGTTTGTTTGGTATGAAATGATGCTTAAGTTACATTGCTGGGCTATTGCTTCCTGCTCCAGTGCTGTGTGGTGGATGAGTTGCCCAAAAGGTCTTTTTTTGTTAATGGCAGGGTGATTTTCTTGCTTACAGTGTGAGGTAGGCTCTATATTCTATCAGCCTGAAAGAATGTTAATTAAATTGCTGACTAAATGCTGTGTTTTGGGGGAGGAATGGAGACAAGAAGCCAAAATTTCAGGGGTCCTTTTCTAATGAAGTTGAAATTGTTCTTTTTTCAAAGGTTCCTAAATATTGTAATTTGTATTCTTCTATTTTGAGATTGTGCTGGATATTTCTGGTTTTAAAAATTATTCAGTGAATGAGATCACTTGGCTTTTTGACAGGATTGTGTACTGTGGAATATACTCCATCTCTTAATAGCAGATAAAGTAGGAATGACTTGGAAAATCAGTTTGTGACTTGGAACAATTATGCAAACTTGGGACAGTATTGTGAATGAGATTCCAGAATTTTATGTGTAAAGACAGCTTGGACAACAGGCAATATCAAGATCTGTTAAATGATTAAATATTTCACCAAACAGGAGTTTAAGCTTGTGCAAAAAAGTATTAGAACTTCAAAACTGAGTATGCATTTTCTTTAAGGGCTACTGAACTGTGAGGAACTATTTGGGGACATCAAATAAGTGTTGGTGTTTTTTTACTAGTGTTAATCTTTGTCTTCAAGTATCTTTGGATACTTCCATGTTGTGAACTTGTTACAGGGTAGGGGCCTTTTCTCAGAGAGAGGGAATTCTGTAGCCCTGCAGTCTGTATGGCACTGTAATCCCACTCAGGGATTAAAATTCATTAACATTCAACTCTCCAGCACTGGCTCTGAGGGTAGGTAGGTAGATAAATAAACTAATAAGCTGTTTGCTGCAAAGAATTGTCTGAAGAGGTTGCAGATTTGTTTCTTGTGTATTAAAACCAAAACAGCTTGGGGTATGAAGAGTTGATTTCTTTCCCCCACTCCTTTTAAATCACACAATTATTATGCTCTGGTTGTGTTACCAGAGCAAATTATATTCTGCATTCAGTTGGAGTAATAATAATACAAAGCACAGCACAGAGTATCCATTTGAATTATTCTAATGGTTTAAAAACCTGTGGTGATTTTCCTGTACTGTTCTGGGCAATCATGTACCTGGCAAAACTGCTGATGGCAGCACCTGAGGTTTTGGAGGGTCTGATGAGCTTTGGCACTGTTTGTGCCTTAGGAGGTGCTGATGGAGCCTGGTGTTCAGTTTTGTTATGAGGAAATGTGAAATTCCCAGCCATTTGTGGAGCTGTTGTTTAAAAAGCAAAGAGAATCTACTGCTTTCACTTCTCCTTTGAAGACTGCCATGAAAAGGCAAATGGTATTTTGCATCTGTAGACTCTGAGATTTTTTAGAAACCACTATGGCATGGTTTTGGGCTTGTGTTGGAATGGAAGAGTGATATCTAGAAGACAGGTTTTCATAGCTACATGCCTGGCAATTATCCCTTGCATGCTAAGTGAAAGACTCAAATTGAAGTCCCAACTCCAATTAATATTTAATAAGAGCTTTTAGAAAACAGAGCTGAGGAGGGAGAAACCCTGAAGTGTTTGAGTGGGACATAGGAGTCATTTGGCTGTGGTTAACAACTGAAGGATTCTACACCTGATGTTAGTTTCCCTGGATGAATGAAATTTTCTCACATATTTGCATGTTTTGAGTCAGAAATTTTATCCCATTTCTGAGAAGACCTCTGCCATTGGAATCATCAGGTTTTCAGTGGAAATGTAACAGCCACACTGCCTCAGAGTCCATTGGAGCTGTATGTAGGATTGTCACTGAGGAGGTAAGACAGGAAAAGGTCCAGGCTTGAGTCATGCAGTGGTGTCTCTGTCTTAAGAGTGGTTTTGTGCCTTTCAGGTGATTTATTTCTCTTTTGGCAGAGGAGGCTGAAGGAATGGAGCCAGTGTTATATTTCTGTAATTACATGACTCTACAGTCACTTCAGAGCTCTTTTGTAGCAGCCTTTGAGTTTGAAAACATTTCTGTCAGGATTAGGTCTGGGAGTTTGTGGCTTGTTTACTTTTACAGCCCTTTATGTCAACTGTAATCATACCTTCATCTAGTATTTTATGTTTGTGTTTATTATCCTGACTCAAAATCAACTCAAGGAAAATCTATATAGTTATTCTTGTAACTTAATATTAATTTTACCTCACTAGACTTCTTCCTTTTAGTCACATTTTTTACCTAGAGGTTTGGGGTTTTTTTGAGGGGGGGGAGTGGGTAAGGACTAATGACTTTTTCAAAAAGACCTAACTTTTTTTGAGTAAATAATTTGATTTTTGCCAAATTGTCACGATTCTGAAGAGATACCTCATGCTGAACATGGAGGAGCCAGTGGCTGAGCAGCAGAATTCAGCAGAGCTGTTTAATGAGGGGTGAAGACAATACAAATGCAAATCTGGTGAGCAGTTGCCTTTTCACAGTTGGTAGGCTGTGTTGCAGGTGCATTTTCTTAATGAGGGTTAATTTGTCTCATACTTTAACCTGACAATACTTGGCATTGTTAGCACATAGATTGACTTAAGGAGGTAAAATGAAGAGCTTTTTATGTAAGAGTGGGTATTTGGAACTAACAGATTGCTTGAAATCAAATATTAACAGTTTATTCAGAACAGTCCTATTACCTAGATCTTTATGAGAGAGAAGCCTTTTTGATTATTTTGACAAATTGGAGCAAAGCCAAATTCTGTTCTGTGCCTGGGATATAAATTCTGAGAGACTGAGATAAAACTGAAAAAAATTACTGTTGATGAAGATTTACTGCAGGAGAACCAGAACCACAAGAGGGCTTGAATACCAGAAAGTAATAAAATAGTCTTTCAGTAACATTCCTTTTTAGCATGTATCCTTTAATACCCAACCATGTTGTTCTGTCCAAGAAAAGATCAGTTTGGTGCAGGGTGTCCCAACAGCTCCAGCTGAGCCAGGAGGAAGTTGTCCATTCTTTAGATGGATGCATTTCTAAGGAAGGGTGTGCAGCCCCTCCCAGAGGAAGAAGCTGTCAGACTAACCCACAGTGCCTCCCTGGCCACAAACAAACTTTTCAGGTTTTTACTTGGGGTACCCCTTAGTTGCTTCTGTTACTGGCTAATGAGGTGCACTTGTAAGAAATGGTCCTGTCCTGCTGAGCAGCCTCCTGACACACTGGAACACTGCAAGGGTTGGCATCAGGATGAGCTGCTGGCCTGGCTTAGGTTTCATGAGATCACCCTATAAAGTTTACTTTGGAACCATAAAGAAAAATTACACCTGGTTTGGGCAAAAGGAAAATCTGACATTCCTGCAGTTGCTTATTAAGCATGATGTGTAAATTATCCATTGTTATCCTACTGTACCTCAGCCTTCTAAATCTCATATGCCTCTTGTATTGACTTGTTTTCATCCAATATGAGCTCTCATGAATGCAGGATGCCAAAGGACTGGGTCAGAAATCAATTCCATCCTTCTGAAATATTACCTCTATGCCAGTGACTTCTGCTTCAGGGAATCTAGTTCAATATCCTATCTTGCACTCCTAGATTGCTTCTTTAGCTTTCTTATATCTGGAACATGCAAAGGGATCTTCCTACTATTGTAAAGTAAGTAACACACATGCACAAAAAAAAAGTGTGAAAAGGGTCCTTGATATCTTTGGTAACTGGCAAAGGAATTGAGAGCTTTTTCTCTCGGTTGAGTTCTGATTCTAGTGAATAATAACCAGGATGCCATGATGTTTGTGCAATAAGCCAATGACTTCTGTTTGGTCCTTGGTACTCATAGAAGAAAAAGCAGCACAACTTCTGGCATCTGAGTTAAGAGGAGGCCAAAAAATCAATGATGTATTAAGCTGTTTCTCACACTTCAGACATGGCTCTTTTGGCTCACCAAGTAGGTGGCCCAGGATGCTCTGTGTCCACTGGCATTTTCCACGTCACTACAATTGCATGGGTACAGAATTCCTACAAGGATTTCCATGTGAAAAAGGTGTTTCATTCAGCCATCAAGCTGTGTTTAGAAGTATGATTTAATAAGAAGGTGGCTATGCAATAGAATAAAGCTAGATTGTAAAAACAAGGGATGGTTTACTACATGTTGCTTGTGGTGAGGTACAGTACTTGAGTAGGATAATATGGTGGAAAATAGAAAATGGGCTGGATATTTGCCCAGGATTCTATGTAATCCACATGATTTTTTTTTTATTATTTAAACCCATGATTAAAAATGATGCCTCAGTGATATCAAGAGCCTGGTTTAAGCAATACTTGTAGCATATTTGTCTCTATGTATATATATTTGTACAGAGAAGATTGTCCATATGCTCCAGTCAAAATCAACAGCCTAAGTCCTCAGTTAAGCGCTAAGAGCCAAGAAGGCTCCTTGGCAGAGTCAGGGATGAAGGGGATTTGATCATGTTTGCAGGGATTAAGGCAAAGGAAGCAGTTTAGTAAGGTGGGCTTGAGAATGCTGGTCTTCCAGTACCTCTGTTCTTCAGAGATATTTGTGGTTTTAGTGTTACAACTCCTCCCACAGTGCCCTATGGTCTGTGGGGCCCCAAGTTGATGATTTAAAACAAGGTATGAAGCAAATAGCTTTTAAACAATAATTATTGATCAATCCAAATTAAACTTAAAGCCATGCTAAACCAAAACATCCATGGAACAGCAATACATAGAGACAAGTGGATTTTTGTGGTTGTGACTGTAGCTCTGGTGTGCAAGGCACCAATGGGGAGCTGAATGTTGGCACTGCTGTGGGACTGGCAGAGATGATCCAAGAAAGCAGAGAGTGGGTTCAGAGTCTGACAGGGGCACTTTGTGTGTTCCCCCCCAGTGCTTCCTGATGCCATTGCCCTGCTTCTCATCTCAGAGCTGGCTGACCTGGGTATTTCCATAACACACATTTCTTTGGGCTGGATATACCCAGTATTTACAGCAGTTTTGCAGAAGCTTTCTTTGTCAGCTCCCAGGTACTGCCATAGGTTAATTTATTTCTGTCTAGTCATAAATAAATATATAAAAATCTCCCTTCTGACTGAAACCAAATAAAAATCATTACTCTCCTACAGCATTTGGGATACTGACAATAATTTCAAGAAGCCTATCCATCAAAACAAGAGTGCAGCTCTCACATCAGATCAGAATAGTACTGGTTTTCCAAATAAAATACAAATGCTGTGCTTTGGATTTTAACTAATGTGGTAAAAAGTGGATGATTCTGGAGGTACCAGCTCACCTGGTTTTGAGAAAAGGTGCTTGTTTCATAACCTCTGAGATCCTTCTCTGACCTTCACTTTACAGATATAATACTTGATTTTGATGTATCATATATGTGTTCTTGAAAGAAGTGCTCTTAATGTATTGCATTTTATATGCATATATAATAGTTGATGTTTCAGTTCTATATTTAACCTTACTGTTTGATGTAACACATCTTTAAGCTACATACTTGCTCTTTTTTTTTGATTAAATTCCTGATGAACTTGCTGGTGAACAGTGGGTTTTAGTAAAGTTCTTAGAGCTTATTTGAGGTATGATTAATAGCACATATTCCACACTAGACTGTCCTACTGCTCATAATCTATCTTATCTTGATTAAATGTAGAGTAAAAAATTCTCATTAAGCCAAGTTCTGTCTTTCTGAATTACAGCCTGCTTAACTCCTTTCTTTACCTCTTCCCTTGCAAAAAGCTCAGATGTGGCTTAGTAAACAGTGAGGATATTATCTGTAATCAGACACTTGCCCAGCCCATCACAACTGTCTGTTATGGTTTTCAGCCCTGAAACAGAAAGTGTTGGCACAGCAGTGTAAAAACCAACCAACCACTCTCTAATGCTTTCATCAACCCTTCTGGGGAAGGTGTGCCAGCTAGCTGGTCAAAATCCTGAGCTTTGGAAATTCTCAGAAACATAAGGCCACAGAAAATAATGCACTTATGTGCAGGTTATCTTGTGAAATGAAGACTTGTGTGGTTGGTCCTTTAGTGTTTACTGAAACTGTTATGGTCTTGTATGCAAACAGATAAGTGTCTGTGTTAGTCTGGTGTTTTTAGAGTGTCTACCCATGGAAACACAATATATGACTTTTAGCAACAATAAAAGTGTTGGGGTTAATAGAGGTTTTATATAGAAATCTAGGGGGTTTGTTCCTGCAAGTAGATGTTCCTGCAACATTTTATTTCCAGTGTTGTTGTGGACCAAAACACAAGTTACTTGGCATCTTCTCAGGGTAGTGGTAGAGTCTGTCTGAGCCTTGCTAATAGAAGGTGCCTCTTGTTTGCTTTTTGGGTTTCTAGAAACCTAAACTGTATTCTGGTTGATGCTTTTCACAAGTGTAATGCTTTACAGCTTCATGCATTGCAAGAAGACAACGATTACCCAGCTTTGCCTCATCGAATGCAGTTGGTGGACTAAGGTTATAAATCTCCTAGATGGCAAAACATAAAATCTACATGGAAGGTCTAATCTATCCTGTTCTGACTGATAAAAAAGAAGAGTCACTAGTGGGTAGTAAATTAAGATGTGGTATAAAACTTTTTACCTGAAGGTGATAAATCATTTGTCCACATCAGGCTCCCAGGACTGTCTCTGTTAATAACTGCAGTCTGGATTAGCTGCCACTGGGCTGGTAAGGCACACAGGGGAAGGTCAGCATTTCCCAAGCCTTTCCTGTGTAAATAATGGCTTTTGCAGATCACCCTGGATTCCTTTTGTCATCTTTGTGATCACACAGGTTTCCATCAGGATGTTATCAAAGTGTTGGGCAGCACAGCCGTGCTGCATGCCACTACCAGCAAGGCAGTGTAGGAGATGGGTGAGCAAAGAGACTTCTCTCACTTTGAGGAGGATAAGGGGGTCTTTTGTTTAGATTTCCTAGATCCACAAAGAAACTCAGAGCTGCATAAATGGAGTGTTTACTCTTATCTGAGCTGTTGTGATAAAGGCTTTGCTGATCTCTCTGCTGGGTGTCCTCTTGTTAGTGTGTGTGGTGTGTGTTTTCATCTTTACCTGTGGCTGCAGAAATATGTTGAAATATTGATATCAGGTAAGCTGCTTCCTCTGCATTATAACCAGTGTCACAAGACAAGTCCCTGAGCTCTTGCTGTGTGTGCAAATGTACAGGTGCATGTACATGCAACACACTGTTAATGGTTGCAAGCCTGCCTATCAGTAGATTTTGTTTATAATTTCTCCCTCTTCACTTTAAAATTGATTTGTAACATTTGTATTGAAATCCTCCCTGCACCAGACTGTTCCCTGCTGAGCCCAGTCTGCATGCATAAAAGTAAAGCAGGTGGTGAACATGCTGTGACTTGGAGGGTTCAGGCAAAGGATGGATTATGTATTTAATTGAAATTTTAAGCTCTTCCTCCTGTCTTTTTCAGAAGCTGCAATGATGAATCCGAAAACTAAAATCTTAGTGTATGGCTGCTGAAAATCTCTACTTCAGCTCAGCAGTGTGGTTTTATCCCATCCCCCAGGTATTTTGTTAAGGACTTTGTTAAAACCAGAAATTCAACTTCTAAGATTGTTGATGAGGAAATCTGTTCTTTGTAAAACAAATAAGTGTGTACAGGGGGTTGTTTGTTACATAAAGACCCAGTGTTTTGGGATGCAATTAGACCACTGCAACTGAGAAGAGGTAATCCAAGCACTTTCTGAAACCTGATGCAGAATGACCCATGCAGAATAAAGGAGTTTTTTGGCATGCTATTACTTCCTGTCTAAAAGAAATTGCCCAAGCTAATGGAAGGCAAAACCCTTCTGAGTTTTCCACTGCTTGCTGTGTTAATTTAGGCCTTGATTGTCAACATGGCTCCCAGCAGTGACTTAATTCTGCTCCTGCTGATAGCAAAAGGGGTTGTGGTGAGGCTGAAGCAAAGTTCCTTTTGAAGACTCCTGATGCCCTATCCAACCTGTGGGAAGAGAAGCCCTGTGCTGTATGAGAGGAATTGTTTGGAAATATAGGGCTGAACAGCATATTGCTGAGAAGAGATGGGAGGTTCTCTTCAGTCACTGGAGAAGACAAAATATTCCAGTTTTGATGTGCATTGAAGTTTCTGGGGGTACTTTTTGCAAGGTGTTTTCATTGACTCTGGAAGCAGCAGTGCAAGCCTGTTATCATCATCAGGCCTTTTGGCTGATTTACCTGCTGAAGGAAAACCAGCCAGAAGTCATGGGCTGTGTGGCATGCCCTGACACTTAAAGCCCTAAAAGGATGTAACTAACCAATGCAGGCTTGGGAGTACAGAACGTAACCCTGGAGCAGCAATGGAGCGATGCAGGGTCAGTTTTCTGTGAGGTTGTTGTCATTCAGTGTGAGCAATCAGGTAACCAACAGCTTTGTGAGCTTTTTTTTATGCTGCAAAGAAAAAAGAAGCTTCTTTCCCAGCTGAGCAGCAAGGTGAGAGCTGTTGGAGCTCTGGAGATGAGGTGTCAGTCCCCACAGGCTAAAGCGAGCCATAAAACAGTTTGTCAGGAATATGGCCAGGGTTCTGTGCACTAATCTTAGCTGAATTTGGGGTTGGCAGCAGAGTGTACCAGCACTTGGGATCAGTATGAAAAGTTGAGATTGCTCTGAGGGCAGAGGAAGTAAAGGCTGTGTCTGTAACTTCAAAGTTGTCTGCTTGAAATGTCTTCTAGAAAAAAAAATTATGGAAGAGCAGAACAGTTTATATATACAAAGCACTGTGTTTGGAATTTTAATTTTTTCAGGCATTTCTGCTATCATTTTGTTTAAAATAATTTGTCTTGTTATAAAAATTTGGAAGTAGAAATAATAAATATTTTGTTGTGAGTTTGTTTAGAAAGGGATATCGAGAGGCACAAGGAGAGTGAAATTGCTTCAGCATCCAATACCATCTCCTCCTTAGCCCCCTTCGTTTTTCCCTTTGTTTTGGGATGGGAGGCGCCTCACCTTGGCTGCTTTTGTGGAACCAAATCAAGAGGAAAGAAAGCTGGAGAGCTCTTTGTCCTCCTTTGGCTTTGAGCTGATCCCCTGGGGGAGGTTTGCAGGGCTGTAAAGTGGAGAGGCTGCTCTAGGGCTGGCTGGCTAATGTTAACACCCAGAGCTCTATTTTGCTTTTCTTTCGGGTTTCAATAGAGCGGTGTTACTGTTCCAGCTGTGTTCTGTGCCTTGTGGCACTGCTACAACGAATGACCTGTCAGCATTTTGAGGCAAATGTGTTAATTTCAGGCAGTTACAACTCAGCAATAAAAAGTTGCTACAAGTAGGAATATGAAACACGAGTGCTTAGTAGTGGTGTTAATATTTATGTGCACTCTTTCATAACAATGGCTTAGCAATTTAAAAGCCATTTCAGCTTAACTCTGAGTGCACTTCAGAAGGCTGCTTTTCCTACTGGCTACATGGGCACCAGGTACCTTTTGTACTAAGGATGTCCCCAGGGGACAGCAATTTCTGAGTCAGCTGAGAATCCAAAACTATGGATACAGCAATAGCTGACAGTTCAGTGGTAAAGCTTCTCATCAGTTCCTCCCTAGTGTAGCTGAGTGAAGATACTTTGGGGGGTGGGGACAAAAATCACCAACACGTGCTACACGGAATAAATCCCTTGCTATTCTCTTTTCTTACTCCGGTGAGAAGTTACTTTGGCTGAGGCTTCCAACACTTTTACTTTCTTTGGGGGTTTGCCAAGGGTTTCTGTACTTCAATTTGCATCACATTCTCCAAGTCGTAATGCTGATTTGGTGTCTTTTCATGTCAAAACTGAAGTGATTTTCCAGAATGTTTAAAAAAAAAAGCAGTTAATCTTTTAGAGTCTCATGTTGTGAGGGACTATTAATTGCAGAGATTTGTTGGGCAGAAGCTCAGCTGTTCCCCAGTATGGCCATCTCTGCTTAAGCCAGCAAAGGAGCTCCATGGAAGGTGCTTTCTCCAGCCAAGATTGTCTTACAAGCTTAAGAACTCTTTTCTGTTGTGACTGTTGTTTCACATTATTAGTAATAATACCTGAATTTCAAATTTGGCTGAAGTGATATTTAGTTATTAAGTTGTGCTATGGTCAAAACTGAGCCGTAAGGTGCAGGGTAATACACATGTAAAGAGCTCAGCTCCTCATTAGTGTTACTGGCCAGTTGCAGTTGATGGATATTTTCAGATTTTCCAGCTGTGATGTGGCAGTGGATTTCCAGAATGCATAAACAACGTTCCAGAACTGAGGATGCTCTGAGTTTGAGCAGTTGTCTCCTTTTGAGCTTCCTGAGTGTTAGCAGTGAGTACAAACACACTGCTCATCATCTGAGAACACTGCCAGTGGTGCAGCAGCACTGGATACTTGTCCTTCAGCTCCCAGAATTCTGGAGGTTAAAACAACTTACTGAGGGGTTTTGTGTCTCCTGGCCAAATTTCCCATCATAGCTTCCAGTTTTAGTTGACATAACCTCAGAACTTCACAGGAATCTGGTTTTGGGGCCCCATGTTTTCCTTTAGTTTCTGAAGAGCTTTGTACCCCAGTGGCTGCTGTTCTGTTTTTGATGGGATCACCTGTAGAGGTAAAGACCTGTGGGGTATTTGAGGTTTTGGAGGTTGCTCTTACACCTGTATGGCCTCTACCAAAGTTGGGTTTGAGAAAAGATCTTAATTCTCTCTGTGTGTTTTCTGAGCTGTGTGGCATGTTCCTTTCTCTTTACCCATTCCATGCAGTAAATCTTATTCTTGCTGACAGCCCTGGTAATTGCCTTATGTAGAATGAAAACCTTCCCTTCCCTTTCTCTGCTTTTATAGTATGCCACCTTCTATAGCTAAGTTTAAAAGGACAGAAAAATTCATGGTGTTTGCAGTAAGAGTGTGTTTTATGCTTGCCTGCTTCTAAAGCAGAGAGAATACTGCCCTGATATGGAAATGTCAGGGGCACATGCCCATATCTAAGGCAGTAAATGTTTCTTTTATTTCTTATTCCATTTTATACTGGTTGCTATTAATTTTAAACTTTTCTTGGCATTTGCAGCAATAAAAAGAGTAAAACCCTGAGGCTTTGTTCTGCCTGTGAACCAAGCCTTCAAATTTCAAATGAGACTTAGGCACATCCTGCTTTCTCAGACAGCTGAGAACTGTTACAAATATATGTAAGCACTGGGACATCACAGCCTTCAGGCTGAAGGAGGTATCAGTTTCTGGTGAACTCACACAGGGCATAGCCAATGGGGATGAACAGAGCCAAAAGTCTAAAGTCATTATATATATATATATAAAAAAAAAATCTGTCTCCCAGACTTTTCCTGTGCTGGCCACTTGTGTTCTTAATGCTGCTTTGTGGTTTTTAACTGCAGTCCACTAAAGAATCTGTGTTTGGCTGCAGCCTCCAGCATTTCTGTTTAACCCAGCAGAGAGGATGAGTCTTCAGTGTGCAACCTGACCTGGGTGAGGGCTGTGCTTTGTGTCTCAGTGTCCAGCATCCTGATTTCCCTGCTGACACCAGGGCTGTAGGCTCTCTGTGAAGCAGGAGATGTGGTATAAGCTTCAGCTCCAGTCATTTTGGTTTGTGATGATTCATTTTGAACTTGGACTGACTTTTACAGGGCAACCTCAGAGCACCCAGGGAAAAAAAAAAATTACATGCTTGCTGCTCCTGATCTTACAGAATGATTTGGGTATGCCAGGATTCCAAAGACTTTGCAGTTTGAGCTCAAATTCAGGAATACGTGGTGCTTGGCAGTGGTGCATAGGGCTGGAAAGATAAATCCAACTGTATTTAATTGCTAGATGAATTTCCACAGCCTTTGATTTAATCACTGGAGTATTGATAGGAAGATTTGGCCCAGTACTTCCCCATTTAGCTGTGCTATTTTATTACTGGACTGGAACAGCAAGCAGCAGGTATTGTCATGTTAGTGAAAGGCATCCTACAGCAAGTTCTGCCCTGGCATGCAGTCTGAACAACAAAAAGAACAATTCCTTACCTGACCAAAGACTCTTCATGAAATGGGGTTTGCTGGAAGGTGAAAGGCTCTGTATTCATCTCTTGTGAGGATGTGACAGACTGGGTTCACTTGGCTGTGAGAATCCCCATCCTGCTCAGGACTTGGCACACGAGCCCACTCCAACCTGAGATGTGGGCACAGTTTTAGATTTTGAGTGTCCAGACAATGCTGCCCCCAGAAACCAAGAGTGAGACCCAGTTGTGGTGTTCATCTTCTGCTATGGTATCAGATCAACCATATTCTGCTCAACTGACCCACAGAGAGACTTAGCTAAAAATATTAGAAAAGACAAAAGGTGTTAGAACAGCTCCAGAGCTGCAAGGATACAGCACATATTCAGTGGTGGGGCAAAGAGGTCTGGGTGGGACAGGGTCAGATTTAGGGCCTGGGACAAATTCTAAGCAGAGATTCAGAGTCAGCAGTGTCAATGTCAACCCTGTAATTAAATATTTCCTAGATAATTATGCTGAACATGATTTTATTGTGAAAGGTTTCAGGAGGCCTTTAGCTGAGATGCTGCTATATTATGTCTGGGGGGGGGAGAAGTAGAATATTTCTTGTTCTAAAGTGGTGTTTCCAGATTGCTTTGTCTAAATAAGCAGAGAAATGCTCATCTTCTTTCCGATACTACACCAAAGAGGTTTTTATATATGAAATAAATCTTTGTAAATCTTTTCAAGAGTGCCTAGGTTATTTATGGGTTAGTTTTGTTTGCATGCCATATTGCTCTCTTCTGTTAAACAGTTTATCCACTACCCTGCTTTTCACATTAATCACTGCAGTATGTGCTGTATCCCATCAAAGAGCCATCTATTACATTCCAGTGGCCACAGCCAAATGATCTAATTTTTCTGTTGGTTCTTTTATGCAATGGCTCATAAACCCATTGCTGTTATTACACTTGCAAACATAAGGTTTTCTTATATCACAGGGATGCAATTGTAATTTTCTTCTCCCCTTTCTTAGCCTAAGTCATGAGTAAAATAGGGGGTTTGTTAAGGAATAAAAACTAAGACTACCAAAGCTGAGATGATAAAAGCAGGTATGATTGCACACTCTGTTCACTATTTTTTTTCTTACCCCCCCCACCCTGTTTCAGCCAATGTCTCTTTTTCAGCCTCTTTTTTTTTTTTCCTACCACCTTGTTCTGGTCACAACAACCTCCTATGCCTTTCACACTTTTTTGATCTTGCATCCCTTTTTGGCTTCAACTCTCTCCCTTCTGGCCTCTCAGCATTTTCTGGCCCACTTTGGCCTGAACTCCCCTGTCCAGTTTCCAGCCTCCTGCCACCTTTGTCACCTTGCATCCTTCTTTTGGTCTACCACCTTTTCCCAACCTTCTATTTATTTTAGGGCTTGACTTCCCACTATCATTGCTGCCCCCATTATTTCTGGCTTCCTGCCTCCTTTCTGGCATCCCAGCCCTTTTCAGCCTCAACTCCTTTCTTTTTATCCTACCTCTTTTCAGCCCATCACCCATTTTTGGACTTCCTCCTGCTTTTTTTTTTTTTTTTTTTTTCCATGTTTTTTAATCCTTAAGGCTGTCTTGGATCTCCTGCTGTGTTTCAGTCTTCTCTTTTTGGTCCCTCTCTCTCTTTCAGTCTCCACTCTGTGCTTCCCACTTCTGTAGGTCCCTACTTCTGTGTAAAATGCTCCAAAATGAGCATCTGTGGCACAAAAGCCTCTCTGGCATAGGAACCAAGATGTGAATTACCAGGGTGAATTCATCCCTCAGTCTGCTTTGCTCAATGGGTATGGACTTTGTCCTGAATTTATTTCTCTTTATGTGAATAGGTCTCTAGTATTGCAGTTCAGGCTGTTTTCCAAACCAGGTGATGACTGTTTTCTTGGGAGAGTATCCAAAACCTTACAGACATTGCAATCTTATTTTGATTGGGGGAAAAAAAAATAACCTTGAAAGAGTCACATCTTTTATGGTGTTATTGGCACTGAAGTGTGAGGAAATGGGCACAGGTGACCTCAGAGGGCTGGGATGAGCTGCATGGGGCTTTTGGTGTGCTCAACACCTCTTGAGAGGAGATGAATGCAAAGCAGTTCTTAGCAGTGGCAGCATTTTTCTTATGTTTCTAAGTGGGGTGCCTTCCATCCAGGTGAAGCTCCCTCTTTCTGTGGTCAGAAAGCAAGCCCTGAGAGCCTTTAATTTCTGTAGCTCAGTGTTAGCCTTGTGGGACACAGCCAAGCAGTGAGGTGGCAGCACTGCTGACTCTGAATCTCTGCTTAGAATTGGTCCCAGGCCCTAAATCTGACCCTGTCCCACCCAGACCTCTTTGCCCCACCACTGAATATGTGCTGTATCCTTGCAGCTCTGGAGCTGTTCTAACACCTTTTGTCTAATATTTTTAGCTAAGTCTCTCCAGGGGTCTTTAAGTGCTGTGCCTTGAATAATAAATGGTGCACTGATGTACACAATATATATAAGGCATTAATCTGTGTGTGTAAACTTCTGGAGATGATTAAAAGGGTCAAAACCTGTGCAAGGGATGCAGATTTGGAGTTGTACTTTCCTCTCTATTTTGATACAGTCTCCTAGGAGTGTGAATTCCTTGGTCTCTGGGACCCTAAGGACAGTGCAGCTGTGTAAGGCCTCTCCCTCTTCCCACAGAAGACAATCCTGGAGCTCCTCTCCACCTGTGACATGGAATTCAGCCTTTCTTTGGGAAAGCTGTTGTGGTGTTAGGTCCCCTTCCAGCAGCAAAGGGTTTGTCTGATAATGAGGTAATCCACAAAAATCAAATTGGATACAACTTTCCTGTGAATGAATAGCCAAAATGATTCATTAACAATGCATGAACACAGATGGCTGTGGAGTAAGTCAGTTGCAGCTGTTTGTTCTCTTACAGTTCTTAGGAACACATTTTTATTTAAGGTGCCTGAAACACCACCTAAAACTAAGGAGGGGAGGAGAGGAAAGCTGCTGCCTCTGAGAGCAAAGCACAACAGGAGATGTTCTCCTGGGATATGAACACATGGCTGTGCTGGGATTAGAGCAACACCCATGGGAATTCCAGGAGAACATCATGATTTCATGATAACACTTCTCCCTAGAGTGGTTTTACTGGTATTTTCAAAAAGCATTCGTGGTGGAGAAAACCTATATTTTTAGTGTTGGCAGCTAAGATTATTGAAAAGAAGTTGCAGCTGAGAGAGTGATTCACAGAGATTAATGCAACTCTTCAGACTTCCCATTAATTAGACACCATTCTTTCCAAGCCAGAAGGGACAGGAGGGAAAGGAAAACTTTTATTGGTGTTTACCTAAAAAACCAACCAAACAAAAACCCTCTAACAAACAACAACAAAAAACTATAGAACTTCTTCTAGCACCTCTGTGCAAACTCCAGTTTTTGTGTCAGGTCCAAGGAGAAATTATTCTTTTTCTTTTAGGAGGCCAAACTGTGGAGTTCTCTTTGATCAGAATGGCTGCCTCAGTTCTCTGTCAGGTTTTTCCAGGTGTTGTGAGACTCCTGTGAGGGCAGGGAGCAGACAGTGTGAGTGACACTTCCTTCTTGAAGGAGGAGTTGTGTTGAAAAGCTGCAGGTTGGAGGTGGTGAGCTTGTCACTTTCTGAACAGAGCACAAAGAATTACAACATTGTATTTCAGATTTCTACATCATCTTCTGCAGATACCTATCCTCAGATGACCATACTGTTATATAAAACTGGTTCAGATGCTGTTTTGGTGATGCTACAGGAGTTTTTACTTTGATAGGCTTTTGAAAGCATATTTCAAAGCTCAGAATTTATTATCCTGGAACTATTCTGGTCAAAGAACTTGAGTGCACGTTTCCTGAAGTTGTTTTTTATAAGTTCTTCAGCTATCACTTCAACAAGTAGCAGATCTTAGTGACTGTCCTTTAGTTGTTACCAGAGGAATCTTTCTACTTAAGGTTTATTTTTAAATGTTCTTCACCATGTTACAATCCCAGAGAGGAAGAGTGAATGTAACAAGCTATTTATTTCTCTGTTTTAACACTGCCACTCAGACATCCAAAAGAAGACATCTGAAATTAAAAAAATGCTTGTCCAAACCAGCATTGGTGGTAAAATGAGGAAGCTGACACGAGTGGGATTAGCATTACTGGTATTAAGAATGCAGTTAGGAGCAGTACAGAGTGGGGATTCTGCAGCTGTAGTGCAAGAGCACACACTATTTGTCTGAATGATTTATAATGCACATGAAATATAAATAAAAACAGATTTATAGAATACAGGAGCATAGATGTGACAAGCCTGTTGAGATATTTTTTTAGCAGTCAAAGCTTATTAAAAGTCAGTCTGAAAGAAACTGCCTGAGAAGTCCAAAACCTTTTCTTTCTCACCTGAATGTTTCCTCTCTGTGCTTTAACAAGTACCATGGGTCAGGGAAAAATCTTTTGAGACAGTCTTCTGAGCATCTTATTTTTCCTGTGTACTTGACTTCTGGGATGTAGCTCAAACTTTCTGAAATCTGAAAACTTATATAATGTTTAATGTGAATCACAACCAACAGTAAATATAAGATGTAACCAGGAATTAAATGTAAAGCTTGGTGTTAACTTACATTATTGTTTGCTTTCAATCTCAGTGGAGAAAATTAAAGAAAAAAGGAATAGAGTGACCAGAATGAGGAGATAAAAACACATCCTTCAGTCCTGTGATCATAACTATTTGGCAGTATAGAAATATTTTTCCTGTGGGTGCTGTTTGAGTAATTTAAGCTGGATACTGACAGCCTTGCTGGCTAATCAAGAGGTGAGTGCAGGTGGCAGTGTGAATACCCTTGGGTTGGTGTCTTGTTGATCCAAGAATTGTGCCACTTTGAGGTTTTTGTGAGTAAAATTTGACTCAAAAAGCATCTCCATGCTGACCCCCATAATGTGGTTGGGCAAGCACACAATTTTTCACTGGGAAAAAAATTGTTGGAAGAGACTTTGGGTGTCCCTGCTGTTCTATCCTCATGTTGTGGAAGATGGGTTATGATGGGATTAGAAGGCTGGAAGTGTGACTGGATCCCTTTTCCCTTTCCCACCTCACCTGGGTGTGCCTGGTGCACAGCACAGGATGGAGAGCAGCACAAGTCCTCTGCCAGCCCTGAGCCTGCAGCCAGAGCTTCCTCCTGCTCTGGTGCTTTTTGTCTTCCACGATTTGCTGGTGTTGGGTGTTTGGCAGTGTCATTACTCCAAGTAGTAAATGTTGAAGGTTTGAGCACTTGCTCATCAAGTGAAGGTGTAGATGTTTTTGAGGACCCCATGTCCAGTCAGAGCTGTGTCCTGCCTGCTCTGGGGCCTGAGTTGCACCATCCATGTTTCTGTTTTTCATATTCCTAGTGATGGATCAAAATCACAGTCATGAAGCCAAGTGCCTGATGTCAATTTGCTCTGTTCTCTTGCTTAGGAGGAAAGGTCACTTCTGTTGGAATATTTCATGTTTCATGGTGTCACCCACTCCCTCTGCTGGATCAGATCTCTCTGGAATGTGACCTTGTACCCCTGCTGTGGTCCCACTTGTGATGGCAATATTCTGGGCTTTGTCTGGGCTCATCCTGGGGCAAGGATCAAACAAAGTTGAATTTTTTTCTGAATTTTTTTGCCTTTCAGATTACCATCAACCCCCCTGAAGATGTTAATGTGTGTAGATGGTGATTTCTTGTTTTTATATCAGATGCTGCAGGAACAAAGAAGTAGATGGTGTCTCCTGGGTCAGTGAGACCAACCCTCTTCACTGCAGCTAACATATCATGTAGATGTCAGGCTTTATTTGCTTGGGTTTTTCTTCTAAATTTAATAGCTGGTAGCAGAATAATATATCTGCAAATCTTTTATTTTCAAGAAAACAGAGGCCAGTTCCATCTTTGCTAAATTTGCAAATACTTGAAAATCCATTTATCTCCAGACACCAGCTTTCTGTAGCCCCTTATTTTATAGGATTGTCCATTAAATGGCTGATTAGCTTTGTGTCCTTTCTATGTGCTTCTAGAGCAGCAATCTCTTTAAAGTTTGCAGAGATTTGTGTTTGCCTGCTATTATCATTAGTATTTCATTTGATTGTTTTTATATACCCTCTTTCTTGTTCACTCCATTTATTGCCAGGCTAACCACATCACATGCTCAGGGATTTGCTGGAGTCTTCAAAGTATTTAAAAATTACTCCATGCTTCATTTCTTTGGATATGGAAGGGAACTGCTTAATTTCTTCTCCTCTGCCCCAGTCTGTTATTTCCTCCCTCTCAGAAAGGAGGTGGAACATGGTGTGCCAGTGGCCAGGGAGGGGGGGTTGCAGTTATTTGTGTCTTTCTTCTAAAATGATTGATCCTGGAGATGGTCAGAGCTTTGGAAGTAGGCATGTGTAGATCTTCTGGGAGAGGGAGCTCTCCAGTGAAGGCAGAGATGCTTTTGTACTTGAAGAAAATTGATCTAAGTGAAAAGTTAGGTACCTGTGAAGTTGGGTACCTATGGGACTGCCACCTGAGATGAAGGAGAACTCTGCAGTGTGCCCATCTGTTGTCTGGGAAGCACCCTCTGTTAGTCCCAAAGGAAGAAAGAACTTTCCACTCCTTCCAGAAGTATCCACTGGGCCTGCTCTGCTCTTCTGTAACACCAAATGGTGGACAACTATGTCAAATAGTTATTATTTGTCACCTAGGGAGGCTTCCTGTGTGTGGCACCAATGTCTCTCTGCTCTGGCATGTTGCACAAATAGAGAACAGATGGGTTTTTTGTGACTGGAAGCAAAAATGTATTTCAGAAGGCTTGAGTAGAACACTCATGTTTGTTACTCTAAAGCCACAGAGATATTCCCTCTGTTCATCACCTTTTGTACCAGCAAAGCAATCTGCAAGACTTTGGACTTTGCTGATATCAGAATGAGGTATGTTCATGGAAACATGATGTTTCCATGATGTTCATGGAAAGCTTTTGGGGAATTCTGGAATCATTTAACTTGTGCAAAGATAAAATTCAGTATTTCATCCTCCAGTATAAACAGTGTGCATACAGAGCTGCATCTGGGGTCCTCCTTGCCTGGGGACTATCCACATTTCTTGTATGCCAAGGAGTTTGGGATATAAGTGGATGTGGTAATCTTGGCTGGCCTGAGCCTCTGTAAAGGAGGCTTCAACCCTGTATGTCTTTCATCACTACCTGGAATTGCCCTTCCATTCTGGGGGAGGTGGTGGGATATGATGTGGTGCAGCAATTGTTTTTGTTTTTAATAATAAGCTTTAAAGCAATAACAGGCAGGCAGTGTCAGCCTGATATATTCTGGTTTGATTTCAGGCATTACACAAGGGAACAGATTATTTCCACAACTCCCCCTAGAGCTCTTTAGCAACAACAGCAGCAATAATAATAACAATCCTGGTTATTAAAAAAACAAAACAAAACAAAAAAACCCATCCTGCCAGTTCCCTCGAGGAGCAGCACAAAGCCCTGCTGAAGGCCCATGGACATTTTTTGCTCCCAGTGTAAGAACAGAGCACCTAAATAACAATACACAGCAGTGTTGCACAATGAGCATTTCTGATGTTCATGAGAAACAGGTTTTCTTCCAGTGAAGGGCAAACATTAGGCTTTTCACCAAAAAGCTCATCTTCTCATCACTTGTCTGTGTAAGAACCCTTTTTTTTTTTTTTTTTTTTTTTGCCTGGGCTGGTTAGAACAAGTGCTGAGAGAACTTGTGGAATTGCACTGAGTCAGGCTAATGCCCTGGGTGGCTACCTGGAAACAAGCAGGGATTTCTGCTGTGGGACCTGGAGAAGTCTAAGCCAAAGTGATGGGCTTGGAGGTTTGAGTAAGAGGATTGGCAAACAACAAGAGAGGGAAGAGGCCTTTTTGATGGGAGCAGGGTCAGTGGGTTGGCAGGAGAATTGATGAACTGCCTGTATAATATGCTGCATGGAAGGCTGATGCCATGCACTGTGTTTTAAGAGCAGTGTTTGTCCCCAGGAAATGGCACAGGCTCACCTCTCAGACTTGCTGTCTCCTAGAGCTTTAGTTATATCTTTCCTTACTATATTTCTTTTTTAATCTAAAATGATTAAAAAAGGGAACCTCTAGGCTGTTCTGTGCTGAAAATCTCAAGGGAACACTTCAGGTTTTTCTGGGATGGTTATGGGGTGTTGTGTTTGTATGGTGCAAAAAGAGGTTATGGTTAAAAGAGGAATTTGGGGGGGTGGGGGAAGAGTGCTGGAGGGAAGAGTTGTGCAAAGCTTTTGTGCTCTCTCAGCACAGGTTTGTATGAACATTTCATCAGAGCAGAAACAGCAGAAATGAAACTTCTCTCTTATCAGATTGGAGGAGGGTGGTAGCATTACAGAAATGTGAAGTGTGTGACCTTATTTTTTCCATTCAGAACCAGATGGGAGGATAAGACTTGTACTGGAAAAACAGAGTGCACTGGATGTGTAACTAGGTGGGAAGAGAAGGAGAACATGGTATTGCAGGGGATTGAGCCAGGTGCAGAACCCACTATCTTCTAGGTTGAGGCAGACATGGAAAGTTCTTCTGCCTCACTTTTAAGTCATCATCTGCATCCCTGATGCCATCATAGGCAGAAGATAGTTTTGCATCCCTAATTACCATTATGAGTTGAAAGAGCAAAAAGTTTTGCATTGATTTGTCTGGGCTGATTTTTTTCCCCTCAAATTCTTAGAGGCAATAGTTGAGTTAAAAAACCCCCTCTTTTGTGGTGAATACATGGTGGGTATGGCTGCACTGCCAGCTGAGAATTATCCTGATGGAAAGGAGGTAAGAAACAAATCTGTGTGCACATTAGTGAGCACGATCGTTGGTGAATTCATGTTTTCACATGTGCATTTTGGTGTAATTCAAAGGCCTCAAAAGGTCTCTCTGACTGCACTTCTACTGCTGGGCAATTTGCCTCATATGAAAGTGTTGCAGAAATGCAGATTCCACCTGAAGTAACCAATGTAATTTTTCAAATTGAGAAATGAAAAAGAATCTCTCTGCTTCTTCCTTGTTTTAACCTTCTCCTTGTTCTTTAAAACAAGGCATTAATCAATGACAATAGAAGCTGCTACTCTTAGGGCTGTCAATGTTTATAGCCTTGGGTTTAATAGCAAGGACATAAATATATACTTTTCATTACATTTTTGCTGTTATTTGCTCATCATCCACAGCATCTGATATTACCATAAGTCTTTGGTTGGAGCTATTAAAGTTATGGCTTGTAGCTCACACTGGCATGAAGCAGTCAGAGAGCCATAAAAGTGAAAAAGCCTCAGAGATTGATATTCAGCTATTAGGCAGGATTGGGTCATTTTCTCACTATTCATGTAACAGCAACTCTAATCTTGGTAGATAGTATTTTTAACCTTCCATCCTTATCCTGTCTCCCTCACCCCCAGTAAAATATTTCCTCTTCAGCTTTAGTTAAAGTCAGGTTTGCCATTGCCAGGGCAGGATGGTGTTTGGGTGGTATGGCAAGAAAATCCTGTTGACCAGTTCAACAAAAGGAGCAATTGGTTTAGGGCTCAAAGAGGTGACTTGAAGCTCTGCTTGCAACTGGGCATTGTGGTACCCATCCCAGTTCTGGGCTGGGATAATAAAGCTCTCCTATTTAGGAGGATGTTCTCCAGTGGAAAATCTCTGCAGAGAGATTCTGTATCTCTATGGACACTGCCTGGATATTCCTCCAGTGGGGCCCCACCAGTGGGTGCTCCATCTTCACTGGAAGGACTCGTTGCTGTCAATACTTTGGCTTGCTAACAAGTGAGTGGGTAGAAAGACAATGAATTGATAGAATTAATTTACCAATTAAAGATGGCCAGTTAGAAAATAAAGCCCCAGTTGAGACTTGTCAGTGTAGGAATGATCCGAGATGGTGACTTCATGGGTATAAATCTTTCATCTTCTGGCAGAAAGTACCTGGCTTCCTTCAGCCCTGGCTGGAAATTGTTACCAAGAAAGTATAGATCAAATTCTGATCTGATTAAGTATGCCCATTCTTGTGGTGTTGTCTGATAGGCTATATCCTAATCTCCTTACCATAGTGGGAGGAAGAATCCTTATTCACAGTGGCCTGATTAAAAATCCACTACCTTTAGGGAGTTTTATATTAACTTCTAAAGACTCCAAGCTATTTCATACTTTGAACCAGTTTAAGTTTGTTTACCCACTGTATTTCAGAATATAAATTTACAAAGACTATAAGTGTCCTTTCATCTGTCTCTTTTCAGAAGTAGTCAGTCAGCTGTTGGCAGAGACTTATTTTTGCTGGGTTTTCCCAGCTTTCTGCAGATAATCCAGGTTTATCCTCAAATAGCCTAATTCTCTGCCAGGGTATTTTATGATTTATTTCAGTCTCTAAAATTGATTGTGACTATCAAAAAGCCACATCCTTTAAAAGAAAGTCTTTTCACAAATCTAACTGTATTCTTCTCCAAAGAAGCAGGACATTTAGCAGCTTCAGAATGAATTTGATTTGTATTTCCAATGAGGTTCTATCCTTTGTAAGCTGCCAAGTTCTTGTAGTAACTCCACCAAGTTACTACAGCAGCAGATGTGTTTCCTGTCTCTCTTTGTAGCAGCTGGCTTACTGCTTCATCATCTGAACTGATGCCTTAAGGCTGACTGTGGGCTCCTGTTTGTATCACTCAGGTTCCTTTCCCAGCTTCAGTAACCGTGGCTGAGATTCTCATCTTGTATCCCTTATCTGAACCTGTTCTCCATCCCATTGGGATGAGAGCTTTACATTAGGCAAGACAGGAGCTGTAGTTGTATCCCCCCATTCTGTGAGGTCCTCAGGACAGTGTTGTGAGACCCAGCTGCTGGAGAGAGGCTCTTCCTCCTCCTGCACTTTGGTGTCCAGTTCTTCTTTTCCTTTCTTACCAATGGTATTGCTGCAGGGCTTGTATTGGAGTGGGACACAGCTTCTTGCTTTGAAAGAAACCAGAAATATCTGAGAGGTGAGATGAAACACTCTGTCCTGGCACATCTGGGGGCTTGTGAGGGGCTCTGATGTGTCAGCAGTTCCCTTCTCCCTGCTCCTCTCCCAATCCCTAGGAAGTCAGTAACAATGTGGAACCCACTGCAGTGTTTCCATATGCCTGGGGGTCTGTATGAGTCAGGGCTTTGTGTCAGTGTTTGAACAAGGTTGGTTTGGGTCTGTTTGTGTGAAGAAGTTTGGTTGTGGTGGGAGCACTCCCATCACTGGCTGCACAAGAAGGTTACAGATGCTTTATTCCAGGGCAGTATTTTTTTAGCTGGTCACCTCCTGTCCAGGCTGGATTCCTCTCAACATCTGTCTATTAGCTGACAGTCCTGAAGATCTGCCTCTTCCCTCTCATTGGAGTGAAGATTCTTAGTTTGGTCCTAGTGGATTTTAAAGAATTTTTAGTACTTGTTGGCATGAGTGATGTGCTTGCTTGCCTTGTAAATGTAAGGCATGTTCCTGTTTGGGTTTAATAAAGATTGTTGTTACCTAATCTGATGAACCAGGAAAAGTGAGACAGGAGGGAAAGATGTTTGAGAGGTTGGTGGTGTACTTAAAATGGGGAGTATTCCATGGTTTTTTGCTAGGATCTGCTGCTACTCTTTGTGGGAAACCTGAGTTGGAAGCAGCTCTCCTCCTGCAGTGGAGAGGGCAGAAATCTGAACTGTGTTTTTAAGGCAACCTCCTTGCCTCAGATGTTACTGATGACTTGAGATTTAAAGCTGTGCTGGGAATTTGCAGCCCTTTGGCAGGCATTGGTTAGTTAGCAGAATGACTGCATTTGGGGCTTGTGTGCCCCTGCTGACAGCACTGATCTCCTTGCTAGGAAACAAAGTACCAGCTGTGCCTGGTCCTATTTGTACTCTTTTGGCAACATAGATGTTCATCCATTTAATTTGGAATTTTTTCTCTGCACTCATCAACAGGCAACTGAAATGGCCACGTTTATTCTGACTTTGTTTTGAAAACGACAGATGCTATGTTAATGTAAAACATGGGGAAAGGGCTTTCTGGCTTTGATTTTTGTCTCATTTGTTTGTAGAGTGTTTGATATATCAGCTATTAATGCTGATGAGAGAAGCTACTTTTCTTCAGCAAGGTCTGCTCCTTCTCCCATGAAGTCAAGAAAGCTGCCACTGGAGGACTGGTGCTGTTTGTGCTTAGGCCAAGGGCACAAAACCCACGCTGTGACTCTGGAAAGAAGAGTTGGCACATGCACGACTCAAACACACACAGATGTGTTATGTGGTTATTACTTTTTCTTAATAATGTGACTTTTTTTCCCCAGACTGAATAATTCAAAGGAACAATGCTGTTGTGAGCCTGCCTGAAGGCGTGTAACCTTCTCTGTCCTATGGGTCTGTGGTGTTTTCTGCTGCTTCCAGAGCAGATATTTTAACAGGATAAATACAAACCCGCCTGCCAAGTCTTGTGTGTCAAGCCTGAACCTGGCACAACTCCTCCTTTTCTCATGTCTCACCATGTTTGGGCTCTGCTAAAACAATTTTGCAGAGTGATGCTGGAGCCTTGTTCCCATTCCTTGATCTCATGACCCAGCTGTGCTTGGGGTCTCTGATGGGAGCAGGGACTGTGCCACTGTGCTGCATACCAGGACCTGAGGGACCCTCTTAATGCAGGCACTGCCCTGTCCCACCCCCCAAGAGCTTCTCATGTCACCTTCCTAAAACCTGAGACCCTGCCACTGTTTGTAGTAGGAAAGCTGGCACTTAGGATGCTTAATGGGAAGGACTTCCAGGATTGGGATATGAAGGCTTTGCTGTAGGGTCTGACAGAAAATTCTTGCTGGAGAGCTTGTGTTAAAACATTATTAACCCTCTTTTCAGTGTCTGCTGCACTGTCCTTTTGGGCTTTGCCTTTAAGCTGTGTTCTGTGGCACCTTATTCCTTTGTTTCTATCTTGTTTAGCAATCCTTGGTAATGTTCTGGATGGGTCTCTTCCAGCCTCAGTTGTTCTGGAATACAGATGCACAGGGAGATGCTGACAAAGATTTCTGGAAAGAATAAATGAAGCAAAAACTTTTAGCCTCATGAATAAACAAGGACACAAGCAAGCTGTGTGGCTGTGTATATAGCAAAGGTCACTCTTTCCTTACTAGAGAATTCTTGATGACATTGGAATGGAAATGCTGAAAGAAAGCTCATCAGTTCATTACCAAACAATCCTGCAGTGCTTTGCCTCTGCCTTGAGTTCAGTTTGTTGAGAGAAGCCTGTGGAGTTTCTTTGAATGAGAGTTCAAATGCAGTGGAGCAGAGCTTTTTCTAGAATCACTGTGTAAAATGGGCTTTGTTTTTTTTTGTTCCATTTGGCATTTGTGCTTGCTGGACCTTATGGTGCAAATGGGTTTTGTTTCTTGTGGAAATTACTTGGATGTGACCTTACTGCTTTTCTTTTGGCTGCTACCTGCAGCCCTAAGAACCAGTGAATGTTGGAAGCCTCCATTTAACTGGAATGAAGCAGAAATTTGACAAACCTTGGGTACCTCCATTTTGCAGCCTTTTGATTGACTTTTATTAAACAATTATAGCTGGATTTGCCTTTTGGGGAGTCTTTGTTTATGGCATTCTAAGCTAACAAAGCCCAGCTAAGCTGAGGGATGGATTATGGAAAATCAAAGCTAGCTCTCCTAATGGGGACAATGGAATCCCTCCTGGGCTGAGCCTCAACGGGACACCTGGGAGGCCTGTGCTCCAATATGATAAAGTATTTTCTTTGAGAGAAGGTCACCTAAAGTTCATTTTTACAGAGAAGTTCTTATTCTCAGTTAATGGGGCTCCCTGTTGCATGGTACTGCAGTCGCTTAACATAAAAAGGATGGATTGTCAAAGAAATTAACTTTAAAGTTCCTCCCTGGCAAACTTGGCTGAAAGGACAGACCAAGTGTTCTCTCCTTGTCAGACTGAGTGGTCCATGACCCAGCCCCCCAAGCTATCATGCCTTTTTGCACTTCTCCAGTTTAGAACTTGTCAGCACTTTGATTCTGACCTCTTGTTTCTGGGCAAGGGCCATTTTATAGTAAAATTTCTTACCTTATTTCCAGAGCAAGCTGTTCAATACTTTTATGCCATCAAAACTAAGACATCTCCCATCCTTAGGGGGGATTTTTCTAGTCCTAACAGAGCAGATCCATAACTTAACATGGAATATGATGTACTCATCATATGTGAGATGGACTGTCTTCTTTTTAGTTCTTAAGAACTATACAAAATCAAAACACACAAGCACAGACAGTATTCTTGTTTTTTCCAGTGGATTACATACGTAATTTCCTGCAGATGTAATTGATCCCTGGTTAGAGATGGCCAAGACTCAAATGAGAGGATTATTCTGGGGCCCCTTTCTGACTTGGCTGATTCATTTTCCTCAGAAAGAAACATGGAAGTGTAGGGTGTGAGAAGTGTGTGACCTAAGGCCAATGTCATCTGCTGGGAGAAAAAAGTATCAGCTGTTTGGGCTTGCTTGACCTTCATTTTATTTATGTGAGATGGTTGCAGAATATATTGGAGTGTATTAGCATCATGTTTTTACAAATTTAAAATACTTAATTGGAGCATTATTGCCAGGTCCTGCTTGTCCTTAATAACTGAATTGGTTAAGCCTCCTCTAAGGAACATTCTGTGTCTCAGATGACAGTTTTTTCATAGGAAACTGGTAGAACTTCATTCCCATTTTGGACCTCATCAGTGAAGAGTGTTGCAGTTCTGCTCTTTCTAGCCATGATGCTGAGGCACCAATTAAGGCAACAAAACCTAGATGAAACTTTTAATTCCCAATATTCAAAACTGGCAGATGGAATCTAGTAGACATGTAGCTTTTCAATTGATTTTTCTTTTCTATCTAGTTTTCACAGAAGGCAATTACATCTTTTTTTGCGACAGAAATGAGGATGTTTCCAATGTTTTGGGCGCTTTAGGATTCCAGTGAAGAAGGTTTAGGACCCAGCTGAGAAGAGCTGACACAAGAACCCTTCTGAGCAGTACATGCTAACTTAGAGGTTTCATGCTCAGCTCTACAACAGAAATAGTTGCATAATTATTTTGCAGTGTGAGCTCTGACACTGCAAAGTGGAGCTTCTGGAGTGGTACAGCTTGGAGTGGCTCTATGTTAGCAGGGCTTGCAGGATGATTAATTTTTCTTTTAAGCAGTGACCATTAGAAATAGTCATGGCTCACCATGTGGGAGGTGTAGTGAGCAGTGGAAAATCAATTTCTGCTTCAATCTCCCAAAAGGGCACGTTTGCATCTGAACAGAGAATGCATCTTCATAAACCCTGTGTAGCTGAGAAGCTGTACTTGTGCAGGAAAGCCACTGCTCTTCTGATCTGCTCTGATTGGAAGCTCCCAGAAACTTCTGATGGAGAAATGAAGCTGCTGGGATGAAACCCAAGCAGAGTCTTTACTATTTTGTCACATTAAAGAATTACATTCAATAAAAGCAAGATTCTTGGGATGGAGGTGCAGCATCTGCTGTAACTCTTTGTCTTTTCTTTTTTGGGTTTTCTCTCCTATTAGTTTGTGTTCCAATAAATCCTTAATACAATGCTTGAAAAACAATTGAAAGATAAAACAAAAAGGAGTTTAACTTGCTTATGGCTTGCTTTGTGTGGCTTCCAGGCATCTGAGCAATTTTGCTAACAAGTATCCTGTAACCTATTTCCAAAGGCCACTAGCAGATAATTATATTTGGTTAATTTACATACTTTGGGTTTATAATCCTAATTAGTTCTTCAACCAGTAGTCCCTAGGCAATATGCAGTCTTACCTCATTTTATTTGCCATCCCTAATGTGCAAGTTCTCTTCTTTTAATTTACAAAAAAATGCTGTTAGGTTTGGTTCAGGGCTTTCCCATTTCAGTGCACATCTAAACTGGGTGATTCCACGCTGATTTAAACCCTATTTGCAAACAAGTACTTTACATTTTTATAGACCTTGTGGCTGGGAGCTGTTCAGCAATTTAGGGAGACTGACCCCAGTTTGACACTGAGCCCATTTTATTGCAAAGAACCAGGCCAAGTTCTCCACCACCATTTATCCAGGGTGTCCTCTTTACATCTCTGGGGCTCTGCAGGGACACAGGATGGGGTCTGAGGTGTTGGTCTGCAACTCTGTGCTGCTGCTGCCATGGCAAAAGCAAAGATGGGATGTGGGGCAGTGGGAATGAGGAACAGCTCCATGAGAGCCTCTGGGGAGCTGCCCAAACTGGAAGAGCTTCCAGTAAAACCATTCAGGCTGCTTGGCAAGTCCTGCTTCTCCCTTTGTGTGTTCAGGATCTCTCCCCATGTATGTGTTATTCTGGGATCAGTTATCACCCAGCCTTGTGATTGCACTCAGTAAAGTGCCTGAGGAGGATGGGAACCAAGATTTGTACTTCCAAAGAAGCAACACTCCCTGTAGCTCCTTCCAAGTTTAAATGAACTTGAAAAAACCCTGGGAAGGAACACACCTTCCAGTGCTGATCCCTGCAGGAGGCTGAGTCACTGGGGTTGGTGCTGGATCAGCATCTTGCTTTGGGCCAGGACCTCGTGCCCAGCATGTGAGGATGGTTCTGGAGCTCTGTGCAGCAGGTGGAGAGCATTGGCTTTCAGGGAAAGCCTGTGGTGAGGCAGGAGACACAGGCTCTGCTGAGGCATGGAGAATTTGGGCATGGGATGTCCTGCACAACTAGAACAATTTCAGTTGTCATTTTTAAGCTCTGGAGTGTGCACTCTAATGCAATTTTTAGAAAAGCTGCTGGATGAAATACTTTCTCTTGGGCACCAGAGGCTGCCCTCTAGCCCCAGTCATTTCACTGGGTCAGGTTAGGAGGAATAATATGGAAACTTCAAATGCTTCCTTGCAAGCAGTAAAGTGGACAGAATCTCTCTTTTCAACACTAAGTAGTTTGCTAAGTCAGTGTGTGATAACTGAGAAAGCAAAAGGCAGCTCTGCAATTTGTAAGGCTTTTGGCCAGTTTTCATGGAATCTGGGAACTGATCACCTCTCTCCTTTAGTATTAGGGTTTATTAACTGACCCAAATGACAACAAATGCTTAGTGAGGAAAAACTCAAAGGTGTGAGAATAATTATTGGCCAATAATTTTATTTCAACATCTTAAAGAAGGTAAACTTTCATACTGATGATGTTTTGATGTCATTTCTACACATCACACTGAATTCCCCAATACCTTTCTGCTGTTACACGCATGCATACAATGCTCAGCATTTATAACTGATGCCAAAAGGAACCATTTCCTGTGCAGTTATTCCAAAGGAGCCTATTTTTGAGGAACACTTTGATAGTTCTTCCTTATTAGAACATTTCAATTCTTACTCTTGTATTTCCAGGTAGACTAAAGATGGCTGAATTGGCTTTTTGTGTCTGGTTTAAGGACTGAGATTCCCCACTAATTACAGCTCTGCCTGTGCATCTGAATTTCTGAGCTTTAGGAGAGGCAATATTTTGTTAGGGCTCTCACACCTGCAGCTGGGATGAACACAGCACGAACCCAAATTAAAGCAAATCTGAGATGAAGATAGCAGGTGTCTTATTTTGACAGTGAAGTAGTGTCTTGTGAAAATAACACTTTTTTTCCCCTGCTTTCTCCATGGTGATGACAATGTTTCACCTCACAGGAGGTGAAATCCTGGCTTAAGTCAATTTAAAAAAAAGTCTTTCATAGACTACAGTAGAACAAGTATTCCATCCCAAAGGAAAATATTGTTGGAAGATAAATTTACAGAGTTATTGATAGGAGTGCCAGATTTCAAGGGGCAGTGCCTATTTACATGGGGTGAAAATGCATTTTTGAGTATGGAAGAGTTGGATGTGGAATATGGTAGACATTTGTTCAGTGATATTTCAGTGGTACTTCACAAAGGGAGGACAAAATCCCCAAAACAAAGACATTATTTTCAGAATAGGCACTGAGAAGCTGCTAATCTCTGCCTTTCCAATATTTCACTTCTATAAATTGTTTTGATCTGTAGATTTATGATGGAAGAGTTCAGAGCAGCAATCTGGAGGAGTTTGGGAGCAAGATTTTTTGTGGTGGCAGGAGAAAAGAAAGAGGGGACTGAGAATCTGGGAGTTGTTTGTAATGAGGGTACTTTACTTCCTCCAGCAAACCTTCCCAATTTATATCTGAATTCCTAATTAGAACTAAAAAAATGAGAAAAGGAGTGAGATCTGTGACATTTAGTTTTTGTCTTTTTCCCTATTTCAATTTATATATTTATTTGCTTAATCTGTAGGTTTTAATCTATATATTGGATGGTTTTAATGCAAACCCACGTTGTAGTTTGTACATACCACTAAGAAACCCCAAACCAAAGCTAAACAGAAGAGCACAAGCCCTGTTTCTCTCTCACAGGTCATCTTAGATGTCTTATAAGTTGAATTTATGCATTGTTTTATTCTTAATATTTTTACTTCCATCTTGCCCTCAAGAAAATCTCAACCTAAATTTCCCCCAAAGTCACGAGGCAGATTTTCCCATTAGGTTTGACTCTTGTGGGCTGTCCAGGAATCCCTGCAGCACAGGACCCACGCTCAAAGAAAGAATATTCTATGTGTTGAAACCAGAGGGGAGTCAAAAGAATTTAAAATAGTTTGAAATATAAAACAATAATTTATTTTACTTCATTTTACTTGTTAACGTTTGTAGCTAATGATGATTTCATGAAACTGCTTTTATAATTCAATACATTCAAACCTATAAAGCAAACAGTTACTACCATGGGCTTTTCAAATTCTGCAAACTTTTATATCAACAAATCAGCTGTACATGCACGTTTTTTCAATAGGTTGCAACATTTGCAAACATGCTTTAAAATCATTTAAAGCTGCAGGATAGTGTACTTGGCTTCAGGCTTTTCAGATGAACCCTTATATACTTTCTTCAGAAACCTTAAAAAGAAAAATGTTTAAATGGTGATTGTAAGTCTAAAAACTGCTGTTTGATAAATGTTAAATATTACAAGAGAATGACTCTACTTCTGAGTTCAAACCTTGAGCTAAATATCGATAAACAGCACTTTGTGTAGAAGTGAACAACAGCAAAATAATATCACAAAAAAATACATATGTGCAGTTGCTCTTGTGGGGTTTTTGCATTTTTTTTTTCTTTTAGGTAAGGAAAAGCATGGGTACCTTTTAATATGAATATAGTTTAAGCAAATTACCTGTGTAAGTATGGTTAATACATTTCTGATATTTAAACACTTCATGTAAAAGGTAAGAAGTAAAAAAGTACAATCAGTATTCCAAAAAGCACTGCTGGTATTGCCTCTGAAGGAGATGGGAAAGCTTCCTCTCCACTTCAGGGTGGAGATCCCGGCACCCACAGTTGTAGAGTTCAGTATTTGAACTATAAACTTGATGACTGTATCTTATATACAAAAATCTTGCCACATTGAACGAGGCATTGATTTCTACCTCAATGGTAGTGTTTTATGTACATAATTTAGCAAGGGTGATTATACAGTAGTCACTGAGAGGAAGGAATTGTACACCCGTGTGCCGTCTGGTGACTTGGTTCCGTGGGTCAGCAGTTCTTGGATTGTCATCCAATTATCAAAGATCTTTTTATTTCTCTTCTTCATCATTTTTTTGTGGCTCAGTTCAATGATGTTCATCTCCTTCTTTTCCTCTGCACCTTGCTGTTCCTTTAAGCACTCCAACCTGCTCTGCATCATGAACTCCCTCCTCCTCCTCTGCTCCTTTGCTTTCACAAGATGCTGCTTCCTCTCCTCCTTGCTCCAGTACTTTCCCATCTTCATTTCACTGATGGCATCATCATCCGTGGTCATCCCACTCCGCTCCTCCTTGATCTTTATGGCACGTTCTCTCAGCAGCCTGTCCCTCACTGGCCTCTTAGTGATGTAACGGGTCCCGTCGCTTCTCACCTTGACTTTCCACTCCATCCTCGGCTCATTCGGGCTTGAATTCAAGTCTTTGCACATGCTCACCAGGCTCATCTGGCTCTGTGCATACTCCACTGCTGATTTCTGCTGGATCAGCTGCATGTAGCTCTGGTAGTGCTGTGCGTGGGCAGGGATGTGAGCGTGCTTATAGGGAGAGTGATGGTATGGAGAGACGTAGGAGCTAGAAGGTTTCTGACCATGAGTAGGGCTTTTGCTTCCATCGCTGCCTTTTCTCTCCTTGTTTTCCAGCTGCTTCCCAAGGTCAGGCTCTTTAGCAGAGGCGTGACATTTAGCACTGCTGGATTCATGACTTTCCGAGCTGGCAAACGAATTCTTTTGGGAGACACTATATGCCACTGCCCCCTCATTACCTTGACAGCCGATGCTTTCCGCAGTTCTCCGCAGGGAATTGTCGGGGGAAATCTCCAGCGTAAGCGGCGTGCTCCGGCAGCTTTCCCCTGTGTTGTATGCACTGGAGCTGTCCTTGTCAGACTTCTCAGGGAGCTCCGTGATGTCCGAGAGCTCGTGCCTGCGGACGTCGATGCTGGTGTTGTAGTTACGGAACCCGCTGTTATGGAGCATCCAGGGCTCCCGGTACTGCTCTTTCAGCTGCTGCATTTTGTGAGCTCTCACAATATTCAGGCACTCCAGCTCAATATTACGCAGCTCCTCATTCAGCATCTCCAGCTCTCTGTCAACACTTTCTTGGTCGCTCTTGCTCATCTCCATGCTGTGACAGTACAGGCTGTAAGGGTTGGCAGACTTCACCTGGCACTTCAGCTCCAGCAGTTCCCGGAATCGCTCACATTCATCCACGGGGATGCCAAGGAAGTCGACGTCTGTGCAGTCAGCAGAGATAAAGGACTCGTTGCTGAACTGCATGTCGCCGCTTCCCAGGGTGTCGTGGCTGTATGTCAGCTGCTTCTGGCTCCCCAAAGTGTTGGAGGAGGTGGTCTGATCATCCACGTTGTTCTCCTGCTCAGAGCTCTCATCGTTCCGAGTGCTGTCGTCCGTGCGCCCCACGCCGCTGTCCTTCTCGTGCTGGTTGGATAAAATGGTGGCTGTGTCTGTGGTACCTCCGTCCTCCTCATGCTTCTTCTAACAGCAAAAATCAGAAGAGAGAAAGAGAGATCATTGCAAGGGCATAAAGAATTTCAGGGTGTTTATTTTTTGAGAGTTTCAGGGTGTTTATTTTTTTGAGAGTTTTCTTCTCTACTGCTTTTTACCCGTCTTATGTCCTTATATTTACTTCTAAGGAAATAATATTATTAAGAACTCAAAGAAACGGTGACTGAAAACACAGTTGTGCTGTGGACATCCTTTTCATAAGAACCTGAGGTTTTTTTTCAGTTACATAATAACAATGGTAGAAGTAATTTTCAAAACGTTTGTTTTCCCACTTAAGTGCATAAAAAAAAGCATCCAATTGTATGACAGTGCCCAAGTGAGAGTATGTCCCATTAGAAAATGAGGCTCCTAGAGGATTTAGAGGATTCTAGAGGATTTAGAATTTTAGGAAGCTCTAGAAAAAAAGTGAGGCAAAACCTTAAACTAATAATGCACTTGCATGACTGCACTAATCGTGGCAGGGAATATGGGTCCAAATCTGTGGCTTTGCTTTGTAAAAGCTTTTTCATGTAGAACTTATTCCTGTCTTTTACCCAGCTTCTCCCTTTGGACTTTAAGGTTTTGGGAGGCAAGCTTTGTTTTCAGTGTCTGCATGCACACCAAACTGAAAATTTTAAATTATCTCTCTGCCTGCTCTTTCTACCTTACACCCAAAGTGACCACAGCCAGAAGAGTGAATTTGTAAGAACTATGATCATGTTGTTGTAAGGAGTAAAATAAATGGTAACCTTTGAAAGTATTTTGGTCCCCCTGATAAAGTCTGTAGTCATGTAATATCTTGATTTTATGGAAAAATTGCCTCAACTGTCATTTGAGACACTAAGTGGCTCCAGTCAAGCTCCATACTGGAATCCTGAGTGTGATGTGAAGTTTTGACACCAACATGTGACAGAACTGCAGTACCTGCTGAAGCATGCTGGCAGTAAATTGCATTGCCTGGTGGTGCTGTTCCTCCAACATGTCCATGTGCAAGTCATCCAGAAAATCATTTCTGTCATCATCCATCCATCCTTCATCCAGCTATGTGAGAAAGGAGGGAAAATCAAACCGAAAGTTGTCAAAAGAATGAAGAGTGACATAAATTATGTTCCTTTTTTGTGGAAAGTGACAGCAACATCTGAAGAGATTCCTTCCTGTCACAGTGTCCTGGAAGGAGCACAAACCTCCTTGTGCAAAGTCTTGGTATTGACTCTCTTCCCTCCCCTCAACTGCCTCCATCTCCAGCATTATTCTTTTATCTTCAGCTGCCCTTAATAAACAAAACAAAGTTTGCCTTTCCATCCATGGAAGTATATCTGAGTTGAAGCTGCTTTGGTTTGTGTGTCTCTTGATGAGGATGTATAAAAATACCCTAGGGCCTAAAGCTTGAACACACTTGTGAGACCCTTAAGGGAGAAGTGCTGGAGAGGGCTCTGCAAGACATTTTTACTCCCAGCCTCATTTATCCCCATGGGAAAGCTCAGAAATATGCAGGCTAACAGGAGAGCCATGAGCCGTGTCTCCAGGTACCTTGGCAAGGGTTACTCTCACAGCAAGAGGAGCAGAGTCAGATCAAAAAATAGTGCTCATGGCTCTGTGTTCCACATCTTTGTGCTGCTCCCTGCTCCACAAAGGGTTCTGGTTCAGCCTTTTATTACAGCTGAGGGTGCATCCTGACAGCATTTAACTGCATTGAGATAGTGTATAAAAGGCTAAAGAGCAGGTGTTTCAGATAGTTAAGGAATGAGAGTTTAGAATGTTCTTAAAGCTATGGCTTGAAACCATCCATAATAACTTGCCCTGCAGCATCTATAAATCCCTGGATATCTTAGAAATTGAATGTTAATATCACTACTTTGCTGAATTCCATTATTTTTGACCATGTATATATGTCTAGTCATTGTGTAATATGGTTTTAAGTAGATTTAAGTAGCTTAAAATTATTCAAAAGATCCTAACAGCCTTGTACAAAACAGCAGCTCTGTCAGACTCGAGAGGGGTTTTTTTTGTTGTTGCTACAGTACCTGAATTTCTGGTCTTGCAACAAGTAAGGAGATATTCTTGCTTTCTTCACTGGTGAGAAGTGCCACAGCTTCTTCTCGGTTCTGTACCTCTATGCCATTAATCTTTAGAGAAAAGAGGAACAGAGTGAGATCCTTTCCTAAGGGCACTTAAATCCTGTTGAGATGAGCTCTGCATGGCTGGATAGGTTCTGTGCCTGCCCACATCTCCAGCAGTGGTGCTCAGATAAGTGTCAGCAAAAATGTCTTGGTTTGGACACACAAAGCTGTTCCTATCTCTGCATGTGATGTTACAAACTGGAGAAAGGAGAGCTGGGCAGGAGCTGAATCCTCCCTTGGGCTCTGGGAAGGGACAGGACACATCCCCAGGTGGGACAGGTGGATGCTGCTCCCACAGACTAAAGGGAACGTGGAGCTCTCCATGTGGAGCTACTCCAGTCAGTGCCTGGGCCCTTCTGACACAGCAGGGTTGCAGGATTGCTGCACCTGGAAGAGGACCAAGCTGAGCAGGTACTGATGTGCCTGGGGATTATTGGGGCTGCCCAGAGACATTCTGCAAAGAGAAATTTCTTGGGCCAAAGTAGAGGGGTTTTGTGGTAGAAAGAAGACTGAAGAGCAGAAGTGTATAGGGTACATGACATCTGCTGACAAAATGCTTAGCCTGAAGGGTAGGACCAGTATAGTCCTCTAGTTGGCCAGAACTGTATTTTACTCTTTGTATTTACAAATATTGATTATACTGAAAGAAAGGCATTGCAGCAGATTATGGTGTGAGTAAGTAGACTTTAAACCATTTACACACACACCTGAATGATGCGATCCCCTTCCCGGAGTCGACCATCTTTGGCAGCAATGCTGTTGGGATCAATCTACAAAAGAAGAGAATTGTGAGTGTCTGGCCTTTGCAGAACTCAATATTGCTCTCATTTAAAACCCAGTTTTGGTAGGATGACTGTGAGCCAGTGTGTCTGTTGTTCCTGCTGTCCCTGGGGTGGTTATTTCTCACTTAGTAACTACAGGATTTTTCCTTGCTTATGTCAGACAAAGTGAAACACTAATTTAAATGATCAAGTCAAACCAGAAACCTATTTTCCTGAGATGTGTCTTCAGAGAATTAAATTTATCATGTTTGCATGATATTGAGTTACCTCACAATCTAACATCTTGCTTTACTCTACAGTACTCTGACTAGAACGAGTTTTTGCAGACAGAACAGGAAGGATGATTTCCTAAGTGTGATTTATTTCAATGGCAGATTTTAGGTTTAGTTATGAGGTGTGGGTTTGTTTTTTCTTTTCCCAAAAACCTGCTGCTACCCTGAACTGAATGTGCACAATATGTAGAAAGGCTCCTTATTTCATGAGAGCAGAGAGACAGACAAATGGGCCTCAAATATTTGCAAATAAAAATGTGTGGGGTTTCTTTCTTCATTTATATACTTTTTAGAATAACTGAGAGCAAAATTAAAGGGTGAGTGTATTCAAAATACTCTGAAAACAGCCTCCAAAATTGAATGTTGAGACTGTGTTGGGGCAAAACCACTGTGTGTTCATGTTCACAATATTCAAGTTTGACTTCAGGGGAGGCAGGATTTCACTCAGACTGAAGGGAAGGAAAAATTAACTAGATTTCTTCCAATTATTGCATTCTGGCTCTTTTTTGAGTGTTGTACAAAGAGAAGACAAACGTCTTAAACACCCACCACTGCAGCTTAAAAGATAAATTGTATCTTATGGAAATCAGCTCAGTCTTACCTCGCTCACATAAATCCCCATGTCATCTTCATCATCTGTTCTGTAACATACAGTAAGGCCAAGCTTGTCCTGGCTGTTCACTCTGTGTAAATCTACTTCCTGAGGTTTAAAAAAGAAAAGAAGAAAAAGAAGGCATATTGGCATTGAGACACTGATGACTGATGGAAGCCATTTTTCAAATACAATGAAAATATTTTGCTTAAGTGATATAGTGGATCTCTTTTCATTTCACTTGTAGACGAGATTAACTTACTGAGCAAAACATGATTATGTGCAGACAATCAATACCTGGGGCATTTTTGGCCCTTCAATCAATATGAAGTCATTTTGAAAACAGACCTTTTATTGATTTGAAAGAAGAAAAATTACCTATATTTCATGTAGTGCTAAGACTTCAACTGCTGAAATACTCACAAAGTAGGATTTCACTACTTGCCACAGCTGATATATATTTCCTTGTAAGCAGGGAAATTTTCTGGCTAGTCAGAGAAAAATATAATACTCTATTACCTTAACTTGTGTAATTTTCATTAAATAATTTAATACATTTCTCAGAAGTCTGAATGGAAATCAATATATTGTCAGGAAAGCATTTGGTATTGGTAATAGAAATATAATAAGCACTTCAATATCTTGCAAGGTTTGGTTTGAGCCAGGTTATGGTTTGTCATTCTAGTGCTCTTTGGTAGTCTTGGAGATGTGAAAAAAATGTTTTTCCTCTCTGCTTTTTTGCCACGCAGACTTCACATGGTTTGTTCTTTCTTAGATTTGCTGTTCAGTGACACTGGATGGCTTGTAAAATCCACTGGGTTGCCCCAAAACTTTGGGATGCTCCTGCCTAGTGCACAGTGTGCCTAACAGCATCCATCGATTTTCCCTTCTCACCTCTGAGGAACATCCCAGGAGCACCAGGACCCCAGGTCTGCTCTCTGTCATTCCCAAGGATGCTGCCCTAGGCAGGGAGGATGATTCTCCATGCACAGGTGCAGTACTAAGTGTAGTTGTGGTTTTTATTCCATTTAAAAAGTGCTTGGCAATGAGTGAGGCTTTGAGAGCTCTTGTTCCTCTGCAGCCCAGGCTGGGCAGGAGGGAGGAGGTTGGGCTTGAGGAAGGGAGGGAGTGGGACCAGGCAGAGGAAGCAAAGGGATGTGGCTGAGAAAGAGACCAAAGCCTTGGCAGGGCCTGAGGGGTGTCCCAGCCCAAGGGCAGACCTCAAACTCGGTGCTTATGCTCGGTCTCATCTCTTCCAGTGGAATAATTCTGATAACACAACTCATTATTTCTACCTCTATCTGTGTTTTGAGCTGTGCTGCACCATTTGTAAGAGGCAAGACAATAAAACAAGCTGATATGAATAATTTATTGGCATGCCTACATGACAGCTGCCAAGATCAGCAATCTCATGTTATTTACTTGTCAACATGTGTAATTTCTTTTTTTTTTTTTTTTCAGTAAAAGAAACGTAGCTGTAAATGTCAGTGACATTTCAGATGGTATTTAAATGGTTTCAATCAATAGTATCCATAGTGAACTGCTGTTCTATTTCTCCCTCTTTTGCTACCTCAAGTTTGAACACAACACTTTAATACTGGGTTCTTTTTTTCCCCCCAGATTTCTTAAAGTTTTGGGGCTTTCTAGAGACGAGATAGAAATTCTTCAGAAGAAATTATGAGACAAAGTGGAGTTGATTCTGACCCCAGCTGATCCTTGGGAATTCATTTCTTTTGCACTGAATCAAGGTGCAAACTGGGGATGAGGTGGGAACTTGTGAATGGGGCCTAATTTAGACTTAGAATGATTCCTGCATTTCTTGCATTCTTTCTTGAAGAGGTGAAATCTTTCTGTTAGAAGTTTTTATACAGTTTACTAGTTTGAAAATGTGGCAAGAAACTAAAGCTGCAGCTCCTTCTACTGTTTGTCATACTGGTAGTGAGAGTATAGATAACAACATAAAAAAAAAACCTCACAAAAACTAAAGAGCTAAAAAAAAGCAAGTTTTCTTTGGTCATATTTTACATAGATCCTATTTAAACACATTCTGGAGTCCCAAACCATATACACTTGCCAGCACCTTTTGGAGCAGGAGGAGGAGAGGGAGCAAGCTATTGTTTTATTCTTACCTGCCCTGTGTTTTGAATGACAATAGGTGCTTTCCCAACAGTGTGCAACTATAGAGAGCATCATTATAATTAAAAAATAAGCATGGGTTTATATTTAAAATGCACCATCCAGGGTGTCACATTTGATATACTGGCAGGGAATAAAGCATCTGCTAAATTAAATAGTTTATATTTTTAAAGGAAAATGAATATAAATTGTTTGAAAACAGACTCGTAAGCAAAGCAGCAGAAAGCTCAAGCAAACAAAAAATTTTTGGAGCAGGTGTTTAGAACCTGAATTTTTATGAGTAATTTAGTTGGCAGACTTCCCCTTGGGTACAATCCCTCTAGTCCTTGATAGGAATAGAACAAGTGTATTTGATGCTACCCAAATTATGATAATTTTGTGTACTTAAAGATAGGAGCAGCTGCTTTCTGCAGGTCTTTGTGTCAGTAAAGCTTTAGTATACCCAGAAAGGTTTAAAATATTTCAGAGATAAAAGTGTGCAATTCCAGTTGGAGTTGAAGAACCAACTCTGGAGTCTTCAAAGAGAAGGTTATTTCTCATCTTCAGAGTCAAGTCTGTACAGTGCCATAACTACATACAAGGGAAAACCAGAACATTATGGTAGCTTGTATAATTGCACCAGGAATTAATTAACACGGGCCTGGAGAACTCTGAAGATGTAAATTCAGTGCCACTGGACTTGCTCTTTCTTACTCTTCTGTTTTCTGGCTTCAGCAGTTCCTGCAGTAGCCACGTGGGTTTTCAGATTAGTCTGATGTACTCTATTGTCTTGAGATGAAAAAAGGTTTTGTGTGTCCAACTGGAACTCAGATGCTATTTTAATAAACTCTCTATAAAATCATAACTACATTACAAAACCTATCAGCTGCTTACACTGGGAGGCACAAGTTCTTTAACACCTGATCCAGATCTGCAGGAATTAATTAACATGCAATGGTATCCATTGAGCCTGCTTAATATTGGGGCTGTGTTAATATGATATATGAGAAATGTAACAATTTCACACATGATATGACTTCTACAGAGACAAAATTCCCTTCTTTAGATCAAAGTGATGTTTTGAGAGATGTTCAAGGGAGGAATTTCCATGCCATTTCAAAACAGTTTCCCCAGGAACTGGCTGAAAGCATTTTGGCTCCATATCCCATGTAGAGCCCAGAGAGCTAATTGCTGAAATCCATATGGCATTTGTAGCAAGACAAGAAGAAATGAACATGCACTATGACATTATACCTGCAACTGCTCATAATAATGAATTAAGAGTAAGTGATAATAGTAAATTAACCTCCATAAGATCAGACGAGCCTTCATTTGCAACAGATTATTGAATTATTGTACTGCTGATTTAAAATTATGACCTGCTTGCAAATGTATAAATATCAAAGTCATTTCTCTAACCAGACAGAAATGAGCAGTAGAAATCTGAAATGAGAGGGCAACAATGGGGGAAAAAAACCCCAAGTTCAAATGTTCATAAAGCATTATCCAAAGCTGGCATGATAAATACTCTGTCCTTTTTTTTCCCTCTGTAAAAAGTGGTGGTTATTTTTCCTGTGCTGACTTCAGAGTGAACTGTCCACTTTTTTGCTACTCCATTAATAGCATTAACACAGAAAAGAATATTAGGGAAAGAAATATAAGTAACTATTTCCTTTTATGCTGCATGAAACCTTACTACCTTTTGGCAACTAAGCCTGGTAGAGCAGGAAGTTCTCTAGGCAAAGAAAGATATCTTTACATCTCTCTTTTCTTGAAAGTGTAGGTTTCAACATAGGTAAAAAGTAAGTAAAATCTCTCCAGACAATTTCCAGACAAAATTTTATAAAACAGGGGTTTTCCCCCCAAACTTCTCTGTCCTAGAGAAGTTGGGATCTAACTGGAGGATTCTGTGCCAGCCCAGGTCTCTGAAGGACCATAAAGAGGGAAATAATCAGTGGTGCTGGGGCAGGCTGAAGAAATGTGCTCCTCACCCTGATGAAAAGGGGGTCAGAATGGCACAGTAAGGTAACCTAAAGAATGCCCAGGGAAGAAGGAGGCCACTGCTCTGTGACCAAGAACTCCCTGCTGCAGTAAGAGGTGTGAAGGCCAGGTTCAAGTTCTCTGCTGACCCATGGGAGAGGAACTTTTCAGTATTTCCTTGTCAGCAAGTTGAAATGTTTTGCCACTTTTGCATTTGTTCCAAACAAAGAACATTCAAATATTTGTTTTAGAAAGTGCAGCTGGGAAGCTGAGAGCAGGTACCATTTTATAAACCTTCACATATTCAGTCACTGACTTCAGTATTGCTGCTTGGGCTGAAGTCCTTTCATTCAGAGATACAGTAATGCCTTGAGAAGCTCTGATCAGTGCAACTCCCTCTAGAGCAGGAGTTTGCAAGTATATTTACATAAAATGCACTTTCCAATGCTTTCCAACTAGGATGGAATAAAAACTGCAGAGTGCCTGTGATGGAGCCTATTGAATCCCAACTTCCAGACAGGTACTGTTGCCTCCTCCCTTCCCTTGCGAATAGATTCTTGGAGTAAGTAAAAGAAAACTTTCAAAGTAGCAAAGTACAGTAAAGGGGGAGGAGAGCCTGAAACCTGTTACTCAGCTTTTATTTATGTTTTCCTAAAGCAGTGAAGCATTAATTACAAGTTATGAAGCAGGAATTTTGGTGCACAGCATGTTAGTTTTTCACTGATCAGATGGTGTAGTTTGATGCTGGGAGGGCAAAATGCTGTTTGGATCAACCTGGTGTCCTCTTTCAGTCTTTTGAAGGGGACAACTCAGTCCAAGACTGAGTCAGAGTGTCAGAAGGGAGATTTTCTAGCAGTTAGCAAACATCTCACAATGTTTTAAATCTCTAAGCTATACTTAGTCTCAAATGGTCATTCCATTGAGTTCAGTTCTCCCCTCAGAAAGCAAGCAGGATCTACATGTAAGTTGCATATAGAAAAGGGTAAAGACAAAGTCAAATGTGAGAGAACAAACCCCTTTTTGATGTATAATGTTCTTCTTTGTAATCTGAGAAAATTAACACACTGAGAAAGCCCTGGCTTGGGTTGTGTGTCTGACAGCTGGACAGACTTGTTTGAATAAACATATTAATGCATAACACTGCTGGGGAATCCTGGAGTGACATTATTCTTCCTTTATGAACCTGAAATGACTTCTGGCTGGGCCTGTGTGAAGAATGAATATACTTTTAATTTATTATAAAATAGTAGTTTAGGATTTAGTCCCTCTTTCCTTGTGGCATGAAAACTTCAAAGGAAAATATATGGTATTTATTTATTTTTCTAGTAAGGAATATATTGCAGTTACCTCTGAGTCATCAATTTTAAGATAAATGTTGAGAGAGAAAACTGAGAACACAATTTTGGTGTCTTGGCAATCCTGCCAGCATAAATCCCTCCCTCCAGACATTTACATTAGAAGCTTGTTGTGAACTTGGGTATTTCACTGGTTTTGCCTTGTTTACTTGTTACAAATCACTAACCAGTCAGTTATAGACCATAAAAGTTTAGATGAGCAGCTTCTGATTTAAATTCAAAGCACATTTTATGGACATAGAAGCCCAGAAGGGTGACTTGATGGCTTTCTTTAGACATTCCTGCTGCAGTCAATGAAACAGTGCCTTTGTGGTCTTTTAAAACAGATCTATCAAAAGGCAAACAAAAAAGCAACTAGCCAGTTGAGTCCCTGTTAGCACTTTGACCTCACCATTGATCTCAGTCTCCACAGTTTGAACAAGAATCTTTAGTGGTTTTTAAGAAACACTATTAGGCTACAGAGACTTTTCTAATGTTTATCTCCCTGTGTTACTGAGCTGATCACCTTTTGCCACCAAGTACTATATCAATGTCAAAATTATTAATGTTGTGGTTTAAGGCATATTAACGTCTGGCTACCAAAGTGCCTGTGTTTAAACTGTTTTCAGCTCAACTGGTTGACCTTCTAATGGGAAGCTGTGTAATATATACACAATATTAGATTTCCTAAAAGATAGGTTTTGGTAGAAAACACCAATTTGTTCTACATTTTCCCTCAAGACTGAAATCCATATTCTATTTGTTTTTATTTAAGAACATAAAAAACCCCACTTGTTTGAGAAGCAAGGCCTTGAAGTCTGCTAAACAGCATTTGTTTTACTGGCACTTTGATTTTATCATGACTTTGATTTGCATATGTATCCAGAGATGAATTACTACCAGCTCTGCAGAATCTGAGAACAGCTTGCAAACTTTTTATGGGTTTTTAGTCCTTGATCCTGCAAACACTTTTACAGAAAGGAACAACTTTGTGCTCACAGAACAGCTGAACTCTGCTCCCACTGAAGCTGTTGATAAATCTACCACTGATTTAAACACAGCAACAGAGAGTTCACCATTGCTCACTTTGACAGATAAGTGTTAGCAGGACCAGGATCTAAGAAATCAGGAGTGCAAGCAAGCTAAGATTAACTCTTCACTTACTGATAATCTTGAATGGATTAGCAGGAGCAGGCATTGCTGGCAGGATTTATCTGTACTGAGATAAGGTACTGCTATTTATTACAAGCAATTCAAAACAATTCAGTGGGTCAGTACTGCTCAAGTATCTTGCAGAAATAAGGCCCACAATTTATATGCTGTAGTCTGAATGGCTGGGAGCAGGTTATTAAAATTAAGAATGGGACAAACTGAAGATGAACTCCTGATGGGATATCCAAGTACTGAAACCAAAAGTGATTTTAAAAGATCTGTCAGGAAAATGAACTTCAATGGCTTTGTGACTGGTTCAACTCCTATTATATATAATTTGATATGTAGACATGTGGAACTTTTCAGTAATGAAAAGGTAACAGCTCAGTATAGTGGCAAATTTATTCTTGTCTTGTAAATTTGAAGTATTTTTATATTATCTTATCAAGGACATCTGTTTCTCATCTGGGGAATACTTAAGGGAAACTCACACATCTTTACTGTGACTGGAACAGGTCCTGGCACTCAGCAAACTTGCAAAGTCTTCCAGATTTTCAGGAAGTCTAAATCAACACTGTTATATGGAATTTAATGGAATGATGGAATTCATTATTTACACTCATTTGTGGGTGTTTATTTTGTTATTAACTAAAGATCTGGCTGATGAGTCCCTGGCACGGAGTTAAATACACTGCTAAAAGTACCAGTAGAGTTTGTAAGCTGCAAAGTAACAAATGAGCAAGGTTATTACAAATATCTGCTTTGAAATGTCTTTTCACTTTATACACAACATAAAGACTGTGACATTCACATGCTGAAATGTCAGTAAATGAAATAGTTACTAAAGGTAAAGTACCTCTAATTCCAACTCATCTCTGTCCATTTCTTGATGAATTCCTCCCATGTAGTCATTTGGGTCATAGTACTCATGCACTGATGGATGGCTGGAAAGAAAAAGAATGTTTTAAGACAGCATTCAGTTCTCTGGTTAGCATATTAATCCATTCCAGACTTACAGAAAGTCATCCTGGACATGATGGGCTAACAACCAAACCAAGAAGTGGCATGTGGTTGATTTTATATACTATGCCATTTACACCAATAAATGTATTCAAAATGACATGTATTAGGAGAGGAGTTGAAAACATTTGGCACCTGATGATGTGTAAGAGACTTGTGAAGAGTCTTAGCACTTATTAATGATTTTTCTCCAAATGAAACGCTGACTTGGGGAAAAATGTCCAGAAAGAATAGTAGCAAAGTAGGGTGAGGAGTGCCAGCTAAGTGGGCAGGTGTTTGCCAGGGCTCAGGACAAGAGGGAATACTGGATTATTTACTTGTGAGCTCAGGTTATTTTCAAGTATGAAAGTAAAACTGTTCTTGCCTTGCTGCTTGGTATTTTTACTTTGCCATGAAGACCCCAAAATTTATCGAGTTGCTAAGTATTGTAAAACTAATTTGCCACCCAACTATTGGGAACATCAGCATTCCATTGATTGATCTGAATGTAACAGGCTGTGCATAACAGTTTAAATCCTATTTAACTATGACCCACTGTTCAGATTGCCATTCACTGCTTTTTACAACCTGATCTGAGTCTGTCTGAACTTTGGAAGTTGTGAGCAGTGCAATGCTCTGACAATGACTTTTTTCTCTGCTAGAGTTTTATTTCTGTGAAATAAGTGAAAGTAATGAAAGTAAATTCCTTTTAATTCTCTGTTAATTAGATATTTGGGGTTTTGTGTGAGGCTTTTTTCCTAACAGCACCTGCTGATTGGCTGAGATACCCAAGCTGCTATATCAGGGCTAGATTAATTTGGATTTGGAGAAGTTACAGAAAGAATTAGGAAAAAAGTGACTTGATTTGATTACACATTCTGAGTGACGGGACACTTCAACAGGTAACTGAGTGCCCTGGGACAGCCCTGAGGCAGGCTCTGTGCTTCACACCAACACCTACAACTCCAAGTGAGGCCACCAGTGATGCCAGCAGTGGGAATCTATGGCTGACAATTAAGGGGCAACAAGAGGCTACTTGGTAGAACTGAGCTGGTTTTGTGCAGTTGTGTGCAACCTGACTTAATCTTTGCAACCTGAATTAATCTTTGCTGGTTTCGGTTGGGCTTTGCAGCTGGGGAGTTGCAGCTACTAAAAAAGCACCTTGCAAATGTGTTTGGGGATATGAAGTTGTAGGTGTTCCAAGAGTGAGTGTCCCCCAGTTCTTCCTGCCTTGCTGCTTGTTGGCTGCAAACAAGCTCACAGCAACAGCCTTTTGCCAAACATTGCCACTAACACATGCAGCTGTGCTTGAACTGTCCATGGGCTGGCAATAGGTGGGGATCATAGAATCATAGAATTGGCTGGGTTGGAAAGGACCTCAGAGATCATCAAGTCCAACCCTTGATCCACCGTTGCAGTTCCCAGCCCATGGCACTCAGTGCCACATCCAGGCTCTTTTGAAATATCTCCAGACAAGGAGAATCCACTACTTCCCTGGGCAGCCCATTTCAATGTCTGATCACCCTCTCCATAAAGAAATTCTTTCTAATCTCCAACCTAAACCTCCCCTGGCACAACTTGAGACCCTGCCCTCTTGTCTTGCTGAGAGTCTTCTGGCAAAAGAGCCCAACCCCCCCCTGGCTCCAACCTCCTTTCAGGGAGTTGTAGAGAGTAATGAGGTCTCCCCTGAGCCGCCTCTTCTCCAGCTGGAACACCCCCAGCTCCCTCAGCCTCTCCTCATAGGATCTGTGCTCAAGAATGCAGCAGTGCCCCATGGAACCATCTCTCCAGAAACTGGCACTGAGTCACCAAGGCAGCAGACACTGCACATGCAAGCCCAGTTCTGCCCGAATGGGTGAACGTGCCATGAAAGCCATTCGAAATCAGTGCCTGTTTGTAGTCAAACTCTAATTCCTAGAAGCACTGGCAGGGCTGTCTGGAGAGGCAGTGTCTGTGTGCTGGGGGATGTTCCCAGCTCCCTCTCCAGAGCTGCACTTCCCAGCCAGGACACGCACACACCGGCGCTGCCTCTTGACAGGCACGGGGGCATCTGAGGAGCAGGTATTTCTCTGGATTGCCCAGACTGTGCTCTGTCATATGCAGCAACTGAGACATCCAGAATCTTTTCCTTCTTCCCATGTGGAGAAGCGTGGCAAGATGACAGGCAATTTGCATGGGTTCCTCAGGGAGCTGTTTTCCTCTTGAACAGCGTGTGAGGGCGTGGTGTGTATGTGCCAGGAGATAATTGTAATTTTTATTTGTAAGTACAAAAGCATCAAACTACCATTAACAATAATTAAAATTTGATTCTAAAACATCCGTGACAGCACTGGTTAGTAATTTTAGTCCTAGAAAATAATTTAGTTGAGTAACATCGCTGCAGGGTTGTAATAAAGTAATTAATACACTGGAAGAGAATGTAGCAGCTCTTAGCATTATACAATTTATGGCAGCCATAAAAAATAAAGTTAAACACAAGCAACCCGAAGAGGCAGTGAGAGAAATTACAAGAAGGAATAACTTTATCCATCAAATGCCAGCAAAGAATGAGCTTTATGAGGCCACGATGTGACTCTGTGGCATTGCTTCTGTGAGTAATGGCTTGCTAGTCAGTGGAAAAAAAATGAAAATGTTATGAATTATGGATCAATAGAGTAGGAATCCTGGCTACTTCTGATAATTCACATTCACCAGCAAGTGCAGGCGAGTTTGTGAACTCCTAACATGACACACTGAGAAATGCCAGGACTTACAAGTGCTTCCCAAAGTGTTACTTACTCTTCAGGCAGGAGGTATGGGTCTAGCACAGAGACAGGAGGAGTAGGTGAGCCCATCTTGCTCAGAGCCATGATGTGTTCAAAAGTGATATCAGTCTGTGTGCCCACATCTACCAGCTGAGACTCCTGAGGAGGGGTGAAGACCTTGGTGCGTGGAGTTCTTCTCAGGACCTGCACCACGATGGGTTCCTTGGCAGTTTTGAAGGCTTCCACTGCCTGCTCGTGTGTTGCTTTAGATAAATCTTTCCCATTGACCTGCAAGAAGCAAGCAAGCAAAGTGGTGAGAAAAACAGAAAGTGGAAGAGATCTTTGTTGGGTTTGGAAAGTCTCAGCTTTCATCTCAAGCTCTAGGAATTATTTCTGCAATGTTCTGTATCTCATTTTCCTGCTCACTAAAGTAACAAATCCTGAGCTCTGCTTTTTATTTTGACAGTCAGATTTTACTGGGTTCACATTTGAGTTGAAGCACAAACCAGCAGCCCATTTGTTTCTTGCAGATTAGAAATCCCTCAGTCCTTGTTCAAGCAGAGCAAGTTATTGATTTCCTGTAATTTTTCTAGTTTTTGGTTGGGTTTTTAAAAATCTTTTAATCTTTTTGCTGAACAGAATTACTGGGATGAGATCTGAAATTACAAAACTGGATGTATTTTCTGATAATTTTTTCAGATCAAGCAAGAGGGAGGGATGGATGGATGGATATATATCCATCCCTGAATTTTAGGGACAGGCATGGACATTGTACTGGGATAGTGAATAGAAATAATATGGAAGAAAAAAAATATTTTTGTTTTTTTGAAATAATTTTTCATCTGTATAGCTTGTTCATTTCCATTCTCAGATCTCACCACCATTATTTGCTGGTTGACTGAGTATTTTTCCATAAGACAACCCCCTTATTAAACAGGACTGAGAGACCTAACCAAGAACTGCCAATACCAGACAAGCCAGGCCACAAAAGGCGGGGTCTGAGCAGAGACTTGACCACAGATCCCTCCTGTCTCAAAGGGGCAGTGAAGCTTCTGTTCACAGCAGCAAAACCAAAACGAGGCATTGAGTTCTATCCAGAGTTTCAACTCTCTGGCAAGCAGAGGTTTCCTTCCTGATCCACACAGAGATCCTGAGCACTTGCAGCCCACTGTGGCTTTGCATTTCACTCATGCTTAGCTTCCTTCCATGGTTTCTAATGAATTCTTCCCTAAGTATCCAGAGCCTACCCCAGGGCTGTGGAAGAGATGAAGTAATATTTGTTGGAATTTTTATAAAGCTGCAGAACTTTCTGCCCCTGTACTCAGCCCTGGTGAGGCCACACCACGAGTCCTGTGTCCAGTTCTGAGCCCCTCGGCTCAGGAAGGAGATTGAGGTGCTGGAGCAGGTCCAAAGGAGGCAACTGGGCTGGTGAAGGGACTCGAGCACAGATCCTATGAGGAGAGGCTGAGGGAGCTGGGGATGTTCAGCCTGGAGAAGAGGAGGCTCAGGGGAGACCTCATCACTTTCTACAACTCCCTGAAAGGAGGATGGAGCCAGGAGGGGGTTGGGCTCTTTTGCCAGGCAACTCTCAGCAAGACAAGAGGGCACGGTCTCAAGTTGTGCCAGGAGAGGTTTAGGTTGGAGATTAGAAAGAATTTCTTTACGGAGAGAGTGATCAGGCATTGGAATGGGCTGCCCAGGGAAGTAGTGGATTCTCCGTGTCTGGAGATATTTCAAAAGAGACTGGATGTGGCACTCAGTGCCATGGACTGGGAACTGCAGCGGTGGTTCAAGGGTTGGACTTGATGATCTCTGAGGTCCCTTCCAACCCAGCCAATTCTATGATTCTATGAATTCTCATTTCAACTTTTGGCTCATGAGACATTTTAATGTTTCTGCGTGTCTCTGATTGTAATTTTAAGGGAGCTGAACACGATGAAGAGTTTGAAATGAACTGAGAAAAGGCAACTCTGCTGAAAAGTCAGACTGTGTGCCCTCTTCCTGCTGTTCCCAGCCTAACGTGGAGATTTCTTTTGAAATTTGGCCTGTTTGTTGAGACAGCTGCAAATCCAAAGGCTCGATGGGCTCATATGCAAAAAAAAAAAACTGGTAAAGAAATAGTGGGAACCACAGGTAACTTCAGGAAGTTTTTATCCTTTTTTAACCTGCAAACTGTTGGCAGTTTAACACAGATGAAACAATTACAGAGAAGCTGCCCAGAGCAATTTGTTTGTGAATTGTGAATTTGGAGTGAAATTAGGATCCTAAGGCATCACACTATTGTATAATTGTTACCATGTTCTTTGGAGTGGGGAAAGTGTTTATCCCATTAAAGTAAGTGGGGAAACTGAATGAGTACCATTACTCAATGCAGTAACTGAATTTAGCCCATACTTAATGTATTCCCCCCTAGCAAAAAGCTGGGTGATAATAAAGAGGGTTAACTCGAGTGCAGAATCGATTGAAAAGGTTTAATTCCTGCTGAATTACCTGGTGCATGGAACACTTATTTCCTTGTCATCTTTGGTTTCTCTCAGAGAGGCAATGACACCAGGTTTTTTTACAAAGCTAGCTGAGAAGAGAAGGTGTCAGCATTGCTTTTACATCCCAGAACCACTTGTACTGAACACAATTGCTCACAGTAATGGCACAGCATGTAGACTTTGGCCAGGTCACATTAAACATCATTAACTCACCCAACTGCATAGATTACTTTAAAACAATTTGTACAGCTGTAAAATTAAGTTCAGTGTAATGTTTTCTGTGGAAAAAGGAAATGCTGATGATGGCTTGAGTTTTATTATTTGATAATGGTTTGAGTTTTATTCTTTGCTGCAAATTAAGTGTTGCAAATTTTATTGTGTACATCCTAATATAATTTTTTTTTTTGGTAAAACTAAATCCAAAAAGCAATCAGAACAGAAGAATAGAAAGTGCAGCAAGTGTTGTTTTTTGTCAGAAATATTCTGTGGTTAATTCTTGAACAGGAAACTTTTCATGTGAGCTATTTTCCACATTTTTATTCTAAAAACTGTTAAAATCAGGCAAAGGATAGCTTTCCAGATTATTCCCCACCATTATAATGAACAGTTTAGTACAAGTGTGCATTTCAGTTAAAGTTCCCGAGGACACTTTATATCTGAAAATCCATGTACTGGCATCATCCTTGAGCTTTCATAAGTAATTGCTATATAAATGATCATAATTGCAAAGTCAGGTTGATATCATGCAGGGAACAGGCAGCAGTGGGACTGTGTAATGATTTGTGACTTCAGGAATTATTTCCAAGAAGTATCTTGAATATTTTCTACAAGCTGATAATGCAGGAAAAGAGAAGTGCAGGAGCAGGACGTGATACCAGACCTTGAAATCCAGAGGGAAAAGAGCTGCCTTTTAATCTAACACCTCTCCTCATGCTAAGGGATGTTTTGGAGAAAAGGTTTGTGACTTTCTGGCATTCAGCTCTGGTTGAGACTTGGCATTTGGCGGGCTTGCCCACTGCTGCTCCACTGAGTTCTCTCTGCAGCAGCAGCAGAACTGCTCCAGGTGGGTTTTCCCAACTCCCCATCCATCAGTAGCTTAACTGCAGATACCAGACAGGGAATCAGGCTGCTGAGGGGCATATGCTCATCTGGTTCTGCTTCACTGGCCACAAAGACAGCCCCAAAAGAGGGGCTGGAGGAAACCTGAGGGCAGGGACAGTAAAAGTGGTGTAAGTAATGGCATCACAGCTGCTCTGCCAGAGCCTCTCATCTTGTATTGCTGGCTCCAAGTCAGAACTGAGCTTTTTATTGAGTTATTTGCATTCAACAATCTCTTCTTAGACATTTCTGAATACTCTGCAGAGCATGGTAAATAAATAACTCTAAAAAGGAATTTATATTTGATTCCTACACAATTTTATATCACGGGTTTGATCAGATGGAGATGATAACAGACAAGCAAAAGTGTCACTCACTGTGCCCTTGTTACTGTGACTTTTTTAATGGACTGCTAAAACCTGGTTGAGGATGTTCTCTTGAAAAGTTCATAATTCTATCAAACATGGCAGCATCCATACCCTGTTAGGCAGGCAATCCTCTGGCCAGTAGCTGTTCACACAATGTATGGTTTCAGGGTCAGTCTCTGGGTCTCTCTTAGAGGAGAATGATTCTGAAACTCAAACTGGGTTGGAATCCTTTTAGCTCTGCAGTTTCTGTTTTGACCAGCAGTCTGGGCCAAGGTGGTGGACTGCTGGCTTATTCGACAGGTTAATAAATGTATCTGTAGAGTCCCACTTTGTTTAAAAAAAAAAAAAAAAAGTGTCTCTGTAATCACAGATTTCATTCTTAATGCCTCTGAATTGTGCTCAGCAAAATTCTTCCCTATAAATAGTTCCATCTAAAATAACACAGAAGAAAAAAAATCCATGCATATGAATGCTTCAGAATGCTGCCAAAACCTACAAATATGCATAATTTCCTAAGAACCTTAAATGCCATGTGACAGAGAATGGGATCATTCATGGCATGAAAGATGGATAAATTAACTTGTCTGAAATGCTTGGATTTCGGACCCTCTTTGCGTTGGAAACACTGAATATGGAAAAAGCTGTAGTGGATGTAGTTAAACTGAGCTGAATGGACCTTGATGAAATTTGTGGTGGAGCCAGACAGAGGAATTAGGGATACTGCTTATGAGATACAGAGTTTAATGCTCTGAATTATACCCATACAGTAAATAAGGAAGAGATGCTTGAATTTTTAAATTGAAATTATATAGTGATTATGAAACAGAATAATATTTACATTTTGATTTACAGTATAGTAATTTATCTTTATACTGTGCAATATTCTTTTGCACTAAAGTAGGCTGCAGAGAGCATGCTACCTAAAATCTACATTGTAAAGGCAGCAAGTAATCTATAGATAAAAAATGGCACAATCCTGTCTACAAGGTCAGCATCTCCTAGAAGTTTTCCTGTAATACTTGGAATGTAAATAAAATAGTCACTTAAGCTTGATAAATCAACAAGGAGAAAAGGAAGAAAAACAGGAAAGAAAGCCCATGTCATTTTAGGCTTGTGGAGAATTTACACCACCTAGCTAGGACATGGCTTTCCATATAATTTTATGGTGCTGCAGGTGTGTAGGGTATTGGATATACAACAGCTTCTTTCTCTGCCAGAGCTGTGCAAGGCATTTGGCACCCCTCCTGGAGAAATCTCCTTCTTCCTCTCTTAATTCTGGATAAATGCCACAGTGGAATACCTTCTGGGGGGGCAGATTTTCTCCTGTTGTTCTATCCTATACGTAGTTAATTTTACTTTAACAATTACTGAGAGGTTTGGTATCCTTAGCAATTCCTGAACCAACTGCCACTGTTCAGATCCTAATTTCAGGCCAAATCTTGGGGAATGGGGTGGCAGAGCAGCCTCTGGGAACCCTGCAGACCTGGAGAGGTGATGCAAGGGCAACAACAGCCCAGGGAAGAGGTTTGGAGAAGGGAATGAGGCAGGACACCCACTGAATGTTGGTGAGGAGTTCTGCATTCCATCATCTGCAAACATCACTTGGCATAGCATCCATGAAGTAACTCTGGACACTGGCAGAAGAAGCAGTTAACTGAAAGGTTGAGAAAGCCAGAAAAGCCCTGTAAGAGTAGTTACATTTATTCTGTACTTTATTTTTGCTTAAATAGTGTGTAACTGTTCCATGGGTGTTGGTCCAAAACAAGAGAAGCTAGAAAGATTTCAGTGAAAGAAAATTATTTTTCCATCCATCAAGTTAGGCTGATTTATATGGGTTTAATGTCATGAATAGTAAACATTTGTATGCATTGTATGGCTTGTTGGTTCTTCTGTGCTTCACAAATGTCACAGAGAAAAAACTTTTTTTTGCTGGAGAATGAGTAAGCAGCTTTTCTTTGTAGAAATTCATGCAAATCCTTGGGAAGTGCACTTTAAAAATGCAGTTCTGTTAGACTACAGACGTCTGTGTTCCATTTAAAACACTCTTTATGGTCTGATTCACTTCTTTAGCAAGTTCTTAAGAAGTCTGCATATTAAGAAAAAGCAGCAGAACCTTAAAGATTTTTATAGAAACTAAGAGCAGCAAAAAGCCTATTTTCTAAACCCCCTATTCCACGGGAATTGGAGAAAGAAGGTTTAAAATACAGGTTAATTCTTCTTGCAGCTCCATCTAATCCTTCTTTTATTTCTCTCATATGGATGGTCTCTCTTTTTTCAAAAAAACCCCAGAATTTTATTGTATAGTAATAGACTGTTTCCATGCATGTGCATTTCCCTTCTGCCTTCTTGTTGAGCCATCCATGACGAAATAGTTAAGAGCAAAGAAAAATTCTTGACTTAAGAGTACAGAATACATTTGTTCTCTACTCTGTTAACTTCTAAATGGAAAATCTTGGGAGAAAGACCCTTGAAATAAAGGAATTTTTTATTCTGCTAGTAATTAGCTCATTTACGTAGTAACAAGGCAGTGCTAGCACTGCATACAGCATACTAAAATGTGCCTGCTTTTGGTTGGATTCTCAGGCTCTGCTTCTATGTATCATGGCTCAAAACCACAGGGGACTTTATTTAGACTGATGCTGGGGCCTCTGAGACCTGTGCTTCCTCTGCAAGCAAAGTTTACTTGGAACCCTTGTTTCTTAAATATGCATTCACTGTGTTAAACGACTTGATATCAGGGCAAAAACACTTTCATATTTTGTCAGCATTAAAAAGGGGATCTTTTGTGGAGCTTTCATTCATGGCTTAATAACCCTGGTCCATATAACACACAGACAGAAGTTTACAGACCCTCCCTTTTTTAATGACTCTTTCTTCCATTTCAGTAACATGACCCAGAGGGAGCCAATCAATGATATGTATGAGTGAGGTACAAATGAGAGCCATAAATAACCAGGAATTACTAATGATCAGAATTCAGCAAGTGCAATTACCCACTTTAATTGTCTGATTTGCCCATCTTGCCCTTCTCAGCTCTGCTCTTCCTATGAAGCAAAACCTGTATCTAGGTATTTGTCTAGTACAGCAAATGACAAATATATATTTATATATATTCTAATGAATGAGATTTTTCTATTTAAAAAGCTGTGAGTGTCTAGATTTACATTTCAAATACAGAACCCTGTACCCAGGGGTCCCTGTGCAGGCAGGTGTCCAACTCACTTGTGCCCTGAGTTTTGTCTCCTCCTGTCATCCTAGCACAAGGTAACTGCAGTCAGCAGAGAACTTGCCAGACGTTTTCATTTCTGTATCATGTGATCACAAGTAATACACAATGACTGCAAACACCATCATTAAAACCCAGAAACTGAGTTAGGGTGTAATGCTACATGGATTAAATTAACAAAGGAATTGTACTGAATCAGGCAAAACACCCCTGTAGAATCATAGAATCATAGAATTGGCTGGGTTGGAAGGGACCTCAGAGATCATCGAGTCCAACCCTTGATCCATTACCGCTGCAGTTCCCAGCCCATGGCACTCAGTGCCACATCCAGGCTCTTTTGAAATATCTCCAGACATGGAGAATCCACTACTTCCCTGGGCAGCCCATTCCAATGTCTGATCACCCTCTCCAGAAAGAAATTCTTTCTCATCTCCAACCTAAACCTCCCCTGGCACAACTTGAGACCCTGCCCTCTTGTCTTGCTGAGAGTTGCCTGGGAAAAGAGACCAACCCCCCCCGGCTCCAACCTCCTTTCAGGGAGTTGTAGAGAGTGATGAGGTCTCCCCTGAGCCTCCTCTTCTCCAGCCTGAACTCCCTCAGCCTCTCCTCATAGGATCTGTGCTCGAGTCCCTTCACCAGCCTGGTTGCCCTCCTTTGGACCTGCTCCAGCACCTCAATCTCCTTCCTGAGCTGAGGGGCCCAGAACTGGACACAGGACTCAAGCTGTGGCTTCACCAGGGCTGAGCACAGGGGCAGATTCCCTTCCCTGGACCTGCTGGCCATGCTGTTCCTGATCCAGGCCAGGATGCCATTCACCTTTTTTCCAAGTGGCATACAGAGGGTGCTTTGGGAATGGTGGAAGAGTAAGACAGATTTGGAAGCAGCTTTGCCATGCTATGGCCTTCCAGCAACTACAGCTCAAATAGCTGACAATCCAGCACTACTGAAAGGCACACCTCAATTAAAATCAAATCGTTACAAGTTGCTGTATAAATCAGGCCTTGAAGTAATATGAATATGTAAACAGAACCAAAAGGCAGTGCCTCCTCTGGAGAGGCTGCTCCAAGCAAAAAGACACCAGGAGTATTCTACAGGTGAGAAGATGAGACACAAAAGAGGTTAATGATGAACCTGAGGTCATGTGAGAGCACACCACAACTGAAACCTGAACACTGATCTCTAAGATACTGTGTTTGAGACCCCTCCAGTTCATGACAGTCCCACCTCTGCACCAGTGCTCATCATTTGCAGTTTTTGAGTCTTTCCTCCCACTCCCTTCCCTCCTCCTGACAATATCTCAGTGATGTAAGACAGGGAAAGAGCCCCATGGATATAGCTGAAGAAAACTTCTGTGCTGAGGAGAGTTATGCAAAAAACTGCCAAGAAAAGATGGGAAAAACTCCCAGTGCTGCTCTGAGGAAACCCAGAGACAGATCCAAGTGGGTTTGTTAATAAGAGGGCCTGATCCTCCAGCAGCTGCCTGGTTTTTGCAGAGTAGGCTCTGTCACCTTGGATCACCTGTTTGCAGAGGTAGGGAAATGTTCTCAGCTAAACAACACAAACTTTGGAAGGTGTCATGCAGGCAGAACCCCACTAACTCACTGCTTGACCACAGCCTAGAATTCTGCAGCCAATTGATAAAAACACCTCAATTTTCCTTTTTGATGGCAGTTACACAGGTACTGTCAGGTCAGGTACAAGAGCTTCTGTTGCACCATGCAAGCAACTCATCTAATTCTAAAAAGATTTTCTTATCAGCTGTGATCTTGCAACACCTGAACATTCACTTGCTCTCAAAGCTGTAGGAGCCAATTGACTCAATCCAGAGAATGCATAAACCAAATATGGTTTTAGTCTGATGGTACCATTACTCTTTCTGTGAAGCATTTTATATTATTATAAATTTATTATTTATTCTGTCACTCCCCTGTCAAACCCTTATCTGGCCAGGGGGATCAGAGGGGCAATTGGAGCTGCTTACATTTATCCACCAAGTTTCTGAAAGGAACAATCCCAGTGTAGGTGTAAATGTTGAGTTGTCCTGTCCTACTGAAAGTGAAGCCTGACCTTTTGTTTCATTACTAATGAACACAACAAAACACATTTATAAAACCTGAGCTTTTTTGTTACTCCATATGTTTCCTTTTTCCCAGTCCATGTCTGACATGTGACAGCAAAGCACAGAGTGATTGTCCCTCCTGCCTTCTCCCTTGTGAGTTTTTGCCACCTGCTTTATAGCATGAAACAGATGTATAAGTGGAATGCATTTCAAAACTCATCTTTTCAATCATTTATCACTTAAAAGAAATTCCAAATAAAGCCATACTGTGGTTAAGCATTTTATCTGCTCAGCATCAAGCAGAAAAGCACCACAGATTTTAGGAAGATTATGAAGAAGTAAAATATTTCAGGTGCACAGTAGGTCAAGTTATTTATTTATATCACAGGTGACCACAAGGCATTTTGTTTGCTTCCTATAAAATCTTGTTTATGTTCCTTTAAAGATCAAAATATTCCTCTAACATGCAATGAAGAGAATCTTTCAGAGAAATCCGAACAGAAGCATTGCATTATTCATCATCAAGTGAAGAGGAAAATTTCAATTGCCAGTTTCTGGTGAATGTCTAATTAAGAAAGGGGACTTCTGAGCCACAGACGGGCGCCACAATCATTAAAGGGCAGTTTTCTGAAGATTATGAGTCTCCAGTCTGTCAAGCAGAGTTTCTCCACAGCTGAACTAATTCAGCAGTAGAAAAACCTGTCTAGAACAAAGCCCTTGGAATTAACATCTTGTTTAAGCAAACACATGCCTACTTTGAAGTAAGTGTGATAGGTTCACAACTGTTATTGAGGTCAAGTTTAATGGTAGTGAAGTGACAGACTATAACTTCTACACTATTCTTAATTTCAGCTGCAGCACAGACCCTGTACTAAGAGGAGCTGCAGCCATACACAGAGTGTTTCAAGTAGAGCAGTTTACTATAATTGGCACAACCAGTTCAGTCTTAGCATGGAAAACTACTGAAATGTAGACCAACTAATTCTCTGGCTGCCCAATTAAATATGAGGGCGTGAAAAGCATACATTCAGAGGCAATTATTTTTGTTTCCTAAATCTTACACTTTTGATGAGAATATTTTTACCTTAATATTTATTTTGGCAACCTTCCTTCTCTCCCTGATTTTGGGTAACATCATTGCTCAGTAGGTTTGTCTAGTTAGGCTGTTTCCTTGAATTTGGCTTTCTTAATGACTGAGTAGTGTAATATCTGCAAATCTAGGAGTGTGAGTGGAATTCTAATGGCAAAGAGAACTTTGTCAGTGATGGCTCAGTGCAACTGGTTTGTGCACGAGTTCTGCTGAAGGAACAGTCCCCTCACAAGGGATGCTGCTGGAAGTTGCCAGTGGGTTAGTTCCTCATCATTACTGTTTCCTCATTAGTGCAGCAATTTGTGTGCTGACCTTGGTGCTTATATAACCCTGGCTGCATCATCTCTCTGTTTAGTTTAAAAGACAAACTATTGTTTGTTGCCTGCTCCTCTCTGTATGAACACTGCCATTTTCACTTCTCTCAGAGATGTGCCAGGCTGAGAGCATGTGAACGGGGCTTTCAAGTTCCTAAAACACTGAAAGGTCATTGCATCAACTGTTTATTTATATATATGAACTTTAGCATTTGTCAAAGGTGCCAACTCAACAATCATGGAGGCAGAAATCTTCTGACCTCAATCATCAAGGGCAGTGGCAACGTGAGCTTGTTTCCTGCCAGCATTTCTATCCTTGTCCTAGAGGGACAGCCTGGAGGAAGGGGTCACTCTCCCTCCTCACTCAGTGTATGATTTCTCAGCTGGAAGTGCCAGTTTTGATGGGTTGTTTTGATGATACCTTCCCACCAGGAGAACTGGATGGGCTCCATCATCTTGAATCCCAGGGAACAGCTTTGAGCATTGCCCATCCAGATTAGAGTCACCTGTGATTTAAAAGTCTGTGTTCTTATCCTTGGCAATAGGAAGTGTCTTTTTAGGAAATCATTTCTCTGTGTGGATACCTTTCAGACTATGTGTAAAGATGCACTTGGAGTGAAATAGGTACTCAAAAAGTTTCTTAAACTGAGGTCCTAATATTTATATTACAAACTCAAAAGCTCTATCTCAGATGACTCTCTCTTCTTTAAGTTTCCTGCAAACTGAGACTACTTTGGGTTCCCCAGGAATTTTCCTAGAAAGGCAAAAAACCTTGTTTCTTTTATTTATATAGGAGATGATGACAGAGAGAAAAGTCAACTGGACTCAAACACTCTGTTTTTTCGTTTTCTTTCTTGGTTTCTTCTTTCTTACCCCTTCTCAAGCTTTAAAATCTGAAAAAAAATTCTGTTTAACTACAAACCCAGAATCTAATTGCATATAATTCCTTCATTTCAAATGCTGCACAACAACTGGGAAATAAACCTGAGGATCCACCTAAGACACTACATGCATCACACTGCTGCCACAAGCAAGCTGATCATCAGGGCCACTGCTCTGCATCAAGATTTCAAGCTGCCACAGTCCTCTTTGTATTTGCCATACAAAGCATTGATATGCACAGCTACAATAGGCTTTAATGACAAGGTGTCTTAATTTGCTTTTTATGATGTGATTAAAGGTACAATAAGGTATGTGTTCAACAAGAGGGAAGACCATTGTTCTGCATCATTAAGCTCACAGCAGCCCAAAAAGAAATTGTAGGCAATGTGCCAAAGCCCTTAATGAAGAGGATCTCTTTGAATTATCTATGGATGAGGAAGGGATAAAGCCTGAGCCCTGGTATATTTGATCCTCTTTGTGCTCTGTGTTATGAGGACTTACAAAGTCAGATGTACTGGACCTTCTGGAATTGTAATATATTGAAGCATTAATTTCCCAGGCACGCTAAAGCCCTTGGCATAATAGAGAAAGTGCAGTTATGTACTATTATTAATTCTTGCAAGTGTTTTCAGAATTCCTACATCTCAGAGTCATGAACTTTTTTTAAAAATAAGGCTATGGGGGTTTATTTGTAACAATGCTCAGTGTTTTGTAAAACCAAATTATACCAATTTTTTCTAACTCAGACTTTAAAGAAAGGTTCTTTTAGTTTGCTCAGAGATGGCAATGTTATCACGTGAGATTAGTGTGACAGGGATGATACAAAACAAAACCCCTATAAGTGGTATTTACTGCTAACACATTTTGAAACTTCTGCCATATATATCCTCTTACTTTAAATGAAAATTATTCTTTGTTGCCCTCACCTTTGAATTTCAACTGATTGCTCTTATGTGCAGGTTACATGAGGGTGCATCCTTCTAGTGACACTGACATTTAATTATCTGGATGTGCTGCCTAACCTATAGAATTCCCTCCCACCTATCCAGTGAAATAGAAATCAAAGCAGTATCCTTTTACAATAATTTTTCATAATACTTTATAATCTGGAATAATCAGAGATATCATGGTCTTAATTAATTCAAGTTTTACTATGTTAGCAATTCTAGTATTACATGCACATCTCACTTCTGTGGAAGCTGGGGATATTTCAGTGAGGTTTCCCAGAAGACTTCCATGCTTAAAGTTATTCCTGGGTGTTGTGCACTGTGCTCCACACATTGCTGCCACACAAGGTTGCAGCACTTTGCAGGTTGAGTTCTAAATCCAAACTTCTGCCAGAGATCTGCACCTGCAGCCAGCACGGGATAGCTCAGTCCTCTCAGATATCAGCGGGACTCTTCCTGGGACTGATTTTAAGGACATGTATTTAAGGAATGCTGTCCTGCATCTGCTAGGAGATGTCAGTAACTTGCAAAGGTTTTTCTGCCGCCTGTGTTGCACAACAAAAGATGTGCAAGCTTCCTAACCAATCAAAATATTCATCATCTGTGGCTGTCTCTGTTCCAGTTGTTCATTTCTGAATGTGACTCCCTGAGAGTCCTCAAACCCAGGCTGCATGAAATCCTGGCAACCTTGGGGGATAAGTAGCTATTACCACTGCTACTGCTGCATCAGAGCAGAGGATTCACACAGACAATACCTGGCACCGGGGCTGATCTTTGCAGGCAGCATCTGAAACTGCTCCACGGTACAGAGTAACATCTGAGGAATCTCATTACCTTCCTCCAACATTCTTCCCACCATCACATGCACAGGAGCTTAGCAAGTGGAAGTGAGTCAGTATAAATAGAAATGACAGTACACATCTCCCTATTTGCTCTTGCAAGTTTTTTTTTTTCTTCCACAAAGTATCACTGTCCTTTGGGTGAGCGAGCGTGAATTAGATCAAAACTATGTGCTTAAAATTTAATCACTTCCCTACCAGCATAACACAGAAACCACATATTTTATTCACTTGGCTGTCTGTGACATCAGTCTCTGGGATCAGATGCAGGTGGTGTGGCAGCAGGGACAGAGATTTCCTCCCCTCCACTGCCCTGCTGAGCAATCCCCTCTGACCACTGCTGGGAACACCAACCAGCCCCACGCTCCTGGCATGGGGGAACCCTCACCCTCTGTAAACTGCCTGAGGAATGGCAGGGTGACAAGGAACAGCCTGAAGGATCTGGGTAGGTTCTGCTTCTCTGGAGTGTCTGTACAGACAACCCAGGTCATGTTCTTAGAGGTTAACCGTGAGTGAGCTGCCTGTGATGATTCCCAAGGAGATCAGCAGCAATCTGTCCCTGAGCACCTGGCTGTCACTTTGCATGGTTCCATCATGGTTTTGGTCCCAATTGTACTTCAGATGTGACAGGGTGAGAAATTTCAGAGAGTGAGATGATACAGACAGAAGGAAGAGCAGAAACGTAGAAAACAGCATTTCTGGTAATACAAATCAGTGTTTCATCACATTTTCAGAAAACTTATTGTAAGCTTAATAAGAAAAAAATGAGATATAAAGAACTGTAGAGTAATAGTTTTCATCTGCTGTCAAATCTATTTATTAGCTGATATTTCTACACACAGTGGTGGAAAAACTACAACAACTTGCTATAACTTCCACTGGCAGAACAAGCACTTAAAGAGCAGCTGAGCACTGACTGCACACCCTGTACAGCAAGAAGTGTTTGTACTTGTAAACAGATACACAACCGTCCCTGCATGTCTTTCCTAACTTGTTCTGGGACTGTGGGACCGAGCCATTGATCCTTGTCACGAAAATTATTAATACAAACTGGATAAATTAACAATAGAACCCTATTTTGTGATGCAAAGTTTTGTAAAAATTCAGTACTTAATAGTATGCATTTAGGTATTTGTTCTGCAGGTATGGATGGGAAGGAGCATCATGAAAACACAGCTATCATAAAGAAATAAAACAAGACAAACCCCTTCGGCGGCCACAAGCCTTAAAGAGCACATTTTGCTTTTAAAAACGAATTTACCTGACAAACTTCATAGAGTAACTTGTACTGTTCCTCTTGCTTCTGCAGGGTGCACAAACTGCATCCCATCTTGAAACAAGCAGCAGAAAGAATCTTCCTCCCTCAGCAGAGCAGCCCCAGCAGTCAGTGTCACCAAGCAGGCATCGTGGGGATCCTCGGAAGCCCTGGGTGAGGAGCAGCTCGGGGTGGGGAGGGTGTGAGGGTGCTGAGGGTGCTTTGGAGCTGCCGTGCTGGGTCCCTCCCTGCTCTGCTCCTTCCCTGGCAGCGCTCGGCGCTCCCTCTGCCGCACCGGGAGCCGGTGCACACGCTATATAGTGCTGCTCATGCATATTAATCAGCACTCATTGACTATTCATAACAGAAAGTGATACAGAAGCTGTAATTGCCAGCTATGACAGCTGAAATTTCTCTAATTAACAGGCGAGTGTTTCGGTAGCAGGCATAATAAAAGACAGTAACAATTCTGTAAACCGTTTTGTAGCAATTACAAATAAACATGACTACGTTTTGCTACGGTCCCTCAGGATAATTCTTAACATACTTAAGCAGACTACAAGTACTGTTAAAATGTAAGTCACAATGAAATGATTGTAGTGGCACAAAAGCTGCATGTGCTGAGCAGCATTTGGGGTTTTTTGCTTACACTGTGGTGGTATCTGAGAGCCCCAGCTTTCTAGCAGATGACTGAACTGAGGATTTAACAAGCACAACACCAAAAGGCCATCTCTATCCTTGAAAGCCTATGGGCAGCCTTAGGACTTGGCAACAAAGCAGAAGAGATCTTTGGGAATGCTTGCAGAACTAGGAAAATAATCAAAAAAGAGTGGCTTGGATTAGTATTTATAGAATGGCTTTAGATTAATATTTATAGTAACTGAAAAATGGCCTCTGTGCTATGGACTTGTATTTGAAGAGTGTAAATGACTGCTTCACGTAGTGTTATATTTAAAAATAAAACTTTATTGTATTATAAAAAAGATATACAATAGAAGAAGAATGTCATTTATGACTATTCAGTATTGGAGAGCCACACTGAACCTGTGCCATGGATGTAAATGATAAAACATCAGTGAACTGCCAGCTGACCTGGAAAAATACTCATAAATCATAAGCTCTATGGATATTTTCCAGTCTACAGGGAGCACTACCTTGTGTTATGGGTTTGAATCGACCCTGTTGTTTTCAACGGTGCACATTTTAATAAACCTGATTTCCTCTGACTACTTTCTATATGCTTAGCAGGTTTCTGTGGGTGACAATAGAAATGTTGAGCAAGGACCATCTGCAGCTTTTCTGGCCAAGCTTTCTATCTAGGTGTGTTGTAGCATATCCAGCTATTGTTACAGTTCACACTGACTCTGAAATGCCTGTGTTAAGTACTAAAATTTTACTAAATAGAGACTGTGACAAGAATGGGTCACTTAGCTCAGCTGTGTTGTGGTAGCAAAAGCTACCAGCCTACAGAAAAGAAAGAGAGGAGACCTCTCAAATCATTGCCAACCATCTGAGAGCAGGTAGGGCCTCCAGCCCAGTGTTGTGTCTGATATTTCCCTGATAAAAAGACAACTGCTGCTGATGGTGATAGAACTTGAAAGGTTGGAGCAAGACAGAGGTAGCCTGGATCTTACAGCTGGCTCTCTAGGCTGAAGAGTGATTCAGGCTGTTCTGATGGTATCTGCTTCTATCCAACCACACACTCATGGCTTTTCCAAAGTTGGTTGGCAGCCAGAGGCTGTCAATCTCCAACAACTGGAAAGTTCTTGCATGAGAGGACTAGTGTTCCCTAAAAGCAGAAAAGATGATGATGATAAGTGAATTAAGTAAAAAAATAAAAAAAAAAGAAAAAAGGATCCCAATGAAATAGTTAAAAAGTCTGTGGGTTTGATTAGATAATTTCTGGTTATGTAATTTGATCAAGCAACTTATGGTAAAATATTAAAAAATGTTGCCTATAATTCTTTTTTCCCTCTACACATTTAAGATTCTTACAGACTAGATGCTATTTTAAATGTTGTAGTTCAGTTCAGGTGGCTGGCTTCAGTCAGGAATTTATTTTATATATAGTATGCAGCTGGATCTGATGAGAAACAAAACAGAACCATGCAGGATATTTCATTTCCAGTTTCAACGGAAATGCCCCTACTTATTGCTTTCCTTTACTTAAATGATAAGACTACATCAGATATTATTACATCTGATTCAAAAAAGATAATCCCTAAATCAGGCCAGCAGGGTAAGTCCAGGAGAAGACTTGTTTTTGATGTAAGAGTAGAACAATCCCATAAATCTGATGTTTCAGATTCTTCAGCTAACAAAGCCTGAGCAGCACACAGCATTGCTTAATGCTGCAGTTGGCTTTGTTGCACTGTTGCTCTGGTAAATAAGCTGCCCTGACAGTCAGGCTGGTGCTTAGCTCAGCAGAGATGGTTTCTATTATTGCAATCTAATTTCTTTTTCTCTATTCATCTCATAGGCAGAAAAGGTGGCTCTGCCTCAGGTTAATCCAGACTGGTTGTTACAGTACTTTGCCAAACTTTCAACACTTGGGCTGCAAACTTGTGTTCTGGGCATTGTCCAAGACTGGTTTTTGGTTTTAATGGTACATTTATTTCAGCCTAAGTGTTTTAGTAATTTCTAAGAGTAAGGTTACAGAAAAAAAAAGTATGCTGGTTGTCCATGTAAAGAAATTCTGGAAATGTTTCCTTTGAGGTTTTAGTACCAAGATAACTTGAAACAAGAATTTGAAGTTTGGCATGGGGATGGTTTGCATGGTCTGGGTAAAAACTGCTGAATTTGGTCAGCTCTTGAGCTTTGTAATTTGCATGTTCTGAGTACAAAACTGCTACAAGTTTTTAGTTTAACTCTTACAATTCTTCTTCCACCAACAAGGCTGGTGGGACCATGCCAGAAGGTCTGCCCAGTGATGCAGTTCTGTTCCCTAATTGCTCTTCTTGAGGTTGGAGGCCTTGATATCAAGAACAATGAGATCATCTTGGTGCTCCCTGGGCTAGGTAGATGTTAACTGTGTGATTCCACTTGCTTTTTAACATCCCTACACAGGGCAGCCCTGCTCAAGGTGTGCTGAACATGGAGGAGATGAATTGTTTTCCTTTGGTTTGTCCAGAGAAGGCAGCTCCTCAGGGATCTCTCATCTGCCTCCATGGCATCTCCTGGGTGGTCCTGCCAGTGTGCCACAGATAATGAGCTTAACAAAACATCCCCAGAGTGGATGGCTTATATCATGTGTAAGGGGAATATTGCAGTGGTCCCAGTTGAACCTGAGCAATCCAGGCTGAATGGGAAGTCAGTGAGCCAGATGACAGGGAACAATAGTAAACAGCCTTGGAATACACCAGGTGCCAGCAAGAGCTTTCATTAGCATTTATCTAGATTACTTACTCCCTGACTGATTACATGTGACCAAACCTGCAAAACCCCTTTTACCAAGATCCCTGGCTGTAACTATCAGATGTTTGCTTTTGTGTCCAAAAGTTCATTCCCAAGGAACAGAAGCAGCCAGACTCCATGGGCCACCAGGTGGGGCTGGGGGCTGCTCTGTGCAGCTGGATGTCCTGGACAGACTAGGGCTGATGGCAAGGTCCACAAGCTGGTTTTGCTTTTTGTGTTGTCTTAG